>NC_138187.1:18514250-19174250 GCF_964194105.1 Spermophilus citellus | reverse complement strand
ACTTGTGGAAACCTGATTCCAGGTCACAGGTCCAGGGTGACACTGAGACCATGCATTTCTACCAAGCTCCTGGGGGATGCTGGTCTGCAGAGCACTGGTCCCAGATGATAAGAGACAGACAGACAATGACAGCAGGTCCCTGGGAGTGGTCTAGGCCAGCGCTGGAGTTTGTCAAAAATGCTAAGCCTACCTCTGCCAGCCTGTTACAGAACGACAGTGACATCAACTTCTCACGTCTGTCAAGGCCACAAAGTTCCAGCTGTCCCCGTGAGTCTGGAAGATTGCAGTCATGGAACAGCAGCGTGCTCCCCCTTCCTCACCTGGGGACACCCTTAGAGCCCAGTGGTACCCAGCCCAGCACTCCCGCCTGAGCCCCACTTGCAGCAGGCCTGCTGGGGTCCCCAGGGATGGTGACAGAGCCCTACCACTGAATGCAGAGGTCTTTCACTGTCACCCCGAACTCACCCTCGGGTTCCCACGCGGAGTTAAGGAGTCCTCAGCCTGGACACCAGATCCAGGGCCTGTCCTCAGACGCAGAGCCTCAGCCGTCTTGTCCTCCCTGGGCCGCCGCCCTCCCCAGCCTGCGCCTGGAGCTCCCGCAGCCGCTACTGAGCGGAGGCGGGGAGGTCAGGGGGGTCTGAAGAAGGGAGACGGTGCCTTCCAGGGACATTAATTTTTCAGTTTGTGTGTTCGGGTACGTGGCAGCTGAGGGCTGACAGGCTGCATGGCGGACCCTGACAGGCTGGGAGGGAAAGGAAGGCTCTGGGTTTAGAATGCAATTTAGTTCTAAGCGAGGCTCCCCGGGCAGAGGCTGCGGAGACCGGGGTTGGCAGGCGGCAGGAAATGCGGATGTGGCTCCCAGCAGCAGCGGACAGGGCTCCGTTTAATTAATCAGCACCAAGTGGTGAGGGGTATCTAGCACTGTCCCCAAGCTAGAGAGGAGAAAACCGAGGTTCAGGGAGATCACCATCACGTGATTGTTCTCCTTCATTCGACAATTAGAGAGGAGAAATGAGTTTATGCCAGGAAGCTCATCGGCACTGGGGACACTGTGGCCACCAAGACAGACACCTTCTGTGGCCTTGTGGGGCGAAATCTCTTTAATCTCCTCAAATAAAAATGCAATCAGCAAACTAATGAAAATGATTCGAGAAGCAAAAACTCACAGGACCGAGAAGAAAGATAAGGGAGGAGATCTACTTCACACAGAATGTCCTCAGTGGCCTCTTCAAGAGGTCGTTCACCAGATGAGGAGACGCTGAGAAGCAGTGGCCATAGGAGCCGGGCGTGGTGGCGCATGCCTGTCATCTCAATAGTTCGGGAGGCTGAGGCAGGAGGATCACAATTTCAAGGCCAGCCTCAGCAATTTAGCAAGGCCCTAAGCAACTTAATGAGAACCTGTCTCAAAATAAAAAAGACTGGGGATGTGGCTCAGTGGTTAAGTGGCCCTGGGTTCAATCCCTGGTACCAAAGAAAAGAAAATAGAAAGTAAAGAAGAAATGACCCTAGAAAGCAGGTAGAGTGGCCGTGTGGACAGCCTGGGTATAGGCTAGGGAGTGTGTGAACTTGAGAAGCCCAAGAACATGAAGGACGGTCCATGTGCCTGTTGGACAGTGGGCAGGGCAGGGGCCACGAAGGGGGCAGGGGCCGAGGGCCAGATACCGTGGACTGTGGTTTCACTGGGCCAAGGACCCAGGACATTGGGGGATTTCACCCCAGGCCTTCAGATTCCAAAACCTCGCTTTTTCCCATGACAGCGGAGGTTTTCAAAGATGAAATTTCAAAGCCGTGGAACCTTGTATCCAACGAAATCGCATGAGGATCCCTCCAACGTGCGAATCTGTCCATCTGGCTTCACCAGGGGGTGCAGACCCCTGCATCCACCACCTTGTCCCCTTCTTACCCCTGCGAGGGGCACGAGAGGCCACACTCCACAGTGAGTAGGTGGAGTCATTGGCTCAGCGGTTGATCCGTGCATTCATAGGGCACTTATTTATTAAGCACACAGTATGTGCCAGGCACTGTGAGGGGCACATGGAGTGGTGTAATGGACAAGAGAGGGGACCATTGTGTTCCAGGGTGAATGCCTGTGTGGAGCCAGGAATCACAGGGGAGGTACAGCAGGTGCACAGCAAGTTAGACTCAAGGAGTGACTGGCATGGGATGGAGCACCATGGGAGGGGTTGGAGCAGAAGGACACAGCCTGGTTCATATTTCAACAAGGTCCTCTAGGGGAGGGGACAGGATGAAAGGAGAGACACCAGTCAGCTTCAGGGGCATCTATGCTGTCTCCCTGTGGGTGTCCTCTGCCCAGGAAGGCCCCCAGTGACCCTTTCCACTCCCAGCCAAGATGCCACCTCCTCCATGAAGTCCTCCTCCCTTTCCCTTAGCCAATGCACATTCCCCCTTCCCTTGAATGCACAGGGGCCAGGACCTACTGAGTAACTGAGCAGTGACTCTGTGCCACCTGCGCATGTCTGGTTATTTAAAGTCATCGTCCGGGAAGACAATGAAGTTAGAAGACGTTGTCACCGGCGCAACCTCAGCTGGAAAGAAGCAGCCCCGTGGCTGTGGCTCTGACCACCCCCTCGTAGCCTGGCTGTGCGGCTGCCTGCCCGGCCGACCTCGCCTGCCTGGCCTTCCCCTGTGGGCTGGGGCTATCTCACCTGTTCCAAGTCTCTGCGTCTCCTCCTCCTTTAGGCAAAAGCGCACCGAGGTCCTCCTGTGACCCTTTATGGATCGAGAAGGTAAAAATGGATTTTAGGAGAAGACAAAAAACCTTCTGGTTAGTATTGAAATGAAGGAGAAGGTGACGCTCACCTTGACGTGGGTCCTCAGAACCTCTGGTTCCCAGGCTTTGGAGCGGGAGTGGGAACTCACCTCTGGTCGACTTTGGTAGGCAGCATGGGCCGCGGCAGGCTGAGTCCTGGTGCCATTAATTCAGTGATACAAAGACTTTGGTGACTCCTAGACAGAGGGCCTACTGGAAGTGGACCCAGAAAGACGTCCCTGGGGTCAGCAGTGACCACAGCGCTGGGCCTTCAGCCTGGAGTAGGGCTGTGGGAGTCCTGGGAAAGGAGTCTGGGAATGGAGGCAGTCTGGCCTTGTTAGGAGAGCAGTGGGCTCCCCTGGGCCCTTCCTGCCTTTCTCTTTGCACAACCTCAGTCTAGACCTCTATAAGATGGAGGGGATGAGGAGACCGCTTTCAGGATACCGTGACGAGGCATTGCGTCACATGATGCGGACCCTCTGAACCTCAGTTTCTTCTTCCTCTCTCCGGTTCCTTCCTTCCTCCCTTCCAGCTGTATCCGGCAAGGCAGGGAGATGATGAGCGAGTCCTTATGCGACATCGTGGCCTGGTTCCTGGACTCAGGTCTGCTTTGGCTCGCCTTTGAGTCACTGTGAACAAAATACCGACAAGAATAACCGGGAGGAGGAATGTGCATTGGGAACTCACGGATTCAGAGGTCTCCTCCACAGATGGCTGAGTCCGTGGCTCTGGGCCCACGGAGGGGCAGTACATCATGGGGGAAAGGCCCAGTGGAGGAGACCTGCTCTGCTCACGGTAATGTCAGGAAACAAGGGTCGAGGCGAGAGCCCCCTTCCAGGGCCCATCGCCAGGGAAACCCCTCGGCCGCCCCACACCTGCCTAGTTCCCACCAAGTCCCTCCATTCAAACTACGGTGGCCCAACGAGGCTGCGGCTCTCATCATCTGACCCATTCCCATCTGAATACCCCCACATTCACACGAGGTTTCAGGGGACACCTCAGATCCAAGCCCTAGCAGGGCCCATGGAGCAGATGGCCACCCCGACACTGGTCATCCAGGATTGGCACAGACCCCGTGGGGTCAGGGCTCAGTCCCACACGGCCAGTTGCGAGTCCCACTCCCGACCCACTGGCTATCAATGGAAGGCTCCCCTGTCCCCTCCTGGTGTCTCGTCATTTGCTAGAACGGCTCATGGGACACAGAAGGCCTTAATGGCTACTGACTTATGACAAAGGATACCACCTAGGAACTGCCCAATGGGGAAGAAACCCAGGGAAGGGCTGGGGGTGAAGCCCCCGTGCTGCTCCAGCCCTGCCACCCTTCTGTGGCTCTGTGGTGACAGCCATAGGTTCTCCCAGCCTGTCATTTAGGGGGTTTGGTGGAGGCTTCGTTCCATCATCGGCCAGCGGCAACTGACGGCCATCTCCAGCCCATGTCTGCTCCTGGGAGGTTGGGGGTGGGTGGAGAGCTCCAGGCCCCTGGTCACAGTCCACGTCCTGAAGCCATCAGGAGCTCACCAGGGGCCCCCTCATGAGCATAAACCCAGGCGTTCTTGTTAAAGTCTGTAAACAAGTCAGGATGGCGCCTGGCATTTTGCAGAGGGAGTGGTTTGTGAAGTAACGCCAGCGAGCCATTAAGTGTGGAGATTCCTTATTGGTTGACTGCTGTATCTAGTTTATGTTAATTAGAAAAGCTGTGTGGGATGTATATATACCCCTCCTGTCCTACAATAAACGGCTCCCACTCCTGCTGTATCAACCTTCACAAGTTGCTCGTCACCCCCTGGTTATTTTGCTGCAGCCGGACTGCGGCACGTTCTGAATGCAGCCCTGTGGCTGGAACCAGGAGCAAAGACCAACCCTGCCTGTCTCCCTCTGGCCGGCGTGGAGACTCGTTGTAACTAAGAAGGAACTAACCAGGGGCCACCTCCCACGGTCAGGACCCACAGCAGGTGACCACAGCAAGCCCAGCTTCTGCAAACCCATGTGTGGCTCCACCTGACTTCCTGGCTCCTACTTTGATGGGCAGCCAAGGAACCCCAACTGGGTGGGGTGGTGACCTGGGTGTTCCCACACCCTTGTGGATGCCGGTCTCATCAGAAATGGCTCTGATGCTGGGATCGTCCCTGGATTGTCGAAAGAGCATCCATGGGTGACATAGTCCAGTTCAGCTCCGTGGAGAGCCATGGAGGATTCAGCTGGACATGACACTATAGTGCGGGGTGGGCTGGGAGATGTGGCAGGTGCTGGCCCAGCACCTGTTGACGGGAGTGTTGTAGAGACAGATGAGGCCAGGCACCGAAGATAGCAGGAAACAGTTTTATTTGGCTGCAGCCAGGTTCAGAGGGCACAGCTTTTGCTTCATCAATCAATCCCCTGAACCCCGAGTTCAGGAGTTTCAGAGTTTTATACCCAGCATGTAAGGGGAGGGGCTCAGAAGTTCACAGTCTGCAGAAGTTCACATAAAGCAGCTTTTTCTTTCACTGTTCTGGGCAAGTTAACCATTCAAGGACAACCCCTGAGAAGGGGAGAGCTTCTTCTCCCCTTTCTTTCCTCCCCTGCCAGCTGTTACCATGGAGCCCAGTTGTAACTTCTCTTATCTTAGAAATGTAGCCATCTCTGGGAAGCCCAGCTCAAGGCCAGAGGCCTTGTTTGCACATTTCTACAAACTACTATACTGGAAACTAGTACGGGGTGTCCCGCACCTGGAGTGCTGGTATCTTCCCGGCCAGTGGCCAAGTAAAACAGGGCAACACCAAAATAGGAGGTTTACCTACATTGGACTCTTTTGCTGACAGTCCTAAAATCAGCCCTGGTGGAGATTTCTGGAGAGGCCCAGGTAAGACCTTTCTGTGGGGAAGGGGGTGCCACTTCACCCCAGAAGCCCTGATGTTCCTCTGCAATCCTCTGCATCGGCTTCCTCCTCACTTCCTAGTGGCCAGGATGGCGGTGGGCACCCCCCAGCTACTATCTTATTGGCCTTGCAGGCTTTGAGAAGAGGGAGGCCTCATCCCCACAGAGTCACGGACCTCTCAGGTGTCACCTGCCTCGGCTCAGCTGCCATCCTGTCTCTTCCTAACCCAAGCTGGTCTCAGGCTGGGTCTCGCCATCTTGCCTTTCCAATCCCTGGGCCACCTCCCATTCCTATCTGCAAATAGACCCAGGGCACCTCCGGACACCTGCCCCCAACCCCCTACTTATGCAGAAACCCTGCACGGCTCTTTGTTTAGTCTGTGCTCCACCAACGGGTCACACGCACGTGCTCACACACATGCACACACACACACACACGCCCAGAGGCAAGCGTCGTCCTCTCAAGTGTGTGTAAAATGTCAGCCTGGCCTTCCTGGGAGCCCTCGGCAACAGGACGAGAGGCCTTGTCGAGAAGCCGGTGGAGTGAGTGAGCGTTCTTTCTTCTTCTACTTCTTTTTTTTTTCCCTCTTATAAAGGGTTCTTGTCACTAAGCCTCTAAATTATTTCCCCCCTTCTCTAGACAATGAGAATCTTCTTTCTGCACGCACACAGGCCTGTGTATTGTAACTGCAGGCGTCTTGTGTCTGGGGGCTGAGCCTGGCTTGGCCATAGGGAGTTGTTTGGAAACCCTGGTTCTTGCTAGATTCTTCCAACCCAATCCCCATGTTTTCTGAAGAGAGAAGGATAAACCTTCTTCCCCATCCCACACAGAGACATCCCTGCCCCTGCAAGCCATCAAAAGCACCAATTATGAAGTCCCCCATTTCCAGATCATAGAGTGTCATTAGTCACTGATTTAACAGTCACTCGAGAGATTACGGATCCAAAGTTCTGGGTGCTTTTCTGAGCGCTGAAGGTTGCATCGACTCATTGAACCCAGCGTCACCCCTACGAAGTCGGTTCAACCATTAACCATCCATTGGTACCTTAAGAAACGGAGGCATAAAGAGGGACACAGCTCTTCTGCCCACAGAGGTGGCAAAGGCAGAACTCGAACCCAGGCCAGCTGGCTCCCGGGCCTGAGCTCTGCCTTCAAGGCTACGCTGTAAAGTTCCGTGGGGGTGGTGCAGGGCTGGGGACCGCCCCCATTGAGAGTGCAGGATGGCGAGTCCCCAACACCACCCACTTCTCAGTATTTCGGGGACTCCTAGAGAAAAGCACCCCCCTCCCTGCTACCCTTGGCAGTAGGTACCCCGGAAACGCCAGCCGAATCTGGCAGCTGGGAGGAGCAGGTGAGTCTCTCCTCCCGTGGCTCTCTCCCTCACGCTCATCCGCACTCAGCACAGCTCCAAAGAAATCCTTGAGCCTCTGAAACCACTTCTTGGAAACTCCAATTGTTCTATTTCCCAATAAGGATCTTTTCACATCATCGCCAGACGCCAAGCTGAGCTACCGTGGCTCTGGGAGGGGTTTGCGCATTAAGCCACTGTCAGAGTGGCCTCTCTCTTTCCTGAGATTTCTTTCTTCTTCCTTCCTTCCTTCCTTCCTTCCTTCCTTCCTTCCTTCCTTCCTTCCTTCCTTCCTTCCTTCCTTCTTTCTTTTTTTTTTTAAATCATCACTTGGAGGAGGCTGTGTCAGCCTCTCGAGGGTCCAGTTTCCAACTGACAGGGACCAGGAGCTGTGGGGCTGCAAGTACCGTCTGCCCTATTCGGTCCCCTGGTGTCCTTCCTTCTGTCCTTCCAAGGATGCCCACAGAGGCCACCGCTGCAGCTCTGCACCATTGAAAGCAGCGGCTCTGTGGGCGGCGAGACCCTCCTAGACTGTCAACCTGGCCAGGGCCCCAGTCCACTTAAAATCCCTGTCCCTGGTGTCTCCCACTGACCTGAGTCCAAACTCCTAAGCAAGTCCGGCAGCTCCACCTTGGATGGTGGCTGCTCCCTCCCGTAGCCTCGCCCTTGACACCCGCTTCTCGGTCCAGCTGGACCCAACTCGGAGCGGACCCCTCCCTGTGCCAGGCCTGCTCTGTGTTGAGGCTTTGCCTAGAGCGAGCTGCCAGCTGGGTCACCCTTCTGCCCCCCTCGGGCTTGTCATCCTGCCCACTGCCAGGGGCCAGCCCCTCCTGGGTCCTGCAGGCCAGGGCTGCGGGGTCACACTCAGGCCCGGCTTGTGTCCCTCTGTGGCCTCCTTATCTGACATCTTCCCTCCGCTGCAGTCTCCAGGATGCAAGGACCACAGCAGCTTGGATCTCTCTCATTCCTGAGCCTGAGTCCCTTTCACATGGAAAGCAACTTCCTGCTAACAGGTTTTTCTGCATTCAGAGCCTCTGAGAGTGGAAGTGGAGGCTCCAAAGAGACTAAAACTGACCTTTTCCCCAGGAGCCTGGCCTGGCTCAGTCTGCACTTACCTATCCCCCGCCTTCTGCTCCAGCGTCCCCCTGGAGCCCTGCAAAGGTGGACATTTGAGACAGAGAGTCTCCTCTGATTGCCCCCAGGGTTGCCTTTGAATAAGCCTCTTTTCCTTCACCAGGAGAATGTCAGTGGGACCCAGCCGTGGGACCTCGGATTCCTGGTAACAGTCTTGACATTCAGTGATTCTCAGCTCCAACCAGCCCACTGCTGCCCTGTGGCCCTGTGTGTGGCTTTCCACCTCCCCAGGGACCTTCAGGGGCCTCTCACCGTTGGCTTTTCCCATCCTGGTCACGACTGTCCAGCCCCACCCCATGCTGTCTTCCTTGGGAGGAGGGCGGAGTCCCCAGCTCCAGGAAGACAGGAGGCTTCTCTGTCTTGCCCAAAGTGATGTTCTAGTGCCCTGCACTCAGTAGGTGCTCAATAAATGTCTGTTGAATGAATGAAAGCATCACTTCTGTAATTCCTAGAAGAGCATTCCAAGGAAAACCGGGGTCCTGAGTCCTTGTTTGTCTAGCATCTAGGATCAGAGGCGTCCCTGACCTCCTTCAGACACTCCTGGAGTTGCTTTTGGGGTGGACATTTTGCTTCTTTCAGATGCTGATGGAATTGGGGTGCTGATTCCCCGGGCCTGGGTGAGGGATCCTCTCGTCTGTCTCTGTTGCTGTGTTTCTTCTCCTTGGCTCTAACAAGAGCGGCCCAGGCTGCTTAAGGAGCCTCAGCCTCCTGCAAGAGGAGAGATTTCAGCTCTTAGGAGAATTTATTGCAGAGATTAGATGCTGCCAAAACCTTCAATATCGGCTCCCATCTCAATCCAGGCTCAGGAGCAGGAGTGAATTCAAGATGTCTCTTTAAAAAGGCTTTGCAGACTTCAGGAAGCCGCTGCCTGTCCTCAAAGATTGATTTGCAGGAGTGGGGCAGGGAAGCCGGGGCGTTCAGAGGCAAGGCACCCCTGGGCCCAGAGTCTCAGATCATCACCCCGGAACAAGGGCACCAAGCAGGTGGGGGTGGGGATCGTCACTTCTGTTTACCGCTTGGGGGGGCTGGAGCCTTTGTTACCTCCTGACATCAGGGCTCCCTGGCTCCTACTTAAAATCAAGGCCATCTTATCAAGTGACACAATGAGGCAAATTAAGCGAATGAGCTCCTTTTTAAAAAATGGCAAAAATTTATAATGTGTGCATAAGATTTAGCTAAGATATTAGGGGGGAAATGACAAAATGACATCATACATAGAAGGAAAATCAGAAAGTTCACCTCAAGAGGGTTCACAAATGGAGTAAAACAAGGTCAAAGTCAAAGCACTGGTGGGAGTGAGGGGTTCTCAGGGGAAAGTGAGATGGGATATAAGATAAGCTGGCATTGGGAGAACGCCAACATCCCTAGCCCTTTTCATTCTTTTATTTTGAGACAGGATCTCACAAAATTATTTAGGCTCTCACCAAATTGCTGAGGCTGGCCTCCAACTTTCTATCCTTCTGTCTCAGCCTCCTGAGCCGGCAGGATCACAGGCAAGCACCATGGTGCCTGGTCATCTGTTGGTTTTGTATTCAGTCTCCCCCTGGGGAGATAGCTCTACCTACTCATCCTGGGAGAAGTCAGTTCTCACATCTCAGCTCAGAGATGAGTGTGTGCCCCTTGTAGCTTGTACCAGTCCGGTGAGGGCCAGTGGGTGAGATGGACCACACCCAGGGTACCAATTCATCATCACTCTTTGCATGCACACCCTTCTGTGCATCCACCAGAAAGGAGGGACTCTATTTCTCTGTCCCTGACATCAGGCTGCCAATCAAATGCCACAGTGAGTCACATGCTACCTCTGCAGCTCTGGACCTCCTGTGGTCACCATGACAACATACCGGGCAGTCCGGCTGGAGGAGAGGCATGTGGTACAGAGCCAGGTCAGCTTAGTTGCTTGAACTGGCAGCCAATTGACAGCCAGATGTGTGCACCAGACCGCCCGAGACCAAGAGAGCCCCTGGCTGATTCCCAGCAGGCCCCAGCTGCATGACTAATCGTCGGTTTTTACACATCACAGAGGCTTTTGTTGTTTGTGGCTCAATATTTTTGTAGCGATAGATCACTGATGTGGTCCATGGCTGCATTTCAGCAATCAGAGTTGGGACTGAGACTCTTGCTAGAACAGTACGAAAGCATTTATTTTTCTATTAGTGGTTTTATGCAGACAAGAATCCAGCCCAGAGCCGCTGGAGGATGGCAGGTCAAATTAGGGAAAGCCTGTTGGAGATTGGCACCAACACAGAAGAATCGAAATTAAGATATGGAAAAGAAGGATCCTAACAATGTTTTGGAGCGCCTGGATCCAGCCATGCCTGAAAGAGTTAAGTAGACTGAAGTCTACATGGAATGACTGGTACCTTCTATCTTTTTTGCCAATGATATCTTTTTTTTTTTTTTTTGCCCATCAATTTACAGTGGGTTTTTATAATCAAGAGAGTCCCAGTCACTAGAGTATCTAAAATGGATTGGGAAGATTAATGAGTTAAAAATGTGCCTCTCGTTTGGCAAGAGAGAGTCTAGGAAAACATCACTGGTTCCGTGAAGATCCAGAGAGTGACAAACATTAATTGTTTTTGGTCCTTTCCTTTCCAGGGATCCAGAGGTTGGGGGAGTAAATTTTGTACTTGGCTGAGTGGTAAAGACGTGTTGGTGAAGACAGCCCCCACAATTGTCCCCAGTACCTAGAAACCAGGGTGACTCACTCCTGACTCAGGCTTGGTAACTACAGGATCAAAGGCAATTCTGAGAAAGAGGAGTCCAGGTCATTCTTCTGGGTCAGGGATTTCATTCGGGTCCCAGATGAAAGAAGCCATTTTAGATCTGGAGGAAACGGCGAAGATGATCTCACCAAAGATTCGTGGTTTACCAGGAAGAAACAAAGGCATCCGGATGGGAAAAGACAGCTCTGGAGGGGGTGTGTCCCCTGAGCAGGGCAAAGAAGATGGGCTCTGGGGACTGAGATGGCGGTGAGAACCTAAGTGTGATCTGTAAACGGCCCTGGGCTTAGCTGCTTTAGCTTCCTGAGCATCAATTTCCCCTTCTGTAAAACAAAGAAAAAGAAACAGTGTCACACAGGAAGGGTACATTGTCGCAGAACATAGAGACCCGCAGAGGGAGCCCTTGATCCTCCTCCCGTCCCCACTCAACTGAGGGTGGACTTGACTCAGTGGTTTGCTTCCAAGTTATAAAGTAGGGGAGAGGAAAAACGGGAACTGGAGGCCAATACTACCTCAACTAAAAGGTGAAGGTCACCATCCCCAAGGGTGCCACGTGGCATCATGTACCCCCCAGTGAGAATGAGGAGGCCACTTCTTCCTCCAAACCCCAAACTCACCCTATTCATCAGAAATACATCTAACAACCCCTGAGAGCAGGACATTCTGTGCCATACCCTCCCAGTCTTCCCCCGAGGCTGAGAACCTGGGACCCATGGCAGGGGACCAGGGCAATGGGATCCCCCAGAGCAACGTGGTGCCTGTGATCGGGTCCTGGAGAGGAAGCAGGGCGCTCACAGAAAAGCGGGTGAAATCACAGTGAAGTCTCGAGTTCCATTGAAGGGAGTGGGACAGCGCTGAATTCTTCAGTTGTGACACAGAGACTATGGCTACGTAAGGTCCTTAACCAGAGAGGAAACCGGGTGAAGCTACCTGAGGACCTTCTGTCTGTTATGTTGAAAACGACTGAGCAGATTATGTTGTGTGCCTGTGTGAATGGACATCAACAAACCCACTAGTAGGTACAACTACAAGGCACTAATTAAAACAGATAAAAAATTTGGTAAATCTAAAATTACTCCAAAAGAAAAAAATATATGAATTATAGAATTGCCTTTGATCCAGTCATTAAAACAATTTTTTAGTTCTCTATGACAGTAGAATGTATTTTGGCAGAATATACATACATAAAGCAGAATTTATGCTATCAGGTTCCCACTCTTGTGGTCGTACATGTTATGGAGTTACCCTGGTCTTGTATACAAAAACAAAGCGAGGAAAGAGATGACCTATTAATTCTACTGTCTTTCCTATTCCCCTCCCCCTTCCTTTCCTTTTTACTCTTTGTCTAGTCCAAGATGTTTCTAAATTCTCTCCCCCAACCTCCCTTACTGTGTGTGAGCATCCACAATTTTGGTGTTTTTTTTTTTTTTTTTGAGATTGGCTTATTTCACTTAGCATGCTAGTCTCCAGTTCCATTCATTTACCAGCAAATGCCATAATTTCATTCTTCTTTATGGCTGAATAATATTCCATTGTGTATCTATACCACATTTTCTTTATCTCTTCATCTGTTAAAGGACACCTAGGTTGGTTCCATAGCTTGGGTATTGTGAGTCGAGCTGCTATGAATATTGATGTGGCTGTGTCACTGTAGTCTGCTGATTTTAAGTCCTTTGGGTCTAAACCGAGGAGTGGGAGAGCTGGGTCAAATGGTGGTTCCATTCCAAATTTTCTGAGGGTCTCCATACTGTTTTCCAGAGTGGTTGCACCAATTTGGAGCCCACCAGCAGTGTACGAGTGTGCCTTTTCCCCACATCCTCGCCAACATTTTTTGTTGCTTGTATACTTTATAACTGCCATCTGACTGGAGTGAGATGTAATCTCAGGTAGTTTTGATTTGCATTTCTCTAATTGCTAGAGATGCTGAACATTTTTTTCCATATATTTTTTGACCATTCCTATTTCTTCTGTGAAGTGCCTGTTCAGTTCCTTTGCCCATTTACTGATTGTGTTATTCTTTTTTCCCCTGGTGTTAAGCTTTTTGAGTTCTTTGCATTTGATCCAGTCTTAGTGCAGATGTAGGTATCGGAACCATTTTCTACCTACAGATCTAGAACCAGCTCAGTCCCCAGATTCAGGGATGCAGGAAATAAACTCAATGCCTGGGTGTTTCCTGCGGAGGCTATAGGAAATTTCTCCGCATCATTGAAGTCTTAAGTGAAACTCTCCCAGTGGAATGTCCTGCTGTGCTTCTCTGAGGAACCCATGAAATCAGAAACTCATTCAATTACTTGTTTGCTTAGAGTCATAAAGATTTAAAGTATTCAGCTAAGCCAGGTGCAGTGGCACATGCCTGTAATCCCAGGAACTCTGGAGGCAGAGGCAGGAGGATCACAGGTTCAAAGGCAGCTTCAGCAACATAATAAGGCTCTAAGCAACTTAGTGAGACCCAGTCTTAAAATACAATATAAGAAGGGCTGGGGATGTGGCTCAGTGGTTAAGCGGCCCTGAGTTCAATCCCTTGCACCAGGGGGGAAAAATTCAGCTAACTCATATTGGTGAGGGCAGAGAGTTCTGAAGACTGTCTTTTATTGAACACATACTCTATGCTAGATTCTCTAGGAGAACTTTGTGCATATTTTCTCACCCCATCCTTGCAGACACATAGCATCAGGAGAAATTCAGAGAGGGTGGGGGTCTTGTCCAAGATCACACAGTCAGGAAGAGGAAGAGCTGGGCTTGGAACCAAGTTCTTTCCGCTTCCAAATCATGTCTTCTTAATCGCACATCAAACTGTTTTAAGTAGATTGTTGTTATTTGGGAGGGTTTTTTTTTTTTTAAAGATATTATCTAATGTAGACATTGGAAAATGGTGGTTTACAAGCAAAATTCCATTCTGAATTCACAGATGATTTTGGTTTGAAACTGAACCAAAGCTTTTTTATCATTTCTTAAAAATGAAAAGAAGAGAGAGAGAGAGAGAGAGAGAGAGAGAGAGAGACTGAGACTGACTGACTGACTCTGGTGGCATCATTGAACTCCTGGCCCCCTCGTGCCTGTTCACCCCACTCTACCTCTGTGCCTGGCCCCTGTGGTTTGCAGCCTCTGACTTAATCTAACTCACTATAGAGAAAATTGCCACCCAGAGAGGGATAGTGACTGGTCAGAAGTCACACAGCAAGCAAAGTAGCCATCACTTTGAACACTCATTAATATCGTTGGAGGCTGACCCCAGGTGTGGCGAGCGTCCTCGTTCTCTGACTTCCTGTGGTTTGCCTCTCGGTCCCTTTGCCTCCTCTATAATTGACTCCTCAGCCACAATCTTTGGGTCACATCTTCCCCACATAGGTGCCCCAAGGGAGGCTGTCTGATCTGAGGACATTTTCAGACTCCATAGGAAGGTCTTGTTCTTGTAAAATACTTTCCCTCTTGCTCTTGGAAGGACGGAAAGCGAGTTGGAGACTTTTGAAGTTTAATTTCATTTTAAAGGAAAGAAGGAGATGGAAAGAGAGAGAAAGGGAGGGACAGAGGAACTAGGGAGTGGGGAGGAAGGAAAGGAGGAATAGAGGAATGGAGGGAGGAGGGGGAGGGAGGAGGGGGAGGGAGGAGGGGGAGGGAGGGAGGAGGAGGGGAGGGAGGAGGGGGGGAGGGAGGAGGGGGGAGGGAGGAGGGGGGAGGGAGGAGGGGGAGGGAGGAGGGGGGAGGGAGGAGGGGGGAGGGAGGGAGGAGGGGGGAGGGAGGAGGAATGGGGAGGGAGGAGGGGGGAGGGAGGAGGAATGGGGAGGGAGGAGGGGGGAGGGAGGGAGGAGGGGGGAGGGAGGAGGAATGGGGAGGGAGGAGGGGGGAGGGAGGAGGGGGAGGGAGGAGGGGAGGGAGGAGGGGGGAGGGAGGAGGAATGGGGAGGGAGGAGGGGGGAGGGAGGAGGAATGGGGAGGGAGGAGGAATGGGGAGGGAGGAGGAATGGGGAGGGAGGAGGAATGGGGAGGGAGGAGGAATGGGGAGGGAGGAGGGAGAGAGGGAAGAGGAAAGGGGATGGGAGGAGGGAGGGAGAGGGGGGAGGGAAAGGGAGTGAGGGAGGGGGAGGGAGCGGCAGGGGCCACACACCCGAGCCTGTGGGTCCCTAAGCAGGTCCTGAATCCAGGCAGGACCCAGAAATGTGGCCTTCTGTAGCGTAGCGCCCAGGCAAAGATCTTGCAGGGGAGATCTCCAACGCTTCTTCTCTTTAATCTTAAGAATGGTGTGTTTCTGAAATGTTTCCGTATTGTACGTAAAGCTGAATAGAGGGCGCATTCAGGGTTCACAGACCACACCGAAAATGGACATCTGTGTGGGAGGTCACTGCCCTTTCCATAAAATGACTCTTCTCTGCCCTTCAGTGGCTCCTCTCTGAGGCTGACTCTCCCCTTCACCCTGAAAGGCTCTCTTCCCTGAATTTGGGGTTAATCATTCTAATTGTTCACCCATTAAGTCATTCATTTTTCATTTTTTTTTTCTCATGAAAAAGGTCAAACATGCAGGAACATAAAAGACTCAGGACTGTTGAATCCGGTCGACCCACCACCAGACAATTGGATTCAACGACTCTCTAACCACGGGCTCTTGATGTATGGGCCTCCAGGTTTCTATTTGCTGATCCATTATTGAAGCATTTACTTTGTAAAGTATCAGCTGGCTGTGAAGGGGGGTGGGAGGGAGCCCACATCCTCCTCCTCATTCTCAATCAGAGGGCTATCTCTTTTCATCCTTCCCTCCAACATTCCACGCCTCTCTGGCCCCATCTCTGGATTTTTTAAACATATATTTTAGTTGTTTATGGATCTTTATATATATGATGCTGAGGACCACACATTCTAGACCAATGCTCTTCCACTGAGCCACAGCCCAGCCCCCTCAGAATTGTTTTGAAGCAAATCCTAGGCATTATATAATTTCATCTGTAAATATTTAAGATAAACAAAGATGAAAGATAAAGCCTCCTTTAAAAATAGAATGGGATTGTCGCTCTCACACCTAAAACATGGATGCAACTCTTCTTCTTCTTCTTTTTTCCTTTGGTACTGGGATTGAACTCAGGGGAGCTTAACCACGGAACCCCATCCTCAGCCCTTTTGTATGGTTTATTTAGAGACAGGGTCTCAGTGAGTTGCTGAGGCTGGCTTTGAACTCGCGATCCTCCTGCCTCAGCCTCCTGAGCGCTGTGAGGACAGGTGCACCTCATCCCACACAGCTCCGATGCTTTCTGAATAGCAACAAATGACTTACCAGTGTTCAGGTTCTTTGATTCTCGCTCTGTCCTTCTTTCTAGCCCTCATCTCTATTTCCATGGCTGCTGCCTTTGAATTGGGATCCCAAGTTCCCATTTGTGCACCTGGTTGAGGATGCTTTAATTCTCTGGGTTCCAGGGGTGCCGTTTTGTAGCCCAGAGTGACTTGTTGAAAGTTCCTTTCTCTTGTGTAACTTCCCACCGTCTAGATTTTGCTGAGTCGGCCTTTGGGTGCTACCTAACATGTTTTTCTTTCACTTTTTCTTGTCTTCCCTGGGAGTTAGCTGTTGAGGCTTGACCAGGTCCATGCAGGATTTTTTTTGGCAAGAGGATTTCCTAAGTAGCATTGTAGATTTGCGGTCAGGAAGGATGGCCTGTCTGGTGGTCTCCTTTTGAGATGGTAAGCTGGTTCTGATGTTTCCCCACATAATCTACCTGTTTTTAGGTCCTTGTATCCAACTGTTTTTCCTTCCTCTAATGAAAAAGCTGAGGCAGGCTAAGTTTATAAAGAAAAGAGGTTTATCTGGCACACAGTTTTGTGGGCTGAAATTTCCAACAGCATTGTGCAGGCTCCGGTGAGGGTCCCTTGTCTGCACCACGTCAGGGTAGATAACAGTGGCAGAAACACAGTGAGAGCAGGAGATCTATCACGAAGCTGGAAATGAAGAAGGTCTGTGTTCCCACAGTCCCTCCCAAGGGTAGCCCCCAGGGATGGACAGTCTGCTAGGCTCCGCCTTTTAAAGGTCCCACCTCCCAGTAGCCCCACACTGAGGACCAAATTCCCATCGCATGAACTTTGGGGGAACAAACAACACCCAGACCATAAAAGCCCCCAACAATTTTACCCAATAGATTGAGCAGCCATTGACGATCATTTCCTAGGTGTTAGGCTGAGTCATTTTAATTTGTACTCAGACATCAAGCCACTTTAGCTTTAAATACTTATACCATTAATTGCCCCAAACCGAGTCTGTTATTTTCTTACTCAACATCATTTGCCTACCTATTAAAATTGATATTATATTTTTAATGTCCAGTTCATGTTAAAAATTTTCCAATTATCTCCCAATTAATTTTCCTATGAATCCCCTTTTATTTTAGAATAGTTTTAGATTGAAAAACTGGAAAGATACCCCTACCCAGCCTCCCTTATTAACAACATCAGCATTAGTATCAGACTTTTGTCAAAATTAATGAGCCAGTAGCTAAAGCACACAGCATTTCCGGGTTTTCTTAGTTTTTCCCTAATGCCCTTGTGGTCATTAGGCTCAGGGTCTCAGCCGAGATGCTACGTGTCATTTGGTACTCCTGCCTCCTTGGGCTTCTCTTGGTGGTGAGACTTCCCGTTTATTTTCTGTTTTCTGGGGCGGCATCTCCCCTATTATCCTGTTGGATGATTCATGTTCTAGAATGTTCTGCGTCTATCTCATGGTGATCTTTAACCTGTAGCTTGTGCATTTCTTAGAAACAGAAAGTTAGAAGCAAAGGCTCCGTGAGATCTGAGTTAAGTGGTTTTGCCCAGACTTGCTTTTCTTCCCTTGAACCGTGCTCAGTAAAATCAGCCCCATCCTGTACATTATGTCAGATTATTGGTAGGACCACCTTATTCTTCTTCTGTCTTAGACTGTGGCTGGGTGTTTACTGCAGTAGATTTGTTGGCTGCAGTGTTAATCTGAGCAGAATGCGTCTATCAAACTTAGCATGCGTTTGACGGAAGACGTTCTAAAGTTGTGGGGCCCATGGAAAACCTCTATAATTTTTTTTAATATTTAGAAGATTCTTAGGCTTAATTTCTGTTTTTCTTCTCTTCATTTGAAAAGGGAAATAGACTATAGGATTAATTATATGAAACAATGCGCCTGTGAAATCCTGTACACACACACACACACACACACACACACACACACGCACACGGGGCTGTATAAAGAGTAAATAACTGTGGATTGTGTCCATATCAGTCTCCTTATTTAATTATCTCCTCCAGTTATGGAAGGTGCACCATGTCACAGGTGGGGGTAAAGTTCTGTGGCAACTTCCTGCAAATTCAGAGTCATTGCAAATAAAAAGTTTAGAAAAAAAATAATCAACAATTGTTGCTCTAAAATGTGTGGCCCATGTAGAAAAGCAAGATAAAGAAGTGATTTAAATGATAGAAGGGGAGATAGGTAATGATCATTATTTACAGATAATATGGCTGTCCACTGAGAAAAATAGGACAGAAATGTTTTGAACTAACGTAAGTGTTTAGTAAGGCACAATCTAAAAGATTAATAGCTACCATTCCCAATAAGAGCGGCCAAAGCAAATTAAAATACCTAGGAATAAACTCAATCAGTGTTGTGCGGGCCCTCCACGAGAAAATCACGATACTCACTAAGGGATGTACAAGGTGACATGAGAGAGAAAATGAAGAAGAGATGGGGGATCTATATTTATTATTCAAAGTTTAAAAGACAGCCAACCATCCTTGGTTGTGGTATAAAGAACAGAATAGGGAAATTGATGAAATTCAAATAAGATCTGTAGGTTAGATAAGAGTGTTGTATCCGTGTAATTTCCTGATTTCGATGCTTAGACTGTGGTTGCATACTGTAGTTATCAAAAAAGACATGCAGAAGTATTTAGAAGTAATGAGACACCACATGTGCAACCCATTTCAAACATTTAGAAGCTCATAAGTACTCGTAATATATATCTAGATTCCTACTGATCTCTACGTATGTGGACCTTTATATATTTATGAAGGATGAGAATGTTATTTGGGGGATCTGGGTGAAGAGGATGCGGAGATTCTTTTTACCACTTTTATAACTTTTCTGTAATTTCTCCATATAGCATACTAATAATAGCAGCGTGTGGACATTGTATCTGGAGGTGACCATCAGAACACATAAATCTCTGAGGATTTAAGAGGTTGTCTGTGGGTCATTGAACTTGGGAGAGAGAAGAAAGAGGTGGGAAGATTTAACTTCTTTATTCTTTTATATATATATTAAATAAATATTAAATATAATATTTAAATATAATATTAAATATAATATTATTATAATAATATTATATATATTATAAATATATATATATATATATATATATATATATATTTTAATATTTGGGCACTGAGCATTGAACCCTAGAAAACTTAACCACAGCTTTTAAAATTTTATTTATTTGTTTATTTATTTTAATTTTGAGTTAGGGCCTTGCTAAGTTAGTGAGGCTGGCCTATGAACTTGCAATCCTCCAGCCTCAGCCTTCCGAGTCACTGGGATTACAGCTGAGCACCACCCCACGTGGCTACTATTTTATTCTTAACTCTTCTGCTGGTCATGCATCATGTTGATGAAATGTAGAGTGTTTAGCAAGCAAAGGTGGAACTGTTCATGACCAGTTCTGGTATAAATAATTAAAGAATTAAAAGGCAACATGTTTGGGAAAGATTTGGAGGAAAAAGAAAACTTATGAACAATTACTAGCAGGAGGGACCAGAATTTCTTCCTTCCTTCCTTCTTAATTTTGAGATGGGATCTTGCTCTTGAGATGGGATCTTCCTGCCTCAGCCTCCCGAGTTGCTGGACCCCAGGTGTGCACTACCTGGCCAGCTGGAACCCAGCATCTCTGCAGGCTGAAACAGCAGGGAGTAGCATAAACCCTCGGCAGCGCTTCTCCCATCTCCCCACCCAGTGAACCTCCTGGAAGTGACTCTGGGCTGGCAAATTGATGGATCCCAACGAAGAAGATACGAAGGAGATTTTCCTCTCAGCTCTATGTAAGTACAATGGCGACAGCAATAGACCTGAATGCTCCATCCCTGGGCATAGTGAATAGACTGGCTTATCTCCTTTTAAAACAGCATTAAGATTTGAGTCTCCCAAGAGCATTTAATAGCAGAGAAATGGCAACAAGTTTCTCTGTTCAAACTGGTTACAGATAACCATTATATTAGCAGGATGTATTTATATTGTTTAAAAAAGGATGCTTTCACATGGAACCCAAGGTGGAACGGAGGACAGAGAAAGGTACAGTGGTTGCTTGATGTGGTGAATCACTGGTGGTGTGAGTGTGTGTGAGTGTGAGTGTGAGTGTGTGTGTGTGTGTGTGTGGGTGTGTGTTACTGTAACATATTGTTATATTTCGGTCTTCAGTAAAAAAATAACTCTTCAGGTCAGAAGTGGAGAGGTATTTTGTCTCTCTGAAGTGTGCACCGAGGATCCATAAGTTACTTTGATCACCTTCTTGGACTTTGGCATGTAAGCAAACAAGATATGGCGGGTGGCCATCTGCTGTGTCCACAGAAGCCCAGCTTCTGAGAGGGGAGGAGGGTAGCTCGTGGGTCCTCCAGCCTTGCTCTCCGACACGGGACTGGGAGGCTTCCGGATTCCTGGGCTGCAGCGGGAGGTGGCCATCCTCCAACGCGACCTCAGGGTTCCAACCTGAGACCTGGACAGGGAGACTCCCCTGGCCAGGGCCAGCTTGGAGCCCCTCCCCCTGCACCCCCCCACACACTCCTTCATTAAGCAGCTCCTGCTTTCTAACGTGCTCAAGAGGGAGACCGTGTTGTGTGGTTTTCTGTCTGGTGTAAAACCACCAGGGCCCAGGAAGGAGCTTGGGCAGGGGAGGGCAGGGGAAGGAGGTGGACTGGGGCTGAGAGTCACCCCGTCATGTCATGCTTAAGTGTGTGCCTCCCGTGCGCCGGGCACTTGTGACGGTACAGATACACCCTGTTGAATAACACGGTTGTGGTCTCTCCTTGGTGGAACTTGCAGCCCTATGGAAGAGACAGATGAAATAAATGTATAATCTTAGGTCGTCAAAACTGTGACGATGCAAAAGAGCCAAACGCACAGATGGGAACATTCACGGGAGTTCGTCTAGTTTTGTTCCAGCCACACTGTGCTTCCTGTTGGGACCTAACACTTCAAACAACGACCTGCCTCAGGCCCTTTGCACTTGCTGTTTCCTTTGCCAGGTGCTCTCACCCACATAGCTGCATGGTTCACTCCTTCATTATATTTATGTCTCTGAAAAATCACATTTCAGAGAGATTGCCTTTGACCACACCATTCAAAATATTACCCCGTACACGAACAGATTCCCTCTGTGTGCCCACAGCCTGCTTTGTTTTTTATGAACGCACCTAGTACTTTGCGTAATGTGAACAGACACGTAGGTGTATGGAGGCCCCCAGAAAACACATGTTTGCTGAGGACCTACTATGTGCTGGGCACTGTAGCAGGGGTTGGAACGGTGGGAAATAGGTAAGTGACGTTCCTGCCACAGCACATCCCCCTTTCCACTTGAGAACAATCTGTATGTGAATCAGGATGTCCCCCGAGGCAGCCCTACGCTCTGGGGAGGAAGACTGAAACGGAAATTGTGAGTGTCGGAAAGAGGGGATCACGGGACCACCCTGCGGTGGCGACATTTGAGCGGATGTGACGCCTGGGAGAAGGGAGGACACGGGACATGAACTGTCCAGGAGGAGGGGACTGGACTTGCCCAGGCATTGCAGAGGAGAGCTCGTGGGTGTGAGAAGAGCCAGCCAAGGGGACAGGGGACACGGGGCTCTTGTGCTGTGCAGGACTCTGGAACTCATTCTGCAGGGGACGGGAAACCTCACGAGGAGATAAAAGAAATTTTATTAACGTCAAATTTATCCAGGTGCCATTGCATAGAATAAAATGCTCCCCGATGAGTATTCAGTGTGACGACTCGGCCGCTCCAGGCCACGCAGGACGTCCCGCCACCCACCACGCCCCAGAGCTTCCTGGGGCCACTCTGCAGTCAAGTCCCGCTGACCCCAGGCTGCATGGATCTGCCTTCTGTCCCAGAGTTGGTATCTTCTGGACCTTCGGATAAGGGGCATGTGCATCTGTAGAGGATGTGGGCTTCTCTTCTGTCCCCCACTAGGGATTGAACCAGGCCTCACACAAGCGGGACAAGAACTCCACTCCGAACTGCACGCCAAGCCCCCGTCTGTAGACTTTAATATTTTAAGTTTTTTCCCCCACTCAGCCTAATGTTTCTGAGATCCGTGCATGTGGTATCTGCCACTCTTCTTTTTTTTTTCTTATTACAAAGAAGTCTATAATTGTATGAAAAATGTCATGATTTGCTTTTCTGTTCAACTCCTGAGAGCTGTTTCGATTTGGGGATCTTATCAACCGTGCTGCACAGAGAAGTAAAGGCACTCACCTCACCTAGCACAGCAAGGATGTAAAGAAACCAGGAGGTGAACCCTGCCTTGTCTGTCATTAAGGTCCGTGTCACCTACACTATGCCACATGGTCTCCTTATACCTTCCGGATCTGCTCCAATAACAGATCAGACTGTGTGGGCAGTTTATATCAATGTGGTTTCAGTTAGCTTTTTCATTGCTGTGACCAAAAGACCTGACCAAAATGACACACAGGGGGGAAAGGTTATTTTTTAAGAGCTCTTTAAGAGCTTGTGTTCCCTGGTGACCGCAGCCTGGTCCATAGACTCTGATGAGACTCTTCATCTGCTTGTCCCCACCTGGATTTGGCCCTGCACAGGGTGACAGGTCTAGTTTTCTGTTCCTCGTGAATCACTTCCAACAGCTGGATTTCACTTTCCAGTTTTCCTTAAAGGGAGGAACCAAGTTCTTTTCCTGTGACCATGAGAAGAAAGGATGCAAGTCTCTCTGACCTGTCCCCAACCACCCTGCAACCACCCGCAGCTCCTGGGAAAGCATTCCTGTTCAGCCACCGGCAGGATTCCAAGGAGGAATGAAAGGTCGTCAGATGGGAAACGCCTGAGGCCCGGTCTGGAGTAGATCCTTGTGCGACATGAGAGAAGGCAACTCGTGGTCACTGCTGAGCGTCTGCAGCTGCTCATCTCCTGCTGAGTCGGCCCTAACCCTCCTCTTTTCCCTGGAGCTTGGATGTAATGATCTTCCCGTGTCCTTCTGGCATGACCGAGGAGCTCGGCTGCTGGTTTTCAAGGCCATCTTTCTCTGCTCAGCCTTCTAGAACATTCACAAAGACAGGGCAATAAAGGCCCTTGCTCACATGCTTCGTTGGCTTTAAAAATGTTTGTTGTTTTGGAAGAGATCAGAAGACTGGGTCATAGACCACCATTTCCCGGCAGGGTACCAAGGACGGGGGACAAGAATAAAAGGGAACTTAGCATTCATTGTACATCTCTTGGCATTTTTAAAATTAAGGACCATGTAACTCACTGGCAATGCATGATTCTTTTTTTTTTTTTTTTTTAAACTTTCTCAATAGCATTTTTTTTAAAGAGAGAGTGAGAGAGGAGAGAGAGTGAGAGAAAGAGAGAGAGAGAATTTTTTTTTTAATATTTATTTATTTTTTTTTTAGTTCTCGGCGGACACAACGTCTTTGTTGGTATGTGGTGCTGAGGATCGAACCCGGGCCGCACGCATGCCAGGCGAGCGTGCTACCGCTTGAGCCACATCCCCAGCCCCTAATGCATGATTCTTGAAGTGCAAATATCATTATCTGTCTACAGTGTTTTCTTTTTTTCTTTTTTTCGAGGGGGAAAGAACCTCAGACTATTCATAGTGGCATCTTACACCCAAGTTTGGCACGAAGCAGGTAGTGCTGTGTAGTGGTTAAGAATTCATACCCCAGCTGGGCGCTGTGGTGCATCCTATAATCCCAGCGGCTCGGGAGGCTGAGGCAGGAGGATCTCGAGTTCAAAGCCAGCCTCAGCAAAAACGAGGCCCTAAGCAACTCAGTGAGACCCTGTCTCTAAATAAAATACCAAATAGGGCTGGGTATGGGGCTCAGTGGTCTAGTGCCTCTGAGGGTCAAGCCACGGTACCCTTCCACCCCCCCAAAAAAATTCATACCCCAAATAAGATGGACCTGGGTTAAATCCTCCTGCTACCAATCATGACCTGTGTGATCACGTTTCTTTACTTCTCCAGGACCCAGTTCCTTTAGAATGCACCATCATGCTTGGTTTTACGTCTCAGGACTATCTGCAGGACTGCATGGGACACTGGATGCCCGCATAGCTTAGCACAGTGTTGACACAAAATACCTGCTTAATAAAAGGGAGCTTTTATAATTAGACACTGGGTAAATGACTTTTGGATTTCTGCTGAACCCAACAGCCAGATCCTGTGCAAAACCAAACAAACAAACAGAAAACAACTCAAGCGTCCACACATCCTGGATCAGTGCTGCCTCGGTTAGCCTGTCTGAATTTACTCTGACTGTAATATAATCAAACGGCCCCCAAACAATCCTTTGCATGTCCTTTGCATGCGGTTTGGCATTTGTGGGTGGCCGTTTGAAAAAAAAAAAGATGTTTCTTTCCAAGGCAATCGCATTTTCAGAGTGAGGGCACCAGGTCCGGGTGGGAAATCCTGAAGAGGAAATTTTATTAAGAGATTATTTAATGTGATTGATGCACTGCACCGAGAGTCGAGGAAATGTACCGATTGATGGTTGCCCACGTCAATGTTTAATCTACTTTTAGCCCTTTGCTGGAGTCTTTAATTAGCTTGTGATTTGGAAAATTGCGTGGTGTACTCAAGGCCATGAACATTCTAGAACACAAAGCAGAAGTGATTATTTGCTTCCAGCATCTTAGGAAAAAGAAAAGCTAGGAAACGTAGAGGTGTGGGGAGAACTCAAGACAGGTGAGAGGGGAGTGGGGAATCTCCAGGCGGGAAGCTTGCTCGTGTGTATCTATTTATTCGCATTTACTCACAGGTGTGTTTGTGTCATCTAGATCTCATTCCTGCCCCCAACAGATGGCGGTTGTCCTTATTTTGCGGATGAGGAAACGGACGCTGGGTTGGGGACTCTGAGCATCTTGCTCTGAGGTTGGCTCTTGGGAAGGGTATTGCTCCGGGTCCCTGCTCCCCAGACTTCTACCTTGGAACGTCACAGTCACTCACCTAGTGACCTTGCAGTGTTTCTTGGAACCTCTGTTTTACCAGTTAGTAAATGACAGAGAATGGAAATGATGAAATGTCCCTTTGGGCGCTTAGGGAAAGGACACGCAGAATAATGTCCCCCGCCTGCTCCCCAAACATCTGCATCCAAATCCCTGGAAATTGAACCCCTGGTTCCGTTCCACAGCAAAGGAGGATGGATCTTGAAGATGGAATTGGGCTTCCGGTGATCAGCTAACTGGGAGACAGGGACAGTATCCTGGATCATCCAGGTGTCCCCAGTGACATCACAAGAGTCCTCGGGAGTAGAAGAGGGAAGAAGTGACGGGCAGCCAGAGAGACGGCTACGTGAGAAGAACTTGGCCTGAGTGTGCTGACTCTGCAGAAAGAGGAAGAGGCCACCAATCAAGGAATTGCGGGCAGCATCTTTTAACTGTAAAAGGCAAGGAAACAGGTTCCCCAGAGCCCCAGGAGGGAACACAACCCTGCCAGCCCTTTGACTCCAACCCAGTGAGGCCCATGTAGGACTTCTGGCCGTCACAACTATAATAAATGTGTTGTTTTAGGCCAGTAAGTTTTGTTGACTTGTTATAGCAGCAACAGGAGACTAATACTTACCACACTTCTATTGCAGTACCCATTAGTCCTTGCATTGGAATTTGCTCTTCACAGAGTCCTGCCCATCACTTCCAAGAAGACACTTCTAATCTGATGGGGTCCTCATCTAGGATAGAGGCTGGGCCATGTTTAGTTGACTGTGAGCTAAAAGACAATCATTGTAAATCTTTAATGTCTGTTTCT
Organism: Spermophilus citellus; assembly: GCF_964194105.1. NCBI lineage: Eukaryota > Metazoa > Chordata > Mammalia > Rodentia > Sciuridae > Spermophilus > Spermophilus citellus. The sequence continues at coordinate 19,148,470 of NC_138187.1, read as the reverse complement.
GCCTTCTATTTCCCCGATAACGTAAGTCCTGTGACCTAATCCTACACGGGGAAAGGTCTCCCAGCTGCCAATTTTCTGAACCTGGACACTCTGGCCTCTTACCTACTGTCCCACAGGATGGCCAGCTGGTGGTGTTCTCTGGGCTTGGGTTGAAGGGTGCCGCAGTCTGGCTGGGCACAATTCAGGAGCCACTTGTCAAAAGAAACTAACTTTATTTTTAGAACTACACACGCCAAACAAAACAGCTCCTCAGGAAAAAACCCTCAGAGCCCAACTGCCACCACCGGCTTCCCACAAGCCTCACCCTCTTCCCATATCCTCCTGCTCTTGAGGCCAATTGGCTGGGTCGCATGGGCGGAGCCAAAGAAGTCCCCCAATGAGCAGCTCCGTGGTCTGAAAGGGCAGGGAAGCAGCCCAATGAACATCAACGCAGAGGAGCCAATCAGCTAGTTGTTGCTGGGGCCGCTGTGAGCCAATCATCAGCTGGCAGTCTGAAGGGCGGGGAAATAGCCCAATGAACATCACCGCAGAGGAGCCAATCAGCTAGATGTTGCTGGGGCCACTGTGAGCCAATCATCAGCTGGCAGTCTGAAGGGCGGGGAAACAGCCCAATGAACATCACTGCAGAGGAGCCAATCAGCTAGATGTTGCTGGCAGCTGGAAATTTGCTGGGGCCGCCTTTGGCTGTGGCTCTCAACATCTCCCCCTCTCTGTTTAAACAACAAGCATGTGGCTTAGGGACCGTGCCTGCCTTAGGTTGTCCAATACTACATATGGTCCTTACCCGTCTTCGGATGAGCTGACCTCAGGGCGTCAGCCTCCTGTCTTAGGTTGGTACCATTGTAATTGGATCTTACCCGTCACTGACTACCGGTCCAGTATAAAGCCACACCTGTGGAGAGGTCTTTGTACCAGTGGGGGGGTGAGGTTCTTTGCCTCACCTCTGTTGGCCCCCAAATTTTAGCTGAACGATCATGACAAGCAGAAGGGAGGAAGATACACCAAGCCAATTGACGGCTCCTTTTGGAAAATTTGTACCACTGATGACACCATCAGCAAAAATACCCCAACACTACCACAAGTCGCTGCACCAACAGATAGTTCACAATGCATACAGGTGAGTTCAGAATGCATACAAGTGATACATAGTCCAGGCAAGTTCTGCAAGCAGTTCAGTGATGGCTATTGCAGAAGCTGTAGATTGGTTTTATCTTTGTCTTCACCGGCACTGGGATGAAGATAGGAATTCTGGCAATAATGGCTAAAGAAAAAATTATGTAACATTCCAGAAGGCACTAAAAGAAAACAACTTTCTTAACAATTTACATTGTCTTCACCGGCACTGGGATGAAGATGGGAATTCTGGCAATAATGGCTAAAGAAAAAATTGTGTAACATTCCAGAAGCCACTAAAAGAAAACAATTCTCTTAACAATTTACATTATCTTGAAGAGAATGATTAAATATAATGAAAAGGAAAGGTGAAAGTAAGCAAACAGATCTGTTAACCTCCTTGTTTGTTCACATATTAAAACAATCCTTAACAGTTGTTTACCCAATTTAAATTAAACCATTTAAATCACGTGACTAAAAAAAAATAATTGGATCCATTTTTTCATGAGCGCTCATCATATATGATATATGGACATACGTACATTCAAACATATAACACAAAACACAAGTGTGCACACATAATATAATACATACAACACATAACATAATAGTAAAGGCCTTATAACTTTTTACAGGTGAAATCTCCATTGCAATGTTTAAAAACTCTATAGTCAAAAAATAGAACTGATCAGCAAAACATTAACCTAGGTCTGTATGAGCTCAAAAAACAAAATAGAACTTCATGATATGGGAAAGGGCAATAATAAAATAGATATTGAAAAAAGCATCCTGGTTCTGTTGCAGATGTAAAAATAGCCAAGCTAGAGCTCTGGATATCAGCTGTTATGTATTTGAGCCAAATCATCTTCTTTTTGGTCTGTAGAAATCGCTTTAGTTAATCTCTCTGGAATCCAAATCAGCTGCTGTTCTCCCTGTGGAAACACATAAACAGACCCCTGACTCCAGACAATCACTGGGTCAGGACCTTAGTTAATCTCTCCAGAATCCAAATCGGCTGCTGTTCTTCCTGTGGAAACACACAAACAGACCCCCGACTCCAGACAATCACTGGGTCAGGACCTTTCCATTCTCCTGTGAGAATATCCTTCCAAAGTACCTGGGGCTTATGTACATTTTTTGGACACATATGCCTTTCTGCAGCACTAAGTCCTGATGAATCCAAATTTAAAAAGTTTAGAGTAAAAAGGGTTATTTTAAGTTTATCTTTGGGGAATATATACCCCTTCCCAATTCCTTATTTTTGCTTTAATAAGTACATTTTAATAGTTTGATGAGCTCTTTCAACTATGCCTTGTCCCTGTGGATTGTATGGGATTCCTGTTATATGAGTAATGCCAAATGATGAGCAAAATTGTTTAAAAGAGGTAGAAGTATAACCAGGGGCATTATCTGTTTTTAACTGTTTTGGAATGCCCACAGTGGCAAAATTTTGTAAGCAATGAGCTATAACATCTTTAGTTTTTTCTCTGGCATGTAGGGAGCCCATCAAAAATCCAGAAGAAGTATCAACTGTAACATGCAAATATTTTAATTTTCCAAATTCTGGCAAGTGTGTGACGTCCATCTGCCAAATATGGTTAGGTATCAATCCTCTAGGATTGACTCCAAGATTAATTTGTGGTAAAAAGGTCACACAATTTTGACATTGTTTTAGTATTTGTCTAGCTTGTTCCTTAGTTATTTTAAAACACTTTTGTAAAGTATTAGCATTTACATGGAACCTTTTATGAAAATTTATAGCTTCTTCTAGTGTAGAGAAAATATGTATGTCATGTGTAGTTTTATCTGCTAAATCATTGCCCAAACTAAGGGCTCCAGGCAATCCTGTATGTGCCCTGATATGTCCTATAAAGAATGGATCTTTTCTGTCCCAGATTAAACTTTGTATAGTGGGAAGCAAAGAGAAAACAGTAGAAGAAGGGGAAATCCTACCAGCATCTTCAAGGGATACTATAGCATTAACTATATACTGACAATCGGAAAATAAATTAAATACAGAATCTTTAAACATCACAAAAGCTTGTAATACTGCATTAAGCTCTACCTTTTGAGCTGATTGTTTGGGTACTAAAAATGTAAAAGTTTGATCAGGTGTAACTATTGCTGCTGTACCATTATTTGACCCATCAGTGAATATATTTGGAGCATTCATGATAGGTGTTTTTCTTGTCATTTTTGGAAAAATTACAGGATGCAATGACCAAAAAGACAATAAAGGATTAGATGGTAAGTGGTTATCAAATGAAACATTAGATTTGCACATGATTATTGCCCAAGTATTTAACTCATTAGCTAACTCATCAATTTGATTCATAGTATATGGAGTAATAATTTTATTGGGAGAAATTCCAAACACTCCCTTTGCTGCTTTTATTCCTTTGAGTATTAATTGTCCTACAGCCTCAGGATACCTAGTAAGAATAGTGTTAGGAGAATAAGATAAATGTATCCATAATAATGGACCTTCTTGCCAAAATACTCCTGTAGGAATATTTTTTGTTGGTAGTACAATAAATAATAAAGGCAAACTTATATCAATTCTATCTAGATGCATATTTTCCATATATGTTTCAATGATTTTTAATGCCTTTCTTGCTTCAGGCGTTAACATTCGGGGTGAATTTGGATCTGATGGACCTTTTAGGATATCAAATAAAGGTCCTAACTCTCCGTTGGTATACCTAGATAAGGCCTTATCCAATTTATGTCTCCTAATAACTTTTGAAAGTCATTAAGTGATTTGAGTTGATCTACTCGTATTTGAATTTTTGGTGGATGGACCATGGTTGAGGATAATAGAACTCCTAAATAATTAATTGGAAAATTTAATTGTACTTTATCTATTGCTATCTCTAGATTATAATTTTTTAATAAGTTTGTAAGTGTGGCATAACATTCTAGCAATGTGTTTTTAGCTTTGTGTGCTAACAATACATCATCCATATAGTGAAATATTTGTAGTTCAGGATTTTGATTTCTAAGTGGCTGGATTACTTTGTTAACATAAATTTGACACATAGTTGGGCTGTTAGCCATCCCTTGAGGGAGTACTTTCCATTCATATCTCTGATCAGGACCTTCATGATTCAGTGCAGGGATAGTAAATGCAAAACGTGGACTATCCTCAGGATGAATTGGAATTGAAAAAAAACAATCTTTAATATCTATAGCTAAAACATGCCACGTTTTTGGTAAAGCAGACAATTGAGGAATCCCCGATTGAGCAGGTCCCATAATGACCATTTCATTATTAATGGCTCTTAAATCTTGCAATAATCTCCATTTACCAGATTTCTTTTTGATAACAAAAATGGGAGTATTATGGGGAGATACAGAAGGTTGTATATGTCCTTCTGCTAATTGTTGTTTGACCAGATCATGGGCTGCTTGTATCTTTTCTTTAGTCAGGGGCCACTGAGGAACCCATACTGGTCTTTCTGATTTCCAAGTAATTTTATTGTCTCAGTGGCCCTTTCTGAAAATCCAACCCATGTCTGTCTGTTCCTTGATTTATTTGTATTGGTGCTGCTATACCTTGTTCTTGTTTTTCTAATCTTTTTCCTTTCCTAAAACCTTGTCTAGTCATAATAGTGGGTGCATTTTGGTTGATGTTATTTGTTAATGTCAAACCTAATTGATCTAAGACATCTCGTCCCCATAAATTTACGGGAAGATGATCCAATACATATGGCTGTATAGTTCCTTCACATCCTTCAGGATCCTTCCAATCTAATACCATTGCACTTCTATGGGGATTAGTCGCCACTCCTAGGCCTTGAAGCGTTTGAGTGGCTTGTTGTAATGGCCAATGTTTTGGCCATTCTTGACGAGAGATGATGCTAAGATCTGCACCTGTATCCAGTAGCCCATTAAATTCATGTCCTTGAATATTTAGTTTTAGCATGAGGTGAGAATCTAAATTTAAAGAAAGCATAGCCCAATCTACACCTGTGGAGCCTAATCCCTTGGAACCTCTTTCTACAGCACGACTGGAAAATTTATCATGCAGGCTTGGTATTATTAATAAATGTGCTATTCTATCTCCTGGTGAAATTACTGATATACCCTTTGGAGAACTGGCTATAATTTTTATTTCACCTTCATAATCGGGATCAATTACCCCAGGACTTATCATACGTCCTTTTAGAGTAGAAGAGCTGCGTCCCAATAATAAGCCTACTGTTCCTTTGGGAAGAGGTCCTTTTACCCCTGTGGGAATGATTTGAACTCCCATCTCTGGAGTTAGTACTGATCTGGCAGAGGCGCAGATGTCCAACCCTGTGCTCCCTCTGGTTTGTCTGATGAGGGATCTGATGGACAATGTGTCCTGGGCACTACCCTGATGGGGTTGCTGGGTTCCTCCAGTGCTCCGTATATTTGTGGTTTGGGGCCCCGGAGCATTGGGGCCCCCTGTCCATTTTTTGGCAACGGAGCCCGGTGCCTTTCTCCATGATATTGTGGATAAACACCTTGTCCTTGTTCATTTTTTGATAATGGAGTACCCTCTATGGTGGTTTGTGAACGGCATTCGTTAGCCCAATGTCTCCCTCTACGGCATCGTGGGCAAATACCTAGTATTCTACTCCTTTGATACCTAGTTTTGTTAAACCCTCCTCCTATGGGGCAATTCCTTTTAAAATGTCCTGTTTGTTGACAATTGTAACATGTTCTTGGCCTGGTATATAAAGCCTGTTTTACTGTAGCTGCCACAATTTGCCCTTGTTCATTAATGTCTCTGGCATCTAAAGCCTGTTTTACTGCAGCTGCCAAGCCTTGCCCTTGTTCATTAATGTCTCTACATAATTTAATATATGTGTTTAAATCTTCATGTTTCCATGGTCTAATGATATCTCTGCACCAATGATTTGCTTGGTCATAAGCCAGTTGTTTTATTAGTGGCATTGCTTGTTCTGTATTCCCAAAAATTCTGGTAGCTGTTTGAATAAGCCTATCTACAAATTCAGCGTAAGGTTCATTAGCTCCTTGTTTTATCTTAGATAATTGACCTTGTAAACCTCCATGTCCTTGTAAAGTCTTCCATGCCCTAATCGCCTCTGCAGCAATTTGTGAGTATACGCCATGATCATATGCAATTTGTTGCTGCTGATCCTCATAAGGTCCCTTTCCTAACAACATATCTAGATTTCTCTGAGGATAAGCAGCTGCTGCATTTCTCCTAGCCGTCTCCTTGCAAAATTCCTCATTGGCAACCTTCCATAACAGGTATTGACCTCCATTTAGCACAGCTTTACACATATTAGCCCAATCTGCTGGCGTCATGTTCAAGTTGTTAATGGATTCGACCATGCTTACAGTGAAGGGTGCTTGAGGACCATAGGTTGTTACAGTCTCTTTTAGCTCCTTCACTGTTTTGAAATTTAAACCTGGTAAATTCACTGCCCTCCTACCTCAAATACAGGGCATGCTTGAGATCCTGTCTCAGGATCCCAACTATCAACTGCGGGGGTTGGGGGCCTCCCAGCATATGGAGGTGGCCTTGTTAGTTGGACATTTACATCCTTTGGTGATAGAAAGGTGTTAGTAGCAGTCTCCTTTTGTAACTTTCCCCCTGATGGCTTTTTCTGCTCTAAACTTCCTTCCTCTGTCTGACTAGTTCGAGAGACCTTCTCTTTCACTTGAATCTTTTCCTCTAACTTGAGAGACCTTCTCTTTTACTTGAATCTTTTCCTCTCTCTGACTAACTTGAGAGACCTTCTCTTTTACTTGAATCAATATGTCTTCTCCTTCCTCTACCATTGTCTGAACTGAAGGCTTTGGAATAAGCAAACAAGATATGAACGTCCACAATGGCAATGTGCCAGCTGGCAGAGTCCCTGGGTTGTTCTTTTCTATTCTTTTTAAATCTTCACCATGATGGCTCCATTGTGATATATCTAACAACTCCTCCTTAAAAAGCCATGGGCTACATTGTTGTATTGTATCAACGTATGCCCTGACTGCTCTTGATTTTACTGCGATGCCTCCTTCCTCTAACAATTTACTTAACACTCTTTCGGTTTGTTTTTTACTAATTTCTGATCCTGTATTTCTACTATAATACAACCCAACAAGATAACACCAAACAAAACCGAGACAGAATGAAATAAAAATGGAACAACAAAAAATCATCATAGCCTTTCTCCCTATCTGTTCCTCAGATGCAAATAGTTTTTCCTCAGATGTGAGCGGTTTTTCTTCCGTCTCACTCATCTCCAGGGACAGGCAACTTAAAACAAAAATGAAGCAAAACAAAAGAGGAATCTTAGAATGGCTACCCATCCTCTCACCCTGCCCTCAGGGGCGAGCAGTTTACTTACCCTCAGTCGCTCCCCGTGCGAGCCACCAAATGCCGCAGTCTGGCTGGGCACAATTCAGGAGCCACTTGTCAAAAGAAACAAACTTTATTTTTAGAACTACAAACACCAAACAAAACAGCTCCTCAGGAAAAACCCCTCAGAGCCCAACTGCCACCACCGGCTTCCCACAAGCCTCTCACCCACACAAGCCTCACCACCTCCCTATATCCTCCTGCTCTTGAGGCCGATTGGCTGGGTCGTGTGGGTGGAGCCAAAGAAGTCCCCCAATGAGCAGCTCCGTGGTCTGAAAGGGCAGGGAAACAGCCCAATGAACATCAACGCAGAGGAGCCAATCAGCTAGATGTTGCTGGGGCCGCTGTGAGCCAATCATCAGCTTTGCAGTCTGAAGGGCGGGGAAACAGCCCAATGAACATCACTGCAGAGGAGCCAATCAGCTAGATGTTGCTGGCAGCTGGAAGTTTGCTGGGGCCGCCTTTGGCTGTGGCTCTCAACAAAGGGGAAGAGGGGGGCCTAAAGAGCATCTGCAACTAGTTCATTCACACACTCTGCTCTGGCACTTCAAGTTCACGTCCAGGTGATCCTGGAGGAGGGCTCTGATTCTTTTTCTGTTTTCATCATTTTTATTTCTCATTCAGTTGGGACTCTCATGGGAGAGGAGTCAGTCAATTGGACACAATGTTAGGCTTCTGGCTCAAGACCCCACCTTAATCCTGAGACAATTCATGTGATCTCCTCCCCAGTCCACCTGTCCACAGGGGACACTGTCTGTGTATCGAAGAGCCTGGAACATGGCTTTGCAGATCAGGAGTTGATGGGCCTGTTTATGGAGACTGAGAAGTTGTGCAGTCTGCTGTCTGCAAACCCAAGACCTGGAGCCAAGGGTGTCAATCCTGGTCCAGAGGCAGAAGACAAAGATCCAGATTGGCAGGCAGGCGAGAAGCAAAGGGGCACATTCTCTTCCTCCCATTTTGGAAGGACCCTTAGAACAGTGGCCACCCCCATAGGGAAATTGACCATGTTCCCCCAATTCAAATGCTGATGTTCTCCTCACAGACATATCCAAATAAATGTGTCATCTGGGCACCCCCTAGTGCAGTCGAGTTGACTCATACAATTAACCTGACGACCAAGTCCTAGGAAGGTGTTCCAAATGACAAGGCCATCTCTCACAATATTTTCAAAGTCGACAGGGTGGTGACTTCTTCCATTGCCACCTGCTCAAATCCAACCTGTCCTTCAAGAGCAAACTAAATTGTCATCTCCTCTAGGAAGCTTTTCTTAACTGCTCAGACCTGATGTGATCTCTCTGTCCTTCAAACCACTATCCATCCCCCTGTACCTTATCCTTCACTTCAAACAATGAGAAAAAAAAATATTCCAAAGGGGTTGGAAAAAGAGCCATCAGCCAGGTTTTGCCTTCACCTGGCCTGGGGCCTATTTTTGAGTCTGTCACTCATTCGCTGTGCATCCTTGGGAAAGTTACTTCATGTCTCTGGGTGTTGGTTTCCTCATCTGCAAAAGGAGGATGTGGCTGTTAGGAGAACAAATTGAGATCAACGAACAGAAAGAAGAGCACCTGGCCTCTAGGAGAGGCTTTGTCACCGTCCATCATTAGAGCACTTATCATTTAAAGGAACACATGGGCCTGGAGAGGGATAAAATTCCAGAGAGAGACTTTAAAAATTCGATTGTTAAAATGATGGAGGAGCTAAAAGAAGACCTAAGACACACATGAAGGGATGCATCAAGAGGGAAGTGAGCCGGATGCAGGGGCGCACACCTGTGATCCCAGCAGCTCGGGAGGCTGAGGCAGGAGGATGGCGGGTTCAAAGCCAGCCTCAGCAAGGGTGAGGCCCTGAGCAACTCAGTGAGACCCTGTCTCCAGATAAAATACGAAAAACAGGCTGGGGGTGGGGGTCTTGGCCTGAATGGTCTCTACCAAATGCACTATTTTAAGTGAATGAATGACTTAGCCAGCCACGCGCTGCATCTCACCTTACTGGGGTGCCTCGACTTACCTGTTGGGCTTTCCACTGGGTCTCCCTGTCTCCTAGGGCTCCCTGGCAGGGCCCTGTCACTACAGAGCATCTCTCCCGCTGTGCTGTCCCCCCTGCGAGATCTCTGATGCAATCAGCTCCATCACAGAGGTGAATCACCTTGTTCCCGTGTAGTTTGTCAGGGGGAAGGATTTATGGGCGTGAGAGCCCTCTTCTTGGAGACTTTCATCTTCCCTTTGTCCACAGGCTCCCCCCGCCCCTCCTGCGGGTCCTCATCCATCAGCCACCCACAGTTTATATATATATATATATTGTCCCGCCCGCGCCCTCGGTTACCTTTTCTCCCTCGATCGCCTCCTTTGAGGCGACCGGGAAGATGCACGCTTTAGGGATGAGCCTTCTCATTCACGGCTCTCTGCAGCTGAAATATGGTGGCGGGAGCCGGGGAGACAGGCCCCATCCTCTTCTCCCCACAGAATTGAGCCATCTTTTCCTGCTTGCCGCCTGCCACCCGCGCTGAAAGGTTAATCTGTTCCTCTTCTCAAGTCGAGCATTCATCATAGGAAGTGGTCTGTGTGGAAAATATTGATCAAGGGCCTGCCTGGTCCTCGGCCGGGTTGAAATGGAGTGTTGCAGTCAATCAATGGCTGGGCATCAGGAGGTGCGCGGGGAAGGCCGCGGCCCTTTATCTGTATCAAGGCTCATGCATGGAGGGAGGGTCTGGGAGAAGGGTCTTCCAACTGCCTCTCAGGACTGGCTAATGGGGCAGGGTCCCCCGTCCCTGTTGCTGGGCGGGACTGGGAATCATGGCTGGGGGATCTTGGGAATCTCAATGTCCCCGTAGACAAAGCCAGGCTCCGTGTGTTCCCATGAAGAGGAACCCTCTCAACTGCTAAGCCAGGCAGGGCTTATGGAAATAACCTCTCCAGGTGCAGTTGGCGCTCAGAGAATTAAATTTATCGAGATGGAAGGAGTCGGCTATACCCTCTACAAATAGGTCCTTGTTTTCAGAAACCCTGATAATCTCTTTGCACAAATTACGCTACACTTAGAATTAACTCTGGAGCCAGGTGCAGTGGCACACGCCTGTCATCCCAGTGGCTCGGGAGGCTGAGGCAGGAGGATCGCAGGTTCAAAGCCAGCCTCAGCAAAAGCGAGGCCCTAAGCCACTCAGTGAGACCCTGTCTCTAAATAAAATACAGAATAGGGCTGGGGTGGGGCTCAGTGGTCGGGGGCCCCTGAGTTCAATCCTTGGTACCAAAAAAAAAAAAAAAAAGAATTATCTGTAGACTCCGGTCAGTGATGTGGGGTCTCTCCCTTCTTTCCCTCCCTTCCTTCTTACATTGTCCTTTCCTGAGATGACCTTCTCAAATATTGTCACCAAGTAGCCACCAGGGGCCAGGCGCCTTGCTGGGCACCAGGAACAGTAAGATCAGAAGCCGGCTCCCCACGCGGCTGGCCATTCCCACTCCTCTGTGGACAGAGATCCTTTAGCAGCGCCTTGCAGTCTCCTGAGCTCCCTGGGAAGGAGGAACAAGACCAGGCCACCATCGGGGACCCACCCCACCTGAGGGACCAGCGCTTCAGGAGAGGCAGTGCAGGGAGGCCGCGGGGAGGCTGTGCAGAGGCTCTGCAAAAAGCCTCTTGTGCAGTTGACCCAAAAGCCATCGGGCCAGAGGGACAGGAGAGCATGTCATGAAGGGCAGTGTGACAAGCCAAGGCGTCCCTCCCAGGAGTGGGCGGGGTCGTGTCAGTGGGGGACGCTGCGCGGTGCTTGGCAGAAAGTAGGTGCTTGAATCATTTCACTCCCTGCCGTAAACTGAGATTATTGGTTGTAAGTGACAGAGAGCCACCTGTATCCATCAGGGTCACCGCAGGCAGCAGATGGAACCCTCGGTCTGTGATCTATGAGTGGAGTTTAATAAGGAAACTGTTTGCAAAAGCATGAAGCCGCTCCAAAGGAAAACTCAAGGCGTCTACAGTGCAGCATCCCGGGGGATTGGGACAGTAGAGGGAGGAAGGAGCCGTTCACAGGTCCCCAAAAGAGAGAAGGCGGTGACATGAGAGGAAGGCCCTGGGTGGCCTTTCTTGAGTTATACAGCCCACCCTGGGGTGGCCACCCAGGGAGCCAGTGAGTGAATGTCGGCCTCCGTCTCCTCCCTCCCTCCCACCTCTGCCAGGGCTCCCTGCTGCCCAACCCTGCGGGGAGTCTGAGCCTTGGGAGTCCATGAGGAAGCAGTCACTCAGCCTCCAGGCAGCCCCAGGCTGGAGAAGGGGGGGATGTGACTCCAGATGGCAGACAGCCACCAGCTCATGCCCAATCTTGATTAAGCCACACAGCGATGGCATCAGGTCTTGGGAGCAGAGCTGCCTCCAGGCATTGCTGATCCTGAGGTCCCTCTGCGCTCTGCTTTCTGAGGCGCTGGCTGAATTTACAGACTCTACAAAGAGGCTGTTGACCTCGAGGCTAACCTTCATCCAACTAGCTCTGCAACACAAGTGGGAGAGCCTCTTTCCTATAAATCCCAGAAATAGTGTGGACCTGAGTTGGGTCTTACTTCCCTTGGTAAGATGAACCTTGCTTAAATGTTTGGATCGTTCATGTTCCCCGTCTTTAAACTGGGAACAATATCACCCTCCCCAAGAAAAGAGGCAGAGTAAATGATGGTCAGAATCACGGACTTTAGGGTCACATGATCCCAGATTCCAGTAAGATCTTGCACCTACAGGCTGGTGGCCTAGGCTGCCTCAATCACACTGAGATTCACCTTGAGCAGATTCACCTTGAGATTCACCTTGGGGGAGGAATGGAAAGAGTGCCTACAGTATTAGGTTGTTGAACAGTGGATTAGGTAAAGTAATGCATGAGGATATTAGCAGAATCTTGCAAGATTAGCAGAATCCATCAAGATCTTGATAAGTGTTGGTTGATGTCTTTTGTTGTTCGTAGTATTATTATCTATACCCAGATTCTGTCCAGGTTGGGAAAATCCTTGTTGTGTGAGGCATTTTCAGAAGGAGTATTCTTCTAGATGCTCTTTATGAAATGTTACCCAAGGCTGGGCATGGAGATGCACACCTGGAATCCCAGCAACTCAGGAGGCTGAGGCAGGAGGATCACGAGTTCAGGGCCAGTCTTAGCAACTTAGCGAGACTCTGTCTCAAAATAAAAAGGGCTGGGGATGTGGGCTGGGGATGTAGTTCAGAAGTAAAGCACCCCTGGATTTAATGGGAGGAGGAGGAGGAGGAGGAGGAGGAGGAGGAGGAGGAGGAGGAGGAGGAGGAGGATTAGAATTCTATTCTTATCTTCTTCTTCTATGAACTTATTTCTTGTTGATTCCAATTCTCCCACAACATCCAGAAGATTCTATTCAGCTGTAATGGTCAGTTTCTCTTGCCCTGCAGAGATGAATTGGCAGTGAGCTCCTGGCCCCGCCCATGTGCTCACTGCTGGAGATATATCCCTGACAAGGCCCGGCGAGATCCCAGGAGAATGTGGCAGGCGCGTGAATATCATCGGGATGGGAGAGATGGGCTCCCCGAGTTCGACTCCCCCACTCCTAATGGACTTCCCTTTCCTGGTCAAGGGCCATGCTGGGAAGAAGAGGGAAATATTCTTTTTTATTTTCTTTTTTGCTTTGTGAAAGAATCAATTGTCCATGAAATCAAGTAAAGGTGAAATACATATTAAAATACCGTGGGTCTGCTAAAATCAGATGAAAAAACAAAACTCTGAAGTAGTGCCAGTACCTGCCTCTGAGATCTAGAATCATGTTATGTGACTTGTAGTTTGGTAACAACAACAAACAAAAATGTCAGCGTGTGAGTTCAGAATAGGATTCGGAGCAGCCCCGGGTCGTGTCGAAGGCTCTCAAGGAAAACGAGGAGGGCAGATTCCAGTTGGCACCCATCCACGTTCCCCTGGAAGATTCAGTTCTCACATCCGTACAATGAAGGGGTGGGGCCTGGAACATTCTAGAACCTACTCCAGATTCACATTTTTTTTCCTATGATTATTTGGTTTGCTGAGAGTATTCAAAAGGATTTTCTACTCTGAAATTGAAGTCTGAGTTTTATTGATGCCTCCTGGTCTGGGTTTAAAAGGATGGTCACCAGTGTACAAGAGTACCCTTTTCCCCACATCCTCGCCAGCACTCATTGTTGTTTGACTTCATCGTGGCTGCCAATCTTACTGGGGTGAGGTGGTATCTTAGGGTGGTTTTGATTTGCATTTCCTTGACTGCTAGAGATGGTGAGCATTTGGATGGCACTAGAGCAGATTATGCTTAGTGAAGCTAGCCAATCCCTAAAAAACAAATACCAAATGTCTTCTTTGATATAATGAGAGCAACTAAGAACAGAACAGGGAGGAAGAGCAGGAAGAAAAGATTAACATTAAACAGAGACATGAGGTGGGAGGGACAGGGAGAAAGAAAGGGAAATTGCATGGAAATGAAGGGAGACCCTCATTGCTATACAAAATTACATATAAGAGGTTGTGAGGGGAATGGGAAAATAAACAAGGAGGGAAATGAATTACAGTAGATGGGGTAGAGAGAGAAGATGGGAGGGGAAGGGAGGGGGGATAGTAGGGGATAGGAAAGGTAGCAGAATACAACAGTCACTAATAGGGCAGTATGTAAAAATGTGATGTGTAACCGACGTGATTCTGCAATCTGCATTTGGGGTAAAAATGGGAGTTCATAACCCACTTGATTCTAATGTATGAAATATGATATGTCAAGAGCTTTGTAATGTTGTGAACAACCAATAAAAAAAAAAGGATGGTCACCACAGGGCAATAAAGAAATGACCAGCAGCAGGAAAGGCGTTGATAGATGAAGCTCTTATAATCCCAGGAAGGGGAAATCCATTGATTGGTGGCTTTTTCCTGTTTCCTCTCCATCTGCTACATCTGGGAAAGATCTAGAAGGTCACATTCATAGTGCTTGCAGAAGCCCAGGGCACGCCAGTCATTCAAACTTTCTTCTATGGATGAGCTATTTTGACTGTGTGGAAACTGTGGAGCACAGGCTGGGGTAAGGTAGAATTAGTTTGGTGAGATGAAGAGAAGACAGGAATGTCTCACCCACCCAAATAGCCAAATCAAGAAAGACAGGAATCATCAAACATCCGGAGAACCTGTGGCAACCAGGACTCTGGAACCGCTAGAGGGAGCGTGTATTTGCACAAGAACCACCTTGGAAATGATGTGTCCAGCTCTGCTAAGTTGTACATGTGCCCACCCCGAGGCCTGACAGGTTCCCAGAGGTGGCCATATGTGAGCACCAAAAGGTGCGTTCAGGAATTTCATAGCAGCAGTATTCTTAACGGTCCCAGCTGAAATGGACCCAAATGTCCACCACAGTACCACAGGTGAGAATTTGTGGTATAGTCACAGAGTGGAATACTATACAGCAATGGAAATGAATGAAAGCTCAGCAACCACAAAACATCAACAGATCTACTCCATATTGTGCAAAAGAGGAGAGCCACAAAAGAGGACATGCTCCAGATGACTCCATTTATGTGAAGTTCAAAGTCAGGCAGAGAACATCTTCCGACACTGTGAAGTGGACACTGCTCCATTGATAGGTGGAGTCTTTGTTTGCCTCTTGGAACCTGGGAGGGTCATGACTGCAGAGAGAGAGGATGTTGTGTGACTTCCAAGGCTGGGGACAGAGCTGGGGCTCTGCCATGCGACACACACACACGGGAGTTTGAAATACCGTGAAGAACCCGAAGGGGCTGGGCTGCAGAGACACGGAGATGCGGAGAAGCCATCCCTGGAGTCCCCAGCCCAGTGACCCCAGCCTCTGGCCCTTCAGCTGCCCTCCTTCACTGAGACTGAGCAGACACAAGCTGTCCCTGCCCAGACTGCAGGCTTGAGAACAAAATGAAATACCCTACAGGAACAACTGAGAGGAGGAAAAATTTGTTTGGGTTCATGGTTTCAGAGGGTTCAGTCCCTGGCGGGCCAGCTCCATCCCTCCAGGCCAGGGGTGAGGCAGAGCATCATGTGGAGGAGCCTGGCACAGAGGTGCTGCTCAGCTCCTGGGAGCCAGAAGCAGGGGGAGGGGAGGTTGGGGGGCAGGGGCCAGGGTCAAGATAAACCCTGCCAGGGCACGCTCTCAGCGACCTAGCGCCTCCAACCACCTCCCACTAGTCCATTTGGCTATCAAAGAATTAATCCATGAAAGGGATTAATTCACAGATGAGGTACGAGCCCCGTGATCCATCCTGGCCCCAAAGCCCTGCCTCTGAACCTTACTGGGTGCAGAATCGTGCTTTCCACACATGAGCTTTAGGGAACATTCCAGTTCCAAGCCAGAGAAAGGGGCCCCCGGGGGTGGCACTCCATATCTTCACCTGGACACTAGTTACCTAGGAGTGTTCATGTGTGGAAATCCACTGATCTGCACACTGAGACTGGAGAAGAGTCCTGGTCCAGATATACCTGCGTGCCTGGCCTAGACAAATAAACCTGTGCTCTGTGTTCGTAGTCACAACTAATGTGTTTACAGGAAAGCAGACACTTACTTGTAAGGAGCTAAAGCAAAAAGAGGTTTCTTGAACTTCCACATGAATGAAAATATTGACTTCAGGTGTGGCTGGATCCAGAGGTTCAAACAGAGCTCCCTGATGAATTTTCTCATATTTTCATTCTCTGCTTTTTTGGCACTACAGTAATTGGGACTGTGGCCACTCCACGATCTCTCTTTGCATGCAGTGTTTATTCTATATCTTTGCAATAGAAGAGAACCCATCTTTCTCACTTGTTCCCATAAAAGAGGTGAAATCTTACCTCACTGGTCAAAAGAAGGGTCATGTGCCCACTACTGAACCCATTGGAAAAGCTCAGGAGATGGAGTGTTCTGATTGGCTAGGCTGTGTCACATGTCCACTGGCGAGTGCTGTCAATCATTTGGAAATCACATCCTCAGGACTGGAGGAAGGGCTTCAGGAGGAAGTGGAGACATTGTTACCAGAGCAAGGGGAGCCCAGGCTGGAAAGCGAGCACGTGGTCATCTCTGACGTGTGTTCTGGGTGTTTCTACCTGCAAACTCGGCTGGAGGCTGGCTTCTCCCCACTCAGACTGAGGCTGCATGATTTTGATCCTGTAGCTGAAGGATGCCTTGGTGGAAAGCAGTGGTCACCAGGGCTGTTCTACAGAACTGACCAAGGAGCTACCCAGCTCTTTAAATGCTGGGAGGGTGGTGCATGCCTGTAATCCCAGGGGCTCAGGAGGCTGAGACAGGAGAATCGGGAGTTCAAAGCCAGCCTCAGCAACAGAGAAGTGCTAAGCAACTCAGGGAGACCCTGTCTCTAAATAAAATCCAAAATAGGGCTGGGGATGGGGCTCAGTGGCTGAGTGTCTCTGAGTTCAATCCCCAGTACCAAAAAAAAAAAAAAAAAGTGAGACTCAGAGAAATTAGGTGACTTCCCCAAAATCATGAAGTGGCTGTCACACCGGCAGATTCAAAACCTTCTCTTTCTGATCAATTGTGTCTATCAGGATTTCTGAACTCAGGCAGGTTGCCTGAGTTTGGAGCCAAGTGTTTCTGTGCCGAGGGATGCTGCCCTTTTGTACTGGTGGGATGCTTTGCGGTATCTCAGATTCCTATTCACTAGTTACCAGGAACATCTTCACACCTCCCCCAAGTTGTGACGACCAAAAATGTCTCTAGACGGTGCCAAACACACCCTGAGGAGAAAACATCGCGGCTGAGAGACACTACTGCAAAAACAAGGATTGAAATTCAGACTCTGTGCCTGACCATCTGTGTGGCTGATGGGTGAGTACTTCCTTCGCTGAGCCTCGGTTTCCTTATCTGTAAAGTGGGGCTCCAAATCCAAGTCCCCACCTCCGTAACGGGTGCCAAATGTAGAGCAACCGCCTGATATTTTAAGTGCCTCATGAATGGTAGCCGAGCTAGTCTTTTCTCACCAACCTGCGTCTGATTTTTTGCAGAGAGAATTCTTTATTTTCTGGCAAATTAAAGACACACTGAATTGCAAATGAAGACGGGCATCCTAGACCACTCCTGCCGCCTAATTAGCACAACTCCATTGACAGCTCTGGCGCCTTCAAAGGCCGCTCCCTAGGACGCGGGGCCCTCTGCAGAGCCGGCTGGGAACTTGGAACAGAATCAAATGTCCAACATCAAACGTTCCAGTGCTCAGAAATGAGCAGAAATGAGGCCCGTGTTCTCCAATAGGGAGCTGTCTCCGTAAATGATCGCTTGCTTGTTAAATTCCTGCAGTGGCCGCTTTAATTGGACCCGCCTTCCTCACTTGACTAATCATGGCTGGACGGCCCTGCTCTGGATGGGTCTCCCAAGCACCATCCCAGGCAGGGACCTTGCTCCAATCTTTCTCTGCCTGTCAAGGCTGACTCCCCAGGTAGCCTTCTGTTTTTGCCCAAAGGGGCTTGGGACAGTCACCCACCCCTCCAAGCCCACATCCAGGATCTCTGCTGTGACCAAGAGACCTTTCTCCACCTCTGTGTCTCCACTGTCCAGCCCGTGGCCGGGCACAGAGTAACTGACCATTAAGTGTTGCATCAGTGCAACAGACTAGTGCTGGGGCGTGACCTTGCCCTTGGACTTCTCGATGCCCATCTGATGCTGGATTCAAATGCAAAGACCGGGGGACCAAGGTGGCCTCCAAATTGCATGTTTGCTTGCCTCTCCCCAACTCCCCATCTCCCAGGCCAGACTCTGTGGGTCTGTCTGCCAAACACGGCTGGAGCCGCCTTGGATCCTAGCCAGATGGGCAGGTGATTGGAATGTTTCTGAGCAGGGCACGGGTTCTGCCGCTTCTCACCGGCTCCATTATTTGACAGCTGTACCTGAACCCCTAGGTCACCTTCCCGCGGCTGCAGGCATCCGAGATGGGGTCTGTGATAGGACCATTAAGTGTTGGTCCTAACCCTGCCACAAGGGGGCGCTCACAGGATGCCCTACCCCGATCCCAGACATCACATGCACCTTAGTCTGTTGACCTGAGTCACCCCAAATAAAATACAGAAGGAGGAGAGAATTGGTGCTGAGCCGGTGGCTAGGGGCTCCGCTACACTGCACCCGGCTCTTCCTGCCATCATGGTCCCTCCACCTTCCCCCACTTCCTGGCCAGTCCATCCTGTAGCCGTGTCCGGTTCCATCTCAGCTTCTGCCCCTCCTTCCTCTGCCAGCTCTCTTGCATCCGATGATCGGTCAAGTTCCCTCGCACCCACCTGGTCCTTCGCTGTTGCATTTTGTTTTAATTCTGCTTTATTTTAGGGGGGTGTTGGGATCAAGCCCAGGGCCTCGTGCATGCTGGGCAAGCGCCCCCTCAGCCTGTCCAAATCACAGTGGTCATTAACCTATGGACACTGGCTTCCAGCAAACACGCTGACCTCCTCCAGGGGCCTGGGTACAGCAGGATCAGGCTGATTAGAGGACTCAGTGATGGCAGCCTTCAAAGTACAAACTGGGAGTATCTCCCCCCTTAGGGTTCAGTTCTGAGACCTCAAGTGTGACAAATACCCACCCAACCCAGCTCACCCTATCCAAAGCATTTTTTTTAAGAAGCCAAGAATAAAACCCAGGGGTGCTTAACACTGAGCCATATCCCACCCCTTTTTTTATATTTTATTTAGAGACAGGGTCTTGCTAAGTTGCTTAGGGCCTCGCTAAGTTGCTGAGGCTGCTTTGAACTTCCGATCCTCCTGCCTCAGCCTCCCCAGCTGCTGGGATGACAGGCCAACCCGTCCTGTGAACTCTGCCCCAGGCAGGCCAGTAGCGACCTAGTCCAGCACACCAGCTCTCAATCATCTCCGGGGAGGGGTGGGCCAGGAGCAGAGTGGTGGGAAAGTCTAAGTACAGGCCAAAGAAGTTCGAGGGCAAATGCTTTAATTCTTTTTATTTCAAACAGAAGCAAATGCTCAATTATGTTCAACCAAGAATAGGCTGTAGAAATTCCCTGAGAACAAATATCCCTGAGGGAAACTGGATATTGTTCAAGAGCAAGGTAAATGCAGTAAAAATCCCATTTTAATGAACTTGAAGGGATGTCAGAGTTTTTTACATCAACAGGAGTAAGTGGTGTCTATGGAAACAGTACCGGTCAGGCCCGGAGGGCATGCTTGGGACCCGGAAGGCTTATTTCTCAGAATAATGAAGTCACAGAATGTGCAAGGTGCTGCACACTGATTTTCTTATTTTAGAGTAAGGAGACTCAGGCCTAAGGGATGGGTGTCAGCATGGACAGTAGGAAACCTGAGTCAGTAGGCTTGCTCTTGGACAAGTCACTCAGTTTTCCCATTTGTAAAATAGGAAGGTTGGGATATTTTTATTTGGAATTGGAAATTGGAATTGAGAATTCAAAATTATTTCTAAAGGCAAGTGGCAGTGTCCATTTAGAAATCCTCGACCATTAGTGACCAAGCCCAAGGTAGTGTCACACAAAAAGACACAGAACCCACTCAGGGATTGCAGAATTTCCTCATGTACCTTTCAGATATTCAGTGGCACCTAGTACTCCTCCTGCTATGACTGATAACGTAACTTCTCTTCATACATGTTCCACTGTGCTCTACCTGGATCAAGCCTGATGCTCCTTCTGTGGCCCCTGACCACTGATTTCTGGCTGAGAGGACCTCAGCATGGCTCCACAGACTCTTGTGAGCACTGTTTGTATTGTACCCAGTACAAAGGTTGGCTCTTGTAGATTAATAGACTTTTTTCCTTCCCCACAGATCAAAATCCATAGTAGCTGGGTGCGGTGGTGCACATCTGTAATCCAAGTGGCTCAGGAGGCTGAGGCAGGAGGATCGCCAGTTCAAAGCCAGCCTCAGCAATGGCAAGGCGTTAAGCAACTCAGGGAGACCCTGTCTCTAAATAAAATACAAAATAGGGCTGGGGATGGGGCTCAGTGGTTGAGTGCCCCTGAGTTCAATCTCCAGTGCCCCCCGAAAAAAAGCATAGTAATACGTTAGATGGTCATATCAGACATGAACAGGGTCTTTAAGATTCTCCAGGTTATGAATCCCAGTCAGCATGTCAAAAGTTGCCCATCCCTCTCAGTCATCTTAAAAATACAAATTGGATTTCTCATTGTGAAACATTCCAGAGTCTAACAATGTTAAACCCTGGGCAGGGTACTGAGAAACTGGAGATCTTACCCACAGCTGCTGCGAGTGTGAATTTCACCAACATCGCTAGTGAGCCACCTGGAAACTCGTGCTAAAGTTTAAAATGGGCAAACTCAGGGGCAGTCTCCCTCCTTAGATTTAGCCTCTGGTGAAACTCTTACATTTCCTGTGTAAGAAAACCTGGACTTGATTGACGTTTGCTTCAGCGGATTAGTTTGGGGGTTGCTCTAGCCGAGGAAGGAGCCCCCTTTGTGTCTGACCACACACCCTAGGAAAACCACACCCAATTTCGGGGTGCTCCTTCCTGAAGATGATTTCCCCGGTAAAAGAGAACACGTGGCGGGGGACAGAGACCGGAGAGGGTCCATTCATCTGCCAGCTTCAAGGAGACTTCAAGGAGAACCTCGTTTCCCGTCTAGGATGTACTAGCAGCTTCCCAGGAGAGCGAGGCTCCTGGCTGCTGGTTGGATGGGGCCAGATCAGGCATGGAGACTAGGGGGGGGGGGGTGTTGGCAGCAGATAGGGCAGGGCTGCCTAGTGGTCCTTGGAGACACAGCCACAGCAGGCTGATTCGGAGCAGTGACGGGCACACCAGGGTGATTCAGGCAGCAGGTCAGCAGGATGACAGACGCTGCCTATCAATGGGAGGAATGTGGCTCTAGGGTCGGGCACCAGTCCCATGAGGAGCTGACCATCATCACGAGAGGTAACCCTTCTTAGGCATGTGCTCGGTGCCAGGGACTGTGTGAAGCACGTTTCCTACAGAGGAGACACCGCCAATCGCATCTTTATATTCAATCCTTTCCTTCTGCCTTATTAACAGGTCACTGGTTTTGTTCATAATAGTGATGTGCCCCAAAAAGAGCATTCCAAAAATTCCTTGTAGGTAAAAATGACCTTGTGGTTTCTGTCCAGTGAAAGCGTGGCTAGTTGACCGCTTGAAGGGGCTTCTAGGAAAGGTCTCCATTTGCCTTCATTCTCCCTGTTTCTTTGCCTCGAATGTGGATTAAAAAAGGTTAGGATGCAGCAGCCATCTTGTGATCAAGAGGAAAAGAAATTCATGCTAAAGACAGCAGGAAAGGAAAACAAAATAATTTGGCTCTGAGTAGTGACGGTATTATGAACTGCCTGACTCAACATTTCTTGCTTTATGAGAAAAATGCAGGTATTTTGGTTAAATTACGTTCAGACAGATGCGATCCTTAAAGAGATACATTCTGTTATTAGCTCTGAACAACGAACTGGTGAGGTAGGTGATTGTCTTAGTATGTTTCCTGTTGCTATAACAGAACATCACAGACTGGGAAATTGATGAAGGAAAGAGGTTAGTTTAGCTCATGGTTCTGCAAGAGGGGAATTCAAGAGCACAGTGCCACTGGGGGGAACCTGGTGAGGGTCTTCTTGCTACATCAAAACATGGCAGAGGGTACCACATGGTGTGACAGAGCCAACACGCTGCCTCGGATCTCTCTTCCACTTCTTTTTCTTTTTTTTTTTTTTTTGGTACTGGGTATTGAACCTAGGGGTGCTTAGCCACTGAGCCACATCCCCAGCCCTTTTATTTTATTTGGAGAGAGGATCTCCCTAAGTTGCTTCCAGACTCGCTAAGTTGCCGAGGCTGGCTTTGAACTTGTGATCCTCCTGCCTCAGCCTCCTGAGCCGCTGAGATGACGGTGTGCACCACTGCACCCGGATCTCTTCCACTTCTTATAAAGCCACTGATGTCTTCTAGGGGCCTCCTTCATGACCTCATCTATTCTAATTACCTCCCACAAGCCCCACCTCTGAAAATTATGAACATGTGAATGTCAGGATTGAGTTTTAACATGTGAACTTTAGGGTGCACATCCAAACCTTAGAAGTCCTCTTACTCCCTGCATTTTATAGATGCAGAGCTAAAAGCTCAGAGAGGTGGAGCTGAAGGGTGGTGGAGTCATGGCTAGATCCGTATCTGACGGGCTCTAAATTCACCTGATCTTTCCTGTGCTGTTCTACATCTTCAGAAGGCACTGGGAGGAGGTTTAACCCAATTCTTGTGGCTTGAGTCAACAGAGAGCTTGTGTGTGTGTGTGTGCGTGTGTGTGTGCGTGTGTGCATGTGTGTATGTGAGTGTGTGTGTGTGTGTGTATGCGTGTGTGTGTGCATGTGTGTATGTGAGTGTGTGTGTGCATGTGTGTATGTGAGTGTGCGTGTGCGTGTGTGTGCATGTGTGTATGTGAGTGTGTGTGTGTGAGTGTGTGTGTGCATGTGTGTATGTGAGTGTGTGTGTGTGCATGTGTGTATGTGAGTGTGTGTGTGTGCATGTGTGTATGTGAGTGTGTGTGTGCATGTGTGTGTGTGTGCGTGTGTGTGTGCATGTGTGTATGTGAGTGTGTGTGCATGTGAGTGTGTGCGTGTGTGTGCATGTGTGTATGTGTGTGTGCATGTGTGTATGTGAGTGTGTGTGTGTGCGTGTGTGTGTGCATGTGTGTATGAGTGTGTGTATGTGCGTGTATGTGTGCATGTGTGTATGTGTGTGTGTGCATGTGTGTGTACATGTGTGTATGTGAGTGTGTGTGTGCATGTGTGTATGTGAGTGTGTGTGCGTGTGTGTCTGTGAGTGTGTGTGTGTGTGCATGTGTGCATGTGTGTATGTGTGTGTGCGTGTGTGTGCGTGTGTGCGTGTGTGTATGTGAGTGTGTGTGTGTGCGTGTGTGTGCATGTGTGCGTGTGTGTATGTGAGTGTGTGTGTGTGCGTGTGTGAGTGTGTGTGTGCGTGTGTGTGTGCATGTGTGTATGTGAGTGTGTGTGTGTGTGTGTGTGTGTGTGTGTGTATAAGGGGCCTGAGGGGAAGAGGGGCAGGAGGCCACACTGGTGTTCTTTCCCACGCCGAGAAGCATAAATGGAATCACATGTTCACCCAGTTCCTCTTTCCCTGGTGGGCACCACCAGGTGGGAAATGTCCTCAGGAGATCCACGCAACGGGGTGGTAGTGGAGGGTCCCGGGAATTTCCCATCATCCTCCTGGGTGCACAGAATAAGCAGCAGCATCTGGGTCCCAGTGACCCGGGAGCTCAGGCAGAGCGAGCATCCAGCGTGGACCACACAGGGGACTTTCCCCAGCGGGCGCTGCGCCCGGCCAGAGGCAGATGTCTCCGGATCCCACAGTGGGTGCTTTTCTGCACAGAAGCCACGATCGAGGAATGGGTAGAACGTTTATTTCCCCTTCATCCCAAACCAGGGCCTCACCGCCACGTTTCCTGGGATGCCAGACTGGAATGGGGTGGTGGGAGGGGGTTGGAAGCTTGGGGAACTCTGGAGTCTTGACCACCCCCACCTTACTTCACAGCTTCATGGTTTTTAAAGACGTCAATTAGCCTCTGTTATTGGTGAATGACTCACGGGGAGGCATCAGAACGTAAGGCAAATATGTGACCACCCTGGGCACATCCATCGGCATGTCCTTCCTCTAACAAGAAAGGGGATGTCTTCATGCCTCCGTCTGTCCTTCTCTCCTGGAGGAGCCATGAGAATCCCCAGAGGACATACAGCATCTGCCACTTGCGCCAGACGTGACGTCCTTACGGTCTCTGTAGAGTGCCGGGACCCAGAAGCCCTCAGCGCTAGGGACTGTTATCCCCCGATCTACATAAATGAAAAGCGGAGGCTCTGGAGGGCTACCTGATTCACCCTTGGGCACAAAGATAGCAGGTGGGGAATCGGCATAGAAACTCCAGTGCCTGAGCTTGACATTCTGCTTCCCACCAGGAACCCAGGAATTGGGTACCAAGTCCAATCCGGACACCCAGACTCCAGCAATGATCAAGAGAAGGGCAAACCTCCCCTGCACTGCTGCTCAGTCCCTGAGAAGAGACAACCAGGCCACCGCCAGGGTGCCTGTCTCTTGGGACCTGCATCTGCTCATCTCCCCTACCCCTTCCCCACTCCCCATATTTTTTTTCCTCTAAAAAAATTGGGCAGCATCTTCTGCTTGGTTCCAAGTTCAGTCTGCGGTGCTAAAGAGCTTATGGGGTGAGTGCGACACGCCTTTATAGGCTTTGAAGACTCTGGACTGCAGGACGCAGCCCCGGATGCTCCAAGAGATGAAGGTAGAGCTCACTACTGCCCCCAGAGGGAGAAGGAGGCTGGGCAGGACCCCCCCAGGGGTCTGCACCCAGGGATGGTGACTTACCTGCTGGAGCCGCAGGGAGCAGCAGGTGTGGCGAGCAGAGCAAATCGCCTGCTCTACAGGAAAGCTGAGAAGTCTCTCCTTGGAGCCCGAGGCTGGGTCCAGACAGCACAATCCCAACTGAGCTGAAGTCACAGTCGCTGCTGTGACCGGCTCATTACCTGGTGGGAAACACAGGCAGCTAAAGGCACCATCACCAGGAGGTGGGCGAGCCCAGCGGAGAAGGAAGCAGGCTCTGAAGCCAGTTTTACACCCCAACTTCTCCGAACATGGGCTGTGTGAGCTTCTGCTGGGTGCTCAGCCTCTCTGAGCCTCCGTTGGTCTCCTGTAGATTGGACATGTGATCATCACTGTCCCTGTCTCAGAGGACAGGCTGAAGGAGGAAGTGAGTTCATGTAATAAAGCCCTCAGGTGAATTCTCTGCAAAGGACTCTATTCAATAAGTGGGAGCTACTATCATATATATCATCATCACTAAAATGCTTAGAATGCAATGCTTGCTGTGGTGCAAAAAAAAAAAAAATCAGGGAAAGGCCGTGAGAGCAAAGAGCTTAGACAAAGAGGGGCAGATTCACAATGCACAGACGGTGACACCTGGCTGCCCCTTCCACGGCCCTGGCTGAGGTGGTGTGCCTGGATCGGCATCGCAGCAGGCTGGTCGTTGGGGTCTGGAACCTCAGCCTGTTTTGGGAAGCCCAGGACAGCTGGATGGAAGGGCAGGACAGACCCCCTATGGAATTCCATCTGGGGAAGGGGTCCTAGGAGAGGGGCTGGCAACTGTGAGCTGCCCAGGCACTGGCTGCTTTGTGCAGAGAGAGATGCTTTTACAGAGTCATTTCTGAGACTCCCTTGGGCCATGAGGCTTCAAACCCCACCATTAGCATCTCTACTTGACCCCCTCTGTGGGCAGGTGCACTGCGCAGGGTTAAGGCATCACCGTGAGGGGAAAAATAATACCTCCTGGAGGGCGGGCCTCGTGGATTACAGGGGTGCGGTGTAACCCCAGCCTTCTGTTGTCTTCTGGAGGAGAAAATCACTTCGCAGTGACATCGACTGTGAAAGAAGACCCCAGCTCTTCAGCAAAATCAGCCAAACGGCTCTTCCCACTTACATCTGGTCACGCCCAAGAACTTGATCTTGGTGGATATGATCAGGGTCGTCCCAAGTAGGGATGGTCCATTGGTCCGTGATGCATTCATCCGGATTTACCAGGACAGGCTTGAGCCGATCCTTTGTTAATGAACTGACTTATTCGTTCCATGAACAAATATCCGTCACATGTGCTGGGCCCCAGAGACACCACAATACCGGGAGCTCCCTGTGGTCAGGGAGCTGCTGGTCCGTGGAGGAGCTGAACAGCCCAGGACGAGGTCCATGGCGGAGTGTAGACTGCACGAGGTCCCGGGGCTTTGGGTCAGTTCTGGTGTGGGTGGACTCGTCCTTCCTGGGTCTGCTTTTCTCTGCTTAGTGCGTAGTTTGTCATGGAGGGTCTCCTGGTGGCTTCCGGCTAACAGCAAACAGACTCCAGCCGACCCATGGAGTGCTCTTTGGGTTCCCACCAGTGGGTATCTGACTCTCACTGGACAGACTAGACAGACAGAGGGAAATGACTGACCAAACCAGAGCCTTCCCTGGGGCCCTGGGAGAAAGGGTGGAGTCAGCCCCTCCTGCACCGCCATATTGGGTGTGTTTGGAAGCTGGTTCCAGCTGGCTTAGATGCCAGCCAAAGGCAACTTACATCTGGGGAAATTAGACAGGCCTTCTTGGGAATCCTTAGAGGGAATCTGAGGTCACGGTGGCCCTTGGTGAGTCCCAGGGACCGGCCTGCGATTTGAACACTGGGTTCTCCCCAGTAGTCAGCCCTACAAGGGTCCGTTACTTCTCCTCCAAGACTTGCCCCCCGCCTTGTCTGGTCTAACTGACTTGTGAAGGCACCAGAATTATGACATGGACCAGCACCCAGTTCACGGAGTCCACACAAGTGCTATGACCATGCCAAGCAGAACCAGGGTGACATACGGGAGGTTTCTGCCGGGCGGGGGACTGATATGCAAATACTGGTTTGATGTTAGGGAGGAATCGTTTCATTATGTGTCTGGTTATTCATCATTTTGTTTTATTTGGGATAAAAAGAACAGGAAAACAAAGGTGACTTAACTTCTAAGCATTTTAAACAAAAATTTATATATTTCTAATTATATATGGGGGGGGGCAGGTGGTGGCATTATATGTGCCTGTACCACATAGCAGTATATATACATAAAATTGTGTGTATATATGCTTGGGTGCCATGACATTGATGCCTGAATGTGCATTAATGCAGAGCAGGAGTGCGTCGTGGATATCCACACATATCTACTTGGGTTTCTACAATAACCAGATAGTTGTATGTGTGTGCATAGAACTATGTACAAGCCTGTGAGCTGACATCTGAAGGTGTATGCACATGTGTAGATCCCTGTTTAGATCTGTGTGTGCATGGTGTGCAAACTGTCTCAGACCAGGCACGTGCACAAACGTGGATAGATGCATATCTGTTCATGTGTGTATCCACTCACACATATGTGCTCATGTGGATGCATGCTGTGATAAGGAGGGAGGATTCTCAGCTGTGTGTTGGCTAATACGGTTCATATCCAGTGGAGTAAAGCTACCCAACAAGGTGCAGAGTTTCTAACTTGAGGTCTGTTCTTGCAAGCTGCCCTGCATTCAGCCAGAACATGTGCCATTATGGGTACTTCCTTGGGTAATGCAGGAGACTCCCATACTCTGCTTCCTGGAATAGATCAGTGAGCCACACCATTCATGGAAAGACCAGGGACTCCAGATGTTGGGACCTGTATCCAGGGGCCCAAGGAACTAGGAACACTGATTCTTAGCTCTGGCCTTTGCCATCCTGGGGTCTAGGGCAGTTATCTGACCCCATTGTACCCCCATTGTGCATCTGTAGGACGGGGATAATCGTAGCCGTTACCACTAACATACAGAGTTAATGTGCATAAATTCACAGTAAGTGCTCAATATGCATTGACTATTTTCAGCTGGACACAGATCAGGAATTACTTTCTGATTCTTGAAGACTAAAGGTAACCTCAAACTTTTTTTTACTTATGCAAAACCAGAATGTATTCACTCTAAGCACTTTGGAAAATACAGGGACTGCTATTAGAAGAAAAAAAAAAAACAGCCTGAATTCTCTGTCTGTAACTAGAGGACCACTGTTAATATTTTAAAGTCTATTCATGGAAGTGCTTCTTCCATAAGTAAGCTTTCTGGCAATGGGGATTCCATTGCCACATGCTGTGGGTGCTGTATCACATTGGTGGCCCCCGAGGTACCATGCTCCCGGGATTCATACCACTGTTTGGTCTTCTCCACTTGACATCTGGCTGGTCTCATGACTCACTCTAATGAATAGAATGCAAAAGAAGAAAAATTTATTTAAAAGGGGCTGTGCCAATTCCAGGCCTAAACCTCAAGAGACCTGGAAGCTTCTTTCTTTTTTCCACATGGAAGTAGGTCTACAGGAGGAAGAGGCCCTGAGACTCCACACAAAAAAAGAGGCCCAGCATGTGCAGCCTTCCTGCTGGGCCCAGCCTCCGCCCAGCCTGCCGGTTGAACACCCGTGAAAGACCACCAGCAAGACCGTTGGAAGAACCACCCAGCTGAGCCCAATCTGGATTTTAAAAACCGAAAAAATTCTGTACAGTGCCACCAAAATAGTTGTAGCTGTTCAAGCCACCACATTTTGGAGTAATTTTTTACATAGTAGCAGAAAAACTGATGATTATCATTCCCTTTTGCTATTAAATTTTAAAACGAGACCATATTTCTGTGTGACTTGAGTTGTGTTCTATGTAACTGAATTCCAGGTTAGATTGCCCCAACTTAAATTGTGACTTCTCCACATCTTACCTGTGGACTTTGGACTAGTGACTTCACTCATCTGTAAAATAGGCTTAATAATAATAATAATACCTACCTTGTAGTTTTTTTTGGGAAAAAAAAAGTTAAATGAGCTGTTACAGGTAATGTGCAGTATCCAGAAGAGAGCTAAGCATTCAATGGATTTATACGCCACCCAATCATGTCTTCATGGCCCTGATCCGTCATTGCTATAATTTAATCCATCTCTCACTCTTTGGTCTGTATGTCGTTTCCAATTCTAGAATATGCAGAGTAAAAATTCCCTTTTGCCTTCAAAGGAGGGAACAGAATGAGTCTGGAGGAGACTGAGCAACTTGCCCCTAGTGAATAGATCTCGTTCCTAGCAGCAGAGATTGCTGGGGGGCACCCAGGTGCACCCAGCTTGATCATTTAGCAATCCACCTGCCTCTTCCATTATATTACAGCCGTTTCCCCTGAGTCTAGGGTTGTCATGAGCAAGGAAAGATTGTTCAACGTGCTAATTTGGGGAAGAGAGTGAACCTTCTAAACTTTTCGGTGCTGTTGCTTCAGCCCTCTTGGGTAGAGATCTTGGTCTTTGCATCACCTGGTGAGGAAGATCAGGAGCCAGAGAAGGGTGATGGTCACACTTGATGGAGTGAACTTGACCCCATCAACGGTTCCTGCATCTCACTTTGAGTTCTCTCTGCTCCTAACTATGGAACCAATGGCAAGTTTCTTATCCCCGTGAGCCTCAGTTTCCATCAGCAAAAAAAAAAAAAAAAGCAATACTATTTCCTTTTTCCTCCCCTCCCAACCCATTGTGATGAGATTTAAAGGAAACAATTGATTTCAATGTGCCTGACCCAAGAGTTCAAGATGTGGTAATAATTATCACTGGATTCTAGAGATGAGTGAGGGAACCTCGAAGGAGGGCTTAAATAATTTTTTCATCTTTCAGGCCTGGAGGCAAGTGCAGCCCTGGGAACTGAAAATCTTTTGGGTCAGAAATCTGGACGTGGTTTGGTGCTCTCTGAGGGGGTCAGGAAAGATGGAAATGAAGAGTAAAAAAATCATTTCTACAAATGGGAACGCTTAAGAAAGATGGTTCCGGCCAATTCCCCCGCCCCCCCCCCCCCCCCCGCCCCCAGGTGTGAAATCCTAACTTCTCATACACCGACCTCCCTGCTCACCATCAATCTCCGCTCACCAATGTCCACTTGATTTCTGCATCTGGCACTCGGTGTTGTGGTCTTTCCCCGGTGGACAGGGTTGGTAAAGAGGCTGGGGGGTCATGTCAGCGGTGGCTGCTCCTGTGTCCCAGGAGGAGTTTCTGTTCCATGGCTCCGGCCACACTTCTCTGCTGCTCTCCTGGCCATCTCCTGGGATGTCATTGGATCAGTCAGTGTCCAGCCGCTGCCAGGGGTCATTTCACGGCAAAGGAACCAAAGTCCCATCTTTCCTCCCTCCCTCCCTCTTTCCCTTTCTTCCCTCTTTTAAAACCTTACATTGGACATTTCCTACGTGACAAATCACATATAGAATGGAGAACGTGGCTTTCTATATCAGGGACAGTCCCAAACCTTCATAGTTTCATAAAGAAGAAAAAGAAGCAAAAAATAAATAAATAAGTAAATATCTGTCACTCCTGGCCATATTTTTGTCGAATAAAATGTCTCACCACAAATATTTGTTGGCTTATAAAATAGTATCTGTTCGCTTGCTCTCATGATTGTACGTCTGCGAGGATATTCTGGTTTTGGAATACTGCAAGTCGGTCCCTGTGGGGAGCCATTCTGACACGTGATTGGGTGACTCCCGTTAAGGGCCTGAGACGCTTTGGCTCTGTCGAAGCTTTCCCGACCCTTTCCTGATGAGAGAGCCCATCCGTGTGGGGGTGTGCCTGACCACTGACCCTGGAGACCCAATCACTGACCCTGACCTTGGAGTGCAGCCCCCCTCAACCTTCATTGGATGGAATTCTCCCCTGAATCTCTTGTTCCCCAATAAAAGGCTACTCCCCGGCGTGTTCGCTCTCTCTCTCTCCTGCTAGCCCTGAGTAATCCTCGCTGCCCTGCTGGGCGGCTAGAGGTGGGAACCAGAGAGGGGAGCCATCTCGGACCTAGCAATATAAATAAGGTAACTGAGTCTGTGTGTTTTATTTCGATCTCTTCTAACTAACTTTATCCCTAGAACCTCATTAATGAAACCACTGCGCAGGCCGCGTGGTAGAATTGGCGCCCACGAGGGGGGCATTCTAGATTAGTTAGATTGAGTGGGAGCGGGAGTCACCCAGTCACGTGTTAGAATGGCTTCCCACAGGTCCCAGGACTGGCGTCGGCTGGGGGTGCCGGCTTTAAGTGGGCCAGTCACCTGGGTTAGGCTCCAGGCTGACGCTTGATTCAGGTCATTCCCTCCCCCTAGGGAGAAGGACGGACAGCCCAGGGCATTCTCTCTCCGTGATGGGCCATGGGAGTGCAGAGGGAAAGCCCGATCACCCTAGCCCATCTGAACATCTCCTCCTACCAGAGACTCTGAACCTCCCCTGAGCAGAGCAAGTCACATGGGGAAACCCAGCATCCATGGAGCGGGGACCTATTCTGCCACCCCAGTGAGCGAGGCAGAGAGTGGATATCTGCTGAACAATATTTCCAACTATCCCAGGAGGGACGCATACAATGATGGAGGTAGCTGAGAGCATTCTGGGGCTCTTAGAAGAGCATCTGCAATATCGGGATATCATAGGAACACATATTTAATCTTTTTTCCCTGTTTATGACCCAGAGCTCCTAATCCCTTGGAATTGACTAGATGATAAGAGGATCTTTTGTCCTGGTGAGGTCACTCTTACAATTGTCTCCTGGATGAGGACAGGTCACCAGGAAGACCCAGCCATGAGGAGAAGCTTGAGAGGACCCCCCACCCTCTCCCTCTGGCTCCCCACCCCTTCCCAATGCAGCACCCTGAGCGTCTCTTAATCGGGCGGTTCATCTGCTGCGTTATCAATCATCACCTTGATTGGATAAAAAATTGGAGAAAGCATTTCCCTCGCTTCCCCGAGCCATCCTATGGAGGGAAAGGGTCACAGGAACCTCAGGGGACAGCCAGGGGACCAGGAACACAGGGAAAACCACCTGGGGCTCTGGATCCGCATCTGCATGGGGCGTGGGCAGGCTTTGGGGCCGAGCCCTCTGCCTGGGTCTAACTCCGGGCAAATAGTGTCGTCCTTGGAGAAGAGGAGGACGGTACGACCACATGCCCCTGAAATGCCCGTCTCTGCTCCTAACAACCTGTCCATGTCAAGGGAGCAAGGAGAGCAAGTCTGGGCCAGAAGGTCCAGATCCCCCTGACCCTGGAGGACGCTGGCCATCTCTCGTGCATGCTGAACGGGGCAGGCGAGCGCTCTCTGTACCAAGCGGCTTCCTCGCCTGCCTGCAGAGCTCCTTGGGATTCTGGTCCAGAGCAAGCTAGAAACCTGCTGCGGTCACTCGCCAGAGCACCGTGTGGAGGTGAAATGCTGATCACAGCATTTCCTAATAAACCCTATGTCTCCTGGTGTCTCCGTGGTCTCTTGGCCACCTATCCCACAGTCCTGCACATCTGGGCTGTGGACAGAACACTCACCTAAGTGTGGACAGGAGAGCTCCGGGTGTGGCAGAAGGGCTGGGGCCTGGGCGTCTCCATCGATGCTTCGCCACGACTCGGCAGGAAGCGAGGGGGTTCCGTGTCCTGTGATGTGAAAATGGGGAAAAATACCTCCACGTGGTTCTCATGAAAATTAAACCAGACAAGCCACGTCCAGGGTCCTAGCTCAAGATTTGACCAAGGGTCAGTGCTCAGCAGACAATGGCTAATTAAACGGTCTGTGGTGCATTGTTTAAGTAATGAGTTTATTTTTTTGAAACGCCTCTGTGAGCCTCCTCAGCTTACAGAGTGAGGAAGGAACTTGGCCGGCGTCACAGGGCTAGTGTGGGACAGCCAGGGTTTGGACCCAGGAAATCTGAGCCAGAGATGGTGCATTTGTCTGCCGTGGTCAGCCTGGGGCTGCCCTGATGTCCGTCTTTGCAGTAAGGGTGTGTGAAGGTGGAGGCCAGGTCAAGATCACCTTCGGAATCAGCTGCTCTAGGCGCCTCCTATCCTCTGTGCCTGGCTTCAGGCTCCCTCTCCCCGCTGCAGCCCCAGGAGCCTACAGGGAACAGCATTGAACCCAAGGAGAACAGAGTAGGCTGAACTCTCTCAACATTTGGTGACTGACACGTGGGACGAGGACGCCAAGGCTCTCGCGGGGTCAGGAGAGGCCAAGCTGGGCTCCATCCCAGGTCTGCTGTCTCAGAGCCTGGGACAGGTCACAGCGCAGCCACACTGTGGGTCTACGAGGCCGGCCGCTACTGACGTGACAGTTTGACAAAATCAGATTTGTACGAAGTTTCTTAGAACTTTTATTTTTTTTTTCCTGTCCACCTTTATTTCTTTATTCACCTGGAGGAGAGCAAAAGGGGAGGGGAGGGAGATAGGAGGCCGCTCTGGAAACACCGTCTCACGGTGGATTCTTAAATAAATGTTCTCATTTGAAAGTGGCTCCGGTTTCCTCTGCAGACTCTCACATTCCATCTGGCCACACCGTCATGGCACAAGGCTCTGTCCCTCTGGGTCAGTAGAGATGCCAGTAAACCTCCTGATGGAGACCCTTAGCTCCAGAGTTACATTTAGACTTAAATGATAACAGGGGAAACCAGCAGCTGGGTCATCAAGGTCCCGAAGAAGCTAGAGAACAGAAAGATTAGGCAGGGGACGGCCACTCCCTCCTGCCACCATACCAATTGATCTCCTGCTCCCACTTTGAGAATCAGGGTGCTGGTGACTTAAGATGCCGACATGCACCTTGGCAGGGCCACCATGCGGCCATCTAACCAGCCACGTGGTCACGCATTATTCACGATGCCACCCACTCAACAAATATGCACTAGTGACCGTGAGCTAAGAAGAGTTCTGGGGGCCGTGGAGGCCGTAGTCGGAGGCTGATGGAGCGTCTGTCTCTACGGAGCTTTCCTTTCAGTGGGGGGAAACCCACGGCCAGTCCACAGACCAACTAGAAATGCACGTTCGGGTGCAGGAAAGAGTTAGGGAGAAAAGGAGAGCCGGCCCAGAGGGGTGTCTGGGAATGGAGCGTGTTTTAGAGAGAAGACGCTCCCAAGTTCTCTCTGAGGAGGTGATGGTGGAGGAGAGAGTTGAAGGAAGTGAGAGATCTCACCTCCAAGTCCCACCCAGCTTATCCTATCGATGAGATCTGAGGCTGGGGGAGAGAGGGCGGGACCCTAAGCCCAGCCCTGGGGGAGGGCTGCAGAGATTTGGCTGAGATCAGAAGGAAGAAGGAGGAGAAAGGACCCCGTGAGGGGTGGGGAGGGCAGGAAGATGCTCAGAGAGGAAGGGACGGTGTGTGTGAGGTCAGAAGGAAGCAAGCTGGGTGCCTTGGGCAGCACGGGGGCCCAGGGAAGAGTGAGCCCTCTCAGATACGGGATCTGCAAATATTTTCTTGCAGAGGTCAGATTTCACTTTTTGGGAAATGTCCTTTGCTATACACAAGGTTTTAGTTTTCATGCAGGGCAACTGATCTGATTTATTTTCTTGCTTATACACTCTCATGAGGTGGAGATGAACTAGGGGGTGTGGGTACCGCCCGGGAGGAGGAGCCTCCTGGGATGACCAGTGGGAGCACCCGGGGAAAGCCAGAGAAGGGCCCTCGAGAAAGGGCCTGCGCAGCACCTGGCTCAAACCTTTCTCTTATTTTTTTTTGTTCTGATCTTCAGAAAGAATTGTGATTAAAATAAATGCAACACGAAATTTCCATCTTAACCTTTTAGAATGTGCAACACAGTGGCACGAATGACAGTCACAATGCTATGCAACCATCGTCCTCATCCATTTCCAAAACTCTTTTATTTCCACATATAGAAATCCCATACCTATTAAGCAACCGTTCCCCTCCGGCTCCAAGTTACCGCCAATCTTTATTGTCTTTGTAAATGTGCTTATACTAGACATTTCATCTAAGTGGAATCATATAAAATTGGTTTGTGTCTGGCTTATTTAACTCACTGTAATGTGTTCAAGGGGCGTCCACATTGAGTTATCTATCAGAACTTCATTCCTTTTTATGGCTGAGTAATATTCCACTGTAGGGGATGCTATATTGTGTTCATCCATTCATATGTTGTTGGACACTTGAGCTGGATGCCACCTTTTGGCTGCTGTGAATAACACTGCTGTGGACACTGGTGTGCCAAGATCCACTGGAGTCCAAGTTTGGGATTCTTTGGGATGTATGCTTAAGAGTGGGATTGCTGGGTCATCTGGTAATTCTGTGTATTACTTTTTGGAGGAACTATCAAACTGTTCCTATGGTGATTGTGTAATTTTGTATTCCTTTCAGCTGTGCAATCTCCACACATCTTCTCAATATTCACTATTTCCTGTTTTTATTTCAGTCATCTTAATGGGTATGGCATAGTATCTCATTGTGGGTTTAATTTGAAATTCCCTAATGACTAACAATGTTAAGCCTCTTTTCATACTCGTTGGCCATTTGCATCAAATCTTCTTTGGAGAAATGCCTAGTTCAGTCTTTTACTCATTGTTAAATTGGGTTGTTTGGACTTTCTGTTGTTTAATTACAGGAACTCTTTATATATTCTGGATATTATGCAGCTCTCAGATATGTGAGAAATATATGAAAATACTTGCAAATATTTTCTTCCATCCTATAGACTGTCCTTCACTTTGGGGAAATGTTCTTTGATGTACAAAATTTTTTAATTTTCTTGAAGTGTGATGGATCTCTTTTTGGTTTTCTTGCTCATTATACTTTTAGCATCATCTCTAAGAATCTATTGCCAAAACTAAGGTCATGAAGATTTATCCCTGTGCTTTCTTCTGAGAGTTTATAGTTTTAACTCTTACTTTTAAGAGTTGATACGTGTGAGAAGCTCTCGTGTTCTGTGAGGTGACTAACTGTATATTTCAAAAGTCTAGAAGAAAAGGATTTTGAATGTTTTCCCCTAAGGAAATGATGGGCATCTAAGGAGAGAGATACATCTAACCCAACTCAAATATTACACAATGTACATGTGGATCGAAAATCACATGGTACCCGGCGATTGCTTAGAGTTGTAATTTTTTATGTATCAGTTAAAATTTTTAAAAATCAATAGGAGTGATACCTATAAAATCTTTGGAAGACTGCCTAAATGCTATGTAAGAATTAGGTGTAGTTTTATCTCTAAGTATTACATTTCTTTCTTTTTTCATTTTTCTTTTTTTTTTTTTTTTGGTACTGGGGATTTTTTGGTACCAGGAGCACTTAACCACTGAGCCACATCCCCAGCTCTTTTTTATACTTTATTAAAAAAACAGGATTTTGCTGAGTTGCTTAGGGCCTCGCCAAATTGCTGAGGCTGGCTTTGAACTCATGGTCCTCCTGCCTCAGCCTCCCGAGTCGCTGGGATGACAGGCATGTGCCAGCTTCACATTTATTTCTGATATTCAGATGTCTCCTCTGTTCTCCCGAGGTCTGTGGTCACACAGGAAGGAGCCACCTCATCAATGCTGTCACCCAGAGTCTCAGTCCACAGTCACCTGACTTCTCTGATAATTCCCAACACCTACCCCTCTTGGTGACTCCTTCTGATTCTGATACAGCTTCTTCGACTCACAGTGAGGGAGGGACAGTAAGTTGCTAGTCCCCATGAACAAGTGAGTCTCCCCAGGCAGCTTTATTTAATTCAGGGAGCTCATCCGCTCGTCCCATAATTATTTGTGAAGCACTTACTATGTGCTAACCCTTGTTCTAGGGGCTGGAATCCAGAAAAGACCTTATTTGCAGGAAACTGACCTTCCGGTGCCTAGAGACGGGCTAAAGGTCCACAGAGCAGCAGATGAGAACCCACGTCCGGGGTCTGCATAGAGCGATGGGCCGGGCCTGACCTGTGGCCTGCCTGAGGCAGGGGGCAGGGGGCAGCACAGCTGGACAGGGCGCATGGGTGGACACTGGAAGGACGGGAAGGCTCAGCCCAGCGAAGATCAGGGGAGAGGCCGTTACAGGTGGCAGGAGCCGAGCCCAGCACAGGAATGTGGTTCTATGGAAGAACCGCTCCAGTGCACGCTGGGGCTCAGGCCTTGGGAACCCTGCGCTCTGGTGGCCACAGACAAGGGCCAAACAAGCAAGGTGGGGCTGGCTTGGGGCAAAGGCGATGGCGTCCCTAGATGAGGGGATGGGGGGGCACTTGGGGTGGGGTCATTTGCAATGACCTCTTCCAGGAGGTGAAGAGTTTGAGCTGCAGCTGGGTGCGGTGCCTCACGCCTGTCATCCCAGCAGCTCGGGAGGCTGAGGCAGGAGGATCAGGAGTTCAAAGCCAGCCTCGGCAATGGCGAGGCCCTAAGCAACTCAGGGAGACCCTGTCTCTAAATAAAATACAGAATAGGGCTGGGGACGGAGCTCAGGGGTCGAGCACCCCTGAGTTCAATCCCTGGTGCCCAAACAGAGAATTTGAGCTGCAGCTGGGCACCCTGGAGACCTGACCCCGAGGATGATTCCGGATGCTTGGGACTGGTGGTCTGAAGACCCCACGTGCTGCAGGCCGTGGAACCCATTATCAGAAGCCCCCGCCCTTGGACGGGGGGGGGGGGGAGGCCGGGCCCCAGCATCGCCTGGAGAGTCTACTCCCCAGCAAGCAGGCAGCTACTTGCCCGGAGGCAGGGGACTGGCTTTGTTAGATCATCTCACTTCCAGCCCCATGAGGCCTGAGGGTCTGGTGCCATTGGCAAGAACATCTGAGAACGTGGGGCGGATTCTTGCCTGTGAAGCCTCCGTTACCCAACAGCCTCCTCCGGCTCCTCCCTCTCATCCTCCCACAGGCCCTGGGGCCCCTGGTGGCTCTGCTCCCGACATGCCGGCCGTCCCTCCCTGATGTGTCCCTCATTCGTAATGTGAAGGTGCAGACTTGTCTTCTAGCCCAGACCCTGAGCCTGGTGAGAGGGGGTCTTCCCTTCCTGTGGGACCCCCTCAGCCTGATGGAGGACGGAGTCCATTCTCAGTAATATTCTGAGCTTTAAAAAGAAAAAATCTCCAGGTGTAGCGCTCACCTGTCATCCCAGCGGTTCGGGAGGCTGAGGCAGGAGGATCGTGAGTTCAAAGGCAGCCTCAGTAAAAGTGAGGCCCTAAGCAACTCAGGGAGACCCTGTCTCTAAATAAAATACAAAATAGGGCTGGGGGTGGGGCTCAGTGGTCGAGGGCCTCTGAGTTCAATCTCTGGTCGGCCCCCCCCCACCAAAAAAGAAAAAAAAAATCCCAGTGGTCCTTGCCCTCAAAGGATTTTACTACAGATCACCAGGCGCTACATCATTGATGACAAATTAATGTGCAAACATGAGGCCTTGGCAAAGCTTCCAGAGTCTTCCAGACTTCTCAGTTGTCACCTGTGGACTTTCCTCCCTGAGTCCGTCACAGAAGTCCCTCAGGATTCATACCTCTGACGGTATTTTTTTCCCATGAATGTGAGGTTCGACCAACCCCTCTTCCAGGAGGATATTTGCAGTGATTTCCTCTCTGGATGAAAACCTCTCGACTCAGAGAGGGGGATTCTGTTTCCTGTGGTGTAAAAATGGAAACCGAATTCTTATTCGAAACATTTGAGTTGAAATTCCCATCTAAGCCGTGCTGTTCAGGAGTCGTGAAAAATAAGTGAGATTTCCACATCTCGGTATCCTCATCTGCAACAGGGCGGTCGAGCCAGCCTCATAGGGTTCATTAGCCAGCTGGAAGTGGGCAGCATTTGGAGTCCAGAGCACCCCATTCTCCTGCCGTCACCCCAGGGGAGACCCTAATCTTCCTGGCTGGGGCTATAGGAGCATCTGACACCCCCAGATTGCCGGTCGGGGGCATCTGCAATCAGTCTTCATACCGCACTATCATATATTCAGGGATGTTCTGTGTCTCCTGATCTTACACCCAAGATACTTTAGTAAAAAATGATTTTACGTAATACGGGCGCATTTTTAAGGCTTCACATCATGGTCACACCTCCCATTTTTTTGCAAAAAAAAAAAAACAAAACCACATGAAATTCGTAATGATTAAGTGGTAAAATATGGTCCTCTGAACCCAGTACCAGGGTAACAAGCGGTGGGTGAGATTCTCACCTCCTTATTATGTGCACCTGACCGTACCGTCCACTGACTTCAGGGCGGTTGCCACACTCTCGCACCAACTGCTCTTTATTTGGCTGTTGGCTCTCACTGCCACTAGAATGTGAAGCCCGTGAGGCCATAAGCTGGTGGCTGCGTCCTTCTGTGCTCCTGGGGTTAACACACAGTGGATGTGTTATATTTTTTTGGGGGGGAGGGATAAATGACTGTTGGGGTGGGGTGGAGAGCCCCACAGCCACAGGTCTGTTCAGTTTTGGCTTTTTCAAGCTCTCCCATCCGCTGATCCAGGTCTTAGGCTTGGAGCACTGCTTTGCTCTCTCTACCTGGCTCCCAGGTTCCCCCTGACTGAGGCTCCGTCCTCACTGGCAGCTGACTTGCCGGGGACTCTGATATTCGGCCCAGGTCTCACCAAGCTCTTTCCTTAGGCAGCTGGTCCCGAATCCTCACTGCCGTCTGGGATCTGGTGAACCTCCTTCAGCCACGGCTCCTCGGCATTGTGTTCCTTGGCAGAGGACAACTATGGCCAGAAGTCGCACTGGCATCTGGGCACTGCATATCACGTTCCTAAACTGCGTTGACAGGTCTAGCCTTAGAGGAAGGCTCATGTCTCCCTCCTGTAGCTGCTTCTTCAACCTGGTGATCTTCACCATCGGCATCACCAACATCACCACCACCATCATTGCTGTCACCACCATAATTCTTCTTGTCACCAACGACACAATATCTTCATAACCAACATCATTACTATCACCACCGTAATCCTTACCGTCACCAATATCACCACCACCACCACCATCATCTTAACCAACATCGCCATCACCACCATCACCTCCATCACTGTCAAAATCCTTCAGCTCAGTCTCCTCATCCAGATTGGAGTCTCCATCTATAAACCACTCGCTCTATAATCTCGAACCCACTGCTGAGCCTCTCTGACCCTTCCTTCCTGGTCTGTAAACGAGGGATGGTGATAATTTTACCATAACATTGTGTGGGGAAGATCCAACGGAAAAATATAAGCTCAGCCAGGAGCCGAGCCTACCGGGTCAACACCTGATGGGTGTCGTTATCCATAACATCTCACTGCTTTTTAGTAGATGAGACTTAGAATCCGTGGCTTTTCTAGAGTCTTTCCATTCACTAATTCATCCAGATGTAGAGAATGCCCGCTATCTGTAGGCATTAGAGAAGATTCTAGAAGAGCGCTTTGTGTCATCTGGCAATGAGCTCAATGGACGAGGCCTCCTGCTCATCGTCAGAGAAGACAGACAATGAACAACACCCAACACCACTTCCACCTAAGAATGGTATGGAGATTCCTTGGAAATCTGGGAATGGAACCACCATTTGACCCAGCTATCCCTCTCCTCAGTCTATACGTATACAAAGGACTTAAAAACAGCATACTACAGGGACACAGCCACATCAATGTTTATAGCAGCACAATTCACAATAGCTAAACTGTGGAGCCAACCTAGATGCCCTTCAGTGGATGAATGGATAAAAAAAAATGTGGCATATATACACAATGGAATATTACTCAGCATTAAAAAAGAACAAAATCATGGCATTTATAGGCAAATGGATGGCATTGGAGAAGACAATACTAAGTGAAGTTAGCCAATCCCCAAAAAACAAATGTCAAATGTTTTCTCTGATATAAGCAGGCTGACTCATAGTGGGGTAGGGAGGGGGAGCATGGGAGGAATAGATGAACTCTAGATAGAGCAGAGGGGTGGGAGGGGAAGGGAGGGGACAGGGGGTTAGCAAGGATGGTGGACTGTGATGGACATCATTATCCAAAGTACATGTAGGAAGACATGAATTGGATGTCAACATACTTAATATACAAACAGAGATAGGAAAAACTGTGGTATATATGTGGGTATTAAGAATTGTAATGCAAAAAACCCACCATGTATAATGGCATAAATTGACGTGAACATACTTTACATACAGAGATACGAAAAACTGTGCTCTGTATGAGTAATAAGGATCGTAATGCATTCCACTGTTGTCGTATATTTAAAAAAATAATAAAATCAATTTAAAAAATATCACTCCCATTTTACAGATTGAAAGATAGCTCAGCGAGGTTCAGACTCACGTGCTCCAACCTTGTCCGGGGTATATCCTGCCACTTCCTCTCAGTCTGCCAAACCATGAGGCCAACCCTCCCAACACCCCTTTACGGCTAACCTGGCCAAGTGACTTTCCCAGGTCAGTGTCCCCAAAGTCCCTCTCCAGGCCTCCTCCCAGTCCCAGCGATCCCTCTGGGCAGCTTTAGAAAGGAGGACTTGCCGGGGCTCTGATGACTCTCCTGCTTTCCTCTGGGCACAAAAATATGTAATGCCGGATTATCTCTCTCAGTAGGAACAGCGCGTCTCCTGGTGGGGGACAATTTTCAGCTAAATACGTCTTATTTAAGGCTCTGAGAATGACAGTTTAAGCAAATTCAGGAGAAGAAATGTATCTGAAAACTCTCCGTCGAAACCCCGTAGCTAAATATGCGCCCCGCTGCGGGCTGTTCCAGGTACCGGGGCGCCTCTGCTCTGCGGTAACGGGGCGAGAGGCTTTGGGGTTTGGTTTGCTCTCATTGATTTTCTTTATGGATCAGTTTGATACGAGATGTTATAAGGTTAATTTTGGATGATTAACTCCTGCATATTGGGATATTTGATTTAGTTCTCCTTTCAGACCCTTTCTCTGCATTGATTTTCAATATCACACTTGCTGAGAGGGAGGGAGGGAAGAGGCTTCAATAAGGGCTCAAGGAGCACAGGTTCCCGAGGCTGCCCAGGCTCCCACCCAAATGTCCGCCCCGGGCAGGGAGGAGAATGTGTGGGTCACGGTGTGAACCCCCTGCCTAGGTTGGGCTGGGGAGGCTGCTAACCTAGGCACACCGGAGCAGGTCCAGGCAGTAGTGAGCAAGAACAAGGGTTTCAGAGTACGCTATGCCTGGATTTAATTGTCACCGACTTTGTGATGACCTTGGCAGGAGGTAGACTACTCTGGGCTTGGTTCCTCATCAGTAAGTGCAGGAGTGACGGTCCATTTGGTGTCCAGCATCCTGTTTCTCTTCTTCGGGTATGAGCAGTATGACCTTCCTCAGTGGACCAGGACCCCTCAACCCCTGGCCCTTTGCACATGCTATTTATGTCTTTTTCATGGCCTTCTCTCCAGACACTCCAAAGCTCCTCCCACACACTTACTCTCACTGGCTTCTCCAACACCTGTGGCTTACCCTATTCTGAACCAGGATCCCACCTCCTTCGGGAAGTCTTCTCTCTTGTGGCTGCCCTGTACATTCCTTGCACAGTCTCTGACACACAGCCAACTCACAGTCTCTAACACACAGCCAAATGGACATTTCTGAAAGTGTAAGGAAGGTCAATGAACAATTTTGTAATGTGATTGTAGATTGTGTAAGTAGAGACTTTTTTTTTTTTTTTTTTGGTACCAGGGATTGAACTCAGGGGCCCTCGACCACTGAGCCCCATCCCCAGCCCTGTTTTGTATTTTATTTAGAGTCAGGGTCTCACTGAGTTGCTTAGTGCCTTGCTTTTGCTGAGGCTGACCTTGAACTCACGATCCTCCTGCCTCAGCCTCCTGAGCTGTGGAATTACACTGCACCTGGCCAGTAGAGATGTTTGAATTCTACAGTGTTCTTCCTTGGGCTCTGGCAATAGCTTAGATGGGGCTCCCTCCTCTAGTGTGGCCTGGCACCCCATCTCTGTCCTATGTTTCACCTAGCATCCCATCGCAGGCACCCTCCACCCCCAGCATGCTCCTGGGACCCAGCAAGGGCTTCTGCACCCCATCCCCTCTGCCTTCCTCTGCTGGTAACACATTGGAGACTTCAGGTGCTCCCTTCAACTCTACCCTGAAAGTCTAGGGCCACCGTTCATCAACAGATAAAACTTGTTGATCACTATACGCCAGGCACTTTGAAATTCTCATTTTCTCCATGAATCTTCACGCAACCCTAAACAGGAGGTCGCATCATTCTCTTCAACCCATTTTATAGATGGTGGCCGCAAAGCCCAGAGAGCTTACATGACTTTCCAGAACTCACACAGCTAGCAAACGGCGCAGCCAGGATCCCACATAGCTCACCACTGCTCCACACGGTCTTGGACAGATTTGGGATTCTGCTTATAACTAGACCCGCCCACCTGGGGTGCAGCCCTGTTGGACACAGCCATCCTGTGTTCTGCCAGAGCCTCTCTCATCCCAACCCCTGGACACCCAAGCAGGAGGACCTGCTCCGCCTTCACCTCCTTTCTACCCTTAAAACCAGGAGAGCTACTCTTGGGGCCCCTCGGCCCCTTTCCTCCTCTTGGTCTTCTCTCTGGGAACCCCCTTCCCTACCAGGAGTCTCCAGCCTCTGATTCTTGTGACGAAAGTTACGGTAAAACTAGGAATTAACTGTCCGATACAGGAACTCACTTGGCCCCTCCTCTTTGGGCCTTCTGTGCCCTGGGAGCCCCGGGGACCCTTAGAGGTGACATGCTGGACATCGGTAAAGTGGAAGAGTTCTGTGTTTTATGCAGCAAGGCTCAAGTTTGAGCTCTGATCTCTCAGCCTCTGAAGCTTGCTACTGACCACCACCTGGACTTGTGGAGTCCCCCCCCCAACCCCAGGTCTGGAGCTTCCTGGGCACCGCTGACCCTTGTTACCAGTCCTGCCACTCTGGATCCCAGCCCGCGCCCCCTGACCTCTGGTGTCCTCTGCCCTGTTCTTCTGGCCACACCCTTCCCTCTGGAAGGACATAGTCTGAGCCTTCTTTTTTACTCCAATTTTGCTACTAGAGCGTAGTCTCTTCTCTGTGTTGCATCCCCCACTGGGCGGGTCTTGGCCAGGAGGGTAACACCTAACAGGCAACCACAGAGTCACCATCGGCGTGCCGGGGAGACCCGGGTTCACCTGGATTGCCCCACTTCACTTCCAAGCCTTATTCCAGCTCGTCCATTTACCCAGGTCTCAGTTTCCTCATCTGGAGAGAGTGAGGTAGAGGAGGAACGAGACAGTTCTCACCCTTGGGGTGTGGGTAAGACGATGCAGGGAAAGGCGTGCATGCCAGTGACAGGCGTGAAGGAAGGGCTCGAGGCGAGGATGATGAAAGGATGCTGATGACGGCGACAATGATAAAAGGTGACGATAATGAGGATCATCATCAGGGGGTCATTGTTAAAGGACACCTGTGCGGGGGACTGTGGAGGAGGCGCACAAAGAGCAGACAGACAGACAGACACACACACACACACACACGGCAGGGCAAACAGACAGAAGGATGTCAGACCAAAGTGGGTGCCTACCCCTGTCTGCCGTCGTCTTTAATAACCCAAAAGTTCCATCTTCCCCACCACCAGTGACGACACTCTAGCCAGTGTTCCTTAACCCTGTGCTGGCTGGCTGAGATAAGGTTCAGGCTGATGCAAACACAGAGCCTGTCTCCTTCAAAGGATGTCACTATGTAAACCAGGTGGTGCATGTGCATAGTACCTTAATCACCTCAGTGGGGAATAGCTGGGCATCGAATTGTGGGAATCAGGGCACCAGTTACCCCCTGGGAGTTTGCTCACCAGGGAATGCTTCCCTGTCTATTTCCATGGTCAGAAAACCTACAGGTAGTGGTGGTCAGGATAGTGATACTGGTGATGATGACAATGAGTGATGGTGGTGACAGTAATGGTGGTGGTAATGATGGTGGTGATGGTGGTGATGCTGGTGGTGATGGTGATAGTGATGGTGGTGGTGGAGATGGTGGTGGTGGTGATGGTGATGGTGGAGATGGTGATGGTGGTGATGGAGGTGGTGATGGTGATGGTGATGGAGGTGGTGATGGAGGTGGTGATGGTGATGGTGATGGAGGTGGTGATGGTGATGGTGATGGAGGTGGTGATGGTGGTGATGGTGATGGTGATGGTGGTGATGATGGTGGTGATGATGGTGGTGGTGGTGATGATGGTGGTGATGATGGTGGTGATGATGGTGGTGGTGGTGATGATGGTGGTGATGATGGTGGTGGTGGTGATGATGGTGGTGATGATGGTGGTGATGATGGTGGTGGTGGTGGTGATGGTGGTGATGATGGTGGTGATGATGGTGGTGATG
This sequence comes from Spermophilus citellus, assembly GCF_964194105.1. Taxonomy (NCBI): domain Eukaryota; kingdom Metazoa; phylum Chordata; class Mammalia; order Rodentia; family Sciuridae; genus Spermophilus; species Spermophilus citellus. Next base: position 19,103,518 of record NC_138187.1, on the reverse strand, counting down.
ATGGTGGTGATGGTGGTGATGATGGTGGTGATGGTGGTGGTGGTGGTGATGATGATGGTGATGATGGTGGTGATGGTGGTGATGATGGTGGTGATGGTGGTGATGGTGGTGGTGATGGGGATTGTGGTGGTGGTGGTGATGGTGGTGGTGGTGATGGTGGTGATGGTGGTGATGATGGTGGTGATGGTGGTGATGGTGGTGATGGGGATTGTGGTGGTGGTGGTGATGATGATGGTGATGATGGTGGTGATGGTGGTGATGATGGTGGTGATGGTGGTGATGGTGGTGATGGGGATTGTGGTGGTGGTGATGATGGTGGTGATGGTGGTGATGGTGGTGGTGATGGGGATTGTGGTGGTGGTGGTGATGGTGATGGTGGTGATGGTGGTGATGGTGATGGTGATGGTGGTGATGATGGTGGTGATGGTGGTGATGATGGTGGTGATGGTGGTGGTGATGGTGGTGATGGTGGTGGTGGTGATGATGATGGTGATGATGGTGGTGATGGTAGTGATGGGGATTGTGGTGGTGGTGATGATGGTGGTGGTGGTGATGGTGGTGGTGGTGGTGATGGTGGTGATGGTGGTGATGGGGATTGTGGTGGTGGTGGTGATGGTGATGGTGGTGGTGATGGTGGTGATGGTGGTGGTGGAGATGGTGATAGTGGTAGCAATGATGGTGGTGAGGGTGGTGGTGATGGTACCAATGGTGGTGGACACAGAAGGAATTGGAGGGCACCCTGGAAACAGGATAGGAGAGGTGTGTAGGTGTGTAAGAAGGTATTTAGTGGGGGTTGCCCAGGAAAAGCGATTCTCAGAATCAAAATTGAAAAATAAGTAAGAATAAGAAGGTTTGAGGCATGAAATTGGGTCACGAGTTGAAATACATTTTTAGGCAGGAAGAAGATCTTTCACAAAGGTTCAGAAGCCAGAGAACAAGCAACCCACCACCCCACGGGGCTCTGACTCAGGGCTGGGTACGTCACCGAAGCCAAACCTTCCAACTCTGGATTTAAAACCTGACTCTTTAGATCCAGGCAGAGCAACATCCGAATGGAAGGTTGTTTGTTGTTTATTTGTTGACATATCTATATATGCTGACCAGTGAATGTCATTTAGAAATGCATGACTCAATGATTTTATTTTTTTAAGAACATGATTTATATGTTTGGAAAATAAATTTATTCTGTTTTTACTTAAAAAAAAAGAAAGTCTGACTCTTGCTCTTCCCACGGTCACATTCCTATTTCCAGTTCCTGGGATCATTCAGAATATGCCTCACCTCTTTCCTGAAATTATTCTTTGTCCCACCTGAACTTGAACCTGTTTTCCTCCAAGACCCTCCTCTCCAGGGCCAAAGTGTCTAAGCTCTTCTGACTTTGCATGTTCTCACCCTTGGGTTGTCACCCTGAACCTCAGCTCTTGGCCCCGAACCCGGCCCATTCAGTGTGGGAAGAGTTTAGTGAGTGTGTTTCCCCCATCGTAACCCTGGAGCAGACCCCCCAGGTCCCTAGAGGCAGAGCCCCCGGGCTGGGCTATTCCACAGCTGCACCGTGGGGCGCGTTCAGCACATACAGCCGGGCAATGAGCGCTCACCTTGGTCTAAAGGCTTCAAAAGACCAATCTTGACTTGAGAACCTATTAGGACCGACTTCCCAGACCCCTAATAGCTGGTCCCTTACCGCTCCCCACCTTCCAAATCACACTGCCCTCCTTACCCACCTCCTGTATTAGCGGCTATTTGCGCCGAACAAGAAGTGTTTGCCTGGTTCAGACACAAAGCTTGTGAAATTGAGGTCACTTGGCTCCTGATCAGAGTTCACACACCAGCTGGGAGCTGTGAAAATTTCCTTTGCAGACCATCAACTTGGAGGAGGCCCAGCGAACGAGGAAGAAAGCAGCCAACTGTCCTCCCACACAGGTGGCCCTGGTGAAATAAAGCTCCCCAAGGCCCCGGAGGGGATCAGAGGTCCGGAGTAGGCAGTGGGCGGGGAACTGGCAGCTGGTCCACATCCTAAAGCCTGGGGTGGCAGTTTCCATCACTGAGCGTCTCAGCCTCATGCTCCTCCCTGCAGAGGGACATCTCCACAGGGAATACAAACTCTGAGTCGTATTGAGATTCATTGGCCCCTCCACCTAAAAATGTGGGTGACTAAAGCACCAGAATCTTGGGGAGTTTCTAAGACTGGTCTCTGCTGTTTGCTGACTTTCGTAGAAAAGAAAGGCGGATGACACCAATATCTGAAACCCCTTTCTTTGTCTGCTTTAAACGACTCCCTTTGGGGAAACTAGCCCTTCTCCACGTCCTGAGCTTGTGAGTTGGGTGGACTTGAACTGATCTCTGGCTCCAAGATGGTTGAGATCAGAGCCTGTAAGGTTTGTACCCTTGGCATGGAGGACCCCATGTGTGATGGAAGAATTCCTCTTCTCTGGGATCCCTGTTTTTAGAGAGAAACTAGCTCTCATTTTTGCCTTGACCTACAGAGAGACCCCCCATCTGGGAATTAAGCCAACCGGGAAGAAAGCATATTTGATAATGAGAAAGAGACTTGTTAAAACTACACATTTGGGATCCAACTGTTCTACTCTTTGATACGCCCCGTATCTGAGCCACTGATAAATCAATTCCGATTTCCATTGAAATCGGATTGAGCTGTGTTTACATTAATTGCATCCTCAGTGAGACGCCCCTTCTAAACCGAGGAAATTTCCCAGAGTGCGAGAAAACAGAATTCTAGAGAGAGGGCTGTGGAGGAGGTGGGTGGCCCGATGCTGAACACACTGCAGAATTCTGAATCTTGGTTTGAAAAAAATGTCAGGGATAATGAGAGGCTGGCGATTCTGGGATACCTGGGTGACACTTCAGACTGAGGTTGGGTGATGCTAATATGTCAGCTATTGGATTCTCTGCGATGTAACTTCTACTTCTCTTTGAACCTTTAGTAAAAGTCTTCAATACACATTAAAAGACTATAACCATGACACAGGTTAATGGTCTGGGAACCAATCAAAGAAAAATAAAGAAACTGGGATTCACCTAAGAGTGAAACACACACACACACACACACACACACACACACACACAGGGGAGATGAGATGAGATTTTGTGTGAGCTTGAAAATACACCCAAAATGGTTCTAGAATTTTCTTGAGATGTGAAAAGCTACAAGAGGGTGTTGGCCCTGTGCTAACAGTGGGTGACAGTCATATAATCTTCATGGGAGCGTTTTGGAAGCTCCACAGAGAGCTTAGATTGCAAAGAAAATACAAGCTACCGGATTCCAAAAGGCAACCAAGCCCTCTGGGGAGAGACGGGGGCTCACACATGGTTCATCTTTCGCAGAGCACGGCAAAGGGTGGTCTCCCCAAAAGATTAAGAATGAACCATCAGATGTAAATGTTTTCAAGACCCAAGGCAGGGCAAGCATTGCAGGCCATTGTAGGGAGACACCTACAGACCTGCTAATGATGAAAAGCAGGATCTACATTCCACCAGGAGAGAGAACCTTCCATGTCTCAGAGCCAACCTTCCTAACCTTCCTTTGAACATGAGGCCCAATCTGTGGCCTCTGAGTAAGACACAGAAAAGCCTATCAATCACCCGAATGTCCTGGTCACCAGGGCCCTCCTCTCCTGATACCTCTCTACCCTGCGTGAACACTAGAGGAAGGCCATTTGCTGCTGCGGTACCAAAGACTAAGGCTGAAACGGAGATCTGAGGAATACCCGCCCTTCCGGAAATCCTGTGTGAGCAACGGAGGTTAACTGTGGATACAGATCAAAGACCCGGGAAAGACCTCTTCTATGGAGCAGGTGCGAAGGATCTACTAAGGATGTGAGAGGGATAAAGGGGAAACCTCTTCAGAACTGCAGGCATCAAGTTAAAGTTGATAGTGGCCACCAGAGGACTTTGAAGACTGTGTCACACTGAAGTTAATCATAGCAATTGACAACGAAAATACCACAATCTAGCCTAGTTCAGCTGCAGTCTAGACGGATTCGATTCACAACACCGAAGACTTGACAGAAAAGAGAGCATGCCTAGGTCCATGTATAAATATAATTTACTTCAGATTCTTTAGTTCCTTACATACAACAATATTCACTACTCAATAAAACATTGTAGGATAAGCAGAAGAAAAAAATAAAACGTCGTCTACAGATAAAACAGCAGACAGAAGCAGACTCAGAGAAGATGCAGGTATTACAACTCTCAGACGGGGACCTTAGTTCAACTAGAATATATTAAGGCATCTCGTAAAAAGACAATAAATGTACATGAAAAGGAGGAGCATTTCTGCAGAAAGGGAAAGTATAAAAAATTTTTGTGGATAAGACTTTTCATTTATTAATTTATTCAGATAAGTTTAAGTTATAATTTATTAAGATGAATGTCTTATTGTGAATGCTTCTGTTTTCCCTCATTTTTTTTATTTGAATAATTTCTATTAACCTAGATTCAAGTCCACTAATTATTTCCTTTTCTCTGTCCATTCTTCTGGTAGGCATGCTGAAAGAAATAGGAATCTCTGATGTCATGTCTAAGACATGTAGATCAATGTCTTTCATTAAATGTGAAGTTTTCAGTCATTATATCTTTTAAACTGTTTTTCCTTTCTTCTCCATTCTTTTCTGGAACTTCCAATGTCCTTGTGGTGACATATGGTGGGTGTCCCATAGGTCTCCTGGTTTCTAGTCACTTTTCTTCATTTCTTTCTCTTCCTAGGATAAGACGATCCCATTGGCCTATCCTCATTTTGCCAAATCCTTTCTCTTGTCTCTTCAAATGTACATGGTGCCTCTTGACTGACTCTTCCTTTTAATAACTGTACGTTTCAACTCCAAAATTTCCATTTGCTTAATTTCTGTCTGTGGATAGTCTGCATTTGGTGAGGACTCACTCTTTCTTTCCTTTGGTTCTTTAGACGAAGTTTCCCTCAGATGTATTTAAAACAACTTATTTCGAATTCTTGTCTAGAAAGGCTAATATCTCTGCTTCCTCCGAGTTTCTATTGCTTTATTTTTTCCCTACCATATTCTTTAAGACTGAGTAATATTCCATTGTGTATATGTACCACTTTTTTTTTATCCATTCATCTGTGGAAGGACATCTATGTTGGTTTCATAGTTTAGCTATTGTGAATTGAGCTACTTTCTTGTCTCATTTCACACCCTGGCATTCTGTGGTTGGACCTGGAATTTTGAATATCATAGTATAGAGTCTAGGGAAATAAGATTCTCTTCCCTTTCCTGGGTTTGTTGTTGCCATGACTTACTGCTAAGGTTTTTGTTTAATGAGCTCATTCCACACAGTCTGTGTTCCTTGGTATGTGTGGTCCCTGAATTCTCTTGTCCACTGGCTCAGTAGTCACCTGAGGTCTTTGATTGACTTAAGTCTTTTGCCGCAGTCTTGGCTGGGCACAGAATCACGAGCCACTCAAGCAGGAACAAAACTTTATTTTGAAAAAGCCGCCAATACTCTGTAGGCGCCGGCAAGCCAAACCCGGTCCTCCCACGCGGGCGTCTACCGGAACCTCCCGTCTCCCGGAACCGGGGGTCCCCCGGACCTCCCCCGGAATTTCCTCCTACTATCCTTCCCCAACCAATGGGAACTCTCCATGAGTCCCATAACATGAGTCCGGTAGCAGGCCAGGATGAACAGCGGGAGTCCAATTTCCATATGAATGTAAATCTTAACATAATCATATCTCAGTGGCTAGCTGGCGTCACTTTACAACCAAAGGTGCCATACATCGTATATTTGCTTGTGGCTCCTAGCATCTGCCCCCTTCTGTTTAATTAAGCAACAAGCAATGTGGCTAGGGACCGTGCCTGGTAGGTTGTCCAATTTAACATATGGTTCTTACCCGTCATGGGAGAACTGACATTTAGGGGTCAGCTTCCTGTCTTAGGTTGAATCCACTGTAATCAGATCAACCCGTCACTGACTACCGGTCCAGCATTCAGCCATGCTTGTGGATAGGCCTATGCACCAGTGGGGGGGTGAGGTTCTTGCCTCACCTCTGTTGGCCCCCAAATTTTAGACCATCACTAGTAGAAGGGAGGAGGATACAGAAATGCCACGACACCAAGCCAATTGACGGCTTCTTTGGAAAAATTGCGTCACTGGTGACACCATCAGCAAAGATATGCCAGTAGTACCACAATAAACATGGGGTGAGCTGGCAAGGAAATTGCATCACTGGTGACACCATCAGCAAAGATATGTCAGCAGTACCACAATTCGGTGCACCAGATGATATTTCACAATGTATGCAACTGATATCTAGTCCAGGCAAGTTCTGCAGGCAGTTCAAATTGGAGGAGTCTATCAATATGTCCATTTCCTCCCAAAGTAAATCAAGTCCTTGATTGAGCATTACTTGTTGAGTTATATTCATTGATGCATCAATTTATACAGTTTACTGTGATAGCTATCATAGAAGCTGTAGTTTGGTTTTATCTCAGTCTTCACCGGAATTGGGATGGAGATGGAAATTCTGGCAATGATGCTAAAGAGACATTATCCTGAACAGAATTATTAAATATAATGAAAAGGAAAGGTGAAAGTAAACAAACAGATCTGTTAAACTCCTTTAAAAACAATCCTTAACAGCTGTTTACCTAATTTAAATTAGTAAACAAACAGATCTGTTAACCATCTCTAAAAACAGTCATTAACAGCTGTTCACCTAATTTAATTTAAACCATATAAATCACGTGAATAAAGAAAAAATTCGGATCCATTTTTTCATGAACGCTCCTCATATAAGAAATATGGACATACACACATACAGACATACAACACAAAACAGAAGTGTGCACACAACATACAACACATAAGACAATAGTAAATAAAGGCCTGTAACTATACCTAGGTGAAATCTCCATTGCAATGTTTAAAAACTCCACAGTCAAAAAAATAAAACACAGTCAAAAAATAAAACTGATCAGAAAAACATTAACCTAGGTTTGTATGAGCTCAAAATTAAAATAGAACTTTATGATGTGGGAAAAATGCAATAATAAAATAGATATTGAAAAAAAAACCACCTTGGTTAATCACTGTCGCAGATGTAAGAATAGCCAAGCTGGAGCTCTGGATGTCAGCTGTTATGGATTTGAGTCAAATCATCTTCTTTTTCTGTAGAAATTGTTTTAGTTCATCTCTCTGGAATCCAAATCGGTTGCTGTTCATACTGTGGGAAAACACAGACAGCGCCCCGATTCCAGACTATCACTGGATCCGGGCCTTTCCATTGTCCTGTTAGAATATCTTTCCAAAGTACCTTAGGCTTATGTACATTTTTTAGGTACAAATGTCTTTCCACAGCACTAAGTCCCGATGAATCCAAATTTAAAAAGTTTAGAGTAAAAAGGGTTATTTTAAGTTTATCTTTGGGGGATATATACCCCTTTCCAATTCCCTCCTTTTGTTTTAATAAGTACATTTTAATAGTTTGATGAGCTCTTTCAACTATGCCTTGTCCTTGTGGATTGTATGGAATTCCTGTTATGTGAGTAATGCCAAATGATGAGCAAAATTGTTTAAAAGAGGTGGAAGTATAACCAGGACCGTTGTCCGTTTTTAACTGTTTTGGAACGCCCACAGTGGAAAAATTTTGTAAGCAATGAGCTATAACATCTTTAGTTTTTTCTCTGGCATGAAGGGAGCCCATCAAAAATCCGGAAGAGGTATCAACTGTAACATGTAAATATTTTAATTTTCCAAATTCTGGCAAGTGTGTGACGTCCATCTGCCAAATATGGTTAGGTATCAGTCCTCTAGGATTGACTCCAAGATTAACTTGTGGTAAAAATGTCACACAATTTTGACATTGTTTTATTATATGTCTGGCTTGTTCTTTAGTTATTTTAAAACGTTTTTGTAAAGTATTAGCATTGACATGGAACCTTTTATGAAAATTTATAGCTTCTTCTATTGTGGAGAAAATATGTATGTCATGTGTAGATTTATCTGCTAGTTCATTGCACATACTAAGGGCTCCAGGCAATCCTGTATGTGCCCTGATATGACCTATAAAGAATGGATCTTTTCTGTCCCAGATTAGACTTTGTATAGCGGAAAACAAAGAGAAAACAGTAGAAGAAGGTGAAATCCTACCAGCATCTTCAAGGGATACTATAGCATTAACTACATATTGACTATCAGAAAATAAATTAAATACAGAATCTTTAAACATCATAAAAGCTTGTAATACTGCATTAAGCTCTACCTTTTGAGCTGATTGCTTGGGTACTAAAAATGTAAAAGTTTGATCAGGAGTAACTACTGCTGCTGTACCATTGTTTGACCCATCAGTGAATATATTTGGAGCATTTATGATAGGGGTTTTTCTTGTCATTTTTGGAAAAACTACAGGATGCTTAGACCAAAAAGACAACAAAGGATTAGATGGTAAGTGATTATCAAATGAAACACTAGTTTTACACATGATTATTGCCCAAGTATTTAACTCATTAGCTAACTCATCAATTTGATCCATAGTATATGGAGTAATAATTTTATTGGGAGAAATCCCAAATACTCCCTTAGCTGCTTTTATTCCTTTGAGTATCAATTGTCCTATAGCCTCAGGATATCTAGTAAGAATAGTATTAGGAGAATAAGATAAATGTATCCACAATAATGGACCTTCCTGCCAAAATACTCCTGTAGGAATATTTTTTGTTGGTGGTACAATAAATAATAAAGGCAAACTTATATCAATTCTATCCAAATGCATATTTTCCATATATGTTTCAATGATTTTTAATGTTTTTCTTGCTTCAGGTGTTAACATGCGGGGTGAATTTGGATCTGATGGACCTTTTAGAATATCAAATAAAGGTCCTAACTCTCCTGTTGGTATGCCTAGATAAGGCCTTATCCAATTTATGTCTCCCAATAACTTTTGAAAGTCATTAAGTGATCTGAGTTGATCTACTCGTATTTGAATTTTTGGTGGACGGACCATGGTTGAGGATAATAGAACTCCTAAATAATTAATTGGAAGATTTAATTGTACTTTATCTATTGCTATCTCTAGATTATAATTTTTCAATAAGTTTGTAAGTGTGGCATAACATTCTAGTAATGTGTTTTTATCTTTATGTGCCAATAACACATCATCCATATAGTGAAATATTTGTAGTTCAGGATTTTGATTTCTAAGTGGCTGGATTGCTTTATTAACATAAATTTGACACATAGTTGGGCTGTTAGCCATCCCTTGAGGGAGTACTTTCCATTCATATCTCTGATCAGGACCTTCATGATTCAGTGCAGGGATAGTAAATGCAAAATGTGGACTATCCTCGGGATGAATTGGAATTGAAAAGAAACAATCTTTAATATCTATAGCTAAAACATGCCAGGTTTTTGGTAAAGCAGACAATTGAGGAATCCCTGATTGAGCAGGTCCCATAATAACCATCTCATTATTAATGGCTCTTAAATCTTGTAATAATCTCCATTTACCAGATTTCTTTTTAATGACAAAAATGGGAGTATTATGGGGGGGATACGGAAGGTTGTGTATGTCCTTCTGCTAATTGTTGTCTGACCAAGTCATGGGCTACTTGTATCTTTTCTTTAGTCAAGGGCCACTGAGGAACCCACACTGGTCTTTCTGATTTCCAAGTAATTTTGATTGTCTCAGTGGCCCTTTCTGAAAACCCAATTCATGTCTATTTATTTCTTGATCTATTTGAATAGGTGCTGTCATACCTTGTTCTTGTTCTCTTAATCTTTTTTCTTTCCTAAAGCCTTGTTTAGCCCTAGTAGTGGGCGCGTTAGGATTGATGTTATTTGTTAATGTCAAACCTAATTGATCTAGGACATCTCGTCCCCATAAATTTACAGGAAGATGATCTAATACATAGGGCTGTATAGTTCCTTCACATCCTTCAGGATCCCTCCAATCTAATACCATTGCGCTTCTATCGGGATTAGTCGCCACTCCTAGGCCTCGAAGCGTTTGAGTGGCTTGTTGTAATGGCCAATGTTTTGGCCATTCTTGACGAGAGATGACACTAAGATCAGCTCCTGTGTCCAGCAGCCCATTAAAGTCATGTCCTTGAATATTTAATTTTAGCATTGGGCGAGAATCTAAATTTAAAGACAGCATAGCCCAATCTACACCTGTGGAGCCTAATCCCTTGGAACCTCTTTCTACATTACAACTGGAAAATTTATCATGCAGGCTGGGTATTAGTAACAACTGTGCTATTCTATCTCCTGGTGAAATTACTGATATACCTCTTGGAGAACTAGCTATAATTTTTATTTCACCCTCATAATCGGGATCAATTACCCCAGGACTTATCATACGTCCTTTTAGAGTAGAAGAACTGCGTCCCAATAATAAGCCTACTGTTCCCTGGGGAAGAGGTCCTTTTACTCCTGTGGGAATGATTTGAACTCCCATCTCTGGAGTTAGTACTGCTCTGGCAGAGGCGCAGATGTCCAGCCCTGCGCTCCCTCTAGTTTGTCTGATGAGGGATTTAATGGATAATGCGTCCTGGGCACTACCTTGATGGTGCTGTTGGGTTCCTCCATTGCCCCGTATATTTGTGGTTTTGGGCCCCGGGGCATTGGGCCCTCTAGTCCGTTTTTTGGCAATGGAGCCTGATACCTTTCTCCATGATATCGTGGGTAAACACTTGGTCCTTGTCCATTTTTTGATAACGGAATACCCTCTATGGTGGTTTGAGAACGGCATTCATTAGCCCAATGTTTCCCTCTATGGCATCGTGGGCAAATACCCGGTATTCTATTCCTTTGATACCTAGCTTTGTTAAACCCTCCTCTTATGGGGCAACTCCTTTTAAAATGTCCTGTTTGATTACAATTATAGCATGTTTTGGGCCTGGCATCTAAAGCCTGTTGTACTGCTGCTAAGACTTGCCCTTGTTCATTAATGTCTCTACATAATTTAATATATGTGTTTAAATCTTCATGTCTCCATGGTCTAATGACCTCTCTGCAGCAATGATTTGCTTGGTCATAAGCCAGTTGTTTTATAAATGGCATTTCCTGTTCTGTATTACCAAATATCCTAGAGGCTGACTGAATAAGTCTATCTACAAATTCAGCGTAAGGTTCATTAGTTCCTTGTATTACCTTAGATAATTGACCTTGTAAGTCTCCATGCCCCTGTAAAGTTTTCCATGCCCTAACTGCATCTACAGCAATTTGTGCGTATACGCCAGGGTCATATTCAATTTGCTGTCTTTGACCCTCATAAGGTCCCTTTCCCAATAGCATATCTATATTTCTTTGAGGGTAACCAGCTTCTGCATTTCGCCTAGCTGTCTCCATGCAAAATTCCTCATTGGCAACCTTCCATAACAAATATTGTCCTCCGTTTAGCACAGATCGACACATGTTAGCCCAATCTGCTGGTGTCATGTCCAAGTTGGTAACAGATTCGACAATGCTTATTGTGAAGGGAGCTTGCGGCCCATAGGTTGTTACAGCCTCCTTTAATTGCTTTATTGTTTTGAAATCTAAAGTACGGTGAATTCGTTGCCCTCCTGCCTGCTCAAGTACAGGGCATGCTAATCTTTGGGGTTCTGTCTCAGAATTCCGTCCATCAACTACGGGAGTTGAGGGCCGCTCAGCGGTAGATGGAGCTGTTGGTTGAATTATGCCCTCTGGTGATAGAACGGAGTTAGTAGCAACCTCCTGTTGTAATTCTCCACCTGATGGCTGTTTTTCCTCTAAGCTTGCTTTCTTTAAATTTTCCTCTGACTAGCTTGAGAGACCTTCTCTTTTGCTTGACCTAGCGTTTTTTCTACCATAGTTTGGACCTCTAACAATTTACTTAACAGTTTTTCGGTTTGTTTTTTACTGGATTCTAATCTACTATAAAGGTAACGTAACCCAATAAGATAGGATAAAACAAAGCCGAAAAAGAATGAAACAAAAACGGAGCAGAGAATGGTTGTATCGATTTTCTCTTTCTCAGGGCCGAATAACTTCAAACCTTGAGCCAACCATTTTTCCCAGTTCGCCTGAGAAAATTCTAGGGCTAGGGAGCTCGAAATAAAAACAAAATAAATCAAAACAAGAACACATTGTTTTTTGAGATGGTCACCCATCCTGTCGCCTTCCCTCAGGGGCGAGCAATTTTACTCACCTCTAAGCTTCAGGCGTTCCCCGCACGGGCCGCCAAATGCCGCAGTCTTGGCTGGGCACAGAATCACGAGCCACTCAAGCAGGAACAAAACTTTATTTTGAAAAAGCTGCCAATACTCTGTAGGCGCCGGCAAGCCAAACCCGGTCCTCCCACGCGGTCCTCCCACGCGGGCGTCTACCGGAACCTCCCGTCTCCCGGAACCGGGGGTCCCCTGGACCTCCCCCGGAATTTCCTCCTACTATCCTTCCCCAACCAATGGGAACTCTCCATGAGTCCCGTAACATGAGTCCGGTAGCAGGCCAGGGTGAACAGCGGGAGTCCAATTTCCATATGAATGTAAATCTTAACATAATCATATCTCAGTGGCTAGCTGGCGTCACTTTACAACCAAAGGTGCCATACATCGTATATTTGCTTGTGGCTCCTAGCAGTCTTTCCTGAATTAAAAAGTCTTTTCCGGGCTGGGGATGTGGCTCAAGCGGTAGCGCGCTCGCCTGGCATGCGTGCGGCCCGGGTTCGATCCTCAGCACCACATACAAAGATGTGTCCACCGAAAACTAAGAAATAAATATTAAAAAAATTCTTTCTCTCTCTCTCTCTCTCTCTCTCTCTTTAAAAAAAAGTCTTTGCCTTTGTCCTGAGGGGTCTGTGTGTATGTTGGGGTGCACCTTTGACCCTCAGCCAGGACACCAAGCCAGGAAGTTTACAACTCAGAGTTACCTTTCATTTACTGTTTCTATTGAGCTTCAGGGTTATCAGGAGATGAGAATTTAGGGCCTTTGAGGCTTTTTCCTGAGTGATTACATGGTTCTGAGCACATACTACATAGCCTTGTAGATTCTCAGGGATCCTGTTCAAATTCTTAGGGTCATCTTATTCCTCTACCTTGATCCTTGAAATTTCTAGATGGCCTATCAGTTCCTGTTCTGTTCTGTTCATTTTGAAAAAATGCCTCATTTTTTCAAAACCAGCAGCAACTTACCCCAAGATATTAGTTTGCAAATGTTTTTGACGATCCCCTCCCCCCTCCAGCAGAATCTTGGGCACTAGGCTGAAGGCAGGCTGGTCTTTTGAGGAAATATTAGACGTGCAAGGACAAATCATTAATTACAGTTCTTGACAAATGCTGTTTCCTCTCTTCTCTTCAGTACCAGAAATGTGGCCTGTTGTTCTCACAGCTCCTATTGAGCTGGGAGGTAGAGAATGGGTAAGTTGAGATGTCACAAAGGCTTAGTTTACCATCCCTACCTAGACTCATGCATTTTTCTTTCTTTTTTAAAATTGCTTGTTTGTTTATTGAATGAGCATTTGAAAGGTTGCTGCAAGCCTTTGGTGAGTTTCCAGAGTTCCAAAAATGTTGACTTTCACAATTTATTCTGTTTCTTTGTTCTTGCTTTCGCTGAAAAGTGAATTTTGGAGTTCTTGACTCTGCCATTTTGCTAATGTCCTGAAGTTTCTTTTGAAGTGAAATTTATACTTACATTAAGAGCCAGCAATCCCTCTCCGAGATGTTCATCCAGGAGGAATAAGACCTTAATACACAAACCACCATTTGACCCAGTTATCTCACTCCTTAATTTATAACGAAAGGACTTTAAAAATCAACATACTCCAGGGACACAGCCACATAAACGTTTATAGCAGATCAATTCACAATAGCTAAACTATGAAACCAACGTAGATGTCCTTCCACAGATGAATGGACAAAGAAAAAGTGGTACTCTACACAATGGGATATTACTCAGCCTTAAAGAAGAACGAAATTATGGCATTTGAAGGTAAATGGATGGAAATAAAGAATATTATGCTAAGTGAAATAAGCCAATCCCCCAAAACCAAAGCCTGGATGTTTTCTATGATAAGCAGATGCTAATTCATGATGGGGGTGTGGAGAATAAAGGAACTTTGGATTGTGCAGAGGAAGTGACGGGAGGGGGGTGTGGGGATGGGAAGGATTGTGGAATGAAATGGACATTTTTACCCTATATACATGTGTGATTACACTACTGGTGTGACTCTGCATCATTTTAAGTCAGAGGAAGGAGAAGTTGTGCTTCATTTGTGTACAATGTGTCAAAATGCATTCTACTGTCATGAATAATTAATTAGAATAAATTAAAAGAAAGATAAAAACAACAAAAAACCCAAAAACTTAAATACAGATAAAAATATCTGTACATCAATATTTATATTGGCTCTATTCATTTTTTTCAAAACCTGAAAACCATCCACAAGTCCTTGAGTTGGTGAACGGAATGGCATACTGTGGTATGCCCACATAATGGAATATTACTCAGCTGTAAAAAGGAACATACTACAGATATACACAATAACAAGGATGCATCTTAAAAGCATAATGCTAAGTTAAACAAATCAGCTCAAGAGACATTATTCAATCTGTATGGCATTGTGGAAAAGGAAGAACTATTAGGACAAAATAGATGAGTGGTTTCCAAGATGCTGGGTTAGGATGAACAGTTTTTAGAAAAGGACCCAGGGATTTTTGATGATGGGTGATTGAAGTGTTCTCTATATTGGTCATGGTGGTGGTTATGCTATCTATGAACATACAAAATATTTGTCAAAACTCACAGAACTGTACAACTAAAAAGGTGCATTTACTGCATTTAAAAACAATAGCATGATAAGCCCATGTCTTTAAAAAACAGAAGCCTACAGTAATAGAAAAGCAAATCCTCATGTGAATCTGAGAATATTTTACTTTGGGAAATTTATAGAAACTTTGGTGGGTCCATTGACCCTCCCACAGAAGAAGGTTTAGGAGGAGAGATGCATATACTTATAGGATACAAGGAAGAGGTGAGTCAGAAGTTCTCAGAGACGAGGAACAATGCAGAGTGCACTGCACCATGCGAAACGGTACAGACCGTCAGTGACAACTCATCCCCAGGGCATCCCACAGCTGAGACCAACGCAGCAGGGCCGTGACCTTCTAAGACATGCCCGAGGCCCGGGGCTCCACTGGAGGCTTCTCGAGTGTCGGTCCCTGGAGCCTCCATTTCATACCCCTGTCATCCTGGGGCGAGAACAGTCCCGAAGGCATCCCTGACCAATCCTGCTAGAGCTCAGGTCAGCAAAGGTGAGGGACGAATTTTGTGACTATGACAGTGTGCGGCTCTCGATTTGGCAAGAGCCAGAGTGGAGCCCTTTCACTTTTTCCGGGGAAATAAATATTGACCGCCTTGTTTCCTGGACCAAAGCTCTGCCTTCAGGCTTCCCTAGGGGCCAGCTCTCCGTCCCATGTCACCAGCCTCTCGGAGAGCGGAGTTAGCAGGTTTAGCGCTCTTGGGCAGATGGGACTTGGTCAGGGACTCAAGGACTCAAATGTCATGGCTTGAAATCTGGGAAGCAGGATCTCTTTCTTGCTATATTTGGTTTTTGCTACTTAGGAAACAACCTTGAAATCTCAATGTCATCCAGGCCCCTGCAAGTCAGCTGCAGCTCAGGTGACCTGGACTGGCTTTAGCGGGGTCCCTCTGCTTCCAGCTGTCTGTCAACTCGATTTTTCTCTAGTTCGGATTTGGGTTGGGCTGGCTTCAGGTGAGTCATCCTCCTTGTCCCCTTAGCCACCAGGGCATGATCTCGGGGCAAGTGGCCACTGCGCCAGAGCCCGGCCAAAGCACAGAAGGATACTTAGGCCTCTTTGTGGGTCATCGCTATAAAGATCTCTGGGCAGAGCAAGTCACATAGCGGAGTCCAAAATCAATTAGATGAGTAGATCTGCTCCTTTCCCCAGGCTTTCTAGAAATCCGGCTCTTCCACGGTGATGTCTCCAGTTTTGCCTGTGAATATAAAGCAGATTCAAGACTTGCCATCTCCATGCTGTTTTGTCCCCTTTGCTCCAACTCACTGTGGATCCCAGGAACACGATCCTACCTGATGGACATCTCATGATGTGTCCCCACGCAGATCCCTGACCCCCACAGTCACTGTCACCCCCCTGAAGGCAGGGCTAAGGGCCTGCGTGCCCTTCTCTTCCCGGCGTAGCTACATGGCTCAGGTTCTTTCCGTGTCTTTTCACTCTGACCTTTTCTGTTTGGTTGTTGGGGGGTCAGACCTGACCTGCTGGAACTCAGGTCAGGCCTCTGGCTTGGGACTCTGGTTGCACCACCCACCAACTTTAGGGTATTCACTGAGAATTCAGGTGACACCCCTTTTGGGTCTCAGTTCCCTTCTCTCAAATGACCAAGACCACCTCTCACCCAACAATTGTTTCTGCAAAATGTAAATGAGATTGAAAACACAGAACCCTTTGCACCGGGGCCTCCTGCTAGATGCTCCGCAGACGCGCCTTCCCCCATCCCATTTATTTATTTAAAAATCGGTGGTAGGATCCATGGCTGCAGAATCTTAAAAGAACGCTGACAATACGGAGCTTCAGGGATGTTGGGGGAGATAGTGGAAATTTGAATAATAATAATAATAATCTGTCTTTTAGTAAGGAATAGGACTGCAACACCCAGACACTTCTCTTGAAATTCAAATTTAATTAAACCTGTTAAGATGTTCCTCACGGAGGCCAGCGGGCAGAGAAAGGCAAAGGTACTCTTGAGATAAAATTACCTGGGAGATAGAAATTGCACAGCCTTTGTCGGATCTGAAAGTGCAGGGTGGTGTGCATTCTCCAGGGTGCTAGGCAGGGTGAGACAGCGGCTTGTCTTGGCCTCGCCCTGGCTTCGAGACTGTCTTAGCATGGCACCCGGGGCAGGTGTGGCCTGATTCAGCCTTGGGCCAATGTAGCATTGGAAGTGCAGTGGGATGGCCGGATCTTGGGAATCGCCCACAGTTCTGGGTTTTATTTATTTTGAAGTGGCGGGTAAGGAGAGACCCCCAAAAGTGCAGAATTGTCAGGTGAAAGGGGAGGTAGGTAGGCATGGTGAATTGAGCAGTGCGACGAGTAACTAGTGCAGCCAGGTTATCAGGCCCAAGTCTCGCTAAAAACCACCAGTAGAAAATACTCAAAGGCTTAAAAAAAAAAATCTATAGAAATGAAAAAGAGCACCAGTGGTATGTTTAAGCCGTGAAGGGATCCTGACGTGGATGTGTGGCAGGATCAGTGCCAGGGGGTGAGGTGAAGGGTGGATGGGGCTGGATGTTGTCTGAGGATGTTCTGGCAAAATCGAGGCAGGACCTCGGGAGCAAATCACGCACCGTCACAGATGCTGTCTGGCTGATCCTCACAGTGACCTGGGGCAGCCCTCGCATCATATCCTCTTCACAGAAAGGAAAGCTCTCCCCACGGTGGACAGAAGATGGTCACTAAGATGGACTCCCATTGGTGGACATTGGACTGCCGTATAACAGGCACAGTGTTGGGATAAATGGATTTATTTTATTTTTCCTTCTGATAAGAGTAGATTATATTGCTAACCCAGGTTCCCAGTTAAACACCCGGGTGCAGAGGTACAGCGTCAGACCTAACACTGTGCCTGTGTGTTCAGGGTCTGTGGCAAAGACCAGCAAGGACACCAAGCCCACCGGGTCACTCCCTCCCTGTGGAGGGGAAACTTAGGGAGCATACACGGGGGATGGGGTCTCCACACCCCAGGTCACTGTCTTCAGCAGAGCGTGTCACGTGTCTTGACTTGTGAGGAAGCCTGATATGCATCCAAGACCAGGGAGGCTGGGGAACCAGGTGACTTCTTGGGTGATGGATGAATTTGTCTTGTGCTTTACGATCCTACGTATTCTTAAAACCCATTTTCCACAAGCTAAGTGATCTCTGACTGTCCCATTCAGTCCTAGGAGAACAACCTCCTGGATCATCACAGTTCCTTGGGGGGGGGGGGCAGCTACCTGAAATAGGAACCGACATTGGAAATTGGAGTTAGACTCACAGCAGCTCCCGATAGCCTCTAGTGGAATGGACTAATCACAATCCCCGTTAGATACGAAGATGAAGAGTCACTGTTTATCGACCTGATCTTTTGATTCCCAATAACAGTGGGAACACCATGATTTTAATGCCCCAAACCCCTCAACCCCATAGAGAGGGTGTCCGTCAGTGGGACTGAATTTAGGCAGAGCTTAATTCAATCCAGATTTTTTTGTTCTCATTTGTTGTGGCCCCTGTAATGAAACCCAGGGCACTTTACTGAGCCACCTCCCCAGCCCCTTTTATTTATTTATTTTTTTTAATTTTGAGACAGGGTCTTGCTAAGTTGCTTAGGGCTTTGCTAATTTTCTGAGGCTGACCTTGAACTTGGGATCCTCCTGCCCCAGCCTCCTGAGCCGCTGGGATGACAGGCGTGTGCTACTGCGCCTGGCTGAATTTCCCTTATATTATTTTGAAAACCAAAATCCAGTGCCCAGGACAAGAAGTTAGGACAGTCTTAAACATAAGACAATTAAATCTTTTTGTCACTGTCACCCAAACCCTAGCCATGCCTCATCTTTCCCCATCAGGAGGTCTGGTGCTGTGGGTCTGTGCAGACAGGAGAATGCGTCTCTCCAGTCCCTCCTACCCACAGGTATTCTGAAGTATTTCAGGTGAAGATATGAATAGGAACGAGTTGGAAAGGTAAATTGGGTCTAAGAGAGCTGACCTCTAGTGAACTCTTTTCCAGGTCACAGTTCTGTGGGATTTTGGTGAACCTGACCCTGAGCCGAGATGGGGTTGTTATTAGAAAGTGCAGGAAGAAGCTTGTGGGCAGCACCATGGTCTGGGGCTCCACGGTTGAAGCGGATCTCCCACGGGCAGGGCCCACATTTCCTAACCCTGCACTCCCACGACTCGTCCAGGGACCTGGGGAAGGTGTGAGTCAGGTGCGTCACCTGCGCCTCGGTTTCCTTTAGCGGTGAAATGGGGATCCGGATGCTGCACTCGTCACAGAGTTTCTCCTTCTGCAAATACTTTCTGATACCTTTGACTTTGTTCAAAGGACTCTGCGGAGCAGCCAAGATTTAGCAAAGGGCCAAGGAAGAGTGCTTCCCTCCTGGGACCAGAGGAAGTGGCTCACCTTCTTCTCTAGAAGACAGAGAGACTCGGCTAAACAAGCAAACCAGGAACAGAGCTTTCGTGCAGAGAAGGAAATACAAGAACGGACGGGACGGTGAGTGGGCTGGGATCCTCGGGGAAGGCTTCTCCTGGGAGCTGGTCCTTAGCAGGAGGTTAGGATGGTGCCAGCAGCTTTCTGAGGAGCGGGGTGAGAATATTCTAGAAAGCTACTGGGAAATCCTGACAATGGAAGACTTGGCACGTTTGAGGGGTAAGTGAGATTCTGCATGTAGAATATTCGACATGACAAATGTCAAATACATAGTACAGTGGTGGTGATGATGATGACGGTGACCACGGGGGCCCAGAAGAGGAAGAGGAGGTACTTAGGAATTATCACTAGGAGGGGATCTCTCTGAAAACAGACCAGAATAAAAATCAGGCTAACGTCTTCTCTGGTTCGGGCCTCAGCACAGCGTAGAGGCACTCTTCATTTTGGTGGGTTAGATAGTCAGGCTTTTAGGGTCTGAGGTCATCAGACCCTAACCTCTGCACCCTGGCACTGGGGGGCCCAAGAGGTTCCTGGAAGCCCTTCCCACCAGGGTCAGTTCTGGCTCTGGAGCTGGGTGGCGTGGGAGCTGCAGGTCAGGCGCGACGCTCTCTGGAGTTGAGCAGAACCGGACGGTCGGGGCCCACGCTCTCCGCGCCCCATTTACGGGGGAACCTTCATTCCAGACACTTCGGGAGCTCTGGCAGCCCAGCTCCAGCTCAGGGGGAATCTGGAGCTGAGTTTATAGACACGCAGGTGCCCGCAGAGAAGCCGGCAGAGAAGCATCGTTGCCAAGCGCGTCCTCATCCAGGTCCCAGCAGGAAGGACTCGGGTGCCAGATCTCATTACTGCTCCGGGAAGGTCACTACCAGCCTGGTCTGTCCCGGGCAGCTCCTTCTACGTGGGCTCAGACCTCTGCGGTGTGTGGGCTCCACCCCCCTGACCCCAACACCGGGGCATTTATATTTGATGGTGTTGGATGAATTCTGCACACACCCCACTGAACGCAGATTTAATGAGGGGATTTTATTTCTTCTCCCTGCTTTGCCTTCGAATGGATTCTAGCTTCTGAATTAAGCATCGACTCTGTGACTTGAGGCTTCGGGGATTGCAGAAAGGGTCCTTCCCAGAGGGACTCAGAGACGGGTGTTTCAGCAGCTCTCGCTATCCAGGTCTCACTTTGGGCATCTCAGGTGAGTTCAGTGATAGAGTCTTCCACTGGGGGTCAGGGGACAAGGACCAGTGGGATTGGAACTTGGATCCAAAGGCCAAGTGTTGGTGACAGCCAGAGAAGTACCGTTCTGTGGTGGGTCAACCTGGAAGATGTAGTAGAAAAGGTGTGATGAGCTCAGGGATTGTCCTGGTCACTGCCCAACACCTGTTCCCTCTCATTCTGTCAATAGCTACTCCTAGGAAAATCTCATCTCTCTATTTTAAAAAACCAATATGGCAGCAGGGGGTCTTTACTGTACCCTTGGCTCTGACTGGTCATCTCCTTGGACAAATCATTGGTTTGGGTGCGGGCATGTGACCAAAGATGGTATCTAACCTGGATGTGGCCAGAAGTTGTTCGTTTTTGTTCTTTGCGGTTACTTACTTATCCGTAGAAATATACATCTATGGAGCTGCCATAAGCTACCACTTGGAGGGTCCCGGATCAGAATACAACTGTCCAGCACAGAATAAAGAATGTCTCAGAGAAAAAGAGGCCAACACTGGGTGCCCGTGATGTCATTCAAGTTCCTGGATCCCGCTGTACCTGAAGTTCATTATGAAATAATACACTCCACGTTTTATGAAACTAGTTTTTGGAGTTGGCGTTATTTCCTTTAAAAGAAAAAGAGAAAGATTTGACTTAAAAGAAACCTGAGAAGAAACTTGGAGAAAAAGCACTAAAAAACAAATTCAAGGAGAAATGGGTCAGGACATAGTGGAGTATTAATAAAGAAGTATTTTCACAGGGTGCTGAGTTTTGGCATGAAAATAAATCTCTGGCTCATGGTCACAGGGCTGGTCGGACTGTGTCTCAGGCCCTATGTCATTTTGATCAGAGTCATTGCTTCTAACTATAATAAGCGTCAAATATTCGCTACGAAATGGATCCATATGAAAGTAGTTTCAGTGGAATGACACGGGAAAAAATTGGAAGCAGTTGAACCATACTTACAAAAAAAATAGAACCACACTGCCCAGAAAATTGATCTAAGGGTTAAATGGGTGTGAAGAGTTAGTTCCCTGGAAATAGAATAAGTTTGTTAGGATTTGATTAAGATAGTTAAAGTTTTGTCTCGTTTAAATACTTAGGTCACAAAAGAATAACCCCACACCTCCTTAGTTGGAATGGATTTTATTCCCCTCCTCCCTCCTCCTGACCCTGTCCTCTCCTCTCCTGGACTCCCGTCATCTCTTTTCCTGAAATCTCCTTTTTTTTTTTACCTTGCAGGATACCCTTTGACTTTATCAGTCTAGTTCTGGAGCTGGGTGTGGTGGCGCACACCTGTAATCCCAATGGTTCGCGAGGCTGAGGCTGGAGGATCGTGAGTCCAAAGCCAGCCTCGGCAACTTAGGGAGGCCCTAAGCAACTTAGTGAGACCCTGTCTCTAAGTTAAAAATAAAAAGGGCTGAGGATGCGGCTCAGTGGTTAAGTGCCCCAGCGCTCAATCCCCAGTACCAAAAAAAAAAAAAAAAGTAAATAAATAAATCTATGCCCTGCATATAGGCAACAGAGGAAGGACAGAGAGCTTTCTTGCATCTGCTTCTTAAAAGTCTTCAGCTCTATGATTCTTCCTGTTGGGGGATGGTATATTCTGGTCCCCAACACATACACTGGCTTCACTCACTCTTAAACTGAACTCTAGACTCTTTATCTAAATATCATATGATCTGATTCTTGTCTACCTCTTGGACTACATGGTTTTCACCCCCTCTGCTGAAATAAGCTCATGCCACATAGCTTCTTTGTGTTCCGTCAAAGAGTCAAGTTCAGTCCCGTGTCTCGTTCATGCTGTTCCCTCTGTCTGGAATGCTGTTCCCTGTTCCTATCAATCTGTTCTCAGTGCCGGCGTCACCTCCTCCTGGGTGTCCTCCCTGAGCACACCATCTTAACTGACTCGCTGTCACTCCCTGTTCTTTCCTCGTGGGAATATTTTCAAAGTGTTTCCCATTATTTGAAATCGTCTTGTTTATCTACTTGCTGATTTCTGTCTTTGAGGAATAAGGTCCGTAAGATCAGGAGCGCGGGATCCTTGCCTGATGCTGGAACCCATAGAAATCAACAAATGAACCCCCGGCCCCTGTGACAACCACAGATCACCCGTTGTTTGCTGATACCTTTTGTCCGGGTCTTTGCTCCAAGACACGTGCCTGTGATAGACACTGAGATGCACTGCCCAGCTTCCTCCTTGAGCAGGAACTCAGTGCCCAGCAGAACCCACATGTTAGACCCTTCAGGGTCTTTCTAGCCCCACCTAAGACTGCATCACCAGAACAGCTTCCACTATCAACAGGGTGGGCTTGCGTCCTCCTCACCCTGCCTCAGACTCTTTCTCTGCCACGTGCCTTGGTTCCTGATGACCACCCGCCCCCTGGACACCATCCATCATTGGAAGACTCCACCTGGGGGAAACGGCCAGCTCAACCTGTGATTCGACCCTTGCAGCTGCGCGTGGCTGGAGGCCAAGTTCACGGTGACGCTGGGAGGAGAGCAGAGTGCTGGGTGAGGCTTGTGCCTCTTTGCACAAGACCCCACTGCGTTCTCTCCTCTCCTCGTCCCTTTCGAGGGAGCCGACGGGCAAGGCCAGACCGTGCCATCCAGGCTAGAGGACAGTGCAGAAGAAGCCGGGTCCCTGGGCAGCCTCATCAGACCCAAGCCCCTGTCTGTCCTGGGCCAAGAACTTGCCTCTGGGTTGTGGCAACGCCAGCAAAAGTCACTTCCATCGTCTGAAATCAGTTGTATATTGGGGGTCTCCTGCAGCTTAGTTTAGATCCTATTTAATTTGGGTTGGAAGAAAAACCCTTGTCCAGGACGCAGAGTCTTGGGAATCCATGTCCTCTCCAGGTCTCCCTTTATAGCCAGATAGGACCCAGGACCCAAAGCTCCAGGACTGAGCTCTAACTGTATACAGACCTTCCAGATTCTGGTGCTCCTGACCTGTTCCCACTTGGGTCCACGGCCCAAGGTTGGATTGGGACCAATCTCGCGCCTCAGATCCATCAGCCTTAAGGTCTTCATCCCCTGGACTCTGGTGACCCTTCCACCTGGTTCCTTGTCTCTTAGCTCAGTGCACACCTTTGGATGTCCCTTGAACTATCAGTGCATGATTCTGAGAGACGCGTGGCTTGTCCTGAATTCCTGCAGGGTGACCTCTTTAAGGCTGCTCAGCAAGAAGTGCTCTTTTCTTAACCCAGTCCCAAGTTGTGTTCCTACCATGATCTGAACAACCCATTGACACCAGATGGCCACACACACACACACTCACACACACACACACTCACACCCCTACCTGTATCTCAGATCACATCAATCAGATCATAGTTTTTCAGATGAGGAGGGTGATGAGATGCTTTCATCCCTGATCATGGAGACTAAATTTGGAAGAGGATATCTTCAGACCAGATCGTGCTATTGTGACAGCAGAAAGAAAAACCGGAGCATGTTCCTGGGTGAACACTGTTCTTTAATTGATTCATTCGACAAACATTAGCTAAGCACCTCTGATCCGAATGCTAACCCCACCCGAGCACTTCCTTGCACCTTCTGTAATGACCAAGAACCTGGCCATCAGCTACGTCCACCAACAAGGGACAGGCAACACAGGTTTAGCCGGGTCTTCCAAGGATGGATGCTGAGACTGTGTCTGGGATACAGGGTGGCCCTAAGGAATCAACAGCTAAGCAAACTCATGTCTTCTGATGTCCAAGGTCAGAGGAGACCGGGCGTGTTCAGGGTGCTGTGGTTGCCTCTATGTGCAGGAACTGAGCTGGGCCATGAGGACCTACAGACAACCCTGACGTCATCCAGGTGGGCTGGAGTGAAAGAGCTGGTTGTTCTCCACAGAGGAAAAATAGGAAAATTCAAAACCAACACACAATCACACAACACGAGGGACCATTTCAAGGGACTAAGGATGTTCCAGTTGTGGAAGGGATGCCAAGAGTCCTCAATAACTGACTTCAGATATCGAAAGGAGTATCATAAAAAAGGATTTCAGTTATTCTGTGCAACTCCCGAGGACACAAATCATGAAGAAGGGCTTCCTGCTGCCTTGTAAGAAAATGAGCAAACATTAACCCGGGAGGGGGTGGTGAATTTTTCCCTTGGAATATGAAGGCAGGTGCTGCCAGCTACTAGGGATGCTGCCATCGGGGTCTCTTTACTCATTCAACAAGTTCTGGTGGAGCCCCACTCTGCACGAAGCGCTGCCCTGGTCAATGGGGGCAGAGAGAGCCGGCCTCCCCCTCTCGTGGACGTGGCCTTCTTGGTGGTGTGGAAGATGAGCTCCTCCGAGGATTGGCATGGCGGCCTCTCGCACACAGGTAGGAGAGCCGATCCGAGAGACAAGACTGCGCATTCCTTTGAACTCTGTCGCCTATGGATTTTGGAATTTGAAGAAAGTTTTGAGAAATGATATTTTCCTTCTGTGGCTGGATTCTCAGGAAGATGACTTTATGTAGAAAAGGGTCCCAAGTGTGAGAATGACCTCAGTCCATCGAGGTCGGTGACAGCTGACTGTGTCAACACTAAGTTACTAGGTGTTGGTTACTTGGGAAGCTTGGTGACTGAAAAGAAGAGAGGTGACACATCTCCGAGGAACCCACCCTATTGGATGGCGACCGCTCACTAGGGTGTATTTGAGGGAGACTCTATTAGAGAAGATGGGTCATCAGAACGGTCATTCCGTCTTCCTGGCTTTCTATGGGACCACTATACCCTCAAATATTTAGGATGCCAAAGATAAGATTCCTCCTGTTACTCCCCTGCTTAAAACTCTATTGACTTTTCAATGCTTTTAGCAGAAAAGAAAAAAAAAATTGTGGATGAGTGGTGGAATTACAAGTCTCCGTCCAGCTGGCTTCTGGCCTCTGCAGTCTTGGCTAACTAGAAACTCACTCTCATTCTTTTGCTCTAGTTTTGCCGCCTTCTTTGGGTTCCACGCCCAGGGCTTCTGCATACCCTGTTCTGTCAGCTGACGAGCCGTATCATTTTGTTTTATTTTTTCACCATTCCGAGGTCCAGTTTTTCTGCTGCAGTTGGTGACCCAGTGTGAGCACGGAAGAGATAAATGAATATCACCCAAATTTCTTTTGAAAAAGAATTTACCATAGTTTCCCAGCCCATGAAGCCAAGTGAAGGCGTAGCATTCCCCTCACCTGCTGGATTTCCTAGTAGCTTTCCCGGTCTGTGAGACACTAGCCTGGTGGTTAAACTTTTGGTATCCATAGAGCAGAGGTTTCAGTCTGAGTGAAAGCCCTTCATGTAGCCCCTGGATGAATCTAGGCAGCTTGTTTAAATTCCATGTGACTTTTTAAAATCTGGCAATGAAAGGTGTTCAGACCGACTCTCGGTGGCTACGTCTACTGGGCAGATCCAGGGATCTGGTAAGAACCACTCCTGACACAGCGTCAGCACTCACTATAGTCCCCGTATTACCTATTGGTTTCCAGGTAGAGCTGACCGTTCCCCCCTTTGCTAGCAACCTCTGAACTATTGCATACAATGGAAGGTGAGCACATTGGGAATGCAGGGTGTAATGTAGCTACACAATTTTATGATGGCTATAACACTAGTCCTCTCCTATGGGTCCCATCCCCATGCCTCCTGCAAACCCCATAGCCTCACCCGTTCCACCTCCAAACGCCATCACGTCAGCGGTGACGGCTCCAACCTAGGAATTTGCAGGAGGACACTCTATCTACAGTAGGTCGCTACGAGGCTTCCCAAAGTCAATGGATGTAGAGGCACCGTGCATAGGACTTGGTGCATAGTAGGTGCTTGGGAAGTGTGAATGCATCTGCATTTGAGTGAAGAGACCTGAGATCAACTGGCTGAGTGGATATGGGTAATGATAGCCAAGTCCCCCTGGGAGGTCCCCGAGATTGTTAATAGAAGAAAGTCCATAGTTCCGGGAGAGGCATATATTGTGTAGATTCTGCAAGAGGTTCATTAATTTACAATCCCACATTTTATTAAATTAATTTGAATTTTAATGAAAAAAAACTAAGCCAGAGTGATTCCCATCTTGGGGAGTATTTCTGCCCAGGCTTGGTGAATAGGTTGACAGAAAAGAGATGTAGGTCTCCTAAATTTCCCCCGAGGTTAGAGTCTGTCGACTTTCAGAGAGAGAGAGAGAGAGAGAGAGAGAGAGAGAGAGAAAAGTTGAAAGAGATGATCTGGATCTTCCACGTTGAAATGGCAGTTTTGTCAATCATGGGAAAATCTCACCTGAAAGTCATCGTGGGGTGTGAGGACCACGGCTGGTAGAAAGGAGGAAGGAACTGAGACTAGACAGAACAGGGGCCAGGGTCTCTGCCCCAGAGGCAGGGAGAGCCCCTGGGAGGTCCTTTAGTAGCACAGGTAAGCCTGGGAGTTTGCACTAGTTTCTGGGAGGTAGCCCATCACCAGAGCAATATGGTGAGAAGAGTGTCATTCAGAGAAGTCTAAGAGGACAGGTAACCTGTCTCTTTAGAGGGGGCCCCTGATGCCTCAGACCATTTCAGGTCTCCAGAGCCAACATCAAATATCACTTGGGAATAATTTGGCTCCTAGGAAATAAGCACCAAACCAAAGGGCCTTAAGCAGTGATCTGCTTAACTAAATTAACAGAAAACTTCAAAGGGTGGATTTCAGAAACGGTGGGATCCAGGTGCTTAAATCATACCATTAGGAATTTGTGTTCTCTGGACTCTGTTTTCTCAACATTGGCATTATCTCAGGTAGCTTCTTCCCATAGAGCCACCGGGAGGGCCCCAAGCCATTCCCATGTTTCAGGCTTACATCCCACCAGCCTGATGATACCAGGTCGATGAGCACGTCTTTTGGTTCATATTCTTATAGAAGTTCGGAGGTTTCATTTATTATCCCATCTTGAGTCTCACTCCCCTCTTTCATGACTAGTCCCAGGAATCATGGAGGGCTCTGATTGGCCAGTTTGAGTCATGAGCTCCCCCTGAGCAACCTCATTATAAAGACAGTCATTGAGTCCAGAGGGGGCAGTTCTTCATGGGACAACTGGGGTGCTGCAGCCAGGACAATGCAGTGAGTTTGGGGGTCTACGAAATGTAGCGTGTGTTCTCTTTGCTGAGAATGCAGATTTTCGGTCCTAATGCCAAAGGAAAAGAGTTGGCTTCAGTGACCAGGACTCTGGTCTGGGACAGATTGTGAATTAGGATCCAAATCCAAAGCTGAACAGTGAGGCTTAGAATAACATGGTGGAAATAGAAGCCCGCAATTGCTAGAGGCACGAGAACTTGTCTTAATTACCCGAATACCTCTCTCGCCGTGTCTGGCACTTAGTAGATGCCAATAAATTTCCAATAAATGTAAGTTAGATAATGAATGAAATTATACCACTGCTACCATGGCCGCTCCTCATCTTCAAGGGAAGCAGCCTACCGCTGTGTGTCTATTAACTAATATTTATTGAGTGATTACTGCGGGGCGAGTACTATTATAGGCACTTTATGTTCAGTATCTCAATCTCCAAAACAATCCTAGAAAGGCAAAGCTTTTATTATCCTGATTTTGCCAACGAGTCTCAGAGAGGCGAAGTCACTTGCTCAAGGTTGGTGGACTGGTTCAGTTCGACTGTGCAAACACGTCCCAGATGGCCGCATCCGGAGGGGGAGGAGTGGGTCCTTCCATACTGAGTCACAAGGGCACCTGGTCCCTGCCATGGAGTGGCTGTGCCCTCTTCCAGGGACTTGTTCTGCCTGTATTATCCGGTAGAGGAGGAAAGAGGAGAACAAGGTTCCCTGATCATAAACATCTTGGTCAATGGCGGCCCCTTCGCTGTGGTTCCTGTCCAGTGGTTAAAGGAGTGATGTGGGCCCCCTCTACCCAAGGAAGGCTGAGAACCTTTGTCCCCATGTGTGGTAAGGAAGCAGCACATGACACCAGCATTGGTACCCGAGGACCCACTCCCCATGCACAAGCCACCCTGCTGTCACACCTCCATAGCCCTCGTCCTGCCCCTGGATGCACAGACTCTATTCCTTGGAGTGAGCACAAAACACCTGCCAGCCAATCGCAGCCTTCCATGATCCCTGAGAATGGCCATCAGCACATAGGAATGTGGCCCAAGATGGGACAACAAGTCAGACCTCAGGACCTTCTGCAAGAAGGGATGCTCTCCCGGACCTGAGTCCTTGCCCCCCCCGTAGGACAGAAGCCTGCCGCTCTGGAAATGCCCAGACTCGTCTCCATTTGCTCTCTCTCTGCTCCGGCCGCTGCCTGGACTCCCCACAGAGGGGAGGGACTTTTACGAGAGATTTCCAGACCAGAGTCACCACACCCAGGGGACATCGAGGCGGGCAGGGACTTCATACCAGGTCTGGATTCCTCATTAGAGTCCAATTCCGCCACCTGCGGAAATTCTTTCCGCTGCAGAAACCCCAGAACTCAAATAATTTGATGATTTGATTCTAAGGAGATTCGGTGGTGATAGGAGGGGGCTGAATATATTGGGCCCTCCCCGATCGCTTTGATCATTAGATTTGTTCTTAATCTCACACACAGACATTCCGTGGTTTTTTTTTTTTTCATTTTTGGCAGGTTAATTAAACCTGTCTTTAATTTTTTTTCCCTTTTCCAATTCTGTCTGCGCGCTGGGGGGAGGGGGGGGAAGATCTGAGTCTCTAATCGCCGGCAGCCTTTGTCATAGAATATTCTAGACTTTCAAGAACCATAAACCATCCCCTCATTGAACCCCCAGCCCCCATCCCTGTTCATTCCCGGCTGCCAAAGCTGATGCCTCATTATTTTATCAACTTTAACTTGGAGTGAGGGGAAGGGTTACTTAACACGAAAACGGAACAATAAAAATCTCAGGAAATTGGATATTTAAGCATTCAAAGTAATTGATATTGCAGGAAAAAGTGGGATCGGCTAGAATCACATCCACACAGTCGACTGCCCGTTAGCTGGGACGCCCACATCACCCTCATCAAAAATTATGAGGGTTCATTTCAGATGCAATCAGACACAATCATCTTCATTCCATATATGCCAAATCCACAGGCTCCAGAAATCCCCCCCCCCTCATCTTTGGGTCCCTGTGCTCCAAAAGCAGAAGGTTGAAATCTGATTTCTTTTTTTTTTTTTTTTTTCATAGGAGATGGCAATTTCTGGGACATCACACCCAAGGCAAGACTTAGAAAAATATATATTTTTGAAAAGGTGGAAATATCATCTAGACAGCTGGAGGTTAAAAATATGAACAGCGATGCTCTTAAAGGAAAGGGGAAAACGTGTTAAGAAAAGGGGAGGAAAAATTTGTCCGTATTTACAGCTAGAAGACACTGTTTGAAGAGTTCTTCGGCCGGCTCAGGTTCACAGGGACACTTCCGAGGGTCCCGCTGTCCCAAGGCGTCATCTGCATAATCAATCCTAGCACTTGCTTCATCTCAACATGAGTCTCAAATAATGTGGAAACACCCCAACCCGGACAGAAGAGCTATATTGGAGCCAAAGGCAGAAGGACCTTCATTCACAAAACCTTCCCTAGCATCTCACCCGTGACCTTGACCTCCATCTGTCTCCCCCCAGCCTGGCTCGGGTCCAGTCTGAAGGTTTCCAAACCTGGAGTGGGAAGAGAAGCCCTCTGAACCCTCCTGTGGGGGTTCCCACCCACCCTGGGTGGACCAGCCTCTGATTTGT
This sequence comes from Spermophilus citellus, assembly GCF_964194105.1. Lineage (NCBI taxonomy): Eukaryota > Metazoa > Chordata > Mammalia > Rodentia > Sciuridae > Spermophilus > Spermophilus citellus. The sequence goes on along the minus strand of NC_138187.1, from coordinate 19,073,496 downwards.
GCCTCCGTGCGCCTGGGTCCCCTCTGTGGTTGTCAGGATCTTTTGGATCTTCTGCATCCTCCGGGCCTGCTACACGTCATTCTGTATGATAATGGAGCATAAAGTTATCGCCAACTGGGCTGAGTCGATTCCACAAACTCATCATCGGCTCCCCAATAGGTATCTAGAAGGTGCGATTGGAGACTCAGCCTTTCATGTCTAGTTCAATCATTTTCAAAATGTGCGTGGCAAACTAGTCGCAAAAAATCATCTTAATAGTTTGCAATTAACACTAAGAAGGAAAAGAAGAGCCAGGTGCGGTGGTGCACGCCTGTCATCCCAGCGGCTCGGGAGGCTGAGGCAGGAGGATCGCGAGTTCAAAGCCAGCCTCAGCCAAAGTGAGGCGCTAAGCAACTCAGGGAGACCCTGTCTCTAAATAAAATCCAAAATAGGGCTGGGGATGGGGCTCAGTGGGCGAATGCCCCTGAGTTCAATCCCCAGTACTCTCCCCAGTCCCCCGAAAAAGAAGAAAAATTAGGACCCCATGAAGCATATTAGAATATAGGGTGGAAAATATCGTGAGAACCTCACATGCAAGGTTAATTGTTATTTCTTGAAAAATAGAGATTATGTCTATGCATACGGGGCAGCATGTATGTGTGCATTCACAGTCAGAGCTGGGCACGTGCTGCACGGTGTGGCTGCGGGTATGTTCTGGGTCACTATAGATGAGAACTGGGCACATCTGTAATCTAGATAATTTATGCTAAGGCTTTAATAATAGAAATAGTGGATGGCAACAGCCCACTTTGTCAAGCCAACATGACCGTCAGGAAGTTCAGAGTCAAACTTTCAACACCAATAGGGCAAGTTAATTAGCCCTTGGAGGCTGCTTATTATGTTCTATTTTTGTCCATGGTCCTGACTTCCTATCCCAATTTATAGTTTCCTTGGTTCAGAGACATGCTTATATAGGGACACGTTAAAGCCACTCTAATAGGATCTGTTGGCTTTGAATACCCAGCGACCCATCCTCTATTGTAGGCATCATGGTTTTATGTAGGGGCGTGAATCGTTGCCTACCCTCAATCCACACTGACCCACACATGCAGGTCGGGAAGACCACCCCGCCCCCTCCCGGGCCCTAGGAATCCTTGTGTAATCCAGGTACAGCCAACCTCGTGTTTTATTTCCTATTCATACTGTGCGACCCGGCTTTTCATGGCTATCACAGAATACCTGAGAAAAATACTTTAGGGAAGAAAGACTTATTTTGGCTCCTGGCTTCAGAGGTTTTGGTCCGTGGTGTGTGAGTTTCATTGCTTTGAGAAGGACATCATGGAGGAAGGGTGTAGTGCAGGAAAGATGCTCAGCCCATGGCAGCTGGGAGAGAGAGCAAGAGAGCGAGAGCGAGAGCGAGAGCGAGAGAGAGAGAGAGAGAGAGAGAGAAGAAGAAGAAGAAGAAGAAGAAGAAGAAGAAGAAGAAGAAGAAGAAGCAGGAGGAGGAGGAGAAGGAGGAGAGGAGCCAGAGATAAGGTGGAGTCCCTAAGGACCCACACCCCCAACTAGGTCCCCCCTCCAACAGTGGCCATCACCCCCCAGTAGCCACTCACATCATGAATTCCTAAGTGGGTTAATTTATTGGTAAGGTCAGGGCCCCCATGAGCCAGTCCCTTTCCATAAGCCACACCTCTGAACATGACTTCATTGGGGACAATGAGCCTCAACTCATGAATCTTTGGTGACATTCCTCATCCAAACCAGAACACATCCTGAAGAGTTTGGATCAGTCCGTGTCACTCAAGCGATTCAGTGAGATCCATTCGGGGAACTTGGGCTGGAATTTTGGGAAAAGGGCCACCTTCTCTCCACCGTTCTAAAGCCGGGATGCAGTAGGTCACCCCTGGAGCCGTCCTGCTAGAGAACAGCACTCGACAGAGAACCCTGGGCCCAGGAAGCAGAGAGACCTGGGATGGGGCAGCAGCGCGTCCACCCCCTGCCTTCAGCCGTGGCCATCTTCAGGAGGGCTCCGTCTTTCCCAGTAAAGCCTGTTTGAGCTGATTCTCTGTTGGTTACCGCGGAGGCAATTTGGGCTGAAGAAGTCCCCTTGACACCTTTATGGAACGGGGAGTGTGGGACGTGGGCACTGGGATCTCAACCCTTCCCTTTCCTCCCTCAAAGGGGGCGACACGTCTCCACCACCTGCCTTCTGACACTTCCTCCGGGAAGGGGGCGACTTCCCCACGCCGGGGTCACCAGTCTTGCCTCGATGACTTGCATGGGCCCGTAAGAAGGGGCCTGATGCCAGTACCAAGCTAGAGCCCCGGGGGTTCCTGTGTGTGCCTGATGCTTCTTATCTGTGAACTCTGCCGGGGGGGAAGGGACGTTCCCGATGGTCAAAACAGTGAGCAGGATCAAGAAATGCATTCTTGGGGATTTGGTGTTGCTTTTCTTGGAAGCCACAGATATGGTTTATCTTGCCTTCAACCACCACACTCACGCCTATGTTTATGTTCTAGCATGGCACAAAGAATGCACACACACACACACACACACACACACACACACCTCTTCTTGTGCTGAGGACTACCCTACAGTCTTTGCAAACAGCAACTCGAGTCATTACCTTAAGGTCACTATGACGGTGCCTGTTTTACATACAATGCAGAGACCCCCTTTCCCTAGCATGGGAGAGAGTCTCACCCACACACCCCAGCAGAAAAGGAAAGAAAGAAACAGAAACCACTCTGTGTCATCAGAAGCCATCCTGTCTCTGTCCCCTCCCCTCCAGGGCTCTGAGCGTCCCAATGCCTTGAAAAGCTGTCATTTTATTTTCTCCCAACTTCTGAGCCTCTGGCTATGGCAGCGAGGCTCACTGTGACTGTTTATTTTCTGCAATGCTCTAGGGAAATGCCCTGAGAGAAGAGACTGCTTTACATTTTCCCCCATAACCAAATATTTAGGCTCTTCAGAAGATGGCCGTCCCTAGGGTGTGTGCCCCATCCGAGGGCTGGATCGGGGATGCACCAGGCTTTGCAAAAAAGAGTGTGAACGGCTCCGGGCTGAGCAGTCTTCTCCTTCCCGCCGGCACACATCTGCAGAGAAGCCACTCTGCCCCCTTGTGAACATCCTTAATGACAAGGAGCTCGCTGCTTTTCCATCCCTAGGTCTCCTGTGGGCACCGGGAGCCAATGTCTCATATGGAGCCCGGGGTCTGTCTTTTCTGTCCAATGGTCTAACTTCTGTTCCTTTGTCCATATATAATTGAATAACCTGATTCTCTTTCTCTCTCCTCTTAGGCTCTTCAGAAGATGGCCCTCCCTAGGGAGGTCTGAGGACCTCCTCTCCTAACATTTACCCATCAGTCACTAGGTGTCCAGTGCTGTGCTAAGACTCCACGTATTAACTCATTTAAATATTTATAGCAGCAACACGAGTTGGGTGCAATTATGATGGCCAGTTTACAGAGGAGGAGACTGAGGTTCAGAGAGGTCAAGCCATCTCCTGTCCTTGGGTGACTTGTCCTGGATCGTCCAAGTAGTAGGCAGAAGAGCCAAGCTCTTGCTATCTTCTTCTATTTTTCCCTCCACTCCTTTGGACTGAAGTTCGAGTGGAATGACATTTGATGGTAGATGGCTAGGGACCCAGGAAGGCTCAAACATATGCAAACTATTCCATCTGATTTCTCCATGACGGTAAGAAAGTGATACGCACATGGCATCTACCATCTGGTCAGTGTCGGTCTCCTTAACCGGATGGCCATCTGAGTTACGAAGCTCCGTTGAGACTCAAGGCCTGGTGGAGATCCCTGATTCTCCCAAACCCAACCACGTGTCCCTCCTTTTCCATCTAAATATTAGGGTAACGGCCTCCCGGGAGCCTGTCTGTGGCTGCCCCTTTGTGAGCAGCTCTCGGGGCCACACCTGCTCCCTCAGGAGGCTGGGCCAACTGACCACACCGCCTGGACACGAGGACTCACTTCCGGTTGCTCTCAGCCAGGAGAGACCCATGCACGTGCCCAAGAGTGGGAGAAGGAGGGACCTGGGCTAATCTCCTCTACTCCCCTGCTCTGGCACCTCGGTACCAGCAAAGTTGCAGCGTACCCAGGGCTCTGCAGGCAGCCTCTTTCTCCACGACCCCACCTCCCACGGAGCTCCCCAAGTACCATTTCTCCCCCTTCTGGCCTTGGGAGGAGCTGTTAGAATCTCATTTTTGCAAGTCCCTCGGTGCCTCATTATCTCCTGCTGCTCCCCTTAGCCCTGCCCACGCCTCCATAAATACTCCCTTTATTAAAGATTGGAGCCATCTAAGTAGAATTCTGTTTCCCATAAGGACCAGGAGAGGCCACACAGTAAGCTCTGCAAGGAGAAACGTGGCCAAGTCCCTAGAGCAGCCCTGAATCGACTTGCCCATTCCCTGATAAAAGCTGAGCCAGAAACAGAGAGAGGAGTGGGTCTCCAGGGGACCTCGACTTAGCTGTCACATTTACATCTAAAGAGGGATGAAAGGAGACGGGGCGTCTCACATAGGAAGCCATCTAGAGCAACCACAGTTGATGGGAATGATTTGGACAGGACTGGACACGGTGACGTACCCCTGTCACCCCAGCAGCTTCGGAGGCTGAGGCAGGAGGATTGAGAGTTCAAAGCCAGCCTCAGCCAAAGCGAGGCCCTAAGCAACTCAGGGAGACCCTGTCTCTAAATTAAAAAAAAGAATTGCCAAAGAAAGCCCACTGATGGATAGATTGATTGCTAGGGTTCTGGAACTTTCTATCACTCTTCATTTGAAGTGGATTCTGCACTTTCTGTCCACATTCCCACAAAGTCTCTTCAAAGGTCTATTCACAGAATGAGAATAGAGATTCCAGGCCGGGTGTGGGGCAAGAGGAAAGGGCAGGAGAAGAATTCATTCATTTTCTTTTCTTTTTTCCTAAGGTAGCCTTGCCATGTTTGTGTAGCATCTGGCTTCGTCAAAACATCCCTCTGAAGATGAAGATTCTAAGTGTGTTTGGGGCTCCACAAAATCCTCAGGTATTTTTTTTTTCTCTTTTTCCTTTTGAGATGTGACTAACACCCAAATCATTCATTCTAAGACTGTAATTATATATTGTGTTCTTCAAAGGAGACATAAATTACACACAAAGTAAAAGGTATGAACCACGTGTATCAGCCTGTTTCTGTGACTCTCACAAAATGTCGGAAGCAGGATACTTGGCAAAGAAAAAAAGGTTGATTCTGTTTAGCTCGTAGTTCTGGAGGCTCATAGTGTTACAAAGTCAGGAGTGTGCCCGGGAGGAAGAGGTCACATTAAAAAAAAAAAAAAAAAGGAAATCAGAGAGAGAAACGAGGTCCACAATCCCTCCCAAGGTCATGCTTTATACTGACCGGAGCACTTCCCATAAGATCTCCTTCTTTAAAGATCCCACCTCTCCCTGCCACACTGGGACCAGGCTCCCAACATGTTCATCCTTGGGGCACAGCTCAAACCTTATCCAAACCATAGCTGTCTTCAGATGGACTTTTCTGGATTGTCCCTGTTCTGTACATCAATAGTGTGACAAATTTGTGCCCGTGCCCTTCTGTTTACATGCCTGGAATTTGGTTAGGCATCGTCATTCATGAGTCTGATATAACCCTACACACACACACACACACACACACACACACACACACACACACATCTGTTTTCCTGGTGATTAAATTAAGGCTCAGGTATACATTTCCCGAGGTGAGAACTTGGTGCAGGCGGCACTGAGCTGGCTGCTGGGGAGGGGGAGGATTTTCATGGAAATGGGATTCGGGACCCAGATAAACCCTCTCTTGTCTCAGCTCCATCCAGGCAAAAATCAAACAGGAAAAGGGATCTGTGTCCCTGGGTCTTCTCATTTCTATCAGCCAGGGCCATTCAACCTTGAAAAATCCCTTCTCAGTCTGTTCTGAGCCGATTTTTTTTTTTCTCTCTCTAATTTCCAAGGAGTTGCATTTGGCACCCAGTAAATGACCTGAGTCCCTGCCATGCCTGGTTTTTCGACTCCCGCAGCCATCTCTTGAATTTCTGAGCAAGAGCTGGTATTTTTGCCAAACTTTATCCTTTAATTCCCCGGGGGATGTGGATCTAACCCAGAGGCCATTCTGCATCCCAGCCAGATGCTACTTTCCCTCACGTGGTGGCTCTTGGAGACAGCCACTGACCCAGGCTCATGAGACCAGAGACCCGGGGGGTCCCAGACACCCCCAACAATGAGGCTTGGGCCAGAGAAGAGGGAGGCCCTGGACAAAACAGCCCCAACCTGGGGAGATGTTTCCTTCCCTGTGTTTGGTTCCATTGATGTGCGTTGCCATGGTGACCTCTGATTATCTTTGAACCAGCGGAATTAATCCTATTGAATTTTCTGTCCTAATAACTTAAGAAATTAATTTTCCATATTATAAAATTCAAATGCACAATCTCATGAACCACACGGTTTACCGAGCTAAACTGATCCATCCAATTGCATCCCGGGCCCAGAAACACCGTCTTCCAGATGGCATCCGGACAGGACCGGCCGACAGATGGGCACTTCTGTGGACTGTGCTCTTGCTCTCAAAGGTAACTATTTGCAAAAAAAAAAAAAAAAAGCGGAGACTCTTGCAGATTTCTTTAGAATTTTCTAGAAAGGTCCAGTCATGCCAAGACTTAGACAGTTTTTGTTTTCTCTTATTTTTATATTTTCAAAACCTGCCTACTTAGCCCGAGGGAGTACCATTGCCTCCCTTCCTCTCCACCGAGGTTCACCCTTCCTTAGTCTCTGAGTGAGTGGGTCTTAGAGTTGAGTGGGCCCAGCTGGACTCCAGAATTGGGAGGCTCAGGAATCCTGTTTGCAGCTGTTGCCTGGAATCTTCTTTGTGGTCAGCTTTGCTCTATGTTCCTGGGTTGTCCACGGTAACCCTGCTGCCCCCTAAACACTGAGCAGTCATCTTGCTCTGTGCATTTCCCACCTTCCTGCAGACATTGGACTCAGACTGCTTTTCCGACCTGGTGCCAACTTCCTCCATGATGAATTTTACCATCTTGATCCCCGTTTGTCCTCAACCCTTTCCCACTCGCTAGCCCATTCAGGATTGGAAAAAATGCAATGGGAAGATTGTCTGGGATTTCCAACCCTGTGCTTATCTATCTCCACTTCTCTGCTACTGGGCCCCATAACCTGCTTCAGCAGAGTGATGCAGATCTGGGAACCCCATGGACCCCACGTGTCATTAACTTGGAAGAAAATCCTGAATTGGCCTTTGCAAACCCGTCACCTTCTTCAGAGCCTCCCATGCCAGCACACGGAGTCCAGGCTCACTGTCTCGCCAGTTGCCTCACATGCCCCTATCACTGTAATCTGCTCAGGACAAGGGTGACATCTGACCAAGATCCATACCCATGGCAATGGCAACCCAGGTTCTTTCGGTTTTAAAGAGCAGAAGTGCACTCAATTTCCCTAATGCCTGGGGCCCTGCATTTTATTTCTCTCTATATACTGTGTTCTTCATTGGAGACATAAGTTACACACAAAGTAAAAGGTATGAGCTACGTGTATCAGCCTGTTTCTGTGACTCCCACAAAATGTCGGAAGCAGGATACTTTGCAAAGAAAAGAAGTCGATTCTGTTTAGCTCGTAGTTTGCACTTCTGGGGACCATGGGAATCATAGTAGCAACCAAAGTCACAAAGGACCCACTGGGACAGAAGCAGCTCTGTCTCCCACGGTGGCTGTTTTCCTCTGTAGTAATAGGTTTGCTCTATTTATTCACTCACTGGTGAGGGGCCCTTTCAACTCAGTTGTACACAAGCCTTAGGAGCCACCGAGGCCTGAGGATCCACATTAACCTTTTAGTTTAGTTCCCAACTCTACCTTGGGAAGAGATGTGGAAGAGGTGCCCCTAAGGACAGTAGCTTCTCTGTTCTCCTTCCTGCCCTGAGAATGTGGGATGTGCCTACGGTGGCCGAGTTGGGGACTGACCAAGCCAGAGAGCCTAAAAGGGGGATGAGCATAGATTAGGCTCAAGAGGAGTTTGGTTCCCAGCCCTAAATGGAGGACTCATCCTAAACGCATCACGAAAGAAGGGCACATATTGTATCTAAGATGAAATACCTGGAAATATTGGAAAAATATTTCCCACTGTTGCTACTTTAAATAGTGACATAGGAACTGGACGACTCAGATTCCAGGTCCCTCGAGGACCAGGGCTGGGTTCAATGTTTGTCAACCAGGACTGCACGGAAGTTCCAGTTAGAATTTCCTGTAGATGCTCATTGTGCATCACGGATCCCAGGGCCCTTGATTTCTGAGTCACATCACTTAGCTGGCGAGCGTCTGGAGGTAGGCCAGCATCCAGTCCGCCTGGTTCAGTATCCTCTGTGACCTCCAGGGAGTGTTAACTTGTACTCCAGCCACCCCTTCTCCAGTGGCCTTAAGCTACACTCCAGGCCTCAGGAAAAACCACAGAGGAGGAGGAGAAGGAGGAGGAGCAAGAGGAGGGAGAAGAGAAGGAGGAGGAATCGCTATTTGCTAATGGACCACAATGAACTGCACTAGTTCAAGGGATTAGAAAAGCAGATAACACGGGCCCTTATCTCATGTCAGGGATCTAGACATCAGAAGAGCAAACCATCCAATTAGTTGGATCTGTATCTCTCTCTATGCTCTATGCTAGTGCGATCCGTGCTTCTATGTTGTTTTGCATGGGGGGCGGGGGGGGGGGCTGGTGGACACAGGGTGTGGCCGACTGGGAGATTCTGGGAAGGCCAAAGGGGTGACCTTTGAGTCAGCCCTGGAAGGATGTAAAGGAGGCCATCCAAGAGATCATGCAAAAAGACACCCTCGGTGAAAGCCATAACTTGTGCAAAAGATTATCTGTGCAAAGAATGTGGCAAAGGTTAACCCATGAAGTCCCATCGTCCCCGATGTGGGACTCCAATAAAAACTCAAATGGAGCAACACATGTACCAGGTATGGAAACTTTGGGAAATAAATATTATGTTTTTAGAGTTCTGTTCTTTTGAGAAAAGTAATAGGTGACTGATAAGAGCACTTGACGTATACACACACACTTATATATTTCATAGGTACTATGGAAATGTATATGTAAAGGATTTACAAGCTCCATATTATGATCGCCAATCTATTTCAAGGCGCCTGTATCAATTTCGTTGAAATATTTGCAGAATTGAAAACTTGGGCTTTGACAGTGCTTAGGGGACTGGTTTATCTGGAAGAAGCAGAAAATCCAGTCCAAAGTAGCTCCCAACAACAACAACAGATACCCCAAACCCAAAGGGATTTATTGTCTTACCTAACTGCAAATCCAGAACTCGACTGTATTTGGAAATGACTAGGTGCAGGTCCTCCCACACTGTCATCGGTAACCCCCCCCACTCTGTATACACACACACACACATCTTCCCGCAGGGCACTAAATTCCTCTCTGGTCTGACCCCTTGTGTTCCAAGGCCTCCTGCTCACTGCCACCAGGATGATGACTGAGCAGAACTTGAACTCCAGACGCCAAACTTGGTTTCACCGTCTTTCCTCTTAACTGGCTTCTCTCCATTTCTTTGAGGTCCACTGAACACGTTCTCGAATCAATTCGTCGGAATACTTAGACGTTGGTAGAAAACATCATCAGATAGGCTCACACACAGGTGCTGGAGGCAAGAGGGGACCTTCTAACCCTCCTGCCTCCCTTCCTCGAAGATCTCCTGCTTTGGCTGCACTTCATGCCTGGGAAGTGGGTCCCCAGGGTCAGGACACGGAGGTGATGGAAGCTTGGAGAGGCAGGGCCTGGCGGGTGATCAGGTCTGGCGGGCTGCGCCCTCGTGAATGGAATACAGCTGTCTCCCAGGGATGGGGTCAGGTCTGGGAGGAATAAATGAGCTCTCCTTGAAGTTTGGTGTTATAGAAAGAAAGACCCTGGCTCCTCTCTGATGGCCTGTGTCTTTGCCACACATATGGTCCTTCTGCACTTGGCTGGACCCTTTTCTTCTTCTCCGCCATGTTGGGATGTGCCCAAGGGGCCCCCACCAGGAAAGCAGGATCATGCTGTTTGGGCTTTCCGGCCAGAAGTATGGTGAACCAAGAAACCTCTGCATATACACGTTATGGGTATTTTGTTAGAGCAACACAAAATGAAGCCCCGAGCCATAGTGATGGAAATTTAATTCTCTGCTGCTTTCAAATTATCAATCATTTTGAAGGGTAATTTGAGATGTCTGCTGTCAGCTTTCAGCAATGAATTGGAGGCTGCCTTGTAGATTTTCTGACTTCACAAACTAAAGCCTGAGCTTCCCAGGGAGGTAGACGTATCCAGGGCCCGGTGCCTGGGTCTGTCTGTCGGTGTGTGTTCTATAGGTGTGGGGGTGAAGATTCTAGGAATCTGAGCCCCTATTTACAAATGGGCTCTGGGGTCTCCATACACGCCCCCAGGATTGATGGAGTTGTGTTTCTGAGAACATCTCTATGTGCTTTGGTTGTCTGGGTTTGTGTGTGAATGAAATTTATTTGAGTTTCTATCTAACAAGGGACATGTTATTTTGAAACTCAATATAAAAAAAAAATGGAGATCATTTCTCCTTTGGAGCATCTTTTCTTCTAGCTTCGAATAATCAAAATGCAGTGATAATTGAACACATTAGCCCCTTGGGAAAGAAAAAAAAATCAAGGAATCCACTCCTCCATTCCCACCTTCAGAGGACCTCAGCAAACAGTTCAGGAGAGACCCCTCAGATCGAGCAACACTCCTCTGGCTTCCCCCAGATATGCCTTCAGGTTCTACAAGTGACACAAAGCGAGACCAAAATAGTTGGGGTGCATAGAGGAAGCAGGGGTGGCCAGGGAGAGATGAGGGAGCTCTTTATTTGGCAGGTGCTCCTGCCTGGAGCCTGGATTGAGGGGTTTTCTCTGAATCCAAGGAGCAAGCAGACCCGGAACCTGCTGTTGGGGGGGGGTCTGCCTTTGCCCCACGGCCTAGGGTAAGTCCTTCTGTTTTTCTAAATAGAGGATGAGAAGCAATGAGTTCAAGGTCACCCACAGCCCACAGCAGGACTGGAGGTTCCCTGTGAGGGGTGTTATGCAGAATCTGTTTGTAGTTCAAGTTCCTTGGGGGGCTCAGCTCCAAAGAGTGTGCCTGGGGGTTGTGTGTGTGGACAAAAGTCGTGCTCTGATCCGCAAGCCGGCGCCTGCCTTCAGCTGTGACGGTGGCATTAAAAGCAATGCTAAGAATAATGTACGTATGCGCGCATGCACACAAGTCATCAGGCAGGTGATCGGCCACGTGAGTACGGCTCCTTGTGGTCACTGGGCTGTAGGGTGCCCACTGGGCTGTAGTGTAATCTGACTTGTGTGACCCCATTGTGTGATTCTGACTCTGTGCACCTGTGTGCTGCTTCTGGGGACTCCAGGACGGTATTTGTGAATCACAATCTGGGCCAAACTCGTGGTCACAGAGGCACCGGCATGCATCATTATGGGGATGCACATACACGTGGAAGTGTGCTCACTCCCCTGCCTCCATACACAGAGGACTGTCCCTTAGGCATGAACTGTGTCCCGACACCCATTTTGCATAGAGATGGAGTCAGCTACAAAGTCACTTGCGGAAGATTTGGATACAAAAATGCAATCGTCTGCTTCCAATGTAGCAATGCTCACACTTCTAGGGGGCATTTGGAGAGGCGTGGGAACACCTTTAACGACCACATCTCCTGTAGGTGCTACAACATTTCTTATCCACGGTCCAGGACCTCAGTTCTCCCATATATTATATATCCCAGACCCACCCTGGAATCCGCCCATGCAAAATGCCAATCGCGCCCCCACCTGGGAGTCCAGGTACACAATTAGAATTCCCGAGAAATACGCCAAGCACAGGGCAGGCCATTCTCAGACAATCATTTCAACATACATACGGAATATCCCATACGAAAGCGTACTGCCATACCTAAGGCAAGGAGACACAGTCGTTATACTCAACATACACACAAAGAATCCAAAAACACAGGCCTGCAGAGACCTGCTAAACCACATAGTTGCAAATCAAAGGGCATTTAACATTTTACTTTATTTTATTTGTGTGTGTCTGTGGGTAGGTGTACTGGGGATTGAACTCAGGGGCACTCAACCCCTGAGCCACATCCCCAGCCCTATTTTGTATTTTACTTAGAGACAGGATCTCATTCAGTTGCTTAGTGCCTTGCTTTTGCAGAGGCTGGCTTTGACCTGTCAATCGTCCTCCCTCAGCCTCCGGAGCCACTGGGATCACAGTTGTGCATCACTGTATCTGCTTAACATTCCATTTCATCCTTAAGACAGAACAATTCTGAGAAAAAGTATCGTACTCATTGTAAAATTTGTAAAATGTCGCCAGAACAGCGACTCCCAATTGTTAATGTACATTCCAATCCTGTTACAGTGTAGATTCTGATCCAGTTGGTCTGGGGTAGGGCCTGGAATTGTCCATTTTAAGATATCCTCATGCTACTGGTCCACAAAGTTCCAAAACGCTGATTCTCAAAACTTGGTTACACATTGAGATCACCCTGGAGGATTAAAAAAAAAAAAATCAATGCTCCCCCTTGCCCCGCCCCATTGTAGACTTTGACTTTACTGTCTGAAGGTAATACTTAGGCAGGGGAAACCTCTGGATAGTTCCAACAAGCAGCAAACCCCAAGAATCCCCTGTTGTCCCTGACATCAGAGTCGGGCCAAGAAAGCTGACCTCTATCCATGCAGCCAGTTGACTCTAGTATGAGATCCCATTTGTGTGACCCACTGTGTGGTTCTGACCCATCCACGCCTGTAGGATGGGACCTAACTCTCCATCTCCTCACTTCACCCCGGGGGGGGGGGGCAGAGGGGTCATTGCAAACACCAAGCTGATTTGGATTCTTCCCACCAGCTCTTGTATTTTTTTTCTAAAGTGTGCGCACTTTATTTCACATTTGACAATGAGTGGATTTGTCTTAGAACAGCAGTTTTCAATCTTGGCAGCACAGGAGAATCACCCGGGGTCCCGTCTGCAAAAATTCGAATCCAACTGGACTAGAATTCATATTTAAAAGCAAAACGCACAACAGAAAACTAAACCTGCCCGGATGGTCCTGAAGGGTGCAGCCAGAATTGGGAAGAGGGGACTTACAATGTCAATCCCGAGACCCACGGGGGCATAGGAAAGCTTGGCTTGCCGCTTCATCCACAGACTGTGGCCTCTGCGCCGCATTGCTGGATATTTCCACGTGAGCCATACTGTTCCCTAACTTTGAGTTGTTTTTTTTTTTAAACACAATGTTCTCTTTTCTGAAATGACTTCTCACATTGTCTCCATTTGGAAAATTCTTATTCTCTGCTGTCACCTCATTTTTGAAATCTTTTCTGCTCTACTGTGACAGATTTAATTATTCCTTCTTAGGTGGCTGCCTCTGATCCTGTGCCATAGCTCTATTGTAACTCCTGGTGATTATATTCACACGGATCCAGCCTCTCCCACACGAAGGCAGGACTGAGAGGTGGGGTCGTCCCTTCTTCCGGGGCTATAGGGTGGGAGAGAGGAAAGACCCGTCAAGCCAGGGTGGACTTCCTCATCTACTTCTGGGCCACTGGGATGGGGGACAAGTTACGGATCTGTTCCTGGATTTCCTCCCTTCTTCAACATATAAACAAGAAAGCGTGCTGGCGAGGCTGATTAAATGAGAAATTGGCACAGAAGGAATGTTTGGAAAAGAACTGAGTTTTGCAATCATGACCTCAAGTGTGTGGGCTTACCTCCCAGCACCGGTCTTGAAGAGGGCAGGAATCCTTGCAGTTTCACCTACCTGAACTGGAAAGATGCTCCTTGGATGCATACAGGTGATATGCATGGCAAAAATCACTGGAATGTGAAATGAAAATCCCAAAGACTGACTTCAAAGGTGTTGATAGCCTCTAGTCTAAGAATCTCTCTTCTGGGAATGTAGCTTAGGAAAATGAGACCAAGAACTCCAACAGTAACATTGCACAAAGATGTTCATTGCTACATTTTATATATATTAGCAGAAAGAAAGAAAATAAGCATCCGTGGAAGTCTTCTGAAATGGCCCCAAACTGCACTGGGTGAAGTGAATTATGGTACATCTTTATAAAACCATATCGATCAGCTATTTAAAACTCACTACAAAATATCACGGAAACGTTTGGAAATGGTTATGTTCTGATATTAAATTCAAAATGACAAATTCAGAATGATTACACTGGGATTAGATTTGTCTGAGTTTCACCAGCAGGAGGAAAAAAATACTAGAAGGGAATCAGTTGAAAGAAGATAGGCATCTATTTTATGGTGTTATATTTCTTGTTTTGCCCTCTTCATTTTTTTTAAAAGGAATCTATTTTTAAGTGGGGATTTAATAAAGTCATTCTTTTTTCTTTCCCTCAGGATAGAAACTGGACCATTTCGTAAGTCTGTGCTGAGGGTGTATGCCTTAGAAGAATCAGGGACTGTACTCAGAAGGTGCGGTTCCAACCTGTACCCTCCAGGGGCCACCTTCTCATGAGACAGACAGGCACAGACTTATACTCAAATGTGAAAGCCAGGCGCAGTGGCACATGCCTGTAATCCTAGCAGCTAGGGAGCTGAGGCAGGAGGATCGCGAGTTCAAAGCCAGCCTCCGCAAGGGTGAGGCACTAAGCAACTCAGTGAGACCCTGTCTCTAAATAAAGTACAAAATAGGGCTGGGGGTGGGGCTCAGTGGTCAAGTGCCCCTGAGTGCAATTGCTAGTAGCACCCCCCCCCCCCGGGCCCCAAGGAAAAAACCCAGAACCATACGAGCAGGGCATGGTGGGATACACCTGTTAATCCTAATTCTGGAGGAGCATCTTAAGTTCAAGAACAGCCTGGGCAACTTAGCAAGCCTCTGTCTCAAAAAAATAAAACCGTCCAACAAACAGGGCTGGGGATGTAGCTCAGTGGTAGAGCATGCCTGGGTTCAATCTCCAGTACTGAAAAATGATTGTTTCTCATAGCGCTAAGAATGATGAGAACTTCATCCTGGCTGCAGACTGCAGGTCAGGTCATGTCTTCTGTTAAAGCCCCTCAGTGCCTCCCACATTCCCAGCATAGAAGTCCAAGGTGACAGCAGCCTCCGAGGTTCTGCATGCCCTTGGTGGTCAGGGCCCCAAGTCTTCTGTTTTGCAAGGCACGTCTTCACCCCACCCACTCTGAGTGCTGCTGCTCCTCTTCTAGTTGAGCATGCCAGCCCCAGGGCCTTTGCAAGTAGTCTCCTCTGCCTAAAATGCCTCTTCCCCACCCCCAGACACCCAGATCATCAACTCTCACTTCCCCAAGTCTTCATTCAAATGTTATCATTTTAGTGAAGCCCCCCTCCAAAAAATTGCAACCCCCAAGTCTTCTCTGCTTTCTATTTTTCCCATAGCCATTGTTACTATAAGACATAGATGATGTAGCCGGGCATAGTGGCGCAAAGCCTGTAATCCCAGCAACTGGGGAGGCTGAGGCAGGAGGATCACAAGGTCGAGGTCAGCCTCAGCAATTTAGCAAGACCCTGTCTCAAAATAAAATAAATAAATAAATAAAAAGGGTTGGGGACATGGATCAGTGGCAAAGTGCCCCTGGATTCAATCCTTAGTACAGGAAAAAAAAAAAAAAAAAAAGAAAAAAGAGAAAGAAAAGAAAAAAGAAAGGACATGTGTATTTATTATTTGGTTTCCGTCTCATTTCTCCAACACTGACGTTCATGGCAGAGAGGGCTTTTAGTCTGGTTTCTTCAGTGCTGTATTGCCACAGCCCAGAATGACATCTGGCACGCAGAAGGCCATCATCAAATATGTTTTGAATCAATAGAAGAATGGGCGAGCTTTAGCATCTTTGCCTACAAAAGGTGACTTAAATGCTCTTTCCCTCTCCGCTGAGTCACCATGTCAGAGCAGCTGGCACCCAACAGGCACTCAGAAAACAGGAGCATAAGGTGACTATGGAGTCAGCTGGGGAGAGACCAGCAGGCAGGGCCAGTGGGCGCCAGGCAGCCAGAGTCCCCTGCAAATGAAGCCCTGCACTGGGAAGCCTAGTGTCTCCCTGGGAATCTCAATTCATTTTAATAAGAAAACAGACTTTGTTTTGAAACCCTGGGAGCTTCGTTTCCCCTCTGTGGGGAGTGCTCATCCCCAGATCTTTATTATGTTCTGTCTCCTTCTCATCTTTCAGGTTTGAGCTCAAAAGTCTCAGGCAGACCTTTTCTGACCACCCCAGCTACAGTAATGCATGCCTTGCACACACACACACACACACACACGCACACACGCACACACGCACACACGCACACATGCCCCATCTGGATCTCAGTACTTTGCGGTGATTCCTACTCCCTGGAATCATAAGATCTAGTGATTTTCTTGCCTGTCTTTCCTTCCCCTGTCTAGCCTTAGGCTAGGTACCATCTTCACCATGCAGCAGGAGACACCTCTGGGGGCCATAATCGTGGCTGGAACACAGTAGGTGCTCATAATAAATCTGTGGAGATCAACTCCCCTTGGGTCCTTCCCCTGAAATAGGAGGTGTCTCAGTTTGGTGCATTCCTCGTGGCTAAGAATTCTTTCTTGAAGAGAGATGGTGCTCTACACCTCCAAGGTCCCGGCCCTCAGTCTCTGCAGGTACAGAGGAGGGACCTGGACAGAGGACAGGAAAAGGGAACAGGAGGGAGATGAGGGCGTAGGAGCCAAGGAGACAGATGCCCAAGTCGGAGCAGTGGGAACTCTGAGCTCAGGAACCTTCCCTGGCTTGCACCCGGGAGGCGGACTGTGCAGCTGCTGCGGAGAAGCTCCGTGTCAGTGAGGGTCCTGGCCAGCCCGGGGCTCACCTGCTGTCCTGTATACCTGCCCAATCCTGGGGGTTCAGGTGGGCGTCGTGTTTGCTAACTGACAGCGTCTAATTGCTTCCCATCTGAATCCAGAGACGTGCAATTTCTACCAACTGTGAAGAAGGCGTCCAGAGCCAAAGGGCTTTTTCTGGCAGAGACAGCCACGAGAGGGAGAGGAACCCCCTTTCCTATTGGAAATGCTGTTTACCGATTCAGAAGACAGGATTCGGGCCCCGGGGCCAACGACATTCTTTCCTCTACTACATGAGGCAGAAGCTACCAAGGGCCCCAGTGGACTGAAGTCAGGGGTGAAGTGCAGTTTTCATAACAGACCCTACTGGGCACCAGGGGGCACCTACATTCATAGGCCCACATGCATAAAAGCAGATGGCCCTTGACTTCAAGAGTGGACCAATGAGTGACCAGTAATAGTGGTTCCGTTTATGATTTTTTTGACTTTGCAAAAGCAAACATGCTTTAAATAGGCTTTCATTCACTAGAAACCGTAGTTTGAATTTTGCTATTTGGATCTTTTCATGGGCTCTATATTTGGTATGATACTCTTACGTGATGCCCTCCGGGGACAGCAAAGCATGGCTCCCATCCTTGTCCCATCTCAAGGATCAACAGGGATACTCTACCTTATTCAGTCGTGCATGGCTAAGCTCTGGTCTTCTGGAGCTTAGGCATATGCAACACATCTTCCACTTCCATATTTTCGATTTAGGATGACTATAAATTATGGTGACTGGACCCCCCCACCCCCGCGGCCAGGTGTGATACCCAGGAGCAAACGTGTGCCAAG
Source organism: Spermophilus citellus (assembly GCF_964194105.1). Lineage (NCBI taxonomy): Eukaryota > Metazoa > Chordata > Mammalia > Rodentia > Sciuridae > Spermophilus > Spermophilus citellus. Next base: position 19,055,844 of record NC_138187.1, on the reverse strand, counting down.
GTGTCTTGGTAGTGATTGGCAGTATCCCCACTGCACTTCCGTCCAAAAAGGATGTGAGGGGTCTTTTGCAAAAGGCTCATGTGATATGAGGAACGAGATAGGAAAATTGTAGAAGGACGTGGTCCCCATCGGCAGGAAAACGTCTCTGCCCAGCCTGTGTCTGGAACATAGTAGGTCCTCCTAGGCTCAGGTACTAGTAAGCAGGTGCTGCTGGGTGGTCACACTGGGGTGCAGGGTGAACTCTTCCTCTAGTAAGCGAGGTCGGGCTCTGAGCTCCACTACTCTCCTAAGCTCTGGTTACTCCACGTCTTTTAATGTCCTTATCTGTTTGGGGGCTTCTTTTTTCTTTTTTTCACATTTAAAGAAAGATTTATTTTAATGCCTACGACTAGAATTTTTAAACTATATTTATTCAGAGAGACCCTGTTTTTGTTTCTCTAAATATCATCTATTCTATATAAAGATAGCCACCAGTGCTTTTCCTTAGCAATAGTTATTTATTTATTTGTTTGTTTGTTTGTTTGTTTATTTGTTGGCATGCCTTTACCTTTAAGGTAGGAATGGCTTTGCTGGGGCTTGGGGGATGAGACTTGCTGTGATGGTCCTAGGTGGGCATTCAAGAGTTGCAAGCTTTTTTACCAAGTTTTTTTTCTTCTACTTATAACTTTTTTTTAACTATTTTTAAAGCATGCTACAACATTTATTAAGGTATCCTGCATATTCTGCATGGGTTTCTTGATAAAGTCCTGCTTATAAAGAGGTTGATAAATCTCCATTAGTCCTCAGTTTGTATGTTGACCTGTGTGGCCTCCTGGTAGAATTAACGGGAACTCTGGGCCTGATGCTCAGCCCTTTACTATGACACTGGGACAGAAACGTCAGAGTGTCCACTGCACAGAAAGGATGGAAAATCGAGAGTCATATTGGGTAAAGGTTCTACCTAGCACCCCTCAGCTAGGATGTGGTAGGGTGGGGACTGGAGTGTAATGATTCTAAATCTCCCCCTTCCCTTCCCTTCTCCTGCAAATCTGACTAACCCAAATTATCCACCTTATGTTGCAGATAAGGTCTGCACGGGTGTGTGCTAAATTTGCATTCTCTGGAATGAGCCTCCTTCTCAGCAACTCCTTTAGGAAGGTGGAACAGACTGGTCTCTCCAAACCTTTCCACAGAAACACCCGCACCCCAACAGCGAGGCTGCTCTCTGCACGGACTGGAGCTAACACTTCAGGTCAGGATTCTGTCGCCTCTCTTCATCTCTTAATTCTGTTTAGGCATCACTCTGGGTATCGAGGTGTCTGCTTACAGTCTGTGAAGCATGTGACAGCTAAGCTTAACTGACAGCCAATGACCAGTGGGTCCTCTCTCATGCCCCAAAGTGTCCTATGTGTCCATTGAGCAAAATGTCAGATTGGAATCATTAGAAACGCTTTCCCTTTAGTCTATTTCTCTGTCTTTGTACCAGTCTCTGACCTCCCAGAACGGCAGAGTTGAGTTGGCATGCGTTATACGCACTTCGTCATGGGCAAAGGATGTGCTTGGGAATAGACTCCTTGTTGTAGAACTTGACCGTCTCCATCCACATCCTGAAGTATCTTCTCCGTGTCCTGCTGGCTCTAGTGCTTCTGTCCTGCAAAGGACTCCCCCTGGGAGACGGAGATGGCAGCCTCACCTGCCTCTCAGAGTAGCGCGTCAGCTCAGGATGCTAATGCAGGGCCAGAGCACAGATGAACTGTTTGGAAATGGCTTGGGGATTTTGGGTTCCTAGACATACCCATCTGACTAGTGGACTACAGGAGGATGGGATGTGGGAGAGAAAACAACCTTTGTTCTAATTCCAGCCCACACAAATGTGTGACCTGAACAATGTACTTCGTTTCTTTGTGACTCGGTTTCCTTGTCTGCAAAACAGAGATGATACCATGTAACACCCTTTTAGCATTTGCTCTGTGTGGGACATCTTCTCAATATTGCAGGTGTTGATTGTCACAGAAGTGTCTCGTCTAGGTGCTATCATCACGCCCACCTTCAGGATGAGGAAACTGAGGGGCAGAGCACTTACAGATCACAAGCGTCCATCCAGCTAGTACAAGGTCCCAGCTGGGTCTGGCTCAGTCTCTCCAAGTGTCTTTCCTTTTAATCACGAGGGTTGTAAGACTGTCTCCGGGGATGGTTAGGAGGATTAAATTCACGCATATAAAATGCTTAGCAAATCATGGACTAGAATATAACAAAATTTGCCCTGATAGACAGACATAAAATAGTCGTTGATGTTATAGATAAGGCTAATTGGTAACCCTGGACATTGTGATCTTATTTGTATGATGTATAAACTGTGTCTTTAGAATAAATGGTGCATATACAAATAAAATTATTAATAAGACAAAATGAAAAAAAAATAAAATAAAATAAAATAAAATGCTTAGCACGCTCCGGTACTTGGTGAGTGCTTGACAATGAATTAACATCCACCCCATAACCGGTTACAATCTCTCAAGGAACAGGAGGGCTTGGGCCCTGCGGTTTCTCTTACAGATAGAGATGCTGGTGGCTCTGCCTATGATTCCCTGGGAACCCTGCGGCAGATTAATTGCCACACATCTCAGACCCATCTCTGAAACCTGAAGACGGCACCTGCCGCTGCCATCGGGGTTACCAAACCCTCTCTCCTTTTGGTAACTAAGTGCCACATATGGGTCCAGCTATCTGGGACTCCTCCCCCTGTGTAGGGGAAGCCTAAGCCATTTGTCCCCCTTAGGTCTTGACAACAGCCAACACACAGGAGCGTCTGTATTTTAGCAGTTCATTGCTTCATTTTGTCTCCTTCTGTGTATTCACTTAGGGAACAAAATACTAATCAATAGCTAAATGCACATGAAGGACTGTCCTCTAGCCTTCCCGCTGTCCCCAGGGACCCCTTTCACCTCTGTTTTTTTTTTTTTTTTTTTTTTGTTCTTCTCTCAAACGCAATAAAAACTTTGAAAGGGTCACTTCTCTGACCTCTGGAAGACACAGACACTTTTTTTTTTCCCTTGGGAAACACACTCCGGTGGCCTGTTGTTATTGTTTTTTTTTTTTGTTGTTGTTGTTGTTGTTATTGTTTTTGAAAGATCCTGCGGGTCCTAGTTTGAACTTAGTTTTTAAATGCCCACGTCTTTGTCTTTCTCTTTGGGTTTCTTTTTGCCCCTGGCCCAGGAAGGCAGTTCCCCAGTGGATGGCTGATTCTCGCCCTTTCTCCTTGGCTTCCTCTTTTGCAATCCAGAGTCAGGGCCAGCATGCACTTTAGGAAGGACACAGCGTACTAACAAAACCGCTGATAATGCTAAAGATAGCTTTTAATGAGTCTTGTTTCTCAGTGTTATTGGAAGCATTCTCACTGGCGAGAGAGAGACCTTTTCAAGCTCCAAGAGTTTCGCATTTGGAGACTCTCACCGCGTGGGGATTGCTGCTTCGTATTGGCTCAGAAACATTTCCTCTGACAGGAGTTAGATCTAATTTGTTAAACTGGTTGCTTTTGTTTTTCTGGTTTTATTATTTTTTATTTTTTCTAAAGCTGTGTACTTTGCCTGGATGCAAAAATAGCTTAGGTGCATTTCATTTCCCCCTCCCCGCCCCTCCCTTGACTGTTGACAGCCTGTTCTGCTCAGCATTGAAACAAAGTCTGTTTTCTTATTAAAATGAATTGAGATTCCCAGGGAGACACTAGGCTTCCCAAGTGCAGGGCTTCATTTGCAGGGGACTCTGGCTGCCTGGCGCCCACTGGCCCTGCCTGCTGGTCTCTCCCCAGCTGACTCCATAGTCACCTTATGCTCCTGTTTTCTGAGTGCCTGTTGGGTGCCAGCTGCTCTGACATGGTGACTCAGCGGAGAGGGAAAGAGCATTTAAGTCACCTTTTGTAGGCAAAGATGCTAAAGCTCGCCCATTCTTCTATTGATTCAAAACATATTTGATGATGGCCTTCTGCGTGCCAGATGTCATTCTGGGCTGTGGCAATACAACACTGAAGAAACCAGACTAAAAGCCCTGTCTGCCATGAACTTCAGTGTTGGAGAAATGAGACGGAAACCAAATGAAAAATACATATGTGTCCTTTCCGTATTCCTTGTTCTGACAATTCTTTTTTTTGGGGGGGTGGCTGGGGTACTGGGGATTGAACCGAGGGGCAATCAATCACTGAAGCCACATCCCCAGCCCTATTTTGTATTTTATTTAGAGACAGGGTCTCCCTGAGCTGCTTAGGGCCTCGCTTTGGCTGAGGCTGGCTTTGAAGTCGTGATCCTCCTGCCTCAGCCTCCGGAGCCCCTGGGATGACAGGCGTGAGCCACCGCACCCAGCTAAGTATTGGCATCGTCACCATAATAAATCTTCCACCTGATGAGCATGGGGTGTGTTTCTGTTGATTCACGTCTTTAATTTCCTTCAGCAAAGGGAAATTGGGAAATCTGCTGCTGATCTCATGAGGACCACTAGCCCATGATGGGTCTCTTCTAACTTGTTGCTTGTAAGGTTTTGTCCTCGTCCTTTGAGAGAATGATCACAGTGTGTCTTGACGTGGGTCTCTTCGAATTTAACCTTGAATTTATTGAATTCTGGGTTGGCTGTCTTCATGTATTTCTTCAAATTCAACACATGTTCAGCCATTTTTTCTTTCAATATTCTCCTTCCCTTCTCTCTTCCCATCCTGGGACTTCTCCAGGGTGTAGGTTGGTTCCCTGGATTGTGCCTCCAAGTCTCTTGGGCTCTCTTCACTTCCAACTTTCAATCTTTTTTATTCCTTTCTGTTCCTCAGGTGTGGGAATTCCCGTTAGTCTCTCTTCACGTCTGCAGGTGTTTTTCTTCTACACGTCCAAATCTCTCTTGATGTTCCTCTAGTGAATTTCTCACTTCCATTATTATGTTTTTCCACGTCACCATTTCATTTTGCTTTCCTTGTTAGGATTCCTATTTCTTTCGTGATATTTTTGAATTTCATTTGGGCATCATTGTCTTGATCTCCTTTACTTCTTTCTTTGGTCCCCCGACATCTTCAGCACAGTTATTTTAGAGGTTGGGCTTCACAGATCCACTACCAGGTTTTTTTTTTTTTTTTTTTAGTATAATTCCTGTGGATTTATTTTTATTTGAACTGGCGGTGCTTTCTTATTTCTTCTTTTTTTAAAATTTTTGATTGGCTCTTTTTAGTTATACATGACAGTGGAGCGTACTTTGACATGTCACTCCCACCTGGAGTATAACTTCCCGTTCTTGTGGCGGTACATGATGTGGAGATGAAATGGTACTGTTTTCTGTATTCGTATGAACACAGGAAAGTTAAGTCTAATCCATTCCACTGTCTCTTCCATTCCCACTCCTTTGTCTTCCCCTCACTCTCCACATTCAACTCAATAAACCTCCTTGCCATGTGTTAGCATCCAAATATCAGAGAGAACATTCACCCTTTGGTATTTTGGGACTGGCTTATTTCACTTAGCATGGTATTCTCCAGTTCCATCCATTTATGGGCAAATGCCATAGTTTCCTTCTTCTTTATGGCTGAGTAATATTCCATTGTGTGTATATGCTGCATTTTCTTTATCCATCCATCTGTTGAAGGGCATCTAGGTTTGATCCATAGCTTACCTATTATGAACTGAGCTGCCATAAACATGGATGTGGCTAGTAGTGGGTTTTGTGTTTGTGTGTGTGTGTGTGTGAGAGAGAGAGAGAGAGAGAGAGACAGAGAGAGAGAGAGAGAGAGAGAGAGAGAGAGATAACTAGGCTTCTGAATCTAATAATGTGATAACCCAGAAACCAAATTTCAGAACACATGTTTTAGATCCCATTTTGGGGCTTAGACACTGCATGACCTTGGACAAGTCAAATAACCTCATTGATGCAGTGTCCTCTCCCGTAAAATGGGGCGCACCATTTCCACTTGTCAGAACCACTGACCACCAAATATCAGTTTCTTCCATCCACCACCCGCTTCGCTTCCCAGGCTTCCCGTCGTAGGCAACGGAGGCAGCGCGCTCTGGCCAAGGAGCTGCGGGTGGCGGTCCCTCGCCCCCTCCTTGCGCAACACTCAGAAGCCCTTGCGCACCTCGAAGCTCTCCAGGGCAGTGCGAGTGTCCACCCGGGTTCCTCCGGGACTGCGGAGCCGAGCTCCCCGAGGCACGAGCTGCGCCCTCAGCACGAGGAAGACCCTCCGGTGGCTGAGAGGGGCCTCCCGCCCTTCAGGTCACCTGTCAGCCGCAGCACACCTGGGCCAGGGCCGAGGGGCACACAGTGGAGAGCGGTGGTTTTGAGGATCCAAGGAAAATACTCAAGTGGACGCACCTACAGGGGTGCAGGCCCACGGCGAGCTGCGGAACCATGTCCATCTCCGCCTCCGACTGCAGGTTTCCCTTTGGGGGACCACAGACATGTCTCCTGTTGTCCCTCCCAAGCCACCTTCCCCCCCCCCCCCCACCAGGTGGAAGTCCCTTTGAATGTGTGGGATCTCTAAATGAGGTCAGGAGAATTTTCTGCTTTGCAAAATCTTCTTTATGTTTAGCCAGGGCTCAGTAAAGGAGCCCTTGGGAGCGGCGGAGCCTCCACACCACAGACAGGTTTGCAGCCCGAGAAGCCACCTGCTCTGCCACCTACCGGCTGCGACTCACCCAGTTAGGTTGGAGGTGCGCATGCGTCCTGTGATGACAAACATCTCAGGTCCGCACATTGATCTGATGCCTGGCACAAACCAAGTTCCAGCTCAGCATTGCCAGCTGTGTGACTTTAGCTGAGACACTTAACCTCTCTGAGCTTATACTTCCATCTATAAACTAAGGTTAAATTATAGAACCTACCATATAGTTGCTGAGAAGATTGCATTATCTAATTCCTGCACATGCATATAGGAAAAGCAATTCATACAGTTAATCATAGTCAGTAATGATGATTCTTCTCACCGTTGTTATTTTAGAGGTTGGGAGTTATGGAACTCTGTTAGATCACTCTGCCTTCCTTGACTATGTGAACTGTTGTCCATGTGCTGATATAATCAGACTGTACAGAGTATTTGTCAAATTCTTGTTTTTGTTTATTTAGGCTTAATTAAACCTAACAAATTATCAAGCATGGTATTATCTGTTCTCACAAACATTACTTCAGTGTACTCTTATGCAACTTCCATATACCCATTAAAGCTGCAGAAATGGTTTAATATATACTTTTTTTTTAGTGGTTGGGAGTATGAACTAAGTTTTCTGACTCTGTGCTCTGTTCTATCCATTCGTCATTACCATTTCAGGTGACTTCAGGGGACTTTCTTGAAGGATGGTGCTCTCTCTTTGCCCCCAACCCAAGCAATGCTAGCCAAAAGGCATTCCTTATTTTGCTAAAATTAAATACTTAATAAAAAGTAAGAGATACTATTTTCTCCTGCTTTACTTCAAAACGATATTCACAGAGTACCCTAGAGTCCTTCAATAACTGAAGAGCCCGACAGAGACCCTGACATGCTTTTCCCCGAGATAAGGAGATGGAGGGCCACAGAGATGTTCAGGGACAGTCAAGCACGCAACCTGCTCAGCTTCCAGCCAGAGACTCCTCTTGTTACAACCCTCACTACAGAGACCCGCTCGCTGCAAAGGACTAATTGTCACAATTAGAGAAAATGATATTAGGGTTTTGTTTCCAAATATAACCCAGGAAGGACAAAGCACTTGCATGTTCATGTAGGCAAAGCAAGCTCTTTTCCAACTATTTCGTTTTCCTTGCAGTGAAACCAAATGTACAAGGAAATTCTCTGTGCAAGAAAATAACCCCCAGGGGTGTGCCAATGAGCACTGCCTAAAAATAAACTCAATTTGGTAAGAGCCACCTGCCGGTGTCTAATAAAGTGACTGGGGAAACAGGAATCCAGGGCCCCCGAGGAGCTGTTCCCTTTATTCTCTTTCCAAACCCACCCCCCCCTTCTCATCTCCACTTTTGAATCCACAGCGTGGAAGTGAAATTGACAGACAATAAGAAGGTACCCATTTTCTGAGTTTGGGCCATGCATAGATGTTTGTAAAACCATCGTCCAAGCAAGGACAGAAGGTTTCCATCACCTCGGCCGGTTTCCCCGACTCCATAGCCCAGGCGATCGCTGAGCTGGCTCCTGTCACCACAGATCCCTTTTCTTTCTCAGGATCAGTATCTGACTTCTTTTGCTCAAGCTAATCCTGTCGCATTTCCGTCCCTATTACTGGATGCACCACTAACTTGCTCTTGTAGTTTGCTAAAAAGTGTCACTTGCAGGAAGATCACCCCTTTTTAAAAATGCAGGGACAACTGGTTGTGTCCTGTTTGGGGGTTACTATAAGGAAGGTTGGTATAAACCACCAGTGTTTGGTGAACCCAGAACTTTCTGTCGTGAACGTACAGTGATTAGGTCATCTAGGAAGCGTATTTCATGTTATAAGAAGCTGTCAAACCCTTTCTGGAAGCGATTGCCAAGCATGAGGCTGTAATTGCACCTGTCCTTCAACGGCCACTTCTCCCTCCTGCCCTCAGGAAGCCATTGATCGGCGGGCGGTACTTTCACATCCTTTTAAATTCTGTAGAATTTTTGCAGATGCAATCGTAGAGGATGTGCTCTTTGTGACTGACTTCTTTAACTCAGACTTCATGATTCTGAGATTTGAGATTCATCCATGTTTATATATATCTCAATATTTTCTTTTGCTGAGTAGTCTACTTTAAGTGCATAAAAACAAATAGTTTGTTTATTCACCTGTTGATCAATATGTGAGTTATTTTCAGTCTTTGACTATTACAAATGATGTTGCTATAAACCTTCATTTAGAAGTAGCTGTGTTGCTACATGCTCCCATTTTTCCTAGGTAAATTCCTAAGACTGACATAGGTAAAACGAAGGTTTTAAGAAACTGCCATTATTATTATTATTATTAGTAGTAGTAGTAGTAGTAATGGGGGTTGAACTCAGTAGTAGTAATGGGGGTTGAACTCAGTAGTAGTAATGGGGGTTGAACTCAGGGGCACTCAACCACTGAGTCATCCCCAGCCTTATTTTGAATTTTATTTAGAGACAGAGTCTTCCTGAGTTGCTTAGGTCCTTTTATAAGTGGCTGAGGCTGGCTTTGAACTTGTGATCCCCCATCTCAGCCTCCGGAGCCGCTGGGATTACAGGCACCAGCAACTGCGCCTGGTGCCTATTGTTCAACTGGAGCATACTGCCCTCTTCTAGTGAACTTGTGAGCATTCTTTGTATTTTGAAGACACAAGTCCTTTGATAGATATATGTTTTACAAATATTTTTCAGCCAGTCTATAGATTCCTTATTTGCATAATAATGTCACAGGGACAAAAGTTTTAAATTGTGCTGAAGTTCAGTTTGCCAATTTTCATGAATTTTTGGTATGTTTTTGGTGCCATTTTCCAACGATATTTCTCTGAAGCAAGAACACAAAATTTTTCACTTACATCATTTTCTAAACATATCACAATTTTGGATTTGGGATTTAGGTCTGTAATCCATTTTGTACTTGCTTTTGTGTGGATGTGGATCAAAATTCAGTTTTTATTTTTCAGTTGTTCTAGAAACTTTTATTGGAAAGTCAATCACCCTTTCATTGAAATGCTTATGCATGGTTTTTGAAAATCAATGGGTCATAAATGCATGGGTCTATTTCTGAACTCCCTTTGATCCCATTGATTATTTATGATCCTGAGTGGCTTATGTATCACTTGTGAAAATCAATTGATCATAAATGTGTGGGTCTATTACTGGACTCTCTCCTGTCCCATTGATTTTTTTATGTCCACTGGTTTTATTAGTCCCACAGTGTCTTGATGGTTGGGTCATTCCAGATAGTGTAGTTCCTTCAACTTTTTTCACTGTGTTTGAAAATGTTTGGACTCTTCTTATTTCCTTACCTAACCATTCACATTTTAGAATTAATTTGTTGATCTCTCTCTATATATATATGGAGATACACACACACACACACACACACACACACACACACATGCATATCTGCAAAATGATGTGAATTGCATAAAGTCTCAGTTTTGGAAACTATAACTCTAAACTGTCTCAGACCTTCCAGGTTATGAACATGATGGGATCTTTCTCCACTTATTTAGATTTTTTTTTGTATTTCTTTCATAATTTTTTTGCAGTTTTCAGCATACAAATTTTGCACATATTTTGTTGTATTTCTACCTTTTTCATGGCTTTGGAGCTATTGTAAATTAAACCATTTATTGAATTTAATTTTCATCCCTAGTATGTCTAATATACTACATATTCCCATGGACCTGGTGACCTGAAATCTTGCTAAACTCACTTATTAGTACCTATAAATTTTATGCAGATTCTTTAGGGTTTTCTGTGTAGACAATTATATCATTTTGGAATATAGTCAATTTTATCTTTTTATTTTCAATATATGGCTTTATTTATTTTTCTTGCCTTATTGCAATGGAATAAAACCTCTACTATAATGTTGAATGTGAGGTTTGAGAATGAATAACCTTGTTTTTTTTGTTGGTCTTAAGGGGAAATGACAAATGATTCAAAAGTAACTATGTTGTTATCTGTGGGATGTTTTTACTTAAATATTCTTTTTAAGATTGAAGAAATTCCCTTTACTTTCTAAATTCCTATGGGTTTTCATCATGAACAAATGTTAAATTTTGTGACTTTTTGTTTTTGCAACTACTCAGATAATAATATGACCTGTTTTGTTTCTTAGTCTAATAGGATAGTAAATTACCACAGTAGCTAAGCTTATGGAATCAACCTAGGTGCCCTTCAACAGATAAGTGGATTAAAAAAAGTGGTATATAAACACAATGGAATATTATTCAACCTTAAAGAAGAATGAAATTATGGTATTTGCAAGTAAGTTGATGAAACTGGAGGCTATCATGCTAAGTGAAATAAGCCAATCCCCAAATAATCAAAGGCCAAATTTTCTCTCTGATATGCGGATGCTGACTCACAATAGGTGGTGGGAAGGGGGAGGAGTGGAGGCTCACTGGATTGGAATGGGGGAAGAAAGATGGGATGGGAATGGGAAAGACAGTAGAGTGAATTAGATATAACTTTCCTATGTTCATATATGAATACTCAACCAGTGTACATCCACAAAAATGGGAAGTTATAGTCCTTGTAAGCATGATATGTCAAAATACTTTCTATTGTCATGTATAACTAAAAAGAACAATTTAAAAAATTTTTTTTGAAAAGAAAAAAAAAAGATAGTGAATTTCATGGATTGACATTTGACATTTTATTTTGAAAATAAATCCCACTTGGTTTTCATATATTTTCTTTTCCACATATTACTGACTTTGTTCTACTGACGTTTACTTTGGAATTTTTGCATTTCTGATTTCGAAAAATACTGATTTTTATTTTCTTTTGAAGTGCAAATTTTTTGAACTCTAATGAGATAATTTTTTAAATTAAAGAATACTATTAATTCTTATATTTAAGTCTATATATGTCTTCCCATCCCACCCCACCCCACCCCTGATGACTTACAAGGATTTCTTATTATTTTTGGATTTCAATAGTTTTACTATGATATGTTTAACTGTGCATTCATTTTATTTGTGTTTTTCTGGAATTCTTGGATATATCAGAAAATATGTTTTTTTTTTTTTTTTTTTTTTTTTTTTTTTAGTTAAGGGAACTTGCTGATACTGCCTATTCTCATTCTCACCCTCTTCTGTTCTAATAACAACTCCTTGAGGCTTTGTTCAATTTTCCTCATTTTTCTCCTCTTCCTTCCTTTCATGTATGGAAATGTTTTAATTATATATTTTATACCCTAAATTATTTATAGATATTTGGGATCCACTTTTCTTCCTGTAACAACTGTTTTCTGCTTTCTAGTAGATGATTCAACTACTGAATTACCACTTTGACCTTGTATAGACTGAGATGTATGTTTTATGAAGGCAGATCTGTGGAATACCCAAGGTTTTCTAGGTTCCTGGCCCTTTAACATGTTGTCAGACCTTAGCCTCCAATATCTATATCTACAACCCTGTGAGTACATCATGATAAGGTTTATGAGGGCAGGTCTAGAGCGGACCTCATTCTGGGATATTGTCATCGTTTGAATACTGAATGCCCTTCCAAGCCTATGTGTCAGGGGCTTGGTCTCAGGAAGGTACTAGGAGGGGGAGGAATGTGGTAGAGCTAGGAGGGCCTTGGGGAAGGTTCTTATGGGGTCCTCTCTTTTCCTTTACATCTTGGCTGATGTTGGGAGCTGGTTTGCTCCATGACATACTGTCATCATGATGAAGTCCTGTACTACAGACCCCAATAATGGGGCCAATCAACCATGAGCTACAACCTCCAAAACCTCAAAGAGACCTTTCCTCTTAATAAATGGATCATCCAGGTATTTAGTTATAGCAAAGAAAAGTAATCAAAGGTCAAGTTCTCAGCAAAAAGCCTAGATTAGGGACAGGGAGAGTGACAAGGTGTTAAAGAGTGAAGTGCTCCATTCTGACCAGGCTGGGACAATGACATCCCTTCCTAGTTTGACCTCTGGTCTCTGGTCTCTGTTCATCTCTATCTGGACCACTTCTCTGTAAGCTCCCATTACCATACCCTCCAGGTGTGCAGCCCAGCCTTTAGCCAAGGACACATGAGGGATGCTCACATAGACTTTTGGGGACTCTTCCTTTTACCTCCAGCCTGCCAAAGATCCCAGCTGAGTCAGCTACCTCGGGGGTTCCTCTGCCCTCTCTGCCCAGTGGCAGTGGTGTGTCCTGCTTGGGGTCCAGATGACTCAAATTCAGCTGGGAAATTATCCCCGACAGAGAGCTGGGGAGGCCGGGCCACTCACCCCGGGGGTGCCGCTTCCTTCAGGGGCTACAGTTTTGTGCTGCTCCATGTCCCTGAGAACAGGCATCTCATTTGTGGTTTTTTAGGTTCATGGTTGGTTATGCTGAGGTGTCTGATAGCAGCTACTGTCCTCTCTGAAAGTAGAAATCCTTTTTTGTAAATAAAAAATCAGACAAAGGCGGCAAACTAGTTGATCTTAGCTACCCAATTGATTGGCTGTGGTTGATTGCATTGATAAGCATTTGGAATCGGGACCTTCAGTTTGGGAATTAATAAGTTCTTCCATGAAGGATGGAGACTCAGTTACCAGTCCTTTCCTTGAATCTTGTCCAGAGAGAGAGAGAGAGAGAGAGAGAGAGAGAGAGGGGGAGGGAGGAGACAGGCCTTCAAAGGTCATCTTGCCTCAATGCCCCAAGGACCAGCCACCCTCTGGGATGAGTGCGGTTGTGTCTCACTTTGGGACTTATTTAGCCGTCTTCTCCCCGTATCCCATCTTCTGAGGAATGAATTACCAGCACACATTCCTTCTTTCTTGTCCTTCTTGCACTAAAATTCTAAACTTTTAAGGAGACTCTGGCCCACGGCTCGATGTCCCCCATTGTGGGTGAACTTGGGTGATCTCCATCTCAGAAGCACTGAGCTCTGCAGTCCTGGGCCCTGTCACCCATGTGCCACTTCCAAGGTCTCCTGCAGTGATTGGGAGGTTGGCCGCTCTTCAGGGCCCTTCTGTTGTTAAGGTCTTGCTCAGGCCTGGTATCTAAAGGGGAGGCAAAGGACTTTTAGGGAAGAGTCAGCCATTCCCTCTGAGTCCCTTTGGATAGTGACAATGTGGGTGACAGTTCCTTATGCGAAAGATGAAATGATGGTGACTGATTATAAAGGTGATTAAAAAAAAAAGCAAGAAAACACATTTGGACTTTCTTAAATCCGGAGCTTCTAGAAGTTCTCTGTAATTGAAATTATCTCAAGGCAATGCATAAAAATGTTTGGGCAAAAAAAAACCAAAAAACCACCATCCATTCACCTGTGACTGTCACTGTCTTCGCTGTTACTCTCACCGGTTTGAACGTCACTACTGTCACCATGATGGTCCCCACAAGTCTAATCAAAGCCAACACCACCTCAGCACCACTAATACCAATGCCTTCATCCACATTCCGGTCACTTCCTAGCCGTGGTACCACTGTCTCATGATTTTGTGATGATCCCTTTATAATCCGCCATTTATCAGCATAATCAGCAGGCATTAGTCAAGATAGGCTAAGGCATGCCGCAGTAACAAATAGACTCCCAAATCATTATCAGCGCCTCTTTGGCCCCACTCTGACCTTTATCAGTTAATTCAGCCACTAAATAAACATCACCGCCAGATCCATCCTTCATAGTGAGAGCACACTGGTGAGCAAGACAGAAATGGCCCCGTCTATCAGAAAGACGTTCAAAGAAATACTTACAGAAAGGCGCCATGAGTGTTCTCAGAGAAGATGGGTAGGTTCTGCATCGAGAGACAATTTTTCCCAGAAAAATTAGTGACCATCTCTGGGGAAAAATAATCCTCAGCTGAGCTCTCGAGGGTATGTGGGAGATAACTAGATCAAGATGTTATGGTGACAGAAGAAATCGTAATTTCCAAAGAAAACCAAAAGCAAGGAGCAAGTGTGGTACTTTGACCTCATGAGTGATAACGAAAAGAAGAATCATAGTCACCTATCAACTTGGCAGAGATTATTTAAATATTAACTAACACCCAGGTTTTAGGAAGAGTAGCGTTCTCTTAGGCTGTAGACATGTTAACCTTGCCCAATGTCTGGTTGGCCGTGTAGAAACATCTAGAGAACCTTAATTTAAAAAGTTACAGTCTTTGTAATTATCTTCTAGGAATTTATCCTCATGAGAAAAGAATCCACAGACAGGGAGATGATCCAAAAATTTCTGGTACAGCGGCATAATGAATACATACAGTACAACAATTAAAATTACAATTTTAAAGTATATTTATTGATATAGGAAATTGCATATGATACAAGGTAAAATGATTAAAAGTAGAACATGAGTCAGCAGGCATGAGTCAAGTTAGGCTAAGGTTTGCTGCAGTAACAAATAGACCCCCAAATCTTAATTGTCTGAAACGGATCTAGACGGCAGAAGCTGTCTGGTGTGGCTCGTCTTTGACCTCTGGCCAAAACTCAAGGGTGCTTCTGTCTATACAACAGAAGAGAAAGACACAGAGCATGACTGATTGTGCAGGGAGCGTTGTTGATGGTACTGGAAGTTGTGTGCATCACTTGTAGCCCATCCTGTTGAAGGGACTGTCACATGACCCAACTTACTTAAAGGGAGACAGAGAAATGTAGAGGAACATATGGATAGTTGGTGAAAATTAACCATCTAGGACACATTATGATCCCAATTTTTAGAAAATCAATCTGCAGATCTTTCTCTGTATCCCTCAGTCGTCTCACCCCTCCACCATGTCTCCGTCCGTGTTGATCAAGCTGCATTTAAGAAGAGATTCTCATACATCCATATTCTCACAGCGATTACACCCATAACAAGTGATCGTTTTACCTTATCTCGTTCTTTTATTAAATTGTAGGTATTAAATTGTAGGTGCACTTACATAATCAGGGAAAAAAAAAGATGTTCCATTTAATTTCACAAAGAGCGAGCCGACCCTCCTCAGCAATCTCCCTGATTGAGGGGAGGATCATCTGAATGAGCAACATCCTGAGTTATAGACTGTTTGCAGAAAGCTACAGCTTTATTACTTTTAACTACCATCCTGAACCAGCTTTAATGAATAGGTAGGAAGGATTTATAATTAGCCCGGTAATTGTTTGTATCTAATTGAACACGTCGAACGTGGCTGGGGAACTTTCTTATGTTCTTCCGAACATCAACCCAAGTGTTTCTTGAATGGGGAAGATCCCAATTTGTGAGTCAAATTAAATGCACATGGTAATAGGACCATGGCCCCCGAGTATATGTGCTAGTGTCCACTCCACGTTGCATCCTGAGGTGGCCCAAGATGTGACTCCCGTGGTGCAGGAGGTCAAGGAAGCATCTCTTCTAACTATAGACACAGAGGGGTTAGACCCTAATAAGTGCCCTCAGGCTCAAGGTCAAGGAGACCTCTTCTGCTCACCTCATCAGTTCAGGAAAACTTGCTGGAAGGAAGTCGGGTCTTATTTGACTTCCTGTTCTGCTTTACCTTGGGAAGCCCCCCTCTCATTTAACTCACATTAAATGAAGATAAAGGAAGGATTCAGTGAAGAAGCTGTGGCACAGAGAGGTCAAGTTAACTATCCCAGGGTCTCACAGCCATAAGAACATTCTGCTTCCTTCAGATACTTCTATTAAGATAAAAAGAAAATAATAGTGATTCATATTTATAAATAATGCTAGAGATTCCAAATAAACAGAGCAGCCATTTACTGTCTCAGGCACTGGGCCAAGAGCTTTATTACATTATTCAGTCCTCACAGAGACTCCATGGTTGATTTCATTATCTTTGTTTTGTAAACTGAGAATCATAAAAGTTAAATAACTTGTTCGGGTTTCTGAAAGGTTTTTGTGGTTGGGTTGTTCTTTGGTTTTGGTCGAGTATTAAACCCAGGGGTGCCCTCCCACTGGACCACCATCCCAGCCCTTTTTATTTTGAGACAGGGTCTCACTACATTGCTGAGACTGATCTTGCACTTGCGATACTCCTGCCTCAGCCTCCTGGGTTGTTTGGATTGCAGGTGTGTGAGCCACACCCCCAGCCCTATTTTGTATTTTATAGAGACAGGGTCTCACTGAATTGTTTAGCACCTTGCTTTTGCTGAGGCTGGCTTTGAATTCACCATTCCATCCTCCTATCTCAGCCTCCAGAGCCTTTGTTTTCAAGTGTCAAATATTTTCAATTTATAAAGAATAATGTCACAAGAAGTCACAAGATCAGGGAGCAATGAGTGGCAGAGTGTGGATTGAAGTTCAGAACTGCCCAACTCCAAACCTCCAACTTGGACTCCTGTGCTAACTTGTGGCCTAAGACTCGGAGATAACTGGGTACATTACAGAGGACGATCAGGGGGCCCTGGTGATGCCGTGAAAAGAACATGAGGACCCAAAGCCAGATCTCAGCTGGAGAAGCGGCGCATGCATGGTGGGCAGTTGGACCTTTGGGTTGGTTGACCTGAAATCAGGAGATGAGTTGGGCAGGCAGACCAAGTGCAAAACACAGCTGGCCTGGAGGCCTGGGAGTGACCGAGTTTAGGGCCGTGCCCTGGGGGGGGGGGGGCTCGCTCAGGTGCAAATGGACATGGCTTGGGGGATTTAACAGATAGGGAGGGGTCCACGTCCTCTGCAGGGGTCAGACGTGCATCCAACCTGAGCACTCGTGTGTCTCCATCTGAGATCCAAGATTTTCAGGTGAGCTCTCCAAACTCGATTTAGCAATTTCAACGTCCCCTGTTTTGCTGGGACATCCACGATGGGTGACACTCATGAGCATGAAGCAGTGTGCTGGTCATCACACAGGTCGCTGTGTGCATCACGGGGCTCCCTCTTGCCTCTGTATCCTGGACATCAGGGGGACCCCACTGCCGCTCGAGAGTGACCGTCATTTCAAAGCTGGAGTCGGACCCTGGAAGTATGTCTCTTTGGGGAGATCCAGGCAAAGTCACGGTCATTGGAATCAGTTAGAGACAAATCCATGTGGAGGTGAGTTCTGTAACTGGAGAGAACTGGATTCAAGTTCTGAATCCACCCCTCAGTGGCTGCCCTTGGGGGAAACGTCTTAACCTCTTCGAGCCTGAAATTTCTCGTCTCCAATGTGGCTCTAAGAGGTGTCCTTCAGGGGATGTCACAGGATTATTATAAAGTATCCCATTTCCCTGGTGTAAAGGTGGTTTCCTGCTCTGTGAGAGGATGGGAGACTTGTGTGACCGAGGTGCATTTCCAGATCTAGGAAGGAAGGTGGAGAACCAGGTAGTTAAACGGGGCTACCAGCCGGGAGCTTGTGGCTGCTGAACTTCCAAGTGCGCATGCCTGGATCACCCAGGAATTCCATTTTTCAGTGTTATATTTTAAGAATTACACATTCGCATCAGAACACAGAAAAGGGATATCGATGGCGGCATTAGTCTTTAACTTGAAAATACGTGTTCATGAATGGGAAGTTAGCTAAGCTGAATGGGACATGGACCCTCTGTAGAGAATGACCTGTGGTTCATGGAAACCAAGTCAACTTATAAAACTCATGGAAAATACAGTGAACTGATTATCGGGTGAAAATGAACCCATGGATGCCTGCAATTTGATTCCATTTACATAAGATAGGCACAAAGTAATTCTGTGCTGTCATTACAAAAGGCAGGAGAGGGAGATGTGGAAATACTCAGGGAAGACTGGTACCATGTTTAGGGGCAAGAAGAAGAAGATGGGGCTGAGCTTAAGCCTTCGATTCTTGATCAAAAGGAATTTTCAGAAGGGACATGACTCTTTTTATCTTTTGGGAGGAGGGACTACTCCCATAGAACTGGTGCAATGAAATTCCTCGTTGGAAGAATCAGTTTCAAGCATGAAATGAGGACATTCTCTGGGAAACGGATGGTCCCGAGAGCATCGCGCCAAGTGAAATAAGCCACGCTCAGAAAAATGGAGGGTTGGATGTTCTATCTTCTACAGAAGCTAGAGAAAGGTAGGGGGGAGATGAGTGGGGGGGCTCACATATCATGAAGACAGAGGGACGGTCAAGGGGATTGAGGGGTGGGGAGGAGGGAGGAAATGCAGCCTGGGTCGGACAGTACTGCACTAGGTGCCTGTGTCCACATCACCGCGAACCCCACCTTTATGTCTATAATGCACTAATTAAAATTTGCAAATTAAATTAGGGTAGACCCATGGAGTAGAAAGAAGGAAATGGGAAGGGTGGAGAGGACCAGGGGACTGAAATGGCATAAATTGAATTCCATGCAGGTATGATTATGTTAAAATGAGCCCAACTGTCCTATACCAATGTAATGCACCTACAAATGCAAAAAAAAATTTAGATTAACACTTATATAGTGAAATGAAAATAATTAACAATATTAAAAGAATCCTTTAGGAAGCCAGAGCCCTACTCTGTAGATGGAGCTATATCCCTCAACAGGGCTGATCCTCTACAGGACAGAAGTCCACTGACCAGGGAGAAGAATGAGGAGGGGGCTGAGGCAGAGGTAGGGAGTCAGACAGACCTTGTTGGTGGGAGAAGGTAGACTGGAGTGAGTCAGCCAGAGACAGGGAGGTAAGAGAAGCCCGTGGTGGCATCCCCAGCCTGACAGCCACCTGCCATCGTACTTTCCCATCACGGAGCCTCCTGATTCCTGACGACGTGCATGAACCTCCTTTTCGGGGACTCTTCATGTGGCCTCTTAGCAGGCCACTGGGTGTTCTGGACAGCTGATCCCTGACCCCTGCGACGATGGGTCTGTGGTCAGCAGCCGACCAAAGACGTATCTGAACGAAGCAGAAGGCATTCGATGTCAGGCAGAGACGGTGGGGAGCTCGTGGAAGTCCAGGGGTGACCAGAGGATGGGAGGGAAGGGCAGCCAAGATGCCCAAGGCAGGTGCCAGGAGCCAACAGGGCCACGATCTGCAGTCGGAACCCCAGGACCGGGTCAGGCGGCAGGCACGCTCTGCTACAGACTGCCGGACACTGGGGGGACAGCAACGGAGGGTGGCATGCATCACTGAGCTGGTGAGGACCTGCATGTTGCTGCTGCCTGGTTGACAGCATCCTTGGACCTTGGACAGATGCTGTAACCCTGAAGCTTCCAGTGGCGGCCAGTCCATCGGGGGTTCCTTACTCTGCTGTATCTTCTTGGTACACCTAATAGTGTAGGCGCTGAGATCACAATATATGGCAATTTTTGATCATGGTTTTACTAATATGTCAGAGTTGTGGCTTAGATAAGAGGTGTCCCCCCAGAGCTCACGGATGAGACAGTGTGACCTGATGGGTTCAACCTCCTCAGTGCATTACTCCCCTGGACTAGCTGGGTGGCACCTGTCGGCAGGTGGGGTGTGCCTGGGGGAGGTGGGTCCCTCGGGCTGTGCCTTTGGGGTCCTATATTTTGTTCCTCTGGAGCAGGGCTCCCTCTGCTTCATGGTGACATGTCCCCAGCTGCTTCCCTCTGCCACACTCATGGGCCATGATGATCTGCCTCACCTCCGGCCCCAAGGAATGGAGCCAGCCATCTATGGACCGAGACCTCTGAAACCTCCAGCCCCCAGATAAACTTTTCCTTCTCTTATTGTTAGGTCTGTGGTTCGCAGCAGCAAAAACATGGTGACTAGACTATGGGTCAGTAATAAAAATGAAATCTACGATTTTGAAAGGCTTCAAACAATAATAGGTTGTTTCTTGCTCCTTTCAGAGTGTCAGTGGGTGGCTCCGTGCTCGGTCCTCCTCAGCAGGGTGATGACCACAGCCATCGGGGTACCTATGGGTGGAAAAATTGAGCCTGATAATTGAACACGGGGACCTGAGAGGTTTTACTTCCTGGTGATACATGTCACTTCTATTCTCACCCCACTGGCCAAAGCAAGTCACATGTCTCAACTTCCAAAGGGCAAGGAAATGTGATGTCCCCTTGTGTGTAGAGAGCGGACAGCCAGGCCCATTGCGGTCACCTCGACAGATGAACACCTGACCTATCTTTTGCTGTGTGACCTTGAGCCAGTTTCTTAACTTCTCTGTTTTCTCCACTTCATAATGAAGGTAACTGTAACACCTATCAAGTTGCAGTGAGCAATCAGTGCAAACCTACAGAAGTGCTTCACAGAATGAGGAACTCCTAATGACTGAGCCATTGTGCCTGGGATTTTTGTTAGCAATAAACCAGTCCCTAGTACCTGAAGTGACTTGGTTTACTCCTAGGCTGAACCAGTACAATGGAACATTTCTTCTCCTCAGTGCTCTGAACACCAAGTCTCTGATTAGCTGTATCTAGCAAGGATGCAGGGAAGTCATCTCCAGGAATCTATGGCATTGGAAGGAGCTTTAGATCAGAGAATTCAGAAATGCAGCTCAGAGATTCGGATGGGTCATCTGTGGGGGCAGGGAAACAGCGCCATATAATTTGGAAAGCTCAAAATGGGGCCAGGGCACAGCAGAGCCGGAGAAATGAGTCTGAGAGGTGTCTCCCTCCAGCTGTCTCAGGGCCAGCGGTGGAGCCCGGGGAAGCTCACGATGATGCAGAGACAGGAGGGAGAGCAGGAGGCAGATGAGCGGATGGGAGTTATTTTTAAAGAGACGCAGCAAAAAAAATCGTGGGAGGAGGATGCTGTAGACAAGAGAGAGAACTGGAGCCACAGGTCAGAATCTGGTTTGGGTATCCTGAAGGGAAAAATATATTCCCCTGGGAGAGAATGAAATTCTTGAGATAAGAAGACGGTCTCCAAAAACCTCCTGTTTTCCATGCCCCAAGCTTCCAGAATAAAAACATTATCCCAAGAGTCAGAAGACAGGCTTCAAGCAACAGAAAACGGACTCTGAGCTTGTTTAAAAAGGGAATGTCATTGATTCACATAATTGGGAGGTTCAAGACAGGGTAGGGACTTCAGGCAGAGCTGCATCTGGGTGCTAAGACAGTATCATCAGAGTTACTTATTTCTGTGAGTTTTGTTTTCTTGGTGTCGGTCTTATTCTCCAACTGGTTCTTCCTTCCTGGTGTCATGATAGTGACTAAGACCTCTGAGCTTTATTCCTGTTTTGCCATCTGTCTAGGGAGAGCACTGGGATTTTCTCTGGTCCTTAGCAAGCCGGATCCAGAGCTGGTTACCCTGTGATTGTCTGATGGCACAGGCTTGAGTCACAGGAACAACCTTGGACTGGTAAAAGGAAGCATCTTTTCTGGAATGGCATTAACTGAATTAAAATGAGCAATTCCCAAAGGGAATACCACGGTGCCTTGAAGATGGGGCAAAAATAGGAGCAGACACATAAGAAATGCTATGAACAATGTCTTGAACTACTTTTGTCCACTGTGGGGACAGCTCAGCCTTTGCCAACACATCGCCTGGCTTTACTAGCAGCCATGGCTGACCTGCAGCATGTGCCTCCCACCTTCAACCTGGCAGGAGTTTCTCGACCCATGACATCATGGAGCCAAAGTCCCCTGCGGTCCTATCGATGGCCCTTAATTTCCCTGCTTAGTCCCTTAGTTTCCTAATCATGTCCTTGAGTCCCTGAACAATCGTGGAGATTTGGAGCATGTAATGCCTTGTCTGATCCATGTCCCCAGATGGGTTCGTCTTTCCCTAAGAGACTGGCTTGATTTTACAGCAACAACCGAGAACTGTCCCACCACTTGGAATGGAATCCAAGAGGCAAAATCTAAAGTGGCTGATAAAGGAGACTTAGAAAGGCCCTTCAGAGGTGAGTTCTTTCTTATTCTGGTGGGATCCAACAGGATGCAGATAGTTTCCAACAGCTTTTTCATCTCTGTGACCAAAAGACCTGACAAGAACAACTTAGAGGAGGAGAATTTGATTTGGGGCTCACCGGTTGGGGTTTCAGTCCATGGTTGGCCGACTCCATAGCTCTGAGCCCGAGATAGGGCAGAGCATCATGGCGGGAGGGCGTGGAGGAGACAAGCAGCCCAGGACATGAAACAAGAAGAGATACAGAGCTCTACTCAACAAAGACAAAAGATAAACCCAAAGGCACACTCCTGGGACCCACCTCCACCCACCACACCCTACCTGCCTACCATTCCCACCTGGTTAATCCCCATCAGTGGATTGATGCACGGATTAGATCAAACCTCTCATAATCCCATCATTTCACCTCTAAAATTGCTTGCAGTGTGAGTTTTTTGCAGATGTGTTACATCCAAACCATAACACAGACTAAGTTGCGCAAAATCTGGAGTGAAATGCTAAGTATGCGACTTATCACCATTCCTTCTCTAGTCGGCAGACCTGAACCAGAACCTCAAGGTCTACTTCACCGTCTCCTGCTCTCTGAGCCATTGCCAACCCCCACCCCACCCCCACCCCAGCGTCCACTGGTTGCTTCCTTCCACCTCATTCCTGTAGCGTGTGGATCTGATCTTTGATAGCTCTGAGTTCCTCAGGGTCAATCTTTCTCATTCATTTTGGTATCATCGACTCCTGGGGTGTAGGTAAGTACTTAATAAAAGTGCAATGCATGAATTGATGACTTGTTTATGCAGACCGAGCTGGAAGAAACATGAAGAATTTATAAAATCCAAACCATGAAGAAGCAGAAAATGTCAGAGAGCAAAGGGCAGACGATTCACACTAAAATCCCAAGACCGTGTGCAGGTCTGCGGAAATCGAGATGCCCTCACGCTCAGTCGAGATCTCTCTGCGGTGCGGTTCCAGGGGCAGTCCATCTTGGATTTTTCCATATATTGTCTCTTTCACTTTTGAGGGTAAGCCTTGTTTTCTATTTTAATGAGGAGGAAGCAAAGAGCAAAAAATAAATAAATAAATAAATAAATAAATAAATAAATAAATAAATAAAAAATGGTGGCTGAAGCGTTTCCCCAGCTCTGTGCAAACTTCAGGAACTGATCATCCAACTCTGTTTGCAGCACCCTTCCTGTTGGTAGAGAAACTTTGAAGAACCCTCTGGAACCCAGTCTGACTCAGAGGAGGTACATTCCTTCCCTCAGGCAGCATGCCCAGTAACCAGAAATAGAAACCCTGAAATATAAACCTGGATGGTGCTGACCATAGCCTGGAAGCCCACTTCTGACTGCCAAGGAGGACAGGGAGACTGTGGAGGTCCACACGGCTCACTGTGGCCTGGGTGGTGGGGAGGAGGTAGCTCCCTGTGAAATCAGACTCAGAGGCTGCCGACTTAGACCTGGGAGAGGCTGGGAAGAAAGAAGGGAGAGTTCCCTAGAAAATAGATGGGTTCATATTAAGATTTCCCTGGGGAAATGTCTTTATTTTTCTTCCCAGGAAACCCAGTAACGAAGGCAGGATTAAGTCATTCTTGATCATAATAAGAACATCTCATATTACCTGCCGTATGTGTGTTATAGATAATCTCACTTGATACTTGCAACAGTCTTACCAGGAAAATATCCTAATTAGCCCCATTTTATAGATGAGGGGGAAAAATGAGTCAGTCATACTATGGTTAATCAACTTGTCTAAAGTTATCCATTAGGAAGCTGGTAGGATAGTCAGTAGGACCCAGGCAGCCTGCAACCTACCTGCTTAGCCACTGAATGAAAGGGTCTCATGATAAGATCAGAATATCTGAGGTCACATCCTGTTTGGGGATTTCTCCAGTGTGAGACTTTACTCAAAACTTGTTTTCCTCATCTGCAAAACGGAGATAAATCTGCCTGTCTGATAAGGTTAGATAATCACCCAATAAGGTTGCATAGATACTTATAAATTATAATTTTGTGCAGAGGTGGCATAGAAAGCTTTGGAACAAAGATGTGGTTTCGAATCTCATCTCCTTAATTTACCAACTCTCTGCCCATAGGCAAATTACTTAAGCTCCATGAGCCTCAGATTCAAAATTAAAGGTGAAAGATTATTTTTGTCAGTGAAATAAACTTTATTTATTAAATAACTGAGTAAAAATTGTTGCTTATTAAGAATGCTAGTGAGCATTGAATCAAAATCCATGAGAAAACACTGAGCCCAGTGACTTGCAAAATTTTTAAGGGTGCTTCCCCCCACCCCCAGTTTCCTTTGTATCAATTTCTTGCATACACATTTCTCAATTATTGAGTCTAAACTTGACTCTGGGAGGTTCTAATCCAAACTTCAAGCTGTCAGATGCAGAGTGGAAGTTGGAAAGGTGGTTAGAGTACAAGAACATTTTGAAAGTAAGATGAATTCAGAAGGATAATGAAAAAATTCATACTCTAAAGGGCACAAATATGAAAGGAATTCATCACATACTTTCTAAGTCAGGAGCTGCTTCAGACAATCAGAAGCTGAGTAAATAGATCTGAAGGCAATTTTCCCAGGTTTTGACATTCTTGGAGGACCAGGGATTGCCTTAAAGGTAGAGGTAAAATTCGGGCGGTGGTCATTACTTGTAATGGCTAATAGGGCTGAGCTGCAATTCTCCTGAATAACAGCAGGGGTCAGTGTTACCCATTTCATACCATGAAAATGCCAAGATGTTGATTCTGAAAAATGAATTAATTGTAAGTTCATGTAAGTCAGTAAGACTTCTGTTTGAAAACAGGAGCTCCTATACTCTTCCCCCTAGAGTGTTACTTCGGATCTTGGTCAGTTTCAGTCTTCCCACGACTGCTGCAAAGTGGTCATTTTGATTGTGGGCTGGGAAAAATGGCTCTGAATTCCAAAACTTTGTATATATACTGGTCATGGAGTGGTTCCACTAATATTTGTGCAAGAAACTGGAGAGGAAGCATCAAAAATAAATAAATAAATAAATAAATAAATAAATAAATAAATAAAAGCTGGTGAGGGAAGGAGAAACTAAAGAAACTTCAAAGTGGTCAATTTTACTATTTATCAGAATATGAAGCCAAGATTCATGGGTACAATAGTAGACTTAGGATACAGAAAAGTCATAGACATATATGCACATGTGGAAAGAATTATTTCATGTCTACTAAAACATGTGCATATGATAAGAAATTTAGTTCAGTGACTCAGTGACAAGTCTGACTCAGGTGGTGTCTGGGTTCAAGCATCAAAGTCATATGCACTCATTGGGAAAACTTGTAGACATTTGTTAACCTCCCTGTCGGTGATTTGCTTCCTCATCTATAAAATACAGAGTAGTATCACCTGACACTTTGATTTGTGAGGATGAAATCTTTCTTGTTAAGTGCTAAACAAGATACCCAGCATATACTAAATGTTTGGTAAGCATCAGCTATTCTGTTCCTATAGGAGCACAGACCTGTTTCGTAGGCAGATGGTCTGCCAGACCAGTAGATACCAGAATCTTTAATTTTCTTTGCTTTCCTCTTAGCCTTAGTGTTATCTAATATGACAAAGCAATTATTTACTGCTTGTGTCCGTGATCATTTAAGGGGCGATAAATCACTGATCCAAAAAGAGTGACTTTTTGAAAAATGCTAACATACATTTGAAGAGATGATCTACAAAGAGTTTCATCTATTCCCATCTAGGCCAGGATAACTTCTTTACGACTAAGAACCCTGATGTTTCTCAAATAACCTCTTTCCTTCTTTACTCGCTCTTATAGAACTTTGTGAAGAAATGAAACATGTAACTGAACCATGGAAGCACTCTGTTTTAGTCAGTTTTTTCACTGCTGTGACTAAAAGACCTGCTCAGAACAACTCTAGAGGAGGAAAAGATTATTTTGGGGGCTCACGGTTTCAGAGGTCTCAGTGCATAGACAGGAGGCTCCATTCCTTGGGGCTCGAGGGGAGGCAGAACATCATGGCACAAGAGTGTGGTGGAGGGAAGCAGCTCCCATGGTGATCAGGAAGCAGAGAGAGAGAGGCTCCACTTGCCCAATACAAAATATATATCCCAAAGGCACTGCCCCAGGGACCCGCCTCCTCCAGCCACACCCCACCTGCCTTCAGTTACCGCTCAGGTGATCCCATTAGGGGATTAACACACTTATTAAGACTCTCACAACCCAATCTTCTCTCCTCTGAACCTTCTTGAGTACTCTCACACGTGAGCTTTTGGGGGACACCTCACCTCCAAACCACAACACCCTCAAAAGTAGACATTAAAGGTGAAATGAGTCATTAAGAGTGAAATCGTGTCACTTTCTGGTAAGTGGATGGAAGTAGAAAACTACATGCTAAGTGAAAAGAGCCAGTCTCAGAAGGTCAGAGGACAGATGTCTTCTCTCCTATGTGGAACATAGAAAGAAAAAAAATGAAATGATTAAAAGGGGTCTCCTAATAATCAAAGGGAGACCAATAGAGGAGAGGAAGAGGGGGTCAGAGGGAGGGAGGAGGGGAGAGAATGGGAGGCACTGGGAACAATATCTACAAATCACACTATGTCCATGTATGTGTCTGCCACGGTGAATCCTGCTTCTGTATACATAGTTACAATGCACTCATTAAAATAATAATAATAATGACAGTGATAGTAGGAAGAAGAGCAGACTAGGGCTCGCAGATGGGGGTGGGGGCAGGAGAAGGGGAGGAAGAGAAGGCACTTGGGAATGAGGTTGACCCATGAGATGATGTTACATTCCTGTAGGAATAAGGCAAGATGAATCCCACTCTAATTTATAATTACAATGCACCAAGAAATAAAAAAAGTAAGCTTTGGAGAGAGAGGGAGTGAGATGTACACACCAAACCGCCACTCACAGCACAGAGCCTTTGAGAGACAGACTGTGGGAACACAAGTGGTCAAAGAGCAAAGTTGGAGATGATAAGCCAACAGAGGAGCTAAAACACAATCATGAAACGTCCCGTTAATTAAAAAGACATAAAGGCGAACCAAGAACAGAAAGAAGGGTCGCATAGGAAAATAGCAAGGTGATGATTCAAGCATGACCACATTGTGACATGAGGATGCATGGATATTCCGGTTTTGACCACAACTCCTGGTTTGTGATTCCCTTCACTTTTCTCAGTGGCTCCCAGAGAAGAAGAACCACCGTGCCCCTTTCTCCAGGCTTTCCCCTATGCATCTCCCATCTATATCCTTGTAATATCCTTTGCAAAAGTCTAGTAAACCTAAGTAAATGCTTCCCTGAACCCTGGGAGATGCTGGAGCCAATTAATCAAACCCCAAGAGCCAGTTCTTGGGAGTCTAATTTGTGGCTAGTGAGGAGCACTGGTAGAACATCAGGGGTTTTTCATTGACATCTGAGGCGGAGGAAGACTGAGCCCCCAGTCTGTGGGATCAGATGCTCCCTCCAGGTAGAGAGCATCAGAATTGAATTGAACTAGAGGAGACCTGGTGTGCAGTTGCAAAATTGGGATTGCTGATTTGCCGGTGGGGAGAAACTTCCCCACATCTGGTGTAGGATGCCTGTACTGATTGTGGTGTGAGAGTAAAGGGGAAAAGCAAACCAGGTGGTATTTCTGGTTGATTCACGTATTAATAATAATGTTAAATGTTAATGCCATCAGGACTCAAAAGGCAAACGTTTGTCAGATTGGATTGGAAAAGCAAGACACATGTGTACTCTGTCTACAAGAGAAATATTTTAAAGGTAAAGACAAAAAAAGGGGCAAATTTTTAATTTAGAAAAAGATGAACCACATGACCGCTCATCATGTATGTGTAACCATGTGGTTACATGAATGTCAAACAAGCTAGACTTCAGACCAAGAATAGGATCATTGAAAAAGGCCACTTCCTAATGATCAAAGAAGAATTTCGTAAACAGGGAGATAGTCATTCTGAACTTCTATGAATGTAATAATAGAGTTTCAAAACACATAAAGCAAAGATGACTAGAATTGTATGAATAATTGGACAAAGTAACAATTACAATCAGAGATTTTAATATTCTTATCTATATAATCTGTAGAACAATTTTAGAGGATACAAGGGAGTTTATATTTAAAGATTTGAACAACATTATCAACAAATTTGACGTAAGTGACATTTACAGAACACTTGATCCCAAAACCATCAGAATGTAGTTTTTTTTTCAAGGATACATATAACATTTTCCATCACAGACCATATTCTGGGTCATTAAAAAAAAATCAATCGATTTAAAAGGACTCAAATCACAACTAACAATAAAGTACTATACATTTCAAAAAAGGTAAAGGATTTTTAAGGCTTTTCACCAGAGAGGTGACACATGTAAAAGGAGATGGATATGCTTAACCCAATTTGAACATTGCACAACGGATACACGTGGAGAAACGTTACCTGGTGCCTCAGTAATGTAGGCAATTCTGTATTTTTTTATCACTTAAAAAATTACCAGATGATGCAAAATATCCAGGAGCAGCATAAATCTGCACCGTAAAAATAAAAATAAACAAGTAAGTAAAAGAACTCATACAAAGTGTGCTCTCTGACCACAATGGAATGAAGCTAA
The DNA here is from genome assembly GCF_964194105.1 of Spermophilus citellus. NCBI lineage: Eukaryota > Metazoa > Chordata > Mammalia > Rodentia > Sciuridae > Spermophilus > Spermophilus citellus. The sequence continues at coordinate 19,027,003 of NC_138187.1, read as the reverse complement.
AAGTGAATCACTAAAGGATCTCTGAAAAATCCCAACACCGGGCTGGGGATGTGGCTCAAGCGGTAGCGCGCTCGCCTGGCATGCGTGCGGCCCGGGTTCGATCCTCAGCACCACATACAAACAAAGATGTTGTGTCCCCCGAGAACTAAAAAATAGATATTAAAAACTCTTTCTCTCTCTCTCTCCCACCCCCCACTCTCTCTTTAAAAAAAAAATCCCAACACCTTTGAAAGATAAATACAGAAATTTTAAATATTGTGTGTCAAAGAGAAAGTTAAATAGTAAAAGGTGAAGCATTTTAAGATTAATAAAAGCAAAAATTCAAAACAAAATTTTGTGAACTGTCACTAAAGCAGAATTTAGGGAAATTTTTATAGCATGAATGCTTATATTAGGAAAATAGTCTCCCATCAATGAATTCAGCTTCTGCTAGGAGGAATGTTAAAACAAGCACCAATTAAATGCAAAGTATAAAGGACATAGTAAAGAGCAGAACGGAAAACAATGCAATAGAAAACAGAAAAACAAAAGAGTCGATCAATAAAACCCAAAGCTGAGTTTTCTGAGCAGAACAATGCAATTGATTTACTGTTAGGTAGGAAAAAATTGAGAATACAAATAATCAATATCCGTACTGCAAGCGATCCCATCACCAGAGATTCTACGAATATTAAAATAATAATAATGAAATATTGCAGGCAACTTTATACCAATAAACTTGACACCTTAGATAAAATGGAAAAATTGCAGGAAAGATATCAATAACCGAATTACTTTGAGGAAGTGATAGTCAACATGAATTAATCTTAGGGTTTTGAAAACAATGAAATTTTAGTTAAAAGCCACCCCATGAAGAAGACTTTAGACCCAGATGGTTTTGTAGATGAATTTCAAGAAAATTTTGAAGATATAATAACACCAGTCCTATACAAACTTATCCAGATAATTGAAAATAAAAGAGTACATTCCAATTCATTCTATAAAACAAGCATTACCCTGATGCCAAAACCAAAAACATTACACAAGTAGAAAACTACAGACCAATTACCTTCATATAATAGATGCAAACATTTCTTTTGAAAATTTAGTTAATTGAATACAATAATATTTAATCAGTATGACCCCAGGACTGCAAGTTGAGTTGAACTTTCAAAGAACAGCCAATTGAATATTAAGAAACAATAAACTAAAAAGAAATATATATATATATATATAAAATATTTACATATCATATATATAAGCATATCATATATAAAACATATTATATTTGTGATAATTTCAATAAATGCAAAAATAATATTGGATAAAATCCAACATTCATTCATAATAAAAACTCCCTGTCCACTGAGAATAGAATTTTTTCCAGCCTGATAAATTACATCTATGAAAATCCCATATCCAACAACATTCTTAATGATAAAAGAATGAATGCTTCCCTGCATGTGACATCTCACATATTTTTCAGTTTGAATTTTCACTTTAATTCATTTCAAAATTCTTTTTAATTTTCCTCTTACCTTCCTCTTTGACCCATGTGCTGTTTAAAAGACAATGATATCCACTCTGTTACTTTTAATCAGCATTGTAGTAGAGTTCCTGTCCAATGCAATTAGACAGGAAAAAGAAATTAAAAGTGGAAGGATAGAACAAAACTATTTTTTATTAAATAGATGACAAAGTACTATATGTGTGAAATCCTGAGAAACACACACACATACTTGTTAGGACAAATAAAGAAGTTCAAAAAGGTGACAGGAAGTCAGATCAATATACAAAAATCTCCTCTATTTCTGAATACTGGAAAACAGAAATCTCAAAGTGAAATAAAAAAATTCCATTCATAGGACTCATTTTAATAAAATCACTACAAAACTTACATATTGAAAACTCCAAAGCATGGCTGAGAGAAATTAAAGCTAACTAAAATAAATGGTTACGTACACCACATTTATGGATCAGAACACTCAATATCATTAAGATCTCAGTTTTCTCCAGGTCAATCAATAGATTTTGATACAATTATTTAAATTCCCTGTGATTCAGTTGTATTTTCAGCAAAGTATAGATAAAGTTAGGATGCTATATGCTGAGACCTAGGGGGTTAGCTTGGTCTCAGAAAATAACCAACAAGAACACAACCCAGTAGAAGCATGGAGCCTGCTTGTACAATAGGCATTCAAAAAATATGACACCGGGCACGGTGGTGCACGCCTGCAATCCCAGTAGCTCAGGAGGCTGAGGCAGGAGGATCCCGAGTTCAAAGGCAGCCTCAGCAGAGAGAGGTACTAAACAACTCAGTGAGACCCTGTCTCTAAATAAAATATAAAATAGGGCTGGGGATGTGGCTCAGTGGTTGAGTGCCCCTGAGTTTAATCCCCAGTATCCCCACCCCCCTAAAAAAAAGAATTTTCAGAACAAGGAATACAGGAAGGTGTTTGTTTTTATCTAAAAATGTTTAGTAGCTGAGTTTCCAAGTGACCAGCACACCCTAGTGAAAAACACAAGCCATGAGTGAAGAAGAACTGGTACCCAGGTCGGTGTGTGCGTCGGACATACCCAAGTGCACATGAGCACTGGTTGGCTGTCTAGGTAGGGAAATGATGGAGAGAGACATGTTTAGAATGGTTCTAGGGCTGGGAATATGGCTCAGTGGTAGAGCACCTGTCTAGCGCGCATGAGTCCCTGGGTTCCAATCCTGGGCAGGGCAAAAAGGAAAAAAAAATGGGATACTGGTTTCTGGCATGTTTAACAGCAGACGAAGGGCAGGATCATTCACTGAGAAGAGGGAACCCCAGAGCTAGCTTTGGATCTTCATCAGCAAATTCAGCTGCTCAGAGATGAAAATGCAAAATCATGTGTGAAAGGATAAAGGGAAGGTTTACATCCTCTGTGTTGTTTTATCCCCCCCCCTCCACCTCCCCACAGTTTTTATTTTTTTTGCTCTCATCTGGCCCCTGGCTGTTGTGATTTCTGAGGACCCTCCCCTGCTCCATCTCCACCAGTTACAGTGACTTCCTGTGTGCTCTTCTACATAGAATCACCACCTCTAGCCATTTTTTTTTTTTTGGTACCATGATTGAACCCAGGGGATATTAACCCACTGGGCCAAATCCACAGCCCTTTTTGATTTTTATTTTGAGACAAAGTCTTGCTAAATTGTCTCTAAGTTGTTGAGGCTGGCCTTGAACTCAATATCCTCCTGCTTCAGCCTCCTGAGCTGCTGGGATGACAGGTGTGCATCACCGCACCGGGCTTCCCAATGATTTATTTATTTTTTTCAAATTCCTAACCTTTGAATCTGAGTTCCAGGAACAAAGCCGTGTGTACTTGGCCCCAGGCATTCTCTTCTCAAATGCTGCCTAATGACCGAGGAGTTTCTGTTTACAGAGGTTAGCGATGGTGGATGGGAGATTGTATAAAATATGGGCCGATTTTCAAACAGGAAGGTGATAAATGAACAGATTTCCCCCCAGATTGCTGAGCAAACATCAGCAGAGCAAACTAATGTAAAGATATAATCGTGATTAATCTCTTGATTAAAATAATTAATCTTGGTTAATTCTGCATTTAATCATTTCTTTTTATCAATGTCTAACATGCAGCTTTATAGAAATATTCATTTAGACTAATGGATATTTCATTCCTCCAATTAGCCTGCTTATTCTGAGCTCCTAAATGCCTCAGATTCCAGCTCTTGCATTCGTCAGAAACTTCAGTCACATTATGAGAGCTCAGGGAAGGCAGGATCTTCATTTCCTATCCCAGCGGTCCCTACAATGTTTGGTTAGCCACACAGAGAGGAGGATATAAATCTCCTTCCAGGCCTGGAGGGGACCCTCCAGGTGATCATCATCAAATATTTGCTCAGGGATTCAAAATTTCACTCTGGCTACCAACCGCTTGTCATGGTCACAAGAACATCATATGTTCGATAGGAATTTTTAATTCCTTCTGTCACATCTAACATCTGACAATTCCCGCTAAGACCTAAAATTAGCTTTCCCATTCAGTGAGGAGACAGCAGAAGTCCAGAGAATTATGTGGCTTGCTCCTATTTATATAGTTAACAGGTAAGCAGTGTTGCATCCTGCATCTCCCCTCTCTACCCCCCCCTCTCTCTCTGTGAATCAATTATGCAAAAGCCAAAAGTGGCCCAAATTGAAGACCAAGATCTGTGAATTCTTGGAGGCTGAGCAAGGATTTCTGTCACCTATGTGAAGAAGCAGTGAATCCTTCATGTCTCTGATCCATTCTGAAAATATTTTTTGAGTACATACTCTAGGCTAACCCCTGTCCTGGGAGGGAGAGATGCATCCAGGGACAACCCCAGAAGCCTAAGCTGTGAATTTGGATCCCAGTGGGACCACGTGGATTTCAAACTCACTGCCTGAATCTGAAGCCAGCTTGGCCCACCAGGGACTATGGGATCCTATCCCAGGAGAGGAGTTCCAGGAAAGGAGGCGGAGAAGAGAGGGCAGGGCTGGCTTGAGGACAGGACTGGGAGGGGCGGTTGTGCCCTCCAGGTTACCTGCGGTCACAGGGCTCTCTGGCTAGGTTCTTTTTAACCACAGCACTTTGCTTTCGGCAGAGTATTGGGGGCAACCCAACATGGGTCTTCTCGGTTTCTGCCTCTCTCTTCCCACTGGGAGGTCAGCCTCGGGGCTGAGTGACATCAACTGAGACTGAGCATCTGCCATGGGCCAGGCCCTACACCAAGGCCTTACGTGCATTCTTTCACGGCATCCCCACAGCCTCCTTAGTCCTTGTCCCCCAGGCTGATGCCAGGGCCGCTCTGGTCCCCGGGTAGGTTGTGAGGTCCCTGGTGGGATCCATCCTCTGGTCGGTGTTCTCTAGGTTACTTGATGGTCCTGGAGACAGCCTCCTTCCGGAGCTTCTCCACGCAGGGGCTAGCCATGGCCTTAGCTTAGAAGGGTTGTTGCAAGAGCCTTGAACTTTGATGAATTAAAGCAGATTCAAAAACAGACTCATCATAGGATAAATCCCTTGCTGATTGATTTTGGTTTTGATGTCCTTTGTGAATGCTGTAAGCCTTGGAGCGCAGCTAGAAAGGCAGACCTCGGCCGTCCCTCATGTCCACTCAGTGCATCTCACGGTCAGCAGTTAGGCGGTCCTAATGTGAATAGCCCTATCAGCATGCACCCCCCGCCCCCCCCCTCACAAAAAAGAACCCCAAAATCTTCAGTGGGAGCCAGATATCACTGCAAGGTAAGTGCACCCTTGGAAGCAGGCAACATTAACATTTATCTTTTATGATGTGGAAGAAATAATAAGGACTCTCACTTTATGGAAATGCTCTCACTTTGTTAATAAGGCCCCTAAGCTTCAGAGAGGGACGGTGGCTTATATAAGGTCACACAGCAATTTGAATGGAAGCCTTATACAGGCCAGTGTTTGTAAGGCCTGTCTTCAAGATTGTGATACGTTCACTTTGGAATCAGACTCGGTCCTTCTTCTATGATCCCACCTGCATTCCTATTTGGATTACAGCTCCTTCCTTCTCTTCCCTGAATCCACCATTGCTTGGGTCCTTCCTTTGAATTTTTGATATTTGGGGGCTGGGCCCCTTATTTCTACTCTTAAAAGAAGACACACAGTTATTAATTCAATTATAAAATAGATTTCAAAGTGATTTCAATACTCCCCACAATCCTGTCGCCTGGCTCACTCCATTGCCACACAATGACATTCACTGGGGGGCGGGGGGTTCCTTTTCCTAAAATGCCTATCTCCAGCCCTCCAGCCCCACAGAACCCCCCATTCATGGGTCTTCTGAAGGCCCTTCCAGCCAAGCCTCCCACACCGAGACAGAATTATGAACTTGGACCATGCATAAGAAATCATTTACTTTGACCCTGGTCTTTTGCAGATAGGGAGAGTGAGGCCTAGAAAGTCAATGGGGGGTGGTTACTCAGTTCACCCGGCCAGAAGTGGTTTTGTTGTAATTTGAAACCCCCCTGTCTCTCTAGCTGTCGTTTTCTTTTAACTGAGCTAATTCACACACAAACGAGATTTTTCTCTTGACACCCTCTGTCTTAGTCTCGTTTGGCTGCTATAACAAAAAAAAAAAACACCCAGAGTGGAAAATTTATGAAGAACAGAAACTTGTCTCTCATTTTCCTAGAGGTTGAAAAGTCCAAGGTCAAGGCACCAACAGGTTTGGTGTCTGGTAAGGGCCTGGTCTCTCCTTCCAACTCAGCACCCCATTTTTGGGACACTGTCCTCACGTGGGGGGACAGCAGAAGGGAAATCGCCCACACCTGCAGGAAGCCTTCTTTCCATTGACGAGCGAGGAGTCCTCCCAGTCTCACCGCCTCCTAGAGGCCCCACCTCCTCACACTGCCACACGGGCCGCACCTGGATTCTGCATTCAAACTCTAACACCCTCCAAAGGCTCCTGGGGCTACCAAGCTCCTCAGATGCCCAATCTCACTGGCCAGGACCCTCCCTTGGACTCAAAGTCTCAAAAGCTCGTCACAGTCACACTCTCTCTCTCTTTTTCTCTTTTTTTTTTTTTCCGGTGGACACAACATCTTTATTTTTTATTTTATGTGGTGTTGAGGATCGAACCCAGTTGAGCCACGTCCCCAGCCCATAATTCTTATTATTATGATCTTATATAATTTCTTATTGAGTTTTCATGTTTATTCTATATGTAAAATGTACATAATCCATTCATTTTGTGTTTTTTTAAATTTTTTATTGGTTGTTCACAACTTTACAAAGCTCTTGACATATCATATTTCATACATTAGATTGAAGTGGGTTATGAACTCCCAATTTTACCCCAAATACAGATTGCAGAATCACATCAGTTACACATCCACAATTTTACATAATGCCCTATTAGTAATTGTTGTATTCTGCTACCTTTCCTATCCCCTACTGTCCCCCCTCCCCTCCCCTCCCATCTTCTCTCTCTACCCCATCTACTGTAATTCATTTCTCTCCTTGTTTATTTTCCCATTCCCCTCACAACCTCTTATATGTAATTTTGTATAACCCTGAGGGTCTCCTTCCATTTCCATGCAATTTCCCTTCTCTCTCCCTTTCCCTCCCACCTCATGTCTCTGTTTAATGTTAATCTTTTCCTCCTGCTCTTCCTCCCTGCTCTGTTCTTAGTTGCTCTCATTATATCAAAGAAGACATTTGGCATTTGTTTTTTAGGGATTGGCTAGCTTCACTTAGCATAATCTGCTCTAGTGCCATCCATTTCCCTGCAAATTCCATGATTTTGTCATTTTTTAGTGCAGAGTAATACTCCATTGTGTATAAATGCCACATTTTTTTTATCCATTCATGTATTGAAGGGCATCTGGGTTGGTTCCACAGTCTAGCTATTGTGAATTGTGCTGCTATGAACATCGATGTGGCAGTATCCCTGTAGCATGCTCTTTTAAGATCTTCAGGGAATAGTCCGAGAAGGGCAATAGCTGGGTCAAATGGTGGTTCCATTCCCAGCTTTCCCAGGAATCTCCATACTGCTTTCCAAATTGGCCGCACCAATTTGCAATCCCACCAGCAATGTACAAGTGTACCCCTTTCCCCACATCCTCGCCAGCACTTGTTGTTGTTTGACTTCATAATGGCTGCCAATCTTACTGGAATGAGATGGTATCTTAGGGTGGTTTTGATTACTGTCACTTACAGGGTACCTTCAGTGTGCAGCCACTGCAGAAACTCAGCAGAAACACCCACATGAGTGGGGCACATGCTGCCACCCTCAATCTAAAGATGACAAAACCAGGTGGAGACAAGGCCAGGTGACTGTCTCAAGGTCATACAGGTAAGTGGTGGGGCAAATCCCATCAGGCTGAGGCTGCCTCATTGTGAAGAGCATCATCTGTGTGTCCTTCCCTCTGAATCCACCCATCTGTCTTAGGAGACAAGAAAGTTGGTAAGATGGGGAGTGAGAGGCTCCCAGCCTGAGGAATGCCTTAGAGTTTTCAGATTGGCCATAAACCAGAATAGGAATTTGATGAAATGGGACAGGAGACAGATAAATTGATTAGCAATATTATCATTTGTCCATCAACCCAATAAGTCTTCATTTATTGATTTATTTAGGGGGTACCAGGGATTGAACCCAGGGGTGCTTAACCACTGAGCCACCTCCCCAGCCCTTTTTTATTTATTTGTTTTTATTTTGAGACAGGCTCTCACTAAGTTACTGAGGCTGGCTTTGAACTTGGAATCCTCCTGCCTCAGCCTCCTGAGCTGCTGGGATTCCAGGTATAGTCTGGCCCAATAAGTCCTTGAAGAGAAGTTACTAAGAGCCAGTCCTGTGTTAGTAAACTGCACAGCACAAAGTGAGGAATCTGGGGGAGAGGGTTAGGCTCTGCACACCCCCCCCCAAACAGAGGGTTCTCTTAAAATTGTCCTATCTGCTTTGACTCTTTGCAATTGGAATTTCCTGTGTGGTCCAGGTGCAAGGAAGGACTGATGCTTCCATCTGCTCAGTGGGAGCTGTTCTGTCTCTGGAAAGGCATTTCAAGCTACTCAGTGCCCGACTGCAGGGAGAACAGTCTTCCCCAACCTCGTCACTGGAGTGGCAGGTAGGAAGGGTGGAGAGATCCTGGGCCTGCAGAGAGGGACACACAGGGCTCTCTGGCTGAATCTGAAGTGGGGTTGCAGCATTTTTCTAAGCTGGGCTAATAGTCACTTAGAGCTACCTGTGATGTGCAGTTCACTGAAATTCCACAATAGACTTGGGAGCAAAATCCTTATAAAAGTGGTTTTGCACCCCAAGAGCCCTTCAGGATTATTGGGGACGAGATAGTGACAGGCACGTGTGTGCTACAGAGGTGGTGGTGCTCAGAGGGTCTGGGGTGGTAGTGAGACATATGCAAGGCTGAGAGACATGGTGTTTAGAGGAATAAAATGATTTGGGCTGTGAGTCTCTTTCTCGTGGCCATCTTTTGAGAGTAGGCAGCTGTCTGGGAGTTGGAGCATTTCGAGGTCCTGACATCAAGCCAACCACCATCTCATTATTTTGGGGGGAGAGCTGTAAAAAGGATTGAGCTGGCCTCTAATGGGGGACCTGCCTTAGGGACTTCCTGTATTTCTTATTATTTTTATTATTATATATTATAAAATATTTATATATCGGTACCACAGATTGAACCAAAGGGCATCTAATCACTGAGCCACCTCCCCAGCCCTTTGCATATTTATTTAGAGACAGGGTCTTGCTAAGTGGCTGAGGCTGGCTTTGAACCTAGGATCCTCCTGCCTCAGCCTCCCAGATCCTGGGATTGCAGATGTGCACCTCTGTGTCTGGCAAGACTTCCTGTGTTTGTACACAGCTTGAGGACCCTGGAAGGGAAAGGTGAAAGGTGATATGAAACCCCAGCAGAGGATACCCCTGCTTCTCTTTCAGTGAAGGTGTGCAAACTACAATCCCGGGCTCAGTTCCACCAAGGTCCGAAGGAGCTCTGTGACCCTCTTCTCTCTGGAGAAAGAGAGGTGCTCGGCGTGCCTCTTGGTGACAGAGGGATGGTATGGATGACCTCTCGCCTCACTAGCTCCAGGGGCGCTGGTATATGTCCCCCTGATCAGGCACAAGGCCTTTGGGTCTGCTGATTTTCCTGGGACTGCCCTCTTTTAATTAATCTTAGAACCCTCCTTGTTCAGGGGATGTCATTGCAACTCGGAAAATCATCAGATAAAGTAAATGCGGAGTGTCACTGTGTCCAGACACAGAGCCAGCTGTGTTGCGGAGGTGGCCATACTGAGGGCCAAGGGGGAGGTAGGTGGGAGGACGTGTTTGCCGTTTTAAATATTGAAATTGGATTCTTGCTGACCTGGGACTTATCACCCTGTGGAGTCAGATCAATGTTCAGAGCACAATGCAAACCCATGCTGGATCTCTGCATGGGCCCCGCTACCCTGGCTTTTGACAGTCTATTGTTCAATCAATAAACAATTACTGGGCACCCTGTTGTGTTCCAGGCTCTGGGCTGGGGATTTATTTATTGCTGCTAAGTTCAAACTGTGCACAGGGCACTGGGCGAGGTGTTCATTCATTTGCAAGTACTTCAGGGAACTCTCTCATAGTAACTGTCATCGTTGCCCAAAACAATGCTACATTTTTGCCAGATGCTGTTCCAGATGTTTTGTATAGCTTGAGGGATTTGATACTTCCACCGGCACTAAGGGGTAGGTATTACTCTATTCCCATTTTACAGATGAGGAAAGCTGGTGAGATCACAGAACTTCAGTTTTTGAGCCCAGGTGGCATGAGGCCAATAGTGATTCTCAACTACACGATGTGTGTCTGGCACGGGGTTAGGTCTATACCGAGACGTGGCACTCAATAAATCGGCCAATATGAGTGATAATAGCAATAATGGGTCTGCCTTTGAAAAATTCATAGTGTAATCAGAAAGAGTTTCCATCCCTAAATGTTTCAGAGTCTGCCTAGTTTGTGTGCAAGGTATAGGAGGAGACAAAGACCTGTGCACAGATGGATTCAACAGGCTCCTTGTGAGCGGTGAACTTGACTTTGCATTCTTAAGCAGGTCTTTCAAAAGGAAGGGCTCACTAAATATTATGCACTTAAGCAATCGATCAGCTCACCAACCCATGGATGGAAATGCCAGGCAGGATCTGACCTATGTCTGGAAATCCTGCATCCATCATCTCTTGATAAGCTTGAGAGACAGGGTGGAAAATACTGGAGGCATCTTGAGATCCAGATCTTGAAAGATTGCAGAGAGGGGAAGGGATGTACTGGGCATGTTTGGTATAAGTGACAAGGCATCAGAAGTGCAGGACGCATTTGGGGGACTGGAACAGATCAACTTGTCAGGGACAGAACATGTTATTTATACAAATTATTAAGAAAGTGTTGGGCGGCGGGTATGGTGGTGCAGGTGAGTGGTCCCAGCAGCTCAGGAGGCTGAGACAGGAGGACCATGAGCTAAAGCCAGCCTTAGCTACAGTGAGGTGCTAAGCAACTCAGTGAGACCCTGTCTCTAAATAAAATAAAAAAATAGGGCTGGGGATGTGGCTTAGTGTCTGAGTGCCCCTGAATTCAATCCTTGGTATCCCTCCACACAGAGAGAGAGAGAGAGAGAGAGAGAGAGAGAGAGAGAGAGAGAGAGAATGAGAATGAATGAGTTTTGATTTGATCCAGTCAGCACTAAAACATCCTCACTGAAAGCAGTATGGTGATTCCTCAGAACACTTAGAATGGAACCACCATTTGACCCAGCTATCCCACTCCCAGTTTTATACCCAAAGGACTTAAAATCAGCATACTGCAGTGATACAGACGCATCAATGTTTACAACAGCTCAATTCACAATAGCCAAGCTATGGAACCAACCCAGATGCCCTTCAACAGATGAAGGGATAAAGAAAATATGGTATCTATACACAAAGGAATATTACTTAGCCTTGAAGAAGAATGAAATTATGGCTTTTGTCAGTAGATGGATGGTACTGGAGACTATCATGCTGAGTGAAATAAGCCAATCACAAAGAACAAAAGGAATGTTTTCTCTGATATGCAGATTCTAATTCACAAAGGGTGAGGACTAGGGAAGAAGAGAGGTACTTTGGATTAGACAGAGGGGAGCGAAGGGAGAGAAGGGGTATGGAGGTAGGAAGGAAAGTAGAATTAATTGTATGTTGTTATCCTATATTATGTGACCCATGTAACACCACATCATGTATAACCAGAAGAATGAGAAGTTATACTCCATTTCTGTATCATGTGTCAAAATGTATTCTACTGTTATGTAAAATGAATTGGAACAAATTTTTAAAAAATTAATAAAAACCATTTTCACTGAGCGGGGGCTGTATCTGAATGGTAGCACTTGTGCGTAGCACCATTCACACACACACACACACTGTTTGTGGCATATGTGTATAGAACTGGAAGATGACATGCAATTAAGGGGCACTTAGAATGGCTCAAGTAAGGGGCCAGGGGATGAGGTCCTCTAAAGATGGGTGGGGCCCACAGTAAGGAACTTGGTTAAGATGGGCTTCAGTCCACTGACTGACTAGACTTTTAGAGGAGACAGGAGAATCCAGGAAGATGATAAGGGCGGAGTATAAATCTGGGCCTCTCCCTCTGCATGCCCTGGTATCACTCAGCAGGGTTTTCTGTTGATCACTGCTGACAGCTACCGGATCTCCCAAGGTCACCTTGGAATCTGGCACCATACCCAATTATGAGCCGTCACTCTCTCTTTAATAAGTGACCCAGAAAAGACCACACTGCTTCCGTGCACCTGCTGCTCAGGGACATCTGCAGAACAGAAGAGAGAGCTGTGCAGATGTTCAGGCTCTGCTCCTGATTGGTTCTGAGCAGCACCTAGGTGCTCCATGGCCAAGTCACTTGATGTCACCATCTGGTTACTTCAGAGCAGAGTCTTCCAAGGGTCTGAAGAGGTGCTTCATAGGGAGGGATTGGAGGACACCGGTCCCTTGCCTGGTCCCACTCAGACTAATCTATTTGTGATCCATTTTCCACATAAGATAATGTTCAATGAATAGTTTCAAAATAAATGAGCCAAAGAACGAATGAGATAATGTTTTGAATAGCATGTTTGCTTAATTAAAGAGAATGGACTTCATTTGTGGGAAATGTCCCAGTGTAGACACAGGTAATGGGTTGAGTTATGCTACCTCCACATTTATATGGTGAAGTCTCAACCCTCAGAATGACTTTCTTAAGAGATATAGATTTATTTGGGAGAGGGCGGTACCAGAGATCTTTACAGAGATCATCAAGTGTCATGGTTTAAATGTGGTCCCTGGAAAGCTCACCTGTGATCAATGAAAGAAGATTTGGGGAAGAAATGACGAGGTTATATCCTGAGCCTAATTAGTGAGCTAATCCCTGAGGGGGTTAATGGAAGTGGTAGGGTGTGGGTAGAGGAGGTGGGGATTGGGGCGTGGCCTTGGTGTAGGAGGTGGGGATTGGGGCGTGGCCTTGGTGTAGGAGGTGGGGATTGGGGCGTGGCTTTGGTGTAGGAGGTGGGGATTGGGGCGTGGCCTTGGTGTAGGAGGTGGGGATTGGGGCGTGGCCTTGGTGTAGGAGGTGGGGATTGGGGCGTGGCTTTGGTGTAGGAGGTGGGGATTGGGGCGTGGCTTTGGTGGGGGAGGTGGGGATTGGGGCGTGGCCTTGGTGTAGGAGGTGGGGATTGGGGCGTGGCCTTGGTGTAGGAGGTGGGGATTGGGGCGTGGCTTTGGTGTAGGAGGTGGGGATTGGGGCGTGGTCTTGGTGTAGGAGGTAGGGATTGGGGCGTGGCTTTGGTGTATATATTTTGTATCTGGAGAGTGGAGTCTCTGTTTCTTGATCACCATGATGTGAGCTGCTTCCCTCTGCCACCCTCTCCCACCATGATGTTCAACCTCACTTTGAGCCCTGAGGATTGAAGCCAGCTCTCTATGGACTAACACCTCTGAAACCATGAGCCCTCAGATAAATCTTTTCTCCTCTACCATTGTTCTGGTCAGAGCCTTTAGTCACAGCATCAAAAAAGCTGATTAAAACATCAAGTTTTTAAAACAAGGACATTAAAGTGGGTCCTAACCCAACATGACCAATATCCTCATACAAAGGAGAAAGTTTGACACAGAGACACGAAATTTCTGGGTTTTGTTACAGCAGCCCAAGGAAGCTAATACAATAGAGTAATGCCTACTAATTGCTCATCTTCTTAAAAATGGAGAAATAAGTATAGCCTCTTTCAATTGCCACAATTTATTTATTTATTTATTTGGTACTGAATATTGAACCCAGAGCTCCTCTACCACTGCTATACCACTGAACTATATCCCCAGCTCTTTTTATTTATTAATTTATTTTTATTTTTAGTCAGATTCTTACTAAGTTGCTGAGGGTCTTGCTTAAGGTGCCCAGGCTGGCCTTGAACTTGCAATCCTCCTTCCTCAGCCTCCTGAGTGCCTGGAATTACAGGCATGTACCAACATGCCCTGCAGATTGCCACTACATTTTGAGAGAAAAAGTCTATTTTTATTTTTATACACAGTACATGGAATTGGGTTGAGCACTCATTCACAGGGGCAACAGACTATTTTTTTTTCTTTTGGTTAGTCACACTGTACCAAAGTCCACTAAACAACACAATTCAATTTCTGTCAGGCACCATGGTGCAGGCCTGTAATCCCAGCGGCTCAGGAGGCTGAGGCAGGAGGATCGAGAGTTCAAAGCCAGCCTCAGCAAAAGTGAGGCCCTAAGCATTCAGTGAGACCCTGTCTCCAAATAAAATACAAAATAGGACTGGGGATGGGGCTCAGTGGTCGAGTGCCCCTGAGTTCAATCTTCAGTACCCAAAATAAACAAATAAATAAATTAAATAAAGGGGAAAGAGACAGGTAGACAACTGAGTCTGACTCTGCTCAGCCACCCTTGCTGGGAGCTGGGTCTTGGAAAGACTTTGACACCAGGTGATACTGGACTTGAACCCCCTCACTCCTGCTGACCATGGAAACATGGAAGTTCCTTGTTCTCTGTGAAGCTCTGTGTTCTCCTATTTAAGAAATGGATTGGGATATGTATATATGTGTTGCATTGGTAGCTGCTCGTATGCGTGTGTGTGTACCTGTGTGTAAATCATGGTGTCTAGCCTGCAAAAGGATTCATATATGTAGAATATGTCTGAGTTTTCTCTGTCATTTTCTAAAAATAATTTTTTAGTTGTAGATGGACACAATACTTTATTTATTTATTTATTGGTACCAGGGATTGAACTCAGGGGCACTCGCCCACTGAGCCCCATCCCCAGCCCTATTTTGTAATTTATTTAGAGACAGGGTCTCACTGAGTTGCTTAGGGCCTCGCTTTTGCTGAGGCTGGCTTTGAACTCATGATACTCTCAGCCTCCCAAGTTGCTGGAATTATAGGCAGGCACCACTGCACCCGGCTTTAATTTATGTATTTTTAATGTAGTGCTGAGGATCGAACCCAGGGCTTCACACATGCGAGACGAGCGCTCTACCATTGAGCCATAACCCCAGCCCATCCCTGTCACTTTCTACTATGCCATTGAAAAACAAAAGTGGTGGCATGCTTTGCTTTAGAGGCCAGGTACTGACTCTGAGGGTGGGAACACAAGGAGGAAAAGATAACTTGAAACAAATCTCCTGAAGGTCCCTAAACTTTAGCTTATTCATTTATAATGTGAGATTATGATATCTATAAATAGGTGGCTGAAAATCTAAGATGGGACACAGGGCCTAGGACACTTATTATTGTGCCTGATACATTGTAGTTACATAAGGTAAAGAATAAACAAACAAACAAATAAATTAATACTTTCTGGTTTGTTGACTTTTGCACATAAAAACATTGGGGAATGGTTGAGGAAGCATACAGCAGCTTTTGAGAAACATCTAGAAGATTCCCCCGGCTGGAGTTCACATGAGTGCCCAGCTCTGAACATCAGATTTGCCAGTGATCTGCAGATTTACCAGTGGTATGATTCTGCAACACCTGACCTGATATATTTACAAAAAACTAATATAAAAGTTAAATGAACACCATCTACTTTCCCTCTGGAATTGAGATTTTTTTTAAAAAAAAAATTTTTTTCCTCCAAATTTACAGTATGACAGGTAGCAGTCTATTTTGGGGAAAAAAAAAAGAATGAATAAAGAAAGACCCTGTACCTTTCTATTGCAGATGTCTGTCTCCCTCACCTGCTGCCTCTTTCCCCCAGAATCAATCACAGGTTATTTTGATACCTCCATTGCCTTTCCCTAGCAATTGCCGTCCCAAATATAGATGCAAATATTGTCTTAGTCAAAAGCACCTCCCACGCTCACATGGTGACGGAGCCGCACCCAACTCCCCCCTTGCATCTTCTGCAAGCCTCCCATTTTCTCTTAGGAGGTAGAATTCTCTCTCTTTTTTAATTGATTTTTTAAAAATAAATGACAGCAGAATGCATTTCAATTCTAATTATACACATATAGAGCACAACTTTTCCTGTCTCTGTTTGTATATAAAGTATGTTGACACCAATTCGTGTCTTCATACGTGTACTGACGTCCATCACATTCCACCATCCTTTCTAACCCCCGGCCCTCGCCCTTCCCCTCCCACCCCTCTGCCCTACCTAGAATTCATCTAATCCTCCCGTGCTCCCCCTCCCTACCCCACTATGAGTCAGCCTCCTTATATCAGAGAAAACATTGGGCATTTGTTTTTTAGGGGGATTGATTAACTTCACTTAGCATTATCTCCTCCAACGCCATCCATTTACCTGCAAATGCCATGATTTTATTCTTTTTTTATTGCTGAGTAAAATTCCATTGTGAATATATGCCACGTGGTTTTTTTTTTTTTTTTTTTTATCCATTCATCCACTGAAGGGCATCTAGGTTGGCTCCACAGTTTATTCAGTGGCCCATAGCCCAGGCCAGGCTAGACGGCTGCTATCCCTGGTGCTGAAAAGAGATCACGCCAACCCCTTATCCCCATCCTGTATGCCACTACTATTGTAAACAAGACATGATGCGTGAAGAAGGGGACAGAGTTCCGTCCCACTTTGATATCTCCCTCATATTCCATAACAGGTTTTGAAGTCCCCAAAGTGTTCAGTTTGATTTAGTGAGGAGGCCACTCATATGGTAAGTCCTAATCTGAGCCTATCTATATCTCTATCTCTCTAGTACATATACAAACACATATGTGCACACATGTCTTTGTATGTGTGCATGTGTGTGTCCTGTGGGTATGCAAACCTTCTGGACTTGAGCAAAGAGCCCATCAAGTTGCTAGTGAGGAAGGAGGTGTTGAGTTATCACTGTTTGTAAGAATGAGCTTAATAAAAATAACATCATGTATCTGGAGCAAATCTGAGTTGCTTTATTTAGTATCCAAGCCATGAAATCATTCCTCAGCACGGATTCCTTTGCTGAGATCCAGAAGTGAAGATCCCAAGTGGATGGGAAATAAGGGTGTGCAACAAAGAGACCACAGAGGTCAAATGGCAAGAGTCCATATCAACAAAATGTGAGAAGGAAAATTTGAAATCTCACTGTTTATAGCAAAGTGACAAATTTGTACCAATGAGGCTCTACCAGTATCCACCCAACACATTCAACCTTTATTTCCTCTTTCTAAATTGAAGATTGAAGGACAAATATTGGAATGCCCATGCCTTCGGCTTTTTTGTTGAGATTGAACCACTGCATTTCAAAACTTTTGGAACCAGACATTTGATTTGATTCAACTCAAAGGTCAACAAATAAGCCTGATGTCTGTAGGTTCTACCTGCAAAGTAAATTTAAAAACCTTTATTTTTCTCTTTCTCGGCTCAAATAATCTTGGTCCAAGCCAGTAGATTCTTTGCCT
Organism: Spermophilus citellus; assembly: GCF_964194105.1. Lineage (NCBI taxonomy): Eukaryota > Metazoa > Chordata > Mammalia > Rodentia > Sciuridae > Spermophilus > Spermophilus citellus. Next base: position 19,009,644 of record NC_138187.1, on the reverse strand, counting down.
GCATCACCAGCAATAATCTACTAATGATTCATCCTGTCTCCAATCTGACCTCCTCAAAACCAGTTTCCAGAACAAAGCTCTTAGCCCTTAAATTCTTAATCACTCAACTTTTAAAAAATCATGTGACCACTGATAGGTGAACATTTAATAAAGTGAAGACATTTGCCAGGGTGTTGTGAGAAGTTTTTGGATGATCAAATCTTACATCACACTATTCTCTCCTCTGTCTACCACATTCAGCCACACCACCTGGGATTCATTCAAGTAACCTTTCTTTTTGATATCCCAATGCTTGGAGTCTTCTTCCCAGAGAGCTAGCTCCTTTTCCTGTAGGATTCTGTTGAAATATCATCTCCTCTAAGAGACCTTTCGTAACTACTGTAATTAAAGTATGCTGATGGCTTATCTTAACTAACTGTCACTGCATAGGAAACTACCGGAAACCTTAGAAGGTGAAAGCAACACTTCTTTAATATTCCAAAGTTTTGTGGAAAAGGAATTCAGGAACAGCTTGGCTGGGCGGCACAGCTCAGAGTTTTAACTAAGGCTACTCTCAAGGCATTCAGCAGAACAACAGTCGGATCAAGATTTGACTTGGGTCATGCAATGGTTTTCAGTGTTCCAGAATTCATGGATTAGAATTTAATTTGCAATGTAACGGTGTTGGGAGGAAAAGGAGAGTTATGGTATGGGCCGGGGTTTTGGTTGAGACTACCAAGGGGAGTTGGGTTACCATTTCACGGTGGAGGCAAGGAAGAGTCCGTCTGGAGTTCAGGAGGTTCCTTGGGGGAATCTCTTAGTGTTCCTTGTGATTAAGATAAATGAGAAATTGCACCAACCCTGTCAGGGAAGGCCAATAAATGGCCCAGATCAGATCCTTCGGTAGTGAAGATTTTATTGCCTATCAAGAAACAAACAAACAAAGCAAAAACAAGACATGTCCAGCAGAGGTTCTTGCAGAAGGCAAAGGGAATGCAGAGCCAATAGTGGAAGAAGATAGTTACAGACACCAGCTATGACCACATAGTTACAGAAACGAGGACTGCAATTGCCATGACTATTTCTTCCCTGTTTTCTTAAGGACACGTGTGTGTGCGTGTGTGTGTGCATGTAGACATATACATCGTAAGAGACATTTTTATTTTCTTTCACGTCTTATCCCTTTCTCATGGAACATAGAGACTATTAACTTTTTATCAGTACAGACATGTGTCACTTGATAATGGGGACATGTCCTGAAAAATTCATCGTTAGGTAATTTTGTCATTGTGTGAACATCCAGAAGTATACACAAACCAAGACCATTGCGACATCCCTCCATGATGTAATATTTTTATTATGATTATTAACATGTACTAAGCATACAGCTTTATTATAATTATTAACATAACATTTCAACAAATGCAGGTAACTACGTGATAGAATCTTTGGGGACCACCATAATGTATGCAGTTCTGGATTGACAAAGACATTGCTATTCAGTGCCTGATGGTTCAGTGAATTTTACTTTATGGTATTTAAGTTACAGGATGTCAGAAAAGTAAATATCCCTCAAGGATCTCATGGCCTCTTCTAGGGAAGGGATTCATGCGTGTTAGATCGTATGCAAGATTTTTGTATTGTGTGAACTATCACCTTGCCATAGTATTTATTCGGAGATAAAGTATGGTATAACAAGATGCACGTAGGTGCCATGTTGGCAGGAAGTGGACTCGTGATGTTAATTTTTAGGTGCCCACTTGACTAGAGGAAGGGACACGTACATAGTTGATAAAGAATTCTTTCTGGGTGTTTCTGTGGGAATGTTACTGGGAAACACTGGCATGTAAGTCATTGGATTAAATGAGGGAGATCTGTCCCCAGGTGTGTGTGTGTGTGTGTGTGTGTGTGTGTGTGTGTGTGTGTGTGTGTGTTGGGGGTGATTACCATCCAATGATCCAGGAGCCTGGGTAGAATGAAAAGACCGAGGGAAGGTAAATTCACACTCTCTCTTTTGAAGCCACATCACTCTTCTCTGCTTGTCCTTGGGCATCAGAATTCCGGGTTCTCTGGCCTTTAAATTCCATGGTGTGGACCAGGAGCTACCCAGATTCTCAGACTGAGAGTCACACCTTTGGCTGAACCACGCTGCCAGCTTCTCCAGCTCTCCAGTCTTTCTATGTCCTATTGTGGAAATTCTCAGCCTCCATAATTGTGGGATCCAAGCCAATTCCTCTTAAAAATCTCCTCTCTCATGTCTACATCTATATCTTGATCTATATTTCCTATTGTTCCTGTCCCTCTGAACAACCCTGATTGAGACCCTCCGGAGTATCAACAGGCCTCAGATGACCTTTTCCCAAATCCACTGATGGTGGCTCCTCCACAGGTCTGCCTCACAGCATGGTGGCTGGTCCTCCTCAGAGCACACAATCCCAAAGGAAGGGGGAGGAAACACTCAAACACTCAGCACAGAGGATGGATTGTTTTTATGCTGCAGTTTTGGAAACAACGGCTTATTACTTCTGCTGTATTTTATTTGTTAGAGATGGTATCACCCAAATGCATGAATGGAGAGAAGGGTCGTTGGGATCCATCTTATTGGCTGCCTACGGGGCTGTTTCCTATCGCTTTTCTTTTTTCCTTTCAAAACATTTATTAAAATTTGTGCAGACGTAACAATCGTGGACTTTTGGGCCGCTTTCTGACACGGATTAAATTTCAAAAACTGTTGAACAAATAAATTTAGCTTAGTCCAACAGAGAATAAGTAAACCCTGGAGATGCTGAATGAGTATTTCAAAAGTAATGGACACGTGGATAAAAGGAGGGCACAGTCTTCTGCTATCTAGAAAATGGATCCCTGTATATTAGAGGAAGAGATAGACATGCAGAATACTCCACAGGGAAAGACAGAATGTGCAAGAAAGAAAGAATGAGGTGCTATGAGACCACAGGTGAGAGAACATGCATCTCAGTGCAATTTCTAAAGGAGGTGGTACCTGAGCTAGACTGTTACAGAGGAACAGAGGTAAGCACCTCAGAGAAGTAAAGACAGGCAACCGAGGTGAGAAGATCCACACAAAGGCACGGAACATGGAAAGCTTGTGCAATATTCTGAGACCAAGATTGGGGTAGAGGAAATAATGGAAAATGCTGATATAAAAATCAAATTAACAAAACAAACTTAATTGGCAACAACAGTAGTTAGAATCCATCATAACAAATACTGCTACCCCTCAAAAAAATTTTAAAGATGCCCAGTATTAGGTGATAAACATCTACTTTTATATTTGATATATGTCCTTGGTTAAAACACATAGACGTATCTGTATGGTTGAAACGCATGAAATTTCCAATATCTGATCATTTTGATCTTCAAATATGAAAAAATTTCTTAGGAACCAACCTACATTATTTCAATAACTCCATGAAATGTTATACTCAGTATGGGCAAAGAATATGAATAAAGAATCCACAATAGGGAAAATTCAAATGGTCCTAAGCATAGAAAAGATGCAAAATATTACTTAGAAAGGAAATGGTATTTTTTAAAAAAAACCCTATTGAGGAATAATTTATATACAATAACATGAACACATTTAAAAACGAACAGATAAATGACTTTTGGCAAATATACACATTCACTCAAACAGTGATCCCTTGATCAAATATTAATTTTTCCCCCTTAGGAAAGTTCCTTTGTGACATTTCTGTTACTTTCACATCACCTCCAGGCAACAATTAAGTTCCTTCCTGTCACTGAGGATTAGATTTGTCTCCTCCAGCTTCACACATATAGAATCAAATAGTACAGATCCTTTGTATCAGCTCATTTTTGTATTTATTTATTTAGGTACTGAGGATTTAACCCAGGGCAATTTGCAACTAAGCCACATCCCTAGCCTTTTTTATATTTTATTTTGAGTCAGGGTCTCATTAAGGTTGCCTAGGGTCTTGCTACATTTGCTGAGGCTGGCCTTGAACTTGTGATCCTCCTGTCTCAGCTTCCCAAGCTGCTGGGATTTCAGCCGTGTGCCACTGCACCTGGCTTATTTTTTATCTGTTGCTTTTCATGGTTTTTGATATCCATCCACATACACATATGAGATATTTGTTCTTTTTATTTCTAAGATGACCATTGTTTAAATATACCATGATTTTTAAAAATCCAGGCACCCTTTAACAGATATTTGGAAATGGCTATTTGTTTACAAGTCTTTTTTGTAGATCTGTCTTTTAATTTTTTCTTGGAAAAAAAATATGCAGGAGTGCAAATGCAGAATAACACAAGGAGGAGATGTTTAACTTCATAAAAGAACTACCAGTTTTTCAACGTAGTTGTAATGGTTTACATTTCCACCAGCACAATGTCAGGGTTGCTGCTGCTACACACCTTCCATAAAAACTTGGTATTATTAGCCTTTTTAATTTTAGCCATTTAAGTGGTTGTGTCATGGCCTCATTATGGTGTTAGTTACAATTTTGTTAGTTTAGCTCAGATGGTCCCTTATTTTCCTGTTGTGTCTGTATGATCTGTAGTGATGACCCTTTTGCATCTCTATTACTGCTAAGTTGGGCCTTCTTTTATTATGATTTATCATCAAGCTAGCTAGCGATTTATCAACTTGGTCACTCTTTTCAAAGAATCACGTTCTGAATTATCTATTTTTTCCTGTTCATTGTCTTTCTTTTCCATTAATTTCCTACCTTACTTTTATTTATTTCTCCTTTTACTAACCTTGGGTTTAATTGACTTTCCTTCAGATATAAGTTAGATGATTAATTTTGTATCCCTTTTCTTTTATTAATGGAAGAATTCAATGGCATAGATTTCCCAATATGTCCTCCTTTGGTTGGATCCCATTTATTTTGATATTTAAATTTTTTTTCATTGAGTTTACATTTCCTGATTTCCTTTCCGTTTTCCTTTCACATCTATGTATCATTTGGAAAGGCATTATTCAATTTCCCAAATTTGAGGGTTTTTGCGATCCTTTTCTGTCATTGACTTATAATTTAATTTTGTGTTTAGAGAACATATCCTGTAGGATTTGGATCATTTTCATTTTATTAAAACTTGCTTTTATGATCCCTAGAAGATCTCTCTTTGAACGTTTCACATATAGTTGAAAAGAATGTGTTTTCTCCTACAATTGGGTCTGGAGAGGACTATAATTACCAATAAGATCAAGTGGTAAATATTGATTACATAATTCATATTCTTATTAATTACCTACTTATTCTCTCAAACATTGAGAAATCTACCAGTATCAGTACTGACTTGCCTATTTTTCTTTTTGTTTTCAACATGTTTTTTCATGTATTTTATTGCTCTGCTATTAAATGAGCATATATTTATAAATTATTAATTCATGTTGAGCTGGTTATTTTATCATTATGACATAAATCCATGTCTCTAGGAAAATATTTCTCACAAAGTCCATTTTATCTCAAGTTATATTATAGTCATGTAGCTCTTTTATGCATACTCCCTGCAATGATAGTTCTTTTTTCTTCATCTTTTTAATTACAATTAATTACATCTTTGAATTGAAAAGGCAGCCCCCTTCTAGAAAGTTTTCTGTTGGCTCTTTATAAAATCCAGTCTGGCATATTTGCCATTTCTGTGGAATATTTAATGGTACACATTTCGTGCAATTAGTGATATATTTTGACTTGAGTCTGCCATTTTCTTTTTCTCAATTTGACTCATCAGTTCTTGGTACTTTTTTCCCCCTCTTTCCTGCCCTCTATGTAAAACAAGTGTTTTTAAATAAATATTTTATTCTTAGCTATTCTGTTATTCCTTTGCAGTATTTATAGTAGTTGTTCTACAGATTATAGTAGTTATATTTTAAATTATGAAGATATATTTTTAAATTAATGCTGAATTACTTATAGTAAAATATAGGAGGCTTGCATCAATACAGTTTCATTTCTTCCACTTTTTTATATACATTGTGTATATATGTGTATGTGTATATATATTCATTAAAATGACATTAACTTTTTGCTTTACATTGCTAACAACTATTTTAAAAATTAAGATAAAAATATGCAAAAATCTTCATTTCTGATGCTCTTCATTTTCCCCCCTTGATCTCTGACTTGCCACCTGGTGTCATTTCTCTTTAGATTGAAAGACATTTATCAGTTCTTATTGAATGTGGCCATCTAGAAATGCCTTTATTTTTTCTTCTTTCCTAATGGATAGTTTTGCTGCATATAGAATTATTAGTTTATAATTTTATTTTTTTTTATTTTTGGAGGAGCATCTTTTTTAAGTCTGTTGAATGTCTAAATCTTCGTTGTTTCATTTGAAAAGTCAGTCGTTAACCACATTATTCGTGATCTGAATATGATCTATTACTTGTCTCTGGCTCTTTTCAAGATTTCTCTTTTTATCCTTAGCTCTTAGCACTTTGCTATGATGAATATAATGTGGTTATTTTGTGTGTGTCTAACCTCTCTATTGCTTATTGAACATCCCAGATCTGTGAGTTAATTTTTAATTTTATTCCATTTTCTCTTTTTTACTTTGTCTTTCTGTCTCCCTCTCCCTCTCTCAGGTTTGGACTCTAACATGGATTCACTTTTTTTTTAAAGTTCAGTGATTCTTCTGTCTGCCACCTTGAACATTTCCTGAGCCCCCTCCATAGAATTTTTTATTTTACTTATTACAGTTTTCAACTCTAAATTTATCTTGTTATTTAATCTTTTTTTTAAAAAAATAATCTCCATTGATCTGTTAAATATCCTACCTGGCAATTGGCTATGACATTTTTCTTTAATTATTTGAACATACTTGTAATAGATGCTTTGAAGTCTTTGTTCAATATAAAACTAGAGCCCATTCAGATCACTTTTAATTGGCTGACATTTTTTCCTCATTAGAGGTCATGCTTTCCACTTCTAGTAATATTTTGGTCAAGGAGATATTTGAATAACTCTGGATTCTGTTCTCTTCTTCCCATGATTATTATTTTTGTCTAGGATCATTGCTATCTTATTGTAATGGGCAATTAACTTACCTAGACTCAAGCTGTAGAATCTATATATGTGAAGACACTGATGTCTTGGGTCAGTTTTGTTGCTTTTTTTTAACTGTTTATTATTACTACTTTTTTTTTTTTTAACCTGGACTTTGAGGACTCTCGCATTATGTGCATAGTTTAATAGCCAGCTAATGATCTGCACAGAAGTTACCCTAAGTCCAAACTGTTATGCTAAGTCCAAGCTAAGTCCAAGTGAGAGAATAACGATGTTGCCAACCTGCAGGTTTCATGAGAAGAGTTCCTCCCTGAAAGAAAGATCTGTCTGTCTCTTATGTGTAGTTGAGTGATCTACTAATGATTTGGATACAGTTAATAATAAATTTTGGCTCTAGTTCCTGCTGTGTCTAGCTTCCAGGAGTTTCTCTTTAGATCTCCTGTTGCTTGGCCATCCCAAGTCTCAAACTCTGTCCCTTTTAACCAACTGGGCTGTATTTCCCAACACGGCCAGACAAGAAACTCACGAACCCATGGTTACAACCCGAAGCAGTGGCATCCTTTCCTGAGTAATCTCTTTAAAAAAAAAAAAAAAAATCCCTGTTTGCTTTATCTTGAAAGTGCAGATGGTCCCTGGCGCTCAGTGATTCAACTTGTGATTTCTTTAACTTTACGATGGCGCAGAAGCAACACACAGTGAGTAGAAAACATATTTAAAATTTTGAATTTGGATCTTTTCCTGGGTTAGCAATATGTGATATCATACTCTCTCGCAAGATTCTTACTCTACAGTGAACTGTGTTGCTATGTGATGATGCTTGGTAGGTGAGCTGTATTGAACGCATTTTCAGTTTATGATGGGTTTATCAGAATATAACCCCCTTTGGGCGGGTGGATGAGGGGGTGGTACCAGGGATTGAACTCAGGGGCACTGGACCACGGAGCCTCATCCCCAGCCCTATTTTGTATTTTATTTATCAACAGAGTCTCACTGAGTGGCTTAGCACCTCGCTTTTGCTGAGGCTGGCTTGGAACTCGAGATCCTCCTGCCTCATCCTCCCGAGCCACTGGGATTACAATAACCCCCTTTTATGTTAAGAAACATCTGCCGATTACTCACAATCACCATGTGGTTGTGTTTTACTACTGTCTAGTCTAATGCTATCTGTATTTGCATTGATGGGGATTGGTATTTCTCCCGGTGGAGGATCCCCTTTTCCTGATTCTTGCCATGTCTACGAATCATTTTTATTGGATGCAGGAGGTTGAGATATTTCCTTCCTGCAGGTCTGGAACTTGCTGCTTTCCATGAAGTCATACTAGACTTTGCTCCAGCAGGCAGCTGAGTTATCCGTGGAATAGTTTTATTCCTTTCAGGTTCCTTAGAAAGTTCTGCTCGGGCAGGGTGAGAGCAGACGTCTCCCACCCTATCAGGGATGGCTGATTCCTATTAGTTCAACCTGGCTCCACTCAAGTTTCCACTAACTGTGTGAGGGGCCAGCACTGAGGTCTGCCTCTGAGAATTGGCCCAGACTCAACTGTTTCTGTCGAGGGTAAGATCTGAGAGCCGTTTAGCTTAGTCCAACCTTGTCACGTCCCCTCTGCTCAAACAAATCAAGCCCTTGGCTAAACTTCAAAGGGTTACCTGTGTGGTCCTGAAGCTCCTTCTCCATCTGTCTCCTCCATCCCAGGACTCTTTCCAAGCTGCCCCGGCCCTCCCTAAGGTTGGACCTGCTCCTCATCTCATGAGGGCCACTGAGCTCTGGTTAGGTTTCCCTGCCGACATCTGTGGCCCGGAGATGACATCCAGGAACAAAAGGAATAGACTCCTAGGACTTATCTCATCGGCTTCCCTTCCTTTAGGAGTCTTAGCCTCGCCCTGACTACCCACCCCAAATGGTGATTTCCTCTCCCACCCCCACCCCCCACCCCCGCATTCTAGATGCTTGGTGAAGTAGAGAAATTAAAGATTCTTATGATTCTTTATGTCTGGAAATAAAACTCCTAGAAAATGGAGCTTAAAATTGAAAGAAGAGAATATTTCTACTCATCTGAGAGGCAGGCTGCTAAAAAAACTTTGATCAGAAACCGCAATGGTAAAAACGAGGAGAAAAAAACACCGTAAATATATTTATGGATAAATAAATTGGTGTAACCTCTGTGAAGAGTAATTTGGAAATACTTATCAAAAAGTAGATGTCCACATGATTTGATCCAATGATTCCATTTCTGGAAAATTTGTGCTACAGACATACACAAGACCAAAATTTATTACGTGTGTGTGTGTGTGTGTGTGTGTGTACAAACACACGTATATACTTAGTATATATATGTGTATTTATACTTATGTATATATGTGTATACACACCATCATCATTTTGCATTGATGAAGGAGCAAAATATTAGAGACAAGGAAACGTCCATCAATAGGGAAAAAGTTAAACCAATAATGGTAGCTTCACACAATGATTTATTATGCAGATATTAAAAACCGTGAGTCATAGCTCTCCATCGGCTCAAACATACAGGGTGAACGCAGAGTGATACACAGTGTGTACAATGTGCTACTATTTATAACCCCATTTCTGATGTTCTAGAACTACATGGTTTAATAGTTAGGGGAAAGGTGTTATTCCTAACCCAATACTTTTCTGAAGAAAGAAATTGGCTATAGCCATCAGTGATTACTTTTTACTAAAAACCTTATTATTATTTTTGATTTCTGAACCATGTGGATGGCATTAAATAGGTAGGTATATGTATTGGGGAAAATCTATTTGATGGTTTCTCTAAGGATAAATTAGAAAAGGTAAAATTAGCTCAGCACCAGTTTCTGGTGCATAGTATTTATTTTTAAAACTTATTGAAAAAAAAAGAAATATAGGAACAGGCAAGTTGCTTTCATGTTATTCCAGTAACCCAAGAATGAAGCGAATGTTGAGAAATATTTGAGAAATAAATCTGGGTGCCCAGGACGTTTCTTTCATTAAATGAGATAGAAGTCAAGGACAAGAAAGAAAGAAAAAAAAAAAGATTTGTTGAAGGAAATGGGTTTTTTTGTTTGAAATGTATGACTATAAGGTACTCGTGGGAAATTCAGGGAAAATGGGTAGAGAATTAGAAATTTGTATATGGAGTTCAGGAAAAGACGCTGAGACTATAAATTCTCCGTTTTACAGCTAACTGAATAGGACGGTGTTTGAAGAGAAAAGAGAAGGAGAGTCCTTCAGGGCGTGTGAGGAGTGATTAACCTGGAGGATTGAAGGCAGCTCTGGGGCCAGTGGTATTAGAATTGAGCCAAGGGACACGAAAACCAGGCATTATCATCACAAGAAAAAAAAAAAAATCTTAAATTTGGGGATAGAACTAAGTGAATGTGGGCGTGTCATAGAAATGGCTAGTATGCATTTGCCACAGCTGTTTTTATTTTTTTAATCTCCTTCCCGCACGGACAGTGTGAGTAGTTCCAACAGATAATCTAAACAGAAGTAAAATGCACTAAAGATCCACCTGAAGCCCTCAGCTGTCCATGGGCGACTCACTACCTCTGCTCCACTGCCGTGATCCTATAGGAGTGGTCATGTGTGTTTTTGAAATTTTAAAGCCACCTGGATCACTGAGACCCTCCATGGAGAACAGTTGCCCCCCCAGAGACTCGCCTCCCCCCTGCACAGAATCTGGTGGATGATAAATAAGATTTCATCACACGAAGTCCTTGAGATGCTGGGTGCATTCACTACTGCAATGCAAGCTCACCCGTGGGCTGCCAAAGATCAACCTCCCCTTCTCCGGCCATTCTTTCCTTTGGACCAACGCAAGCCACTGAATCTCCTCCATCTCTTTCAGGTAATAAGATAATGTGTCCAAAGATCTCGGTAACACAGCGTCTCTACAGTGCCTGCAAGTCCCGCGTGGAGCTGTGCGTCCTTGGCAGAGCAGTCAAGCTACCACCCAGTGGCTGCCTTAGCCAAGGCCGCTGTGCAGCGTTGCTGTCTAGACACGGACCATCTCGGAATGAGGCTCCTGTTGAGCTGTATGCTCAGACCTTCACCCATCATGTAACCCGGGTGATTTTCTTACTGATTCAAGGCCACTGTATGGATTACAGAAATTAACTCTTACCCCAGAAGCATTCTCCAAGATTTCTTATCTAGTCTTTATACCTGCTTTTTCTTTCTTTTTTTTTTTTTCAATACCTAACATTTTTATTATAGCCATTCTTGTGTGCATATATGGGAATATCTCATTTTGGTTTTTTTAAAAAAATTTTATTTGTTTTAATTAGTTATACATGACAGCAGAAATGCATTTATGCACTTTGATATATCAGACACAAATGGGGTATAATTTCTCATTTTTCTGATAGTATATGTTGTAGAGTCCCATTGGTGATGCAGTCATATATATATATACATAAGAATGTCTGTTTCATTCTATGATCTTTCCTATGCCCTTATCCCCTCCCCTCCCTTGCTCCCCTGTACCTAATCTAAAGTAACTCTATTCTTTCCTAGCGCCACCCCCCCTTATTGTGAATTAGCATCCGCATTCAGAGAAAACTATTCAGCCTTTGTTTTTTGGAGGGATTGGCCTATTTCACTTAGCATGATAGCCTTCAACTACATCCATTTACCGACAAACGCCATAATTTATTCTTTTCTTTACAGCTAAATAATATTCCATTGTGTGTGTGTGTGTGTGTGTGTGTATATATATATATATATATATATATATATATATTATATATATATATATATATATATATATATTTCACATTTTCTTTATCCATTCATCTATTGAAGGACATCTAGGTTGGTTCCACAGTTTAGCTATTGTGAATTGAGTTTCTACGAACATTGACCTGGCCATATCACTGTAAAATGCTGGTTTTAAGTCCTTTGGGTATAAACTGAGGAAAGAGATAAATGGGTCAAATGGTGGTTCCATACCAAGTAAGGAAAATCCATACTGCTTTCCATAGAATTGGGCCAATTCGCAGTCCAACCAGCAATGTATGAGTGTGCCTTTTCACTCACATCCTCACCAACACTTATTGTTGCCTGTATTATTGATGATTGTCATATAACTCTTATAACTCTCATATAACTCTTGTAAATGTTTCCCTACTATTAGCATCTTACATCTGTCACCATTCATCCGGATCGGCATGCGGTGGACTAATGTTCATAGTTTGGTCCAGTGTCCTTACATTTTCCCTGGGTCCTTTTTCTGTCCCAAGACCCCACTGGGTTCTCCATTTGCATTTCCATCACGTTTCCTCAGTCTCCTCTTGTCTGCAATAGATTCTTGATCTTTCTTATTCTCCACCAAACAATCTTGAAGAGTGTTGACCGGGTGAGGTGTCAACCCTTAATTTGGGTGTATCTTGTGTTTTTCTTTCTCATAATTAGTCTGAGTTTATTGGTTTGGAAAGAAGAAGCTCACAGAGGTAAAGTGCCCTTTCTGTCTCCTGAAATAAGTTCACCTTCACATCAAGAGTTCACCATGACTTGTGGCTGTCGATGCCTTGAGCCTGACTAGTGGAAGCAATGTGAGCCGGCTCTCTCCTCCCTTCATGCTGCACTCTTTAAAGAGAGCAAGACACCTGCTTAGGTCCTGAGGGGGTTAGTTCCACCTCCTTTGGGGTGTGTGCTCTGCAAAATTTATTTGGAATTCCTCCGCATGGAAGATTCATTTCTCCTCTTCCATTTATCGGTTGCATTCAGTCATTTATATCAGCTCGTGGATACTTCTTTTATGCTCTGGATTATTATTTTGTACCACTTAATTTTGTGTGTGTGGTTTTAATTGTCCTATTTTTTGTCCACTGGGAACCCTCTCAGCTGGTGGCTGTGCCCCTTTGACCTACTTTCATGCGTTTTTGTATTTTGAGCATTTTCCTTCCTTTCCTGAGCTGCTCAAGATGCCAGGCTCATCTTGTGGTTTTTCCTCCTCTGGTCACAGGATTAGCTATTTCTCCAAGGAGAAGCCCGAGTTTCTTTAAGGAGGTGATGGTTTTGGAAAACAAGAGCCAGGCAAGGTGTGATCCTTTAAGGCCTTTCAGCAGAAGAGCAAAGCATCCGTGTGTGTATGCTAACGGATGCACATGCACGTATGTAGAGACATTGATCTTACCTCTCTGGGTTGACATTATTCAGACCTAAGGGTTTACTTCCCACTGCCACCTACGTCACCTGGATCGGGACAGCCTCCGTCCCTGTGCTGATCTATAAATCCCCACTCCAACAGTGAAGCACCTGGTTCCAAAAATACGTACCATCCACGTACTCATCTGCTCAATTCCAGCATTCCACGCGCACCAGGGCCAGGATGGCTGATCGACATCCCCATGAGGACCAGCCTTATCCAACAGAGTACAATACCACCACGCGCAGCCCCAGCGTCGATTCCATTCATTTGCAGAGGTAGGTAGGTCGGTCCACTGGTTATCTTTCTTGCTTTTAGAAATGTGTACAATTTTCCAACTGCTCTGGAAGGTAGTACAGAGATTCCTCAAGAAACTAGGGATGGAGCCACCAAATGAATGACTCAGCTATCCCACGCCCGGGGAATTTCCCCCCAAAGATCTAAAATTGGCAGACTACAGAGCTACAGCCACCTCCATGTTTATAGCAGCCCAATTCAGAATAGGTAAACCATGGACTCAGCCCAGATGCTTGTCAATGGGTGAATGGATTCAGGAATTGTGGTCAATATATACAAGGGAGTTCTACTCACCCATTAGAAAGGATGAAATTATGGCATTTTCCAGTAAATAGATGGAAATGGAGAATATCGTGCTAAGTGAAATTAGCCAGACTCGGAAACTGAAAAGTCGAATGTTTTCTCTCGTATGTGGGAAACCTAGAGTACAATAAAGGAAAGAAGAATGAGGATTGGATAACATAAGGAACCAATCAAATACTTAATAGATAAGACAAAAAGAAGTCCAGTAGAGGAGAGGGGGGAGGATGGGGGACAGGAGGGAGGATGGGAGAGAAAAGGGGAAGGAAAAGGAAGAAATCCATTTCCACGCCTGTAAGTCTCTCAGGATGAACCCAATGGCTATGTATAACTACAAAACTCTAAGGAAAAAAAATGTACGGTTTTTATTTTTCTCAGAGCATCTGTAATTTTGAAAATGTTTGTGCATATGTAAGGTGTACAAAATGAAGTTTCTGGGTACATACATAGTGAAATACTTGCTGTACTCAAGCAGATTAACACATCCATCATCGTCTTCGTGTGTGCTGGGGGTGAGATCTTAGCAAATTTCTAGCACGTAACACACTGTTACCAATTGTCCTCATGGGGACACCTCACACCTGTTCCTCCTGCCCAACTCTTCAGACCTTATTACCTTATTACCTTTCATCTACATCTCCCCGCCACCTCTCAGCCCTGGTAGCTACTGTCCTACCCTGCGTTTTTATGTATTCAAATACGTTTAGGTCCCACATAAAACTGAGACCATGCCTCGTTTTTCTTCCCATCTCTGGGTTATGGCTCCTCCCAGTTTCTCACCCCCACTTTCCGGAGGTTATTTCGTGTATCTCTAATCCAGTTGGATACTCTTCCAACAGTCCCTTGCAATGATTATTTCCTAAATTTGCATTCGCTAGGGGATTGAATCCAGGGGCGCTCAACCACCGAGCCACATCCTCAGCCCATTTTTTATATTTTATTTAGAGACAAGGTCTCACTGAGTTGCTTAGGGCCTTGCTAAGTTGCTGAGGCTGGCTTTGAATTCACAATCCTCCTGCCTCAGCCTCCCGAGCTGCTGGGATTACAGGCATGTGCCACTGTGCCCAGCAAGAGTTTTTAAATGTGTAACTCAGAAGGACTTAACATTTACAATGTGGCATACCTATTACTTCTTTCAAATTCCAAAACATCTTTATTACCCCAACAGAAAGTCCCATAATCATTGAAGGTCTTCGCCTTACCTCCCTTACCTCCAGCCCCTGGAAGCCACTAATCTATTTTCTGTATCTATGGATTTCTGTACCTATTCTTGACACTTCATACAGAGGAAATTATATGCCATATGTCCTTTTTTTGTCTGGCTTCCTTCATTTAGCTTTCAAGTTTCCTCATGTTGGAGCATATAGCAGCACTCCATTCCTTTTTCATGGCAAACCAATATTTCAGCGTAGGTATATACCACATTCAATTTATTCATTTACTGACTGAAGGATGGTTGGATTGGTGTCACCTTCTGGCTTTTGTGAATATGCTGCTAGGACATTTGTGTGCAAGTATTTTGAGTACTTGTTTTCAATTATTTGGACATATACCTAGTGGTGAAATTGCTGGGTCATAGGATAATTCTTTTGAACTATTTAAAAAACATCAAACTGTACATATTGCCTCTTATCCTCTAGGTCCACTGTTTCACTTTCCTGATGATCTCCTTTGAAGCACAAGTTGTTCATTTTGATGAAACTCAATTTATCTATTGTTCCCCTTGATTATTGTGCTTTGGGGGTCATTTCTTAAAATTCATTACCAAATCTGAGATCATGAAGTTATACTATTTTCTTTAAGATTTTTATAGTTATAGTTCATATATTGAAGTTATTGATCCATTTTGAATAAGTTTTTTTATTTTTGCATAATGTGAGATAGGGATCCAACTTCTTCCTTTTACACGTGGGATACCAAATTATCCCAGCACCAGTTGCTGAAGAGACCATTCTTTTCACAGTGAATGGGCTTGACCCCCTGTTGAAAATCCATCTGTCAGAGGTACATGGGTTTATTTCTGAAACTATTAATTTTATTTAACTGAGCTGTGTATCTATTTTGTGCTGGTAGCATAATGTGTTAAATGTCACACTATTTTAGCAAGTTTTGGGTTTGGAAAATGAGTCCTACAGTTTTGCTCTCCCCACCACCCCAATCATCTTTGAATTTATTCCTTATAAATTTGAGAATTAGCTTTTTCATTTCTACAAAATCGATTGCTAGGCTGTTGGGATATTGATAGGGATGATATTGATTCCATAAATTACCTTGATTGGAATTTTCATCTGAAAACTGTTATGTCATCCAAATCCATGAATATGGGATATCTTTCCATTTATTTATGTCTTCTTTGATCTCTTTTAGCTCTGTTTTAGAATTTTTCATATATAGGTTTTTTTTACCTCCTTGGTTAAATTTATTCTTACTATTTTATTCTTCTGGATGCTATTATAACTGGAAATTTTTTTCTTAATTCCCTTTTTGTATTATTTATTGCTGTCATATAAAAACCTAACTGGATTTTTAAGGTGTTGATATCGCACCCTTCAACTTTTCTAAATACATTTATTAGCTCTAGTGATTTTGTATTTTATGAAATTTAGGGTTTTGTATATGTAGGATCACGTGTTCTGTGATTAGAGAGAGGTTTTTCTCTTCCTTCCCAATTTGTTACTTTTTCTTGCCTAATTTACGTGGCTAAATTTAGAGTCACCGTGGTAAAACCAGACATCTTTGTTTTGTCCTTGACCTAAGTTTATGATCTTTCACCATTGAGTATAACGTAGTTGGTTTCTTTTTATCTTTCTATGATCTTCCATTGGCTGATGCATTTTTAAGGTCAAATATTTGTGTTACCTGAAATGCATTTACTATGAGGAGTGAGATATCATTTTGCTATGGCTTCTAATTTTCTTAAGATATATTGATTAAAGTCTCTATTATTTGCACTAATATGAATTTCACCATTTAAAAAATTTTATCTGTATTAATCTAAATTTCTTCATTGTCTACTTTCTTTTTTATTCGTGGGAGAAACACACCATTTCAATTACTGTAGCCTTAAAATATTTCTCTACATCTGATAGCAACCTGATAGCATTAATCTTCAAAAGTGTTATTTTATTTCTCAATTTTCTTAGATCATTTTAATTTTTAATGTAAATGTCCATATGAATTTCTTTGGTTCAAAAGCAAGCCTGTCAGTATATTTTAACAAAATCATATTCATATATATGCATATATATTTTTTATGTGATATATATTTATTTAGAAAAACTTAAGAATTTATATAATTAGTCTCATAACTCAGGAAAAGAATATGCCTGGTCATTTGTGTCATATTTTGGTTTTTTTTTTTTTTTACTCTTAAAAACTCTTTGTGCATATAAAGCACATGACATTTTTAATTCTGGGAAAATTGAATCATTTATCATGGAATCTCTTTCATCTTGCTTGGTTTTGAGATTTGGGAGATCTTCATAAACACCCAGTAACTCAAGTTAGTTATTATTCTTGTGTCAATTGCTAAGCATATAAGAGTCAGTATTTTTACCCAACCTGACTCGACATCTGCGTTCTTCGTGCTTTATCCTAAGGTGCAGGGGGATGGATCTAGGTGCTGACGCCTACCGTCTGTGAGTGGAACTGCACCTCTGAGACTAAACGGAGTGCAGTGAACTCTCGGTTTTCCACCCTCTGGCATTTATTTTTAAGAGCTGACTTTCAAGCAGCCAGTTCAGGTCCTGCCCTTGCAAATCCCACCCCCACAATGATTCACAGGTCTCCTGAAGACCTCGGAGAAGAGACACATCCCACCCGGGGTTGAGGGAGGTCGTGTGGATGGAGGAGGTGATCTTTTGAGTTGAACCTGCAGGATGACAGGAGACGGAGTGGAATAGCCCAGGATGCACTGCATTCCAAGATTTCTAGCACAGCTAGATTCTGTTCCTCGAATGACAGTACGTGAACCACCAGAATCATGAGTCAGGACGAAGACAGTGGGAAGATGTAAAATAAAAATGCCAAAATGTCTTTGGTAGTCAGTTTGACTGGAAATATGTGAAGGAACTTCTCTTTAAAATTTATATCCATGTACTAGGGACTTGGGTTATAGAATATTTGCAACAACACCAGAGCAAAAAAAAAAAAAAAACCCAAACAACAAAAACACCCCACTTTTTTTATTGAATCTGATATGGGGAGTCTCTGCTCAATTATCCCAAAATTTATGTCTTAAATCTAAAGGTACCCCTAGTAATGGTACTAGCAACAGAGAGAAGACTAGCTTGATTCTGATTTTGTCTGATCCAGAATTTTTGAAATGACTTTACTGTTACATAAAGTGAATTACCATCATATTATTTTAATGTAATAAAAACTTGATTTATGGGGTTGAGGAGAAAGTAGAATTCACATAAATTCTTGAGTTAAGCCACGGCACTGCAAGGATATTTCTCCCCTGGATGAGACCGTTCAAATCATGGTTTCGTACTTGTTTAGACTCCAAGCATTTGTGTATAAAGGTCTTGTGGAAAATCAACTAAAGTTAGTATTTTGCTACATTCTCATTTCTATCTGCTATCCACATGCCTGTGGGTGTCTGTATTCACGCCACTCTGTAACATATTTTAAATCTTTCAGTATAACAGTGTATCTCATATTATCACTTTCTGAAAACATATTCATAGATATATAAAAGTCCATCTTATGCATACATCATAACTTCTTCCCTTGTCTTACTGGGGAATGTCTTGTTATTAAATGCAGGGCTGTGGAAAACACACTTAGGTGGTGTGCACCTCTGTGGGCACAACCTAACCAACGTTCACTTACTGCCCTTACACCCAAATCCAAGCTGGGTACCCTTTTCCCTTCATCTTCACCAACATTTATTGTGTTCTTGATAATTGCCATTCTGACTGGAGTGAGAGGAAATCTTGGAGTAGTTTTAATTTGCATTTCTCTAATTGCCAGAGAGGATGAACAATATATTTTTTCATATATTTCTTGATCCATTATATTTCTTCTTCTGTGAAGTGTCTGTTCAGTTCCTTAGCCCATTTATTGATTGGACTATTTTTTTTTTTGATGTTAAGTTTTTTGAGTTCTTTATTTTGTTCTGTCTGAGATGTGTGTGGTAGAAGTTTTCTCCCATTCTGTAGGCTCTCTCTTCATGTTATTAATTGTTTTCTTTGCCGAGAAGAAGCTTTTTAGTTTGAATCCATCCCACTTATTGATTCTTGATTTTCCTTCTTGTGCTTTAGGAGTTTTGTTAAGGAAATCAGATCCTAGGCTGATGTGGTAAAGATTTGAGCTGATTTTCTGTTCTAGCACCTAAGTCTTTGATGTTGGTGAGAATGTGGGGGAAAAGGTGCAACTCATACACTGCTGGTGGGAAATGCAAATTGTTGCAGCCATTATGGAAAGCAGTACGGAGATTCCTCAGAAAACTTCAAAATGAAACCACCATTTGACCCAGCTACCCCACTTTTTGGTTTGTAACCAAAGTACTTAAAATCAGCATACCATGGAGATATAGCCACATCAATGTTTATAGCAGCTCAACTCACAATACCTAAACTATGGAACCAATCTGGGTGCCCTTGGACAGATGAATGGATAAAGAAAATGTGGTGTATATACACAATAGAATATTACTCAGCCTTAAAAAAGAATAAAATCATGGCATTTGCAGGTGAATGGATGGAGCTGTAGAATATGCTAAGCAAAATAAGCCAATCCAAAAAAAAAAAAAAAACAAAGGCCAAATGTTTTCTATAATATGCAGTTGCTAACTCATAGTAAGGGGTGGGGTAGTGAAGAACAGAGTTCCTTTGGGTTAGGTAGAGGGGAGTGAAGAGAGGAGAGGGGTTATGGGGTAGGAAGGAGAGTAGAAGGAACCAGATGTTATTACCCTGTGTGCATATATGATCACACCACCAGTGTAACCTGCATCATGTACAACCAGCAGAATGAGAAATCATACTCCATTTATGTATGATGAGTCAAAATGCATTCTACTGTCATGTAAAACTAATTAGAAGAAAAAAATAAAAGTTAAAAAAAAAATCCGAGCTGTGGACACGCGTGTGGATCGAGGCTTCCAGGGTTCCACACATACCAGCAGGTTTCTTCTTTTTTTATATATATATTTATTTTTTAGTTCTCGGCGGACACAACATCTTTGTTGGTATGTGGTGCTGAGGATCGAACCCGGGCCGCACGCATGCCAGGCGAGCGCGCTACCGCCTGAGCCACATCCCCAGCCCCCAGCAGGTTTCTTCTGTACACTTGGGTGAAACTTATCATATTGTGCCTCCACCCCAAGCCCATGTTGAGGCTTAATTCCTTCCTTCCGGCGGTCTCTGGAAGATCAGAGTCGTTTGAACAGAGGCAGAGACTCATGAGTGGACAAAGGCCTTCTCACGAGAGTGAGTTCCTCCTCATTGGAGCGGGTTGTCATAAAGCAGGATCCCCCTTCCTGTTTCGTCTCTCCTTCTCATGCTTGCTCCCCTTTCCACTTTTCCACGCAGCAGCATAAGGCCCTCATCAGAAGCTGAGCAGATGTGACCACCTGGTCTTGGACTTCCAGCTTCCAGAACGGTTGGCTGAATCAACCTCTTTTCTTTGTAAATCACCCAGACTTGGACACTTTGTTATAACATCAGAAAGCAGACTAAGACAATCTCTTAACCAGCATCTCTAGAGGTAACACTGACTTGCCATAAGATGAACTAAAGGAAAAGAAAAAAATAACAATAATGCAATAACATTAATAATGCAAATAACACACATAAAGCGCACCACAGGCATTATCCTAAATGTTCTTGATATTGGTGGATTTAATCGTCACAACCGTCCCATGAGATTTATTCTATAATTGTGAATACCTAAGTAGGTAGGAAAAGGACAGAGAGTTTAAGTGACTTATCCAAGCTTGCACAGCACGTTAAATAGCAGAACAAAGTTCTGATCCCAGGGGTCGGACTCCAAATCCAGGGTTGACCATAAAATCAGATGCGATTAGCTGATAAAGAAGACAGAAAGACAGAAAGGGAGAACACAGGTGGAGAAGACTTCAGAGAGGTACTGTCTCTGTGCTGGTCCCTGTCACATCTCATTCCAAACATGCTGAGTGGTAGGAGGATTTATTCCAATTTCTAAATGGAGAAACGGACGCTCAGGACGTTGATTTATGGGCTTCAACTGACAGAACTCAATAGATGCCACTTGCTTTCTCTTCAGGAGAGCATCATGGGAGAGTCCCCCAGCCAGACCTGATTTTCATGTGGGTGCATCTCTAAGTCACCTACAGCCTCTCACATACCCATCTCCAGAGCATCTCTCAGGCTTGCTCTGGTGAGAAGGAGACATTTGTCAGCAAAAACCGGTCCTCTGGCCACCCAGCCTCTCTGCTGAGGACCAAACATACTGAAAAATTGCTCACTGCCCGATTTTATTGACTCTAACCCCAAATCATCTTTCTTTAAATAGGCTGTTTTCAAAGGGTGAGCGGGAAGAAGTGACATATTATTACACCACAGCGGAGACAAATTGTCAGAGAGGTTGGCAGCCTGGTAGAAAACCCTTCCTGAAGTTACAGATGTAGAATTAACCTTTACATCCATCCTGCGAAGTGGGAAGACACCGGCAAGTGAGATGTAACTGGGGAAATGAAAAAAAGATCCTTACCCAACGTTCAGAGAGAGAGAGAGAGAGAGAGAGAGAGAGAGAGAGGGGAGAGAGAGAGCAGGAAATGCCACAGGAATCTCTTACGGTGCTGAGCGGGCATCTTTACTCGGAAGAATAGCCACAGGCCAGATTTCTCCAGCACCTTTCATCTCTGAGCTCTTTGCAACATACAAATACACTGAATTCTTGGCACTTAGTGCTGTGAGGCTGCTACCTCCAAGACAGAATGGAACAGTCATTTAGCACCAGCGCCATCACCTCCAGCATCTAAAATTCCCTTTAAAAAACAAAAAAACCCTCTCTTCTTCTCAAAGTCACTGGGTTGCTTGAGAGTGGGTAGAACTGTTGACCATGATGCATTTGTTTTGCAGATCTGGCCTCTGCCCACTGCTCTGACATGGTCTCTGCACGCCATCTGCCCCTTTGATTTACGCAGTGCAGTCCCTCCCAACCCTGGTTGCTCTTTATCACATCCCTTGCTTGGTGCCTTCAGAGAACTTATGGTAATACAAGGCTCACGGGGGTAGCTCAGTGGTTGGCATGTGCTTAGCATGCACCAGGCCCTGGGCTCCATCCTTGACATGGACTTGTGTGCATGCGCACACACACACACACACACACACACACATGCAAACACAACATGTACACACACACACGTGCACGCACATACATATGCCATGGATGGTCATTGAAATGCGCTGACCCATGTGTTGGCTGGCTCCTGCATTAGACCAGACACTCAGAACAGCAAAGGCCTGTCTCTCTTGCTCCGTACCTGCCTTCTGTCCTGACCCCAGCAGAGTCTCAGCGTGTGGTAGATGCTCACTTGCACAATACAGCTTTTTTGAAGGATTAGATCCCCAAAGGCATCAATAACAGCAGCTCTGACAGTTAGTCCGGCTGTCCTCCTTGATGCTATGGCTTAGCTTGATTCCTCTGTTCCATGCAAGTGGAACATAGCCCCTGAGGCAGGGTCATCCAGGGGAGCAGCTCTCAAGACCTCGAAGCAAAACATCCGATTTTGACTTATCCCTGTTGCCTAATAACTGAGTATTTCAAAGGAAGCCTCACTCTTAGGACAACAGTGTCCTTTGTATAAAGCAGTTGATGGTGCTTCTAGGTGGTGGTAACATGCTCCAGCAGAATCAGACCTGCATTTCCTCCAAACTCATGAAATTGATTAAAATACTAATAACCACTGAAAAAGCCATTGCCAGCAGCTACTATGTAATGGAAGGGGGGTCCAACTTAGTGTTTGAAACCTTAACAAAATGACATCAAGGAAGAGAAATGATGTTCCATCAAAGTGAAGCAAAAATTCTAACCTGATAGTGTTCCCCAGATGGCACTGGGAATGGGGGGAGTGGGGAGAAGCAGTAAAATGCTTATCAACACACCCCAAGTTGATATGTGGCCCAAGATGCTGCCCACCGGAAGTTATAGAACAACCTTCAATCTTGACTAATTATCAGAAAATCATTCTTTTTTTTTTTTTTCCTAAGATGTTTGGAACCAACGAGATCTGATTTTCTTTTTTAAGCCCTTTTCAGCAATTAGGCATAAAATCCAAAGTCTGAAACTCATTTTTTAAATTTTTTTTTATTGTTGGTTGTTCAAAACATTACATAGTTCTTTTTTTTTTTTTTTTTAAAGAGAGAGTGAGAGAGGAGAGAGAGTGAGAGAGAGAGAGAGAGAGAATTTTTAATATTTATTTTTTAGTTCTCGGCAGACACAACATCTTTGTTGGTATGTGGTGCTGAGGATCGAACCCGGGCCGCACGCATGCCAGGCGAGCGCGCTACCGCTTGAGCCACATCCCCAGCCCCATTACATAGTTCTTGATATATCATATTTCACACTTTGATTCAAGTGGGTTATGAACTCCCATTTTTACCCCGTATACAGATTGCAGAATCACATCAGTTACACTTCCATTGATTTACATATTGCCATACTCGTGTCTGTTGTATTCTGCTGCCTTTCCTATCCTCTACTATCCCCCCTCCCCTCCCCTCCCCTCTTCTCTCTCTACCCCCTCTACTGTAATTCATTTCTCCCCCTTCTATTATTTTTCCCTTTCCCCTCACTTCCTCTTGTATGTAATTTTGTATAACCATGAGGGTCTCCTTCCATTTCCATGCAATTTCCCTTCCCTCTCGCTTTCCCTCCCACCTCTTATCCCTGTTAAAATGTTAGTCTTCTTCTCATGCTCTTCGTCCCTACTCTTGAAACTCATTTTCTTAAGTTATTGAAATATACCTCTAACTAAGGGAAGGAAACTTAGATCTTGGGCATAATATAAGAAAGAATGAGAGAGGAAGGAGAAGAGGGAAGAGACACAGAGGAGAGAGACAAACCTTGCTAAGCCAACTATTTGCACAATTAAGTTTTCTTTATATTTCATGTTTCATGAATGGAAAGTATGTGTGTGTTAGCTGGCTTTCTTTTACTGTAACAAAACACTTGAGATAATGAACTTATAAAGAATAAAGGTTTATTTTGATTCACCATTTGGAAGCTTTGGATCTATGATCCACCAGCTGAGTTGCTTTGGCTTTATGTTGGGATCATCATGGCAGAAGTGAAATGGCCAAGAAGCAAAAAAGAAAGAGGAAGAAGCCAGGGTCCTGAAATTTCCTTGAGTCCTAAGGCTATCCTAGTGGGCCCCACCTCCTCTCCTCTCAGTTTGCACCACCTCCCAATAGCACCACCTGGAGGACGAAGCCATTAACACATGTGCCTTCCCAGGACATTCAACATGCAAAGGTTAGTAATATATGAGCAACTCCCAGATTCAATCCCTTGCTCATCAGAAAAACAAAGGGATTTTAGATAAAGATATTTTTTAAAAAAGCAAAGGAAATGAACCATACACACATGCATCTATATTACTTCCAATAAAAGGTATGGAAAGAGCACCCATTACTAGTAAAACAAGAGGCTTTGCAACATATACAATCAAGAGACTTTGCCACATTTACAATCTATGGATGCAATTAAAAGACAAGAAATGAAGAACTACGGAAAGACAGACCAAGCAACCTGATGGAAATGGAGCCGAACACCCAGATTGGCACAAGGACTACTTCTAGCTATGAAAAGTACTAATTAGGACAAGATTTCAAAGTTGAGATAATAAGACAACCCAATAGGATGGGAGGGGTTTTGCAGATTTCAGGAAACAAATGGAGGACCAAAATAGCATGAGTATAAAATTAATGAATTAGAGAGAAATCACAAGAATAAAATAGGTTCAGTGACAAGTAAAATAACTGCATAAAAAACAGATCTGGATCAGGAAGAAAATACACAAGAGATTAAAAAGTCTAAAAAAGAAGATTATAAGTATGATTTTTTTTCTGATTTTGCCACCATGTGGAGAGAGCCCGTTTGAGTATCAGTCCAACAGAGAATGAAGGGGAGTCAGAGAAAAAGATGGATTCCAGACAATATCACTCAATCACCTGGTTCAACTGTACCTGAAGCTACAATTCCCACTTTGGACTTTGTAATTATTTACCTAAACAATAATTCTTCTTTTTTTGCATAAGATATTTTTGGTTAGATCTCTCCCACTTGCTTTTAAAATCAGAATCCTTACTAAAACAGTAAGAGTGCAATGATCTAAAATAACTTTCTAAGATTTCAGTGTCTTATTTCCTTACCTGAAACATGAGGATAATAAGTATATGTACCCTATACGAATGTTATGTGAGTCTATCTATGTATCTATGTATCTATTATCTATCTATCTGTCTAGTCTCTCTATATACTTACATCTACAACTCACATGCACAATACCTTGGGCAATGTCTGCCACAGTGTTAGAGACGTTATGGAAGCTTATTATTCCTGAGTTCAGAATTAATTCTGCTATGGTACCTTAGCTGGAAAGATAAATTGGTTCCATATTATTTGGTGTTGAGAGATTTTACTAATTCTGGCAGTTAAAATACGACGGGCATTTTTCTAAGCATTTTGCATTCATTAATTCATTTAACCCTTACGAAACTTATGGAGTAGGCATATTCTTCTTCCCATTTATACTCATTTTATAGAAGCACTCAGAGGTTAACTGATTTTTCCAAGGTTGTGAGGGTTGTCATGATGGAGAAAGGATGGTTCCAGAAGCCACGCTCTTTGCCAGATGAACACATGGGTAGAAGTGCCATACTGGATGGATGCAGAAGGAAGCCATCATTTAAGATTCCTGCACCAAGAAGTGACATTAAAAAGGAGAGAGCTGTGGATTCCAGGTAGCCCAATTCAAAAGCTTCAAAGGGAGATGCTATTGTAGCAGTGTTCATCAAGCCTGTGTTTGTATGAGTCTTCCCTGTCCAACCCTCTAGGGAAGGAATTCAGTGAGGACACCCCACGGGTACCCATTTCAGCACCTTGGAGAGAGAACTTGAGGCATGCGCCAATCTCTACCTGGTGGCTTCCAAGCAATCCTGCCTCTGGCACCTGAGATAACCCCTTGACAAGGATAATTAAAATGTGCATAGAGCAAACATGCCTTTATTTAGGACATTTCTGAGGTTCATGAAATGTGACCCTGTTCTCTTTTGATATCTAGTCAATCATCTTAACAATGTAACAAGTTGCCATTATGCATCTCAAAGGTGGAGGGAACCAGGAGGAGCCCAGGAAAGGCTGTTCCTGGTTTGAATAAAAGGCAGCTGCCTGGCTGAGCTGGGGGTTGAGGGAGATGCTGATAGAATCCTGACGGCAGGATGGCGGGGGGGGGGTGGTGGTGGAAGGCACAGGACGGGTGCCAAGGAGACCCTCCTGCAAGGGGAGAGCCAGGAAGGGCAGGTTCAAAGGAACAGAAAAGGGAAGAAAAATCTCTCTCACTTATTAAGAGCAAGGCTGGAGATCTTAAATGGCTTTTTTCTAAGTCTGAAAGCAGTATCATGATACAGTATGACTTTTCCTATGAGAGAGAGAGAGAGAGAGAGAGAGAGAGAGAGGGAGGGAAGGAAAGAAAAGTGACCCATCTCCCCACCCTCCTCGACTTACCACCCAATCCATTTAAACTAGGGTGATTCAGTTCCATCTCCCACAATCCAATCATTTCCACCTGCAAACATAACTGCATTAACACAGGAGTTTTGGGGTGGGGGGACACCTCACATCCAAACCATAATAGTTGCAAGGAAAAAAAATAAGAAAATCAGACCAAATCTAATCTTCAGCGACCCTAAAGACAGAACAAGTTGAGCTCTCTCTCTCTCTCTCTCTCTTTTTTTTTTTTTCAAGATATTGTCCACAGGAAGAAAGAAATGGATCCAATTCTTGTCTGTGCAGAAAACATAGAACGGAAACATTGTGCCGGTAGAGAAGAGTGGGTGTAGAGATCTGGAAGAAGCTCCAGGAAAAAAATCTGCCAATGAATCAGTGCCATCTGCTTGGGTGCTGGGGGACTTCTCTCTGCAGCCACTGTTTCTCTTAAGGATACCTGTCCTCATAGCCAGGTGTCCCACCTAAGCTTCATCACAAGGAACCCTTGAAGCTCAATACTATTATGACCATCATGGTACAACTGGTAAGCAGGTGGTCTGGGACTCAAATCTGGAGTGTTGGATTCTAAACATGAAGTAGTAAGCAGGCCTGTTTTGTTTGTTTTGTGTTGTTGGATGGATTGGTAAAGCATTATCATTTTTTTAACTCATCTTTACTGGCCCTGCCGAGACAAAAGGTATCATCCTGTAGGCACCCTTTGTTGGACCATGGCATGCTGCTTTGTAAAATTGAATTAGCTATAAATATTAAGAGAGTTCACATAAAAACCCAGATAAACTCCTCTTCACACGGAAGCTTCAAGAGATGCTCGTAAACAGAATTCTTCGCCTTTGTAAATAGATCCAGTAAAAGTCCAGATGCCTGTTGGTTCTCAGCCACCTGGTGCCTCCTCGTGGATGACACTCCCTGACTTGCCAGGCCTCCGACATCTGGCCACCTGCCCTGTAGCTGGAGTGTGGTCGTCCCCAGAGAAGCCACAGGAAGGGGGGATGGGGAAGTGGCTTTCTCCAAATGAGACCAGGACACTGTCGCCGTAAAAGGAGGAAATGGATGCTTATGTAAAAACAGACTTTCACTATAGTTCCTAATAAACCACCTCTAGATACTGCCTTGGATATGTTTTTAAATGAATTAATACAAGTAAGATCTTAAACAAGAGTCGTCACAGGCTTGATCATAGTGGTGTTCAGATGTGGCTGTGAATGACTCGTGAGAACCCTCCTCGGGGTGAACGCTGTCCCCGCACCTCAGAATCACTCTGAGCACTTTCGAATGTCTCCTGGAAGGCTGACTTCACCACCAAGAGCACACGGGGTCCATCTCAGTGTGACCAGAGGTTAATACCGGGTGAGGTTATCTCATTTATTCTCAGAGGTTAAAACCGTGAGAGATAAATGGACACAGATTTAGGAAGATACTTTTCTCTCAGCACCTGCAACCTACCTGATAACTGGGAAAGGCCAGTGGGTAGGGATTCAAGGAGAATGAGCCAAAGGTATTTGTTTTACCAAGACGCCACTCTTTTCCAGGTACTGTGATGAGCAATATATACTTCATGTTCCATTCAACTCCTACAACAACTCTGTGTGTTAGGGGTTGTTAGCACTGGTTCCAGGTGGGGAAATTAAGTCTAGAAGTGGCTACGCACCCCGGACAAGGCCATATATATGTAAATCCTGATTATGTTAGAATAAGAACATGGATGTTGACTCCCCCACTCCCATCAAGGTGTAGACAGCAGCTCTTTTGAAATTCTCCCATTTGAAGAACTTTCGTTCTTGCATCTGCACACTTACTCATACCTACCATCACAGTGGCCTGAAGCCACTGTGACAGCGTTGTATTTATTTGTTAGACAGTGTTGTATTTATTTGTTTATAATAGCTCTTGGTCACCTCAACTTCTAGAAACCACCATTCAAAACCCACAGTTAGGGTATCACGGGTAAGTCTACACAGGCCTCTGGGCTTTGTACCTTACTTTTCTCATTTAACAACACATTGTAAACATGCCTCTAAAATAACGTGTAGATCTAGTTCAGCTTTTTCTTATAGCTGTCTAATATTTCATAAAATAAATGCACTGGAAGTTGTTCTACTTTTCCCTTAGTGGTGTACATTTAGAGCCTTCTGGTTTTTATTTTTTGCCATTTTAAACATGTTGCAAGAACATCTTTGTACATACATCTTTATTTATTCATATATTGTTTTTATGAAATAAATTTCCTAAAGTGGATTTCTGGTTTCAAAAATATAACCCATTTAGTGAATGGGCAGAGAAACTGAATGAGCACTTAACAAAAGAAATATATGAAAAATTGTTCAACATCTCTAACAGTTAGAGAAATGCAAATTAAAACTACACTGAGATTTTATCTCACTCTACTCAGAATGGCAATTATCAAAATTACAAGAAATAATAAATGTTGGTGAGGATGTGGGGGAAAGGCACACCCATACATTGCTGGCGGGACTGCTAATTGGTGCAGCCACTCTGGAAAGTAGTATGAAGATTCCTCAGAAAACTTGGAATGAACATTTGATCCAGTTATCCCATTCTTTGGTATTCACCTAAAGGACTTTAAATCACCATACTATAGTGACACAGCCATATCAATGTTCATAGCAGCTCAATTCACAATAGCTAAGCTATAGAATCAGCGTAGGTGTCTTTCAACAGATGAACAGATAAAGAAAATGTGGACATTCTGGTTTTTATTTTTTGCCATCTTACATAATGGAATATTACTTGGCCATAAAAAAGGAATGAAATTATGGCATTTTTCTGGTAAATGGATAGAACTGGAGACTATCATGCTAAGTGGAATAAGCCAATCCCCACCCCCTAGAAAAAAAAAACAAAGGTCAAATGTTCTCTCTGATATCTGGATGCTAACTCACAATAAAGGGAGAAAGGGGAAGAATAGAAGTACTTTGGATGATACAAAGGGGAATAAAGGGAAGGGAGGAGAAATTGGAATAAGAAAGATAGTTGAAAGAGTTGGAGAGAACTTTTCTGTGTTCATATATGAGTACATGACCAGTAGAACTCCACATCATGTACAACCTCAAGAATGGGAAGTTGTACTTCATGAATGTATAATTATGTCAAAATATATTCTACTATCATGTATAACTAAAAAGAAAAAAATTTAAAAAGTTAAAAAAATCAGAGATTTTTTTAAAAAAAATGTAATAAGTATCGTCAGCTTTCCAAAAAGACCATAGAATTTCTTCCTTCTTTCTTTCTTTGTGCAGTGCTGGGCATTGGACCCAGGGCCTTCTGCACACTAGGCAAATGCTCTACCCAGTAGCCACATTCCTGGTCTAGGCTGCAGCATATCTTACCGTTTTTTTGAAACACTTAAAAGTACCCCTTTCCCTCATATCCTTGCCCAAGATGCATTTTAATGCTTTTAATATTTTCTAATCTTTGAAAGGAGAGGTATGTTTTGATTGCCTTTTTCCAATGCTAATAAATGTAGGGGTGCTATTTTATTTTTAATGCTCATTGTTTTCTGCTTCTATGAATTGCCACTCATGACAATCTTCCAGCTGATCATGGAAACCAAACCGTTCCCTCCTCTTCTGGAGCACACCACTGGACTACATTTCCCAGACTTCTTTGCAGTGCAAGTGGGATCATGTGATTGACTTCTGGCCAATGAATGCAAGCAGAAGTAATAGCATTCTTTGCTCTCAGGCCTTTCCCCTAAATACTTCTATTTGTGACCCTTCATTCTTGTACCCCAAGTGCCAGCCTAATGCAGAGGACTTGGAAGATCTTGAGAAGGACATAGCCAAAATATTGAAGGAACTTGGGTCTCTAAACAACATTAAAGGCCACCTACTGCCCAAGAAGGTGGATTTTAGTCCTCATGGAAGTGACTGGAAACTTACCATGATAAGCTATGGAGATTTGGGCATCATACAGCATTTCCCACGATCTGTACACACTTTCTGTTGACACTCTTTCTCCATGATTGTTAATAAATTTTGAGATGCTTGATTTTTAACTCAGCATTCCTGAATAATCTATACATAAACAGTCACTTTGTATGTGCAATATCTCAAATTTCTGGGTTCCCAATCTACTATTCATCTTTTAATTTTATATTTTTATTTATATTTTTTCCTTGGATAATTCTTTTAATATTCATGTTTCATGTTTTCTGAATGCTCTTTGTTATTGAAGCTGTCCTTAGACCTAATATCTTAACAATCTTTCCCTTAAGTGTGCATCGATATTTTATTATGTGCTACTTTATTTATGTACCTTTTCTTATTGAAACTTTAATTTCTCATTTGAAACCTATGTTTTACATTAAGTTTACTGTGTATGAGAATATATTTCTGCACACTCTATGGCAACAATATTTAATATCTCTCTATTTTTATGCCAATACTGTTTTGACTAGAGCACCTTTAGAATATGTTTTTATGTAGGTAACAGGACAGTTTCCTCCCCATCTTTCATCTTTTTTAAAAAAAAATTTATTGGAATTATTGCAAATTTATTCTGTATGGATTTTAATTCATCCTGTTCTTCCAAGAAGAGATGGATAAAATCAAAGTGGGAAAAAAATTTAAAAAGATAAAACGAGGATTCTGTCAGAAATTTTTGTCAATAGTCTTATTAATGTGGGAAGGGTGGATAGTTTATGACACAGAGTCATCTCATTCAGGAGCAGGCTACATCTCCCCATTAATTCCGATCATGTTTTATGCTCTTCCATAAAATTTTATAGTTTTATTCAGATAAGTAGTGTGCTTGCTAAATTTATTCATAGATATTTTATAGTTTTTACAACTATTGTGAATGGGCCTCCCCTCCTCCCACCTTCATTTCTAACTGGATATTT
This sequence comes from Spermophilus citellus, assembly GCF_964194105.1. Taxonomy (NCBI): domain Eukaryota; kingdom Metazoa; phylum Chordata; class Mammalia; order Rodentia; family Sciuridae; genus Spermophilus; species Spermophilus citellus. The sequence goes on along the minus strand of NC_138187.1, from coordinate 18,978,352 downwards.
TTAGTATTGAATGATCTTTGATTTGTTTTTTTTCTGTAACTCACTTGACTCTGGGCAGCTCCCACCCACCATCGCAATGGAGAATGTGGAGGAATACGTGTTTCTGATGTTTCTTTTATTCTGACAAAACCCAGAGCTTCACAAATTAGGCATCCTACCCAGGCTCTCCAGGAACCATGTCAGAAGGCTGGTGGTGTGGTAGAGTCCAGGGAATGGATGAATGGCCGGGGTGTTTGCAGAGGTTGAACTCCACCAGCTCATCTGCTGCATCCGAGGGTATGGGAATTTCCATGTGCCCTACTCACATCATCTGCACCTTCATAAGGAGGACGTGAAAGACAGGACCAAGAGCCTCAGTACCATGTAAGAAGCCAGGACCTGAGCTGGGGTCAAGGCAGGTGAAAAGAGATGGAAATTCTTAGGAGAATAATTGAGGGAAATGAGACAGGAACTTCAACGGAGGACTTACACTGAAAGATTGGTTCCACATACTTTTTTAAGGGTGCAGGAAACAAGATCAATTGCATCTCTGTACGCTCATGATAAATGATTGGAAACTTAAAAGAAATACTAGTAGTTTGGTAGGAGATGCATAATACAAGCACACTGACAAATGATTAAAATAATTTGAAAGATACAGTGTAAACTAAGGATCAGAAAAGCCCTGTTGCCAAGAAATTTCCCTTTTGCCTCAAACTGTCACCAGAATTCTAGCAGATTATTTTTTTTGTAGTAATTGATAAGCTAATTCCAAAATTCTTTTTGTAAGAAGACAAAGAATTTACAAGAGACAAAGCAACTTTGAAGAACAGAGTTCTAGAACTTCTATTGCCTGATTTAAAGACATATTGTAAAAGTAGAGTAATCCAAATGGAAAAAAAAAGAATAAAATAGAGTATGGAAATAAACCCACAGACAAATATATCTGGTCAACAGACATTTCACAATGTTTTACCAATGAATTACCAAGGCAATTTGAAGATGAAGGTAATAAACTTTTGTGTGTGTGATACTGAAGATTGAAGTTAGGGGCACCCTACCACTGAGCTACATACCCTTTTTAGTTTTTCATTTTTAAAAAGTATCTCACTGAGTTGCTGAGGTTGACCTCCAACTTGGGATCCTCCTGCCTCAGCCTCCTGAGTCCCTGAGATTACAGACATGTGTTATTGCATCCAGCTGAGGCACTTTGAAAAAGTTTGACCATTTCTTTAAAAATTAAATATATAATTATGATATGACCAAATAATTCTCACATATCTCTCTAGGTATTGTCACAAGAAAAATGAAGGAAAATGCCAACAAAAGATTTGAACATAATACTTTTATCAGCTTTATCTATAGTAGATCTAATGGGAATCAGTCCAAATACCCATCAAGAGGTGATGGATAAACAAAGCTTGTACGTCTGTACCACAGGCTCACACGGTTGAACTCACAATGATCATCCTGAGCAAAATAAGCCAGGCCAGGGCTGGGCACAGTGGCACACGCCTATAATCCCAGCTGCCGAAGTCCGGCTGCAGCAAAATAACCGGGGGGTGACGAACAATTTGTGTAGATTGATACAGCAGGAGAGGGAGCCGTTTATTGTAGGACAGGAGCGGTATTTATACATTCCACACAGCTTATCTTAATTAGCATAAACTAGATACAGCAGTCAACCAATAAGGAATCTCCACACTTAATGGCTCGCTGGCGTGACTTCACAAACCACTTCCTCTGGCATTTTGCCAGGCGCCATCCTGACTTGTTTACAGACTCTAACACCCAGCTGCTCAGGAGGCTGAGGCAGGAGGATCACAAGTTCAAAGCCAGCCTCAGCCAAAGGAAGGTGCTAAGCAACTCAGTGAGACCCTGTCTCTAAATAAAATACAAAATAGGGCTGGGGATGTGGCTCAGTGGTCGAGTGCCTCTGAGTTCAATCCCTGGTATCCCCCCCCCCCAAAAAAAAAGAAGCTATCCCAGATAATTCATGTTATCTGGTTCTATTTACCTAAAATTATAGAAAGTGGGAACTAACCTGAAGAGACAAACAGGAGGGGTTTCTAAATGGCTCAAGGAAAATTCTAGAGATCATGGTTATCTTCCTAAATGGGATTGTGGTGATGCTTTGGTTGGTAGGAGCAAAGATCAAACCTCATCAAATGGCCCACTTTAAACAGCACAGCTGTGCATGTCAAACATGACCTCATAAAGCTAAAAAGGGCAGCAGAAATACAAACCATGCTTCTCTCCATCTCTTGCCTGCACCTGCCTCGCAAGTAGGTCCTTCTTACAAGGTAGAAGGTTTGGTCCATCAGTTTCCCATTTCTGTCCTACCTGTTGAACCCACCCTATCTCTTTCTCAGTCCCCCCCAGGGAAGCCCATGTGATGTTGGGCAGGTTTGGTCACTTATCCGCCTCTGAGATGTGCTCTGCGACTCAAGTGAAGTCAACTGGCCAAGGCTGTTTGATGGGCACCATTTTGGAACTAGGTTCTAGGAGGTTCAACTTAATATTGACTAAAAGGACTAAGGGTCAGGGAGAGTTTCCAAAGGAAAACTAGGGTTATGTGAATGATAAATATTCTAGGAATGTATTCAAGCTGTTCTGAACGTATTAAAGAGGTATCTACAAATGTTGCCCCTCCTGGATTCTAGGTGGATTTGGAAATCCAAGACCTACTGTGGATTAGCTTCTGATCTCCTACCTGCTCTGAGAAGGACTTGAAGAGGTGAGCCTACACGGGGTCCCCAATAAATACGCTTCAAATACGGCATCCCTCAGGGACCCTCACGGTCTCCAGATGACCAAATCAGAACAGCAAAAATGAATTCTGTGGAGGCTCAAATAAATGAGAGTCTGATCACCAAATGTTGGCGAGGAATGAGCATCTGGATCTACCTGCCCTGGGGTGGGGTGTAAGACAATACAACCATTTTGAATGAGATGAATGTGATATACATATGCACCTGTGATATGTATTTTACGACTCATTGATGTGGCTTTTGAGAACAGGTCAAAGTTTAAAAAAATTATAAGTCAGAAAGTGCGTACCTCTTGGGAAGAGTGCTTGAGTGTAAATGGGCATGAGAGAAGTTTCTAGACGGTGGAATTGTTCTCTGGGTTGTGTGGTGATGGTGGGGTGCATGACATCAAACTGAATATATGCGATAAACTGCATATAAAGCATACTTCCCTGAAGGCCAAAGAAACATGGGAGCAGTGGGAATAAAGCCATTTTTAATACTACGGTAGCACACATTCACCGACTTCTTACCTGAGTCTTCTCAATAAAGCCTCACGCTAACTCTGAAAAGTAGGTCCTCACATCATCCCCATTTCTAGGTGAGGAAACTGCAGCTGGGTGTGGAGGGGGTGGGTCTGAGAAGTGTCCAGTGTCACTCGACCAGGAAGTGAGATTCAAACCTGCCTGGAGAGTCTATCTAGGTGCTTTGGGTCAGAAATGGACCACCTCTGAGACACATCCAGAATGAAGGTTGTGTTGAGTGGAAACTGAGAACCCAGAGCTTATGCCCCCGGTGAGCACCCAAGCCAGATGGGAGAGGAATGAAAATGGCATTTATTACTAACATGGTAGGCTCCATCTGGGCGAGTTCGCCCTCAGAGCCTGAAGTCTCAGGTTGGATCTCAAGGACCTAGTCCTCTCTGTTTGGCGTTGGAATACATGTGTCCATCCTTCCATCCATCACTTCACAAACCTTCTAGCCATGTCTGTCTTGCTGACCCTTATCCTAAAGTCAGGCCCAGCATGGATGATTGCCCAGGAGCCATAATAATCCTACCAGAAGATGACTCCAAGACCCCAGATCGTTGCTAGAATTGACAGTCTTTCTTCTAGAGCCTGCAGAAAAGGGATCCCCATGGTCCCCTGCACAGGCCAGTTGGAATAGGACCCTCGACCGCTCCTAGGTTGGCTCTACGCCTGCCCCTGGATGCTCACAGAGCCAGTGTTTGACAGGATTAAGATTTGATTTGACAGCCCACTGGGCCCTGCTCAGGAACTCAATTGTGCCAAGCAATGGAGTAGCACTTATTGGTTTCAAAGGGCATGAAAAACAATTTAAGCAACTTCTGTTCTCTTCAGCCCAGACACACACCATTGCTCTGTTGACTTAGGAGCAGCTGCTGACACTGAGCAGAGACGGGAGCTCTCCCTGAAATCCCTCTCTGGCCTGTCTCCAACCCATCAAGGGGAAACCGCAGGCGCACATCAGGCAAAAGCCTTTCTCTCCATCACTCTTCCAATTCGAGTTCTGGCTGCTGATCCCGGGAAAGGAGATCGAGGCTGGAGGGAGCAAAAGTCCTGGAGTCTTGGGGCCAGGAAAGGCAGAGGGAGTTTAAGAGGGTCCTGTCTTTAAGGGTATTGTGCAGGTGGGGAAAAGAGTGACAGAGCGAGTGAAGGGGAATTTTAACTGACTCAGAGGTGGCTGGCTGGATGCTTTGTTTTATTTACTTGATTAGTGCATATTATGGTTTGGAAGTGTGAGACAGGCTAGAAGGTTTGGAGAAGAAATGATTGGATTATAGCCTCGGCCTGAATCACTGGGCAAGTCCCTGATGGAATTAACTGGGCGTGGCTGGAGAAAGTGGGGCGTGGCTGGAGAAAGTGGGGCGTGGCTGGAGAAAGTGGGGCGTGGCTGGAGGAGGCGGTTCATGGGGGCGTGGCTTTGAGGTCTATCTGTATCTGGGGAGTGGAGTCTCTCTCTGCCTCTGATCACCATGTGAGCTGCTTCCCTCCATCACATTCTTCCACCATGATGTTCTGCCTCACCTGGAGCCCTGAGGTGGAGCTGGCTGTCATGGATTGAGACCTCTGAAACTGTGAGTCCCCAAACAAACATCTCCTCCTCTACAGTTGTTCTGGTCTGGTCTTTTAGATGCAGCAGGGAAACAATTGACTAAAACAGTGCATATGAACTCAACAGAATAACAGGTTTCTTGTGACATATTCGTACATGCCTATAACATCCTTCAAATGGCATTGTTGCAGGCACGGGGACTGATCCCCACATACTTGCCCAAAGACAGAAGAAAAAAAAATGCAAGAAAAAGAAAAAAAAGTAGTTTAATATGGGCTGGAATAAATATCCTGGGTCAAGATTTTTGGGTAACAGAAATTTCCAGAATCAAGTAGAAATATGGATTTGAGATTGAAGAGTCAGAAATATCAATAGAACAGTGAACTCTTTTTTTTTTTTTTTCTTTTGCACTGCTGGGGATGGAAGCCGGGGTCTCATGCATGCGAGACAAATTCTCTAGCACGGAGCCACGCCCCAGCCCCTTAGCCTCAGGACACAGGGCTCTTGAGTCAGGTCAGGTGGGATGTGGGGTGAGCAGGGAAAAGAAGGACCAGCCTCAGAAGTCCCTCAGTTTTAGGGCAGGTCCCTGGGGCTATATTCTTAGTTTTATTATGAACCTGGCCCTGGGCTGCTTTGTAGAGTTCATAGTCCAGGGGAGAGATGCAGAGGTGGCTGATGGTGGCTTCTGCACAGTGATGAAGAGTCACCGGTTGGGGCTGAGAAGTCACGGGGGTGCCCCTAGGATGGATGCCAGCTGCAGTCTTCACAAAGAACAGAGGGTGGGGCAGGGTTATGAGCATTTTAGGGAAAGGTGGCCAATAGAACTCGGGCTTGGAAGCAATCCATGTTAAGGTCCTTGCTGGATTTGCAGTGTCCCCCCAAAGCTCATGTATTGCAGCCTTGATCCCCCAAGGCCTTGGGGAAGTGATGGGTCACGGGCCTCTGACCTCATCAACGAGGTGGAGGGACTCCAAGCTGCATGGACTCCTGGGCTCTGTTGGAAACGGTAGGAGATGGGACCTAGATGAAGGGAGTGGGTCCTTAGGGACAAACCCTTGGGGACAATGCCTCATCCCCTGCCCCTTTCTGTCTCTTGCTTTCTTTCTATGCTCCTTTGGTCTCCACGCCCTTCTGTCCAGGACATTGTGACCTTGCCCCAGGCAACGAAGCCAGCTGACCATGGGCCCAAACCTCTGAAACCATGAGCTAAAATAAACCTTTCCTCCTGTTAGTTGATTTTGTCAAGTATTTTGTCACAGTGACGGAAAGCTGACTAACACAGTCCTGAAAAGAAACTATAGCATTCTGTGGTATAGCATTGGTTTTCAAACCTGAAAGGAAATTACAATCACTGGGCATGCTTTTAAAAACACAACACAGAGGGGCCTTCTTATCCAAAGAAGATACATTTGAAGGCATCCACTGGGTGCCTGAAACCATAGATGGTACTGAACACCACATATGCTATAGTGTTTCCTGTGAACACCATCTATCCTATATTATGCCCTGCAACATTGATGCACAGTTCTGAGTTAATCCATCCTTCATGTTTTATGCACTGATGCCTCCTTTGCATCATGACTCTTGTGCTTCGGGATCAAATAAAATAAGGAACACTTGAACACAAGCTCTGTAATATGGTGAGAGTTGATCCGATAACTGAAAGGGCTGCTACGTGTCTAATGGGAAGGTAGCATATACAGTGTGGATACACTGGACAAAGGGTTGATTCTCATACTGGGTGGGATGAAACAGTACAGTGAAATGTTTTTTCACATTACACACAGTGTTAGACTATTTAAAACTTATGAATCATTTACTTCTGGCATTTTCCATTTAATATTTTCAGAACACTATTGATGATGGATAACTGAAACTGTGGAAAGCAATACCATGAATAAGAGAAAACTATTGGACGGGTTGATCTTCAAGGATTGCCTCTAGAGATTTGTATTTAATTGGCTTGATATAAGACTTAGACTGTGAATATTATAAAGCCTGTCAAGTGACTTTGATGGGCAGCTTGAGCCAAGAACAACTTTTTGAGAAAAAGCAGTTAGACACTAATGCATTTGAATTTTTTATTTACTTTTTTTTGTTTTTGACTACTCAACAAAACAACATATATCTCACTTTCTCACTTTTTTTTTGTGTGTGTGCTAGGGATTGAACTCAGGGGCACTGAACCACTGAACCACATTCCCAGCCTTTTTTTTTTTTTTCACTTATTAATTTTGAGACAGGGTCTCGTTAAATTGCTGAGACTGACTTTGAACTTGCAATCCTCCTGCCTCAGCCTCCTGAACCCCTGGGATCACAGGCATGCCCCATCCATATTCTCACTTCTTTAGTAATACTTCTCAATTCCTTTCTGGGAAATTACCACTTCCCCTGTCTGTGAGCCACCCTAGCTTGGTAGCCACATGAGGTTGTGCAGGTTGTACACTACACAAATTTTCCTGACCAAGGCAGATTTGGTGACTGGAGTTTAGGCCTGACTCTGTCCACCAGCTTTGCATGCTTGGAGGAGGACTGTGTCCATCTCAAAGAAGGACATGTTTCTACAACTTGTGCCAACATGCTAAGCTGTCCTGATTGTCAGTCAGGATGACTCGCTCTTCTTCAGCCCAGAATGGGACCCATGGTCGAGTGTGTACCCCCAGGGGTCTCCCTCTCCTGGGATCTCACACATCAGTGTTTCAGGAGTTGATTCAGGATAGTGGCCCGAGGAATTCCATCCGATTATAGCACAAGGACCTCTCACAACTCCTCGGCCCCTGTCCTGTTCCCACCTCGCCTAACCATTGATTTAAGGTGCCAAAGAAAGTTGGAGTGTTCTGGAGGGCCCAGTGACCTGACCTCTCTGTGCCTTGTGCCCACATCTGGGGATCATGACAGAACCTACTCCAGGAGGTTGTTTGACAGTTAAAATATGTCAGGCACTCAAAAGAGAGCCTGGTACGCAAGTGTCCAATAAATGTGAGCTGTTGTAAATTGTGATGAAAATTAGATTTTTATTCTCAGTGAAATGGGAAGTCCTTGGAGGGTTTTAAGGAGGAGAGAGACGTGAGCTGGTTCAAGGTTGAAATGATGGCTCTTGATATTATCTTGAGAATAGACTGACTTGCTTAAGTGGAGAATCTGCAATCCAGGCCCATGTCGATCACGGTGGCTTGGAGCCAGATGAGTGGTCCTGTACTCTGCTTCAGTTCATCAGAGCTAATTCCTGTTGTTTCCAAACCAAAATCTCGTTAGCAAGGCTAAAGGTGGTGGGAGTTGAGGCAGGAGAGATAGTCAGTGGTCAGATCATGTGAGGTCTTAAATGCAATTCTAAAGAGGCCGATTTTTTTTTTTTTCACACAGGCAAGGTGTATGCAGTCTTTGGAGGATTTTGAGCAGATGAATGATACAATCATATTTGTATTTTCCAAACATCCCACTGTTGCTATCAGAGATCCAGATATGAGTGTCACCAGCCAGGTGGCTGGAGGGAGAATATTGTGGTGGTGACATTAAGTTATTGGGAATACCAGCTAAGATGAAAAGACACCTTTGCTCCTCTTGGAGGTGGATAGGGACTTCTCAGAAGAGAGGAGTGTCCCGGATGGCAGTGGCCTGAATCGGCAAGAGCCACCTTCCCGTATCGATTGGTCTTAATCGAGTGCTGCAAGAATTCTACGCAGCCCAGGTTGTGGAACTTATCAAAGGTACCGGAAAACCTGCTTTGCCGGCCCCTATCGCTATTTTAAAACGTGAATTAGTTGCTACGGAGATTTCACATTCATATTTGCAGTTTCCATCCACAAAAATCTGGCTGACCAGGCCGAGGTCCCATGCTCCTGACAGAAACAAAGGAGCCTGATCTTCAAGTGTCCCCAGGAGTCGCCCCGGCTGGCCCATCCCAGATCTGTGGCCCTGCAGAGGCAAGATCAGCCCACATCTGTGCGACAGAGAAACGGAGGCGCCGGGCTCATCTGCAAATACAAGGTCAGGGGTGAGTCACCTTTGACCCCACCCAGGTGCCCAGTCCCCACGGACACCATGCTCTGCCTCCAGGGTCACCCCGGCCTTCGTCCTGGGGATCCGTCCCCCCAGCCGCCCGTCTCCCTCCCTATTTGGTGGGTGCCTCGTGTGCCGGCTTCCTGGCCCTCAAAATAATTGGGTCTGAGCGAGCATCCCTTCCATAAATATTAATTCGGCTACGCTTGGAATACTCGGCTTCTCTTAGATGAATTGTTAACCAGCTTTCTCATCTAGAGCTCTTTGACAAGCAGGAGCGAGATCTCCCTGCTGGCAGCCTCCTCCTCCGTGTTGGTGGGGGCGGGGGAGGGAGAACTCCCTAGAATTTGCAAGGGTTTCTTTTAGGAGATCATCTTCACACGGATGGACCCCCTGAAGCTGCAGGTACCCCGGGATCTTTGGAATGATCTCGATAGGTCCACTCTTGGCAGAAATTCAGCATCGGTTAGGAGCCTGGGTTTGAGCCCCTGACAGATCCTCATTAGGATCTCTGCTCTGCCACGGACGGGAAGTGCAACCTTGGGCCGGTTACTTAACCTCTCTGGGCCTCAATGTACTCATCTGTAAAAAGGTACGATGAGGATATGAGGATCTGTGCAGCCAGCGGCGGACATGGAAATTAAATTAGGTAATGCATAGCCAGTTCTCAAAAAAAAAAAAAAAAAAAAAAAGGAAATGTGATTTATAAAGGTGAGAGGATTTTAGAGCAACTTCAGGAGAGTCGGAACATGTACGTAGTTCTGGCCACCTGTGCGAACCTCGGGGTTGCCTTTGAAAGGTTTTCCTGGATCCAGTTTGGGGTGTAGATACAATTCCACCAGGTTGGGAGCGGTGGCACATGCCCATAATCTCAGTGGCTCAGGAGGCTGAGGCAAGAGGATTGTGAGTTCAAAGCCAGCCTCAGCAAACTAGTGAGGCCCTGAGCCACTTAGTGACACCCTGTCTCTAAATAAAACATAAAATGGGCTGGGGATGCAGATCAGTGGTTAAGCACCCCTGCACTCATCCCAAATACCAAAAAGAGAAACAGGATCCCACCCACTATCGCTCTGTCTAAGCCCTGGTGCAATCTTGAAGCAGCCGATCCACCCCCCACTCATCTATTCCCATATTGGATGAACATACTGAGCACCTACTGTGTGTCTTACACACCCTCAGTGCCCAGACCCAAGCACTAAGGATGCCCTGGGGAGCTGGTGCAGCCACGGAGCTGCTACGGGAGGGTGCTCACTGCCTGCCGGGAGCCAGCGGGTCTCCGGGTTAGGGGTACAGATTTTGGACTAGAGAGACTAACAGTCCATCATGACGGAACTGTGTGACCTTGAGCGGTGACCTCAGCTCTCTGAAGTTCACCTTCTTGGCCTACAGCGTGGAGGTGTCCCTGTGTCCACACTGTCATTGGACACAGAGCTTTGGCTTCGGCTTTGCTTACCTGCCTGGATTTATTTCTTGAGGTTCAAATTCAGTGAGCTAAGGAAGGGGAACTTGCTCTGTCCGCTGCCTGTGCAGATGGACATGTAGTGCTCTCCACCTGAAAGGAAGTTGCCCGGACCCAGCGCTCTCAGGAGTGGCCATGCTCAGGTCATCGTCCAGGCCAGCCCCCTCCTAGGACTGACGTGGTACCAGTGTCCAGTCCTTCCGTTCACCCGAGCTCCCCAGTCAGCTTCCTTGGGGAGTGAGCTGGCAAAGCAGGTGACGTGACCCGTCACCTAGTAAGCACCCCATTAATTCTTCATCAGTGTCACTCGGACACCACCATTCCTGGTGTTCCACCATGTATCCCAGCTGGGAATGGGACAGTGCTGAACTGAAATTAAAGGAAATATAAATGACTGGTGGTAGAAGGACCTGGCAAGCTGTTTTATTATCATTATTGTTAATATGAATTATCACTGTTTTTATTTATAGTGGAATGAAGACCAGGTGGGTGGCACGTTTGGGTGGAGGCAGAGTCTGTTCTCACCCGAGAGCTCTGGGCAGGGAGAGGCTGCTAGGGAGAAAGCCCACCCGGCTCAGAGCTTGTCCTCCTGTCCATCTGTCCTCTGTTCCCAGAGCAGTTTCCACAAGGAGCTGATAATTGTTTCCACTAAGTTCTCAGGTCCCTTGCTGGGCCCCAGGCAGAGCCGGCTCAGGCAGGCTGTAGAGTGTTCTGTGTCCCCCAGGCTGTGATTAGTGACCATCCTTAAGGCAGCTGGGAAACTCAGGCAAGAAGAACCCCGTGGCTATCTCTGACCTCCGGCTGGGCTCCACCTGCCCACAAAGGTCAGACTTGCTTCCTTTTTGCAGGGCCCCGGGCAGCAGGGGCTGGCTGTGCCGAAAGTCTCTAAAGTAGGTTTTCAGGATAAAGGAAGTATCCAGGCAGTTTCAGATGCTCCTTGACCTTCGGTAAGGCTCCATCTGAGAACCCATCGTAAGACAGAAAGACCCTCAGTCAAAACAGCACTCAATACACCGAGCATCATAGCCCAGCCAGCCTGCTTTCGCTGTGCTCAGAACACTTAGCTCACAGCTGGGCAGAATCATCTACCACAAAGCCGATTTTATACTCAAGGGCTGAATATTTCATGCAATCTATTCAGTATTGTACCCAAAGTAAAAAACCAGAAAGGTCGTGTGGGTAAAGTCATGGGATCGTCAGTGAAAGTGTGGTGGGCCAAGACTGTGCCTCTGTAAGAGTAAATGATCCTGGAAGAAAGTGTTAGTCACCTTGTCTCGTTTCACCAGCCTTTGAAATTCAATAGGGCAGGATCCAGGTCTATTTGCTCCACTTTCTACAAAGCAGGTGCTGAAAAGTACTCGTGGATGGGTGGGTGGGTGGATGGGAGGGTGAAATGGATGGGTGGATGGATAAATGAATGGATGGGTGAATGGATGGATGATGGGTGGATGGATGGGTGGATAAATGAATGGGTGAATGGCTGCATGAATTGATGGTTGGGAAGATGGATGGATAAATGAGTTTCTCTGCATCTTTTGGTTGCCAGCATCCCACAGCTGCATCCCCTGGTGTCCATAGCCACAAAGCAGTTCCTGGACTCTTCTGAAGGTGGAGGTTAACCATCCCAGTTCTTCCATGACCCTTCCACTGGATGGGCCCATTCATCTGTCTCTCTCCAGTGACTGCCTCCAACCTTGGCTTCTCTGAACCAACAGGACTTCACAGAGTCCTAGCTCACACCTTCTGACTCCTACCGTCTGTACTTAGATGACGAACATCGGTATGTTAGAGCAAGTCTAGATGCTGCCATGACCCTGCATCTCACAGGCTTAGGACAACAGCATATCTCTTGGTCATGTCACGGTGGGCCAGGTATTGAGCCACAGTGTTACATGCAGTGATTTAGCATCCCGTCTTGTTCCATCACGAGTCTCACACTCCTCAGCTGAATCTTCATGCTACAAACACAGAGAGCAAAGCAATGATCTTCAGAGCCACAAGGGGCTGGCATAGGAAGTGGTGTCAATCATGCTCACCCACATCCCGCTTACCAGAATCAGCATGTGGCCGTGGCTCAATATCAAGGGAGGGAAGAATACCTTCCCTACAGTCCTAGGTCAAGGAAGTGGGATTGGTGAACATGCAGCCACTCTCCATCACAGAAAGCCTGCCGTGTGCCCTTCCTCACACCCTTGTTAGGATCAAACTTCTGCTCTGCTTCTTGCTCCAATGGCTGGTCCTGTCTGTAGACCTTTGGTAAGAGAGAGGCCATGTCATGGTCTGACACCTTCCTCGCACCAGAGGCAGCTCTGACTACTCAATGACAAACTAGTGGCTAAAGTTTTGCCCCCAAGGGAGGTGCACTTGACTTCCTTATTGCTGAGGCCTCTGGATATGTTCACCATAATCTGTAAAATGACAGTTGATGGCCAAGGTCACCGGGTACCCTAACTTGCCCACCTGAATAGCAATCACTCAAGTCTGTGGCATTATCAACTCACTTGTTCAAAACCCAAGAAGAACACTTTACTCCTGCCTTTTCTACTCCTATGTTATACCAAATCTCTCAGCTGGTGCTATTAGATCTTTGGATTTACCCCCCAAATATGCCCCCACTATACCACATTGTTTTTCTACCACTGTGACCAAAACACATGAGAAGAACAATTTTAGAGGAGGGAAAGTTTATTAGAGGCTCACGGTTTCAGAAGTCTCAGTCCATAGATGGCCAATTCCATTGCTCTGAGCCCAAGTGAGGCAGAACATCCTGGCGGAAGAGCGCGGAGGAAGAAAGCAGCTTGGGACATGGCGAACAGGAAGGGGAGAGAGAGAGAGAGAGAGAGAGAGAGAGAGAGAGAGAGAGAGAGAGAAACTCCACTCACCAGGGACAAAACATAAACCCCAAGGCCCATCCCCAGTGACTACTTTCTCCAGCCCCACTCTACCTGCCTAAAGTCACCACCCAGTTAATCCATTCAAGTGGATTAATCCACTGATTGGGTTAAGGCTCTTATAACCCAGTCTTTCACCTCTAAAAATTCTGGCATTGTCTAAAAAATGATCTTTGGGGGGGGGGACACCTCATCTTTAAACCACAGCATGTTTATTAACTTTATCATTAAAGTCTAATTAACACACAAGGTGTGTGCACATTTTAAATATCAAGCACGGTTCAGTTTCACTTTAGAAGGTGCCTGTGTCCCGTTCTCAAAGAAGATCCCCGTTCCCAGCATCCTGGGTGTTCCACACTAGTGAATCCTTCCCATTGCAACCATGATTGTGTGTTCTGCCATCTGTCCTTGACGTGCACATTAGTGGATTCAGACAGTACATACTCTTTTGAACCTTGTTTCCTGTGCCCAGCACTCTCTACGTGAGTTCTCTGCGTGATGCTAGGTCACTGAGTTGCCTATTGCTTACCCGTCTTCCTGTTGATGGATATTTCGTTTTCCATTTTTTGGTCTACCCTGTAAAACAAAAAAAATGCTGATAGAAATTCTTTTACCTTTCTTTGAGGGGGTGGGCACGAGCATTCAGTTCTGTTGAGTATCGATTTGCATTACACAATTACTCATTACACATATGAGCATTTGGGACGCCTCATGTCGAAACCACAACATATCAGTTTTTTCTTTAATTTTTTTTTTTTAAAGAGAGAGTGAGAGAGGAGAGAGGAGAGAGGAGAGAGAGAGAGAGAGAGAGAGAGAGAGAGAGAGAATTTTTAATATTTATTTTTTAGTTCGCAGCGGACACAACATCTTTGTTGGTATGTGGTGCTGAGGGTCGAACCCGGGCCGCACGCATGCCAGGCGAGCGTGCTACCGCTTGAGCCACATCCCCAGCCCCAACATATCAGTTTTTTTTTTTTTTTTTAATTTTAACCATTCTGACGAGTGTAGACACCAGTTCTTATAGTTATACTCCAAAGCACCGTTTTCTGTTGCCTGGACCTGCGCAGTGGACTGAGAACTCTCTCTGCTCTCAACCGACTCTTTTTGACCCCTCAATCCCCTTTCCCTCTGCCTCCTGAGTGCCCCAGTTCACTGCTGAGACCCTCTGACAGCTCCTGGTTGTGCTTTACAAAGAGATCCATGCTTTTAGGGTGACCTTCAAGTTTGCACAACCTCGGGTCCCTTCCTCAGGCCCACCTGCACCTCTTATCATAACCCCTCCTCGGTGGGCCTGCCCTGAGCAGAGAGAGTTTCTCTACCCAACACACTCTTGCTGGCCCATGGCTGCGTTTTCCCCACCTCTCCTTCCTGTCTGCATTACCTGTCTTGGCCTGACTGTGAACGGTCATTTGCCACTTACCCGCTAAACTCATAAAAGCATGAACTTGTCCACCAACAGGGTGGGTACCAACAGGGCCCCTTGCAGACCCCCATGAACAACGTGTGCTGGATACATTGGGAACTCAGCCTTATGTAGCCCAGGCACGTTCTGCAGCTTTTTCTAACGGTTCATCACGAGCTCATTGCATTTTTCAAACAATCCCAAATTATATTGTGGTAGGTGATATTTAAAAGCAACTCGATTTCCATTCAGATTGGTCTGATTAGAATCCAACATCACCAAAAGATTCTAACAACAACAACAACAAAAAGACCAAACTCACCACTTGACAGCTGAGCTCCTCTCCTTCAAATCTCCCTGCCTGTGTCTTCTGGAAGCATCCACTGACCTCTCAGTCCCAAACCTCCCTTCTCTGAACACCTCCTGCTTCTCCAGTTTCTATAAAAATCTGCCTTCCAGGGAACTCCTAGAGAAGAGATTTACTCCTCCCTCTGAGAGCCCCAGCGAGGGCTAGAAAGGGATTGTTATTATTTTCTCCATTTTTCACTTAAATAACCTGGGGCACGGGCTAATGGGATCCTCTCTGCCCTCCCGCCTTGGTCTCTCCTTCCCAGGATCACCCGGGGCCTGCGGTACCTGACCACGGTGCTGAGAGAGGGCTGTAGAGAACCCATCCACCTTCGTGAGACTGTGTTGGAGAGAAAACAGAAACAGAATAGGTGCTCTCAGCGGGCTGGAAAAAAAATGAGGTCCTTCTCCCAGCAATTTCTAGTGGCGCAGGGGAAGACGGATGCACCATAGAACAGGCAGGGTAATCACCGTGCACGGGGACCAAAGCTGTGGTGGGACAGCAGCGATCCTCCTGCAGGTGGGGGTGAGCCAAAGCCACTGGCAGCCTGGGAGCTGGGCGGTGCCTCTGTCTCTAGACCCTCCATCTGTCCATCTCTGTTTCTGCCATTTCTCCCTCTTCCTGACCCTCAAGCCTTCCGCACCCCGGGTCCATATGGACCTGCAATCTACAAATGACAGAAATAAGGTCCCCATCCCAACTCCTTCCCTCAAGTCCACATGCACCTCTGAAGTAGATGTCCATAGGGATATCTCTCCACACACACACGCATGCACACACGCGCCCATGTGCACACACACACACCCCTGTGCACACGTACCAGCCCGCACCACCCCGCACCACCTTCTGCCCAGGTGGAGTGATTCTGTCCCTAACCTTCATGGACTGCTCTCTGTCTCTCTCTCTCCCCCCACGAGTTCACATACACCCAGACCTCCAGGACCACCAAACTTAGAACCTCCTCCCCGAATGCTCTGCGTTTCCCGACGTCCCCAGAGGCACCCAGAGCTGCCCACGGGCCCTGTTTCCCCTTCTTTGTCCTCACGCTGCTGGGATGGAGAAATCCTGTGTTCTCCCCACCTCGTTTCTGAGCAGAGTTCACTGTGCCCGGTCCTCAGCGTGGCTGATCCCTTGGGATACAATGCACAGAGGTGACTCCTACCTTGCCTCTTTGCAAGATGTCACCATGATGAACAGCAGTGACGGGTGGCCCCTTGGCCATCTTCCCCTCAGTGGGAAGCAGTGCTCCAGGAGTGACAATAGCCCCACACTGTCGACCTAGGGCCCCGAGAACTGGGGTGAAGAGAGTCAGATTTTTCACCCCCAGATGACCGCTTTCCTCTGCAAACTGGATCTTATCTGCAACTTGGGGGGTGACCCTGCACTTGTCCTTCCTGCACCCCAAAGCCCTATGGCTTATCACTGTGCGCTCTTCACTGACTGAGAAAATCTTAAATGGTCTATGAACTTCTTATAGAAAATCAATAAATATGTCTCTAGGTTCCGGCAGCAAGAAGCTAAGGTCAAAGGTCCTAAGCGGTGCTCCTGCACCTCCACCCGACCACCCGTACATGATGCTTGCTCTCACGGAAGGAGCGGTCCATGCATCTGCTCTCCCTCCCACCCACCGGTGCTCCCATCCATGTGTCCCCTCCTCAGTGCATCCTCCACTCATTCTGGCCTCCACGTCCACCACCCTGGTCAAGGTCAATGTCACCGTCACCCTGCACCCACTGGGCTCTCTCCATCCCCACCCTGCCTGCAATCCCATCTTCATGGGGGACCAGATGATCTTCTAAAACCACAAACCAATCCCTGCCTCTCGCTGCCTGGAGCCTCTCAGCAACTTCCCACTGTCCTTAGGTTATAGTTCCAGGTCTTTATTTAGCCTCAGGCTCCGAGTGACCTGTCCCCTGCTCCCTCTCTGTCTCTACACCAAGAACTTGCTTGCCTAAGACATTTCCCTAGCAAGCTAGATGGCTGCTTCCCAGGACCAAGTGGCCCTGAGGGACACGTATAGATGCAACATGTGACCAACTGAGCCAGCGTTGACCACAGCAGCTGAGAGAGCTTGTCATCTGGGGGTAGCATTATCAATTCTAGCTGCACATACACCCTGTTCTCTCTTCCCATCGGCTCAAGGCAATGACATAGTTTATTCAGATGCTGCTGCTACTTGGTGCAAATCCAAGTCACACTCAATGCTTCGAGGCTCAGAGGTCAATAGCGATTTATCTTTAGGACATGTCATCGTTAGAACTTTCTAATGTGGATAATGATAAGGTCCGTTTCTGGACTCCAAGGAGGGCAGCAGATGCTTCTCTATCAAGAGCAATGGGCTTTACTTCTGAGAGGACTCGATTCGGCTTTGACTGCAGCATGGTCTCCAGATCCCTGGACACCCATCTGTCCTTCACTTGCTGATTTCATTGCAAATTCTCAGCTGCACGTTAAGCTCTTTCTCCTCATCACCTAAGGTGACAAGTGTTTTCCGCCTCCCTTAATCCTATTAAATGTTGTTCCTACAGGTGCCGGTGATTCGCAGTCCACCCACGTTGGGATTCGGCACGGCACGAAGCCACTGAGCTTGGTGTCAGGGTCTGAATCATGAGCAGCCAGAAGCACCTGACCTGCCTGGCCCCCCGCAGGACCAAGGGCTTCACTTGTCCAGGATGATGGCTGAGGGCAGAGGGGACATTTGGCCTCTCTGATGCTTGGGAAGGAGGTAAGTAGGAAGATTGGAGGCGGCTGAGGAGAGACAGAGGGGACAGGTTCTGTCCTGGTCCTCGGCCACGTGGTGAAGAGCCCAGAGGACATGGCTGAGGAGGTCGGCCCCCTGCCCCCCCCCCTGCACTCTGCCCTTTCCCCACCAGCCACAGCCACGTGGCTCCAGCTCTGTCCCAGCTCCCTCACTTGTAAGGAGAGATTGGACCCGGGGTCCTGAGCCTGCAGGGCCAAATGGGCCTGAGTCCCTCCAGGCCGGGGCTGCCGCCTGCTCAGGGCACACAGGGGCCGTGGTCTGGCAGACGGGCCTCACAGCCGGTTTCTCTAATTATAGGTAATTATTTTTTAATATAACCCAGCAAGGGACAGAATGGGTCTCTCCGAAAAATTGTCCCCGGGAAGTGAGGTCATCAACGAAAAAGGAGTCTGTTTCCTGGGCTCCTCTTTCCTCCCTCCTTCTCTCCCTTCTCCAGTTCCTTTCTTCTTCTTGATCTCCCTCCCTCCCTCCCTCCCTCCCTTCCTTCCTTCCTTCCCCACTTTCTTCTTTTCTTGTTTTCTGATGACTCTGAGCTGACCTTATTTTTCTTCTGGAATCTACTCGTCTTAGACACCAATTGCTACTTGGAGGTTGCAAAGCACCACAATCCACCAAGATTATCCAAAAGAGTATGTGTGTGTGTGTCTATGTGTGTGTGTGTGTGTGTGTCTCCATGTGTGTGCGTGTGTGTGTGTGTCTGTGTCTGTGCGTCTCTGTCCGTGTGTCTGTGCGTGTGGATTTATCTTAAGGCATTGGCGCCCATGATGGGCAGGTCTCCCACCTGAGTCTGTAGGGCAGGATGTCTGGCTGGACTCTCAGGCAGGAACTGGTGCTGTCATCCTGAGACAGAATTTCTTCTCTGAGAACCTTGATTTTTAGCTCTCAACACCTTCACCTGGTTAACCGAAGCCCACCCGCATGGCTGATGGTGACAACCTTTGCCCCAGCAGCCGGGTCTGCAGACCCCGGCAGCAGCTGGCTCAGTGTCTGATTCTCCCCGGGGTGCCCCAGGCTGAGAGGACACGTCAAACCAGCCCAACAGGCGGTTGCTGGTGGAGCTGTTTCATCTTCTTCTTTGCTGTTGTTGGGAACCCAGGGGTGCTTGACCACTGAGCCGCACCCCCAAGCCCTTTTTTATATTTTATTTGCAGACAGGGTCTCACGGAGTTTCTTAGGGCCTTGCTAAGATGCTGAGGCTGGCTTTGAACTTGAGATCCTCCTGCCTCAGCCTCCTGAGCCGCTGGGAGGACAGGCACTAATAGCGTGTAAGGTCTGCAGGCCTTCCTCACAGCCTCACCCTGGCCTGGGCCCGTGCTGAGTCCTCCCTCCTCTCTTCCCAGTGTGAGGACCTGGCAGTGGTGACCAGTGCAGCATTGGACATCAGCCCAGGGGCACTCTGGGGTCTTCTGAGCACCCAGCACTCTCTGTCTCTGTAAGAACAGCCCAGGAGGGCAGAGGTGGAGGTGGGCCAAAGGCAGAAGCATAGCCCTGTCCCTTGGGTGGGGTCCTGGGCCTGCAGTGAGGAGGCTGCCCCGCTCACATAGGTGAGCCAGCCTTGACCACAGGGAGCCAAAGGAGTGGGGGAGACAAAGAGTGCACAGGGAACAGCAACGGTGGGCGCTCATCAGGAAGGCACTAAATAGTCACCACAATGAGGGACAACTTGGGTGCCTGCAGGTTTTGGGTGACAAAGACCCCCTCAGAGAGAGTTAGGTACTGGTTGGGACAGGTGCCCCAAAGTCTGAGGCAGCCCTTCCACTCTTCATAGTAGTCATGGAGCTAGTCGTAGCAGGAATCGCTAAGAGGGACTCGCTGACCGCAACTCGATGAGCAAGCATCGTCTAAAGGACTTGAGGAACTCGTTTCAACCTCATCGGGATATTATGAACTAATTCCTTTTGTCCATATTCTATGTAATAGGAAACTGAAGCACAGAGAAGTTGAGGAACTCACTCAACGTTGCACAGCTAGTCAACAACCAAGCTGGGATTCAAAGTATTGGACCCCCAATTCTGTGTTTATAACCTCCATACTCTAATATATTATAATAATACAGGTTATAAGAGATGGGACAAAGTTGGGCCAAGCTCTGACAGGAGACCAGAATGAACAACAAGCACAGCACCCGTGTTTCGGGTGTTTTTCTGGGTACTATCGATGGAATGGTAAATAGGATGTGGCGATGGAGTCTTGTCATAATGGCAGAACATGGCAACTGGGCGACTTAGCGAGTACCTCAAGGTCACAGGTCATTAGCATAGAGCGCTAAGTAAATTTGAGATTTTGGCACTGCCCTAAAATTAGAGGCTTGTGAGCCCAAACCAAGTCCTGTTGAAATCCAGACACGTGGGTGCCCCAGTCACTTGAGGGTCCTTGGATGCTGACACACCCAAGGATAATGTCATGAGATGCCCATTGAAGCAAAGGCCTTCTGACTCCAAAATCCTGGGTTCCAATCCACACTCTGGTGATTACTAGCCATGGGGACATCGAGCAGGTCACTGAACCTCTGTGTTCCGTTCTCTTATTAAAAAATAAAAAGAAGGTGATAGTAGAAAACCCTCCTCCTGGGATTGTGAGTACTTAGCGCGGCCCGTTGCACAGATGCTTATGTCTGGACGGGGCTGGTTGTCAATGCTGCTAACAGCGCTAGTAAAATAAGCTCCTTTTGTATTTCAGTGTGTCCAAAACCAAGTTGGTGGTTATGGTTTGGATGTGACGTGTCCCCTCAAAGCTCCTGAGTTAATGCAGGGACATTCTGGGGTGAACTGTAATGAGACTACAAGAGCTGTGACCCGATCGGTCCATCCTAGTTTGAGTGGTGACTGTGGGCAGATGGGGCGCGGTTGGTGGAGGCTGGTGACAGGAGTGTCGCACCTTGGAAGGGTGCATGTTCCCCGTGACCCCTTCCTCCTGGGAACAGACTGTAGGGACAGGAGTCAAAGCAGGGGACAGGATCCAGCACCTGCCCCACCATGGACCAACCTCCAAAAACCCCAAAGGAGCTTGTCCTACTCTAAGTTGTTCTTGTTGGGGATTTTGGTCGCAGGGATGACACAATCATCTCCTCATCAGTAGCTATTTCCTTCTCTGTCTTCACCACTTTCCAAGAACCATACCAGCTTGGTCCAGATGCACATGGCGCTCGGGACGCTGGGCATCTTTCATCAAAGTCCTAACGGGGCTTTGGGGAGCCAGACCTGCGGAAAAACAGACTGACTCCATGAGGCACTCCAGTTAGAGCCACCGTTCAGAGGCTGACGCCATTTAACACCCCTTCGAGGTGGCATTGTGGACTCATGACAGCCTGTCTACCGATTTGGCCCCTTGTCTCACGTCCCTTTGAGAAGGTCCTCAGACTTTGATCTCCACAAACTGCACCATCTCTCCCTTTCTCATCCCTAGACAATAGTTCTGTTTTTGCATCTCCTGTGTGTCTAGAGCCACGCACTTCTCGGTCTAGTTGACTCTCTTCCTTCAAGGCCTTGGGGACGGTCACTTCCAGTGGGGTGCCTCCTCTGATCGACACCATCAGCAGCGGTGGCTTCCTCCTCTGAACCTGTGGTGTGAGATGCCTGCACCATACACAAGGAGCACCACCTGAGCCTTGGAATTCAGTGAACTTGGGGGTGGATCTCGGGGCGCACTGAAGTCACAGCACCCTGGCTGTGCCCTCTCATTTCTCCTCCTGGACCGGTGTTGAAACAGGGACCTGTTTCCGCTGCCAGCTTGTTTGTCTCATCTAGACAATGAGAACAGCAGCGCCTGCCCCTGGGGTCCCCGATCCTGTGCCCTGTTTTTACTCCTTCCCCTACAGTCAGTCCCCAGGCTGTTCCGCAGTCTCTTGGCAAACTTACATCAGATAATGTCACTCTCCTGTTTGGAAAACCATTGGTAAGTTTCCATTGTCTTTAGAATGGAACCCCAAATCCTTCCCTTGGTCTACAAAACTTCTCTGATCTTTTCCCATCGTCCCCATCCCTCCCTGTTCTGGTCCCTTGAGTGTGTTCCTCAGACAGTCAGAACATGCCCACGGCCAGTTCCTAGCAGCATCCTCCATCTAGATGATTCTTCCCTGGGTACCCTTGACTCTTTCTTATTCATTTATGCCAGAGACTTTCCCAGACCTTCCCACCAAGACCAGCACTCCCGTCCCTCTCTGTTTCCTTTGTATTGTAACTTTCCACCGCCAGGGATATTCCAGGACTTCTTTGCATATTTATCTCTTTCCTGGCTCCCTCCTCACCAGGACCATGGGGTAAAATAAACTCCACCAGAATTGCACATTATTTTACTCTCTGCACCAGAAACAAAAAGTTCTCGGCACACACTGGGCGCCTGATGAGTGATGACCAACGTGAGGCTCGGGACACTGCCAGGCGCCAGGTGGGCACCAAGGCGCAATCGCCATTATTATTTAAGTGTGTCTCCGTAGCACCCAGCACGGAGCAGGAGCCACCCTGTGCATGTTAATGTCAAAGACCTCTGCAGACATCAGAGGGCAAAACCAAAAAAAAAAAAAAAAAGATAAAAAAAAAAAAATAGGGAGAAAGCATCCTGTATCCTGAGTGTGCCGGAATTTGATGGATGAGGGACATTTCGTCACCTGTTATCTCTGGCAGCGCTGACATGGAGCCTCTGACGGGTGGAGGAAGTAGAGAGGATCGGCTGGGTCAGGGCCACCCTCCCCGCCAGGCAGCGTGGCTCCCAGGAGGGACACACTCTGAACCTTGGCACCCCACCCCCACCCCGGCTCCTGGCCCCCCCCCCTCAGCCCCAGGGGCCTCCAGACCTCAGCCTCCCAGGAGGCACCAGGATCCAGTTCTTTCCTACATAAGCATTAGTCACTCTCCAGGGGACAGCTGCTGTGACAAGCTCCCCTCTCAGCAGGGCCTGGGGAATCCTGCACCTGGAGAGCCCTGTGTATTTTCTCCCAGCTCTTGGTCGTGCTGGGAATGTTATTAAAATGCTCTATTTATCAGAGTGGGGGGGGAAAAATCCCAGCTTAAGCCAAACAATATATAGGATCTAAAATACAGGCTGTGAATTTAATTTCCACAGCAGTATCGGTGAGCAAGTACAGGGAGGGAATTTGTGATTCTCCTGGGGAAGCAGAAGCCCAGCCGGACGCTCAGAGGCACCAGCTTCCTGGGTTCCTGTCCTGCTCAGACCCTCCCACCCACCGCCTCTGCCCCAGGTCCTTGGAGCCTTCTGGAGAAGGAGGAGAGCACAGCTGGACCGGAGCTGGTGCGGCTGGGGCAGTGGGATCCTGCTGTCTGCAAACATCTGGAAGTTCCCCAGGTGTGTTCGTTTAAACAGGCAGGGAGCATCAGGTAACAGGTAAACGCAGAAGGTCTGTTAAGAAGAGTACCTAAGAGAGAGGTAGTATTTGCCATCCAAATGTGACGCCCACGTGACCGGAGTGAACAGGACTCTGGTGATGATCCCAGCGCACCCACCCTGAGGATGAATTAGCAGGTATCAGGCGTCAGCTTTGCCCTAAATCATTCTGGGGGAATGCATTTATTACTCCTCGGCTCCCCCCACCCACCCACCATGGGTCCTGCCGTCTTCTGGTAGAGATAAGACACCCAGGCTCAGAGAGGTTAAGAACTTTCTCACGACTGGAGACAGAGGAGGAAGGTCTGGGAGGAAGAGGAGGGAAGGGATAAAAGAAGGAGAGAATTGAAAAGGAAGGAGGAGGGGAGGGAAGGAGGGAGGGAGGGACCCTGAGCTGAACACAGAGAAAACGTCCCTTTCCCTTACCAAGTACAGGGAGACGATTTGTGATTCTCTGGGGGAAGCAGAAGCCCAGCCAGACGCTCGGAGGCATTGCTCTGTCCCTAAGTGCCATTTAAAGGTCCCGGCCTGTGCATGACCTCTCACCTTCGCCATCACCCTATGGTGTAGATCACGTTCTCTCCACCTTGCAGGTGAAGACACGGAGCTCCCTGGGGCTAGATGTCCCCGAGGATCGCTTTGCTAGTGGCTGGCACAGGTGAGGCTGAAGCCTCCAGAGCTGGGCACCAGGGTCTGTGCCCTTAACCCAGAGCCGCTGTGTTAAGGGGCCAGAGGCGGAGGATGGGCAGCCTCCACCTGACTCAAGCAGACGGTATCCTCAGGGCAGCTGAGCTGGCCCAGCACCCCAGGGGGGCACTTTGTGGACACAGCCGATCCAGCTCACTCTGCTGCCTTCTTCCCCACGTGGGAGGCTCACATTTATAAAAAAAAAAAAAAAAAAAAAAAAAAAAAAAAAAAAAAAAAACAAACAAGAGGAGGAAATCCTGAGTGTCCCCTCTGGGCTGGTGGCTTGACCGTGGCCTTCCTTTCCAGCCTCCACGTGGGCCGTCCCCAGCGTGGTCCACATACCACTGAGGTGACCCAGGGAGGAGCCAGCCCTGTTTCCAAAGTCGTCTGTGACTGACTGTGTGTTAGGAAAGGACTATGGTGGTGTGTGAGATGCTGTTAAGAATCAAGTCACAGATAAATAATATTCAGGTAAAATATAAAAGTGGGTCATTTTAAAAGGGAAAAATTAAGTATCTAGTTGCCCCAGAAGTACAAGTATATGAAGATAGAATAACAGTGATAAAAGTGCAGTGAAAGGCATTACTTTATCTGATTTTCAAGGCATCTCTGCAGATAACTCATATATATATAAATAGGTCCCCTTATGATATATCTAAAATAGTCAAATTCATAGGATAGAAGACGGCAATCGTGGTTTGGGGCATTGAGGGACAGGGGAAATGGGGAAACTAATCAATCAGCATACTTTTAATCAAGAGGAAGACGCTCTAGATATCTCCTTTACACCCCTGTGCTTATAGTCGATGGTAATGTATTGAACACTTAAAATTTGTTAAGAGGGTAGATCTCATGTTAAGTGTCTTAGGACAATAAAATACATTTTTTTTTTCAACATCGCTTGTCCAAGTTCTCAAAACTTGGATTCCGCACATGGGACCTGTGGGAACTCCAGTGGGTCCTGCTGCCATCTTTGTGGTTTGAATCCAACTTGGTGCACTTGACCCCGAGACCCAGAACAAACACCCCACCCCCACCTTCTTCCCCGACTCTCCTTCCTGCCAAGGCACTCTCTAAAATCTGGTGGAGTCGCTAAAGCTACGGGAAGTGTATTTATTTAAATTGTCAAGATAAATTAACTTTTAGGGCCCCGTTGGAGCCGTCCTGCAAGCCTGGGCTGTGGGTTGGGAATCCATGAATATTCAAGTGCACGCAGCCATTGAATTAGGTGGTGGAAAACATATTTGGAGGCAGCTGCTCATTTAATAATCTGGGACAACCACAGGAATACACAACTGGCCGCTCTGGCCCATTTGCGTGGGTAAAGTGATAATTTTATAACACAATTGCAGCAATTAGGTTTCCCCAGACAAAGTCAGGGGAACACCTTTGGGGAGAAATCTTGGGCGTTGTCAGCCAAAGCCTGCTGCAGCTTCTCCCCAGCTGTAAAGGAAAACAACCTGCTTCCTGAAGATACAGCCTCAAGGAAATGGTAAGAAACAGTCCCAGGAGCCCGACAGACCCAGTTGGGAATCCCAGAATTGCTGTCTATTCCCCAGCTGGTTGCTTAACCTCTCTGAGCCCCCGCCCCCATTCATTCATTCGTGAACAAGTGGGAAAACTGAAGGTAGCTTCTTTTAATGGTTGATTGGGAAGATTAAAAGTGTTTGTGTTTCTAAACCCTTTAGAACCCTCTAGTACAGCACTTCTCAAACTCCTCTACATGTTAGAATCACCGGGGGAACTTCTGAAAAAAATGACTGATGCCCAGACTGTACCTCCAGAGATTCTAATTGGAGCGTGACTCTTTGATAACACCCCAGGTGATGATTCCAAGGCATGGCTACGCCCCAAACCACTGTTCAAGTATAAAAGACAGGCTCCGTAGGCAGGAGCTGGTGTGATTATTTCCCTCGTCCCAGCACTGATAGGGACAAGTTTCTCACATACAAGGCGACTCAAAATTCATCAGTAACTCAACCTTGGTCCCTACCTCTGGTCTGGTCCAAACTCACTCTTGGTAAAAGGGTGGAATGTCAGGGGATGGAGAAATGGGGGCGTCAATCACTCTGAGCACAGTTTCTAAAGTTGGAGTCCTTCAAGCAATTGCTACAGGTAATATCTAGACAGAATCCGCAGGACTAGCAGAAGGGCCCTGGAGGAAACAGCGTTCAGACATGACCAATCATAAAACATGCAGACCAAGCGGCCAGAGTGTCACCTCTTCCTCGGCTCGTCCCCCAAATGCAGGTACGGACCAGTCACCCTGATCCCCTTATCACAGTGTCACCCAGTGCTTGAATCTCGGCTGTCATTCCAAGGGGGGGGGGAGGGGGGTGCATCTCAGCGAGAAGCCAGCTCTGGCTACCTGTTCTAAGTACCCGTGAACTCGGTTCTGGGTCTCCGCTCCTTCTACTGAAGTTCCCTTCCAGGACTAAAATCCATCCCAAATTCTGTCCTACTTGACTGGGTCATTGACCCTGTGCCTGTCCCACCTCCTCCTGTTTCTGACGTTCATCTTTTCCCCTTGGTGGTGATAGTCAACCACTCCCCCCACCCCACCCCACCCCCCCCCCGCCACACACACACACACACACACACTCTCTCCTTTGCTGGTAGAACCCATTTCTTACCTAAGAAGCCCAGAACGTTCATGGGATCTCCCGGTCTCTGGTATTTTCTTCTACCATGAAGACCAGAGTCCGTAGAACCTCTGCTCCTCTTCCAGGTAGCTAAGCATCCCTTCCAGCTTCCCAGGAGACCACAGGTTCTGCAGAGCCTGGAAAAAAAATGCAAAGTCCAATGTAGGTCTGCACTGCTCTGTGTGATACAACCCACCAAAGAGGACCAGATGGGAGTTTCTTTTGCAGAAATTATGTGTAAATATTTTGATCTGCCACCTATGAAAATCCAGCGCACAGATCCGGAAAACAATGTATGTGAACAGTCGAGGGCCATGTTATATGCGTAGACAGGTGTCTTGGGAAACCATCAAGAAAGAAATCCTTTTCAGAAGAGAGAGAGGCAAGAGCGAAAGAAAAAACCTGTGAGCAGGCCTGGGTCTCATGGATTAATAGTCATCACCCCCAAATAGTGGCAGTTGTGTTTTTGATGGCAGGAACTACTCTCTGCCCCTAAAGACCACACACAGAGAAAGGGCTGGTGGGATGGTTGGCTGGTCTCCACCTCTGAACCTCCCTTTCCCCTCATTTCAACCCAACATCAGTCTTTGAAAAAGGATACTCACTGAACCAAAACTAGACCAAAACCCAGTCTGCAGCATAAGTCATAGATCAGAGAGGGCTATCCAAGCCTGCGTGGAAATTTTTACAGAGCCTGTAATATAGTCTTGTAGATTTCGGGGGGTTCTCTGGCATTCAATGATAAAACTCCATGTTTTGCAGAAGAAACAAAAGTTAATGAGCCTTACCGGTAATTGTCTGTAACCAAATCCAATCTGACCTCTATTCATATAGACCAGAGGTTCTGTCCTGCTCTCTCAGACAAGATTGAATGTCCACTGACCAAACACAGCTCCTCCTGACCTTTCTCCCATCCGATTCTAGGCTCCTCAACTAGAATCAACACCCTGTTAGAGAAGGATGCTCCCATATATCCACGGAGTGCAGAGCAATGTGGTCTCTGGCTTACTGAATAAAAGGCGTCCCAACATCCTTCTTCCCAGATGCTGTCTCCTTGATGGGAAGCCTCCCATGCCTGTCCGTCTACCTCACCTCCTGCATCCTCACAGGGAGAAATGGCGGGAAGGTGAGGGTGTGGGCAAGAAGGAGAAACCACATCGATCTTCTTGGAGAACTTGCCAGCCACGTGGCCATGGGTAATTAATTAGCTTAGCTCTTTGGAGTTGCTTTGGCTAATTGATGATGGCAGTGACTTCAGTGGGTGGCTGGAATTCTGCCCAGATGCCTCTGTCAGGGCTGACACATCCTGTCCCCTGGTGCTGAAGGCATTGGGAGAGTGTTGGCCATTGGATGCTCCCGGCTGTACCCCTCCCTGAGCACCCTCCTCCAAGGCAGGAACCACCTTGCCCAAGGTCATGCCCTTCTTGTGGGGTCGTCCCAACCCCTGTGTGGCTGGCGTGCAGCTGGAATAGACCAGACCCTCCTTGTCAGTTGGGGAGGACTCCAGAGGCAGTCCCACCGCAGAGCCTGCTGTGGGGGCTGCTCAGCGGCAGCTTCAGTGTGTGCTGGGTCCTGCGTCCCTCACTCCCTGACAGGTGTGTCCCCAGAGAGATATCCCTAGGAGAGCTTCTCTATTTCAGAGTCTGTTTCCAGGAAACCTTATCTGAAACATTGCTGGTGGTGGGGAGGATAATGATGAGAGCGAATCCAACAGTGTGGAGTGAGATAATGAGCCCAGAGAGGGCTCAGAGCTGGTGCCCTCGGACACGTGCCGGTTTAATCCGATCGGAAGCCTCCCTTCAGCAAGGAAAAAAACCCCCACAAATCCCTTCGAGAGGCATTTGGTATGACTTACACCTCCTTATGATGTCATCCCAAGAGGAGATCCATTAGTCTCTCTGTTCTGATACTTCTGGTCCCGGTTCCCCGGGGCCAATTACTCCCCAGGATGGGACGGCATCCTATAATATGCACCCGGAGCCTCTGTCCTTGTGAAGACTGCACAGTTTTACTCCCTCTGGGCTGGTCCATTAGAATCCATCCCCACAAGCTATAAACAACCCTGATCACCTCCTTTCTTACGTTCCAAGAGAGCTAATCCCCTGTCTGACGCTTTATCAGTCTATTGAGAAACACCCTGAGAAACCTGTCAATCTAAACAGGATACAGTGAGGGAAATCATATTAGACCTCCGTGTAATTCACCGAACATCACAGACAGTGAAATTCTAATGCCATCGTGATTCTTTTATTGTGGTGAGAACAGGAATTGGTGTGACATCAATCCACCCTTATTGAAATATTAAGATTCCCCTTAAAAATACAACGCTGAGCTCAGACTCACAGGAAATTCCGTGATAACCTACTTTAAACTGTCCTACGACCAGCCTGAGGTTGCTCAGGCTTTTTTAGCTCAACGATACCAAAAGATAATGATTGTGCCTCTTAAAAATATCATTCCCCTCACAATCTAAAGTAGATTGTATTCATGGTAAATCCACTAACAGAAGGAGCCTGGTGGGTTGGAAATGCAGATAGAGGAATTGAGACTTGGCACATACAAGGGCACTGTGGTCCATGTTTGCCCTTCTCCCCTGTCAAGGGTAGGTTGGGCGTGGCTCTAGCATAAAGGACAAAATTAAAGATGAATCCTAGATGCATGGTAGGTGAATGGTGATAGGAAACAGACCAGTCTTCCAGGCAGGGAGAGTATCGGGCAGACATCCAGGTGAGCGGAAATGGGATGATTCCAGATTAATCCACCTTCCCCACAAGAGCCTGAGTGTATGATCAAAAGGAAGTGAGCGTGCAGTGGGGCCCCCAGGACACCATCCTTGCTTCTTCCCTGTGTCTAGAGACCTGATATTAATAAAGTAGCCATGTTCCCGCTCCAGGAAATAAACCATATACCTCTAAGCCAACCAAGGCAGTCAGTAGTTGGTGGACCATTTCACTGACAGGGTCTGGCTAAGTAGCTCAGGACCTTGTTAAGTTGCTGTGGCTGGTTTTGAACTCGCAACCCTCCTGTCTCAGCCTCCCTAAGCGCTGGGATTGTAAGCATGCACCATTGTGCCTTGTGAATAGATGACTGTTTTTATTGCGTACGGTTGGCCCTCCATATCTGCAGTTTCTGCATCCACAGATTCAAGCAACTGTGGATTGAAAATGTGGTGGTTGCATCTCTACCAACCTGCGTGGATATTTTTTCTTGTTCTTATTCCCTAAACTATACAGTGTAGCAGCTATTTACATAGTATTTACATTGTATTAGGCGTTATGAGTAATCAGGAGATGATTTAAGGTACACAGGAGAATGTGCATAAATTATATGCAAATACCATAAATTTTATATTAAGGACTAAATATCCTTGGTATGTGTGTGGGGGGGTCCTAGTATGTGGGATCGGTCCTAATACCAATCTCCAGACATGGGGGGGAGACCTGTGTTTGAGAAGGTTCACCCTTCACAGCAGTGAGAGCAACAAATGAGATCTGGTCTCATCCATGTAGATAAATCTCACAAAACACAAGATAGCCACCTAAGGGGACACGTGCGGTTCTATTTATATGAAGGTAACAGAAAAAGGAGCTTCATCTACTGTTTGAAGTCAGTGATATTCGTTTGGGGGCAGCCGAGGTTGGAAGGTGGCCAAGGGTGCTTCTGTTTGATGTTCTGTTTCATGGTTTGTGTGATTTGTTTCATGCTTGGGTTCCCTTTGTGAATGAAGTGATCTCAGGCACATTTCTGATTTATGTACTGTTTGTGTGTATATTATATACATCACTGAACATTTATATTTAGAGTTTAAAGGTGGTTTTTCTGCTAGAGAGCTCTACTGCTGCCACCCAACTCCTCGCTTCCTGCTCTCACGCTGTCTTGCAAGGGTGCGATGGCTTGAGCAATCGCAGCTATTTTACAACCAAAGAAATATTCATGAGGATGAAAACCCAATATTCCCAGGAGGATGGACTGAAAGATGTAATAGTCCCTGAACTTGATGGCATGTCGGAGCTCTGGAAGTATCCTTGGCAATGTCTACCTCTGGAATTTGCTTTAAGAAGAGCATAAACATCTTTGTGGTTTGGGCCACATCTTTTACTTGCAGCCCAAAGCCTTTTGGTAAAGGAAGCTCCTTTTCCTATGGATCTGCTCATTGACATGGGAACTGCATAGATGTGGCCATGCCCTGATTTCAGAACCCACCTGAGCCAGACATTTTTGCTCCCAACCTCCCTTGGACAGAGCAGGCCAACCAAGTTGCCAGAGGAAACCACCTGGGTTCCATGTAAATCCCATAGGGCAGTGCCCCACGACCCTGGGCCTGAGGCACTGAAGAAAAATTCACTTCTGAGAAAGCATGAGGGGTGCTGGGAAGACAGCGGCCATGTGGCCACCCGATGTCAAGTTCCCCTCATTCCGCTCCGATTCTCATGGGCATGACAGCTGTGGAATCGGCTAGCGTGGCCCTAACGTGACAAACTATAGCAAGTTGTCACTAGAAGTCAGGCACCGTGGGACTCCTTGGCTGTATCGTCTTGCACAAGGGGCTTGCCTGGCCATCGGCAACGTCCATCAAAATCACACGCGGTGGGAAGACTGCACGCATTCGTGCCCCGCTCCAAAGGTGACCTTTGAATGGGCTGGAGGTGACTCCAGGTGACTCTCAGGAGCAGTCAGGGCTCAGAGCCACCTTCCCAGGTCTTTGAATCATTGTCCCTGCTTCTTGCTCAGGTCTGGGCTCGTGAGTCACAGTCACGTGGACGTTCCCATGACCCCCCCCACCCCACCCAAGGGGGCTCCTCTAGCCTCTCACTATTTTAGTTTCTTCGGGGCATGGATCTCTCTGGAGATGAACTTTGATGTGTATGCCTATTTGTTTACATTTTTTCTGTCTCTCCAGAAACGTAGGCTTCATGAGACCTGCCTGGACTGTGCTTTATTGCCGACGACAGAAGGAGGAGGTCCGTATTGTGATTCCTATCTGTAGGGGGGGGACCCTTAGACACAGAAGGGTTAGCGACTCACCTCTCGCGGCATCATACGGACCCGAAGTGTTGGTGTTTGGGTCTGTGCCCAGGTTCAGTTGAATCCAGAGTCGCCCTACTGGGGCTACTTACCCATTAATTATTTCCTTGTCACAATAGGCTTTATTAGCCTCTTTCTTTTCCAGAACAGAATAGTATGATGCTCTCAATGGAATGCTGGTGTGAGAGATATCAATAATCTCATTTAACACTGGGCCTAGATCTGCAAAGTCCCCCAAAGGCTCATGTGCTAAAGGCTTGGTCCCCAGCTAGTGGCACTACAGGAGGGGGGGGTGTGCAACTTGGAAGAGATGTGTCACTGAGATGTGCCTTTGAATTTTGTGCCTGGACCCTTTCCTCCTCCCTCTCTCTTTCTCTCTCTCTCCCTCTCCTCTACCCCCCCATTTCTGGCTTCCTGAGCTGAGCAGATGGTCTCTGCCACATCTTCCACCATTTTGTCTCTGCCTGAAAGATGGAGCCAGCCAACCATAGACTTAAATCTCTGAAACCAGGAACCAAACTAAACTTTTCTTCCTTTAAGTTGATTTTCTCAGGCATTTTGTCATAGTGACAAAAAGCTGGCCAATACAAGGGGGTTAAAGGACTCCTTCAGGGTCATCACATAACACAAAGGTGGCCGTTTCTGTGCTCATCAGTCCCGTTCTCTCCCTGGCTCTGTGTTCTGTTTCCTCCTTCCTCCCCTCTCCTCCCCGTCAGGTACCCTTTGCCTTCTGTGGAGCGAGGAGGACTTGGCCGATTTCAGCTCCTTGTCAGACGCATCAGCGGGAGCAGCAACCCGCCAAGGAACAGCTCGACACAACCGTTCCCGCCACAAGCTGTGCCTGCCTGGCTTGTTCCCGGCAGATCTGCCAAGCCATGGCAGCCTCTTGGTACCTCAGCATCAAATTAGAAAATGATAAGGTTAGAACATTCCAGGAGGAGGTAAAAGGCTCAGCACCTCAGCCCCACACGACTGTGAGAGTGTGCGTGGGAATCCAGTGGCCAAGAGCTTAAGGACACAGAAAGACAAGAAGAACTGGCATTTCCTGGGCACCTCTGCTGAGCCAGATGCTCTCACGCACAAGTTCACTGAATCCTGAAACGGCCCGCGAGGTGTGAGCAGGAGGAGAGGCAGGAGTCACAGACAGCTTCCCCTCCTTCCTGCCCCAATCCTGTCCCATGCATGACACCGTATGGTGTCCTCGGTCCTCACCCTGGGATGAGGCTTCTCCATGCGCCCTCTGGCCTCCTCTGGTTCAGCATCCTCGCTGCAGCCAGAGCGATTCTCACAACCCAGATGTGAGCTGGTCCCTCCCGGGTTGCCACCTGTGACAGCTCTGTTTTTCTTAAGATAAAGCCCGAATCCTCCCCAAGGTGTCCTGGTACAAATTCTTGGAGGATCCACTTCCCGCCTACCTTGCAAGTTTCTCCTCCCGGCTGCCAGGCCTCCTGGCTCTCCTTCAGTTCCTGCAACACACCACGTTCCCACCAGGCTTTTAAGCAAGCTGTTCCCTCTGCCTGGTACACACACACACACACACACACACACACACACCACCTTCCTTCCAGTGATGAACACCTGCTCATTCTCTAGATGACAACTCAGCTGTCACTCTCCCAGACCTGGGGCACTGCCATAGTCCCTTGTCCTGTGGTCCTACCTCATGCCTTCCCAGCATCTAAATCAGCCTGAATGGTGCATTCATTTGGGTGATTCATTGGGACTTTTTAGCAATATTCACAAAAACAGACTTCGCTGAATTTTTCCCCTTCTCCGAACGTGGAAATTAGCACAGTGCCAAAACGGAGTGCAGGTCCTCAATTCATGCCAGTTTATCAAGTGCATGGCTTGATTTCACTCGACAAAAAAAAAACTGGGGCCCAGAAAGGTCAAGTTCCCTGCCTGAGGTCCCTCAGCAGAGCTGGGACCCAAGACCCCTGACTCTGCCTGAAGCAAGCCCTTGCTTGACTTCCAAATGTGCCAGCTGAGGAGAGGGTCCCCAGGGAAGGAGGGCCGAGCTTCTGCGGAGCATTTCAGCTCCTGAGAAATAAATGGACTGAGCTAGTCTCAGCCCATCTGCACTCCGTCACCAGCCAGTTAAGGGGCTGCCCTCAGCGGTGGGAGAGAGAGACTGATGGTCCCTAAAGACCCATCTCATCATCCCAGGGGCCAAACTGGGGCCCTGTTAAGAGATAACTGGCCCATCCATAAACCCCGCGCTAATTCTGCCACGGCACAGGGCACAGACACGGATCAAAGTCCCAGGGCTGTGGCCTCAGCTCCCCCACCCCCTCCCTCTCCTGGTAATTCTCAGAAAATAAATGCAGCCCTGAGCCCCCAGAAACCATTCCCTGTAATGTGCTGTCGCCGTCTTCAGTGAGTGCCTGATAAACTAATAGGCCTGTTAGGCAGAGTTCATTGTGCTTGTCCCCTCGCAGGCGGCACGCCCGGGTCACCCAAGGGAAGCCCTCCGTGCACAGGTGGGAGATGAAATGCAAGACAACCAGCTGCAGCTGAGTGCGCCTGCGCATCTGGGCGCGAACCCGCATGCGCACCAGCTCCACGCTTGATAGACACGTGTAGCTGTGCGCGTGAGCACCAGTAAGCAACCTGCAGCAGTAAGCTGGTGGGACACTCATGCTTTGGGCTCTTGCCCCTTGTGGACTCACACATATGTGCCATCATCCCAGTGCCTGTACTGGCCAGATGATATGCTGTCCCCCTATAATCCTATGAATATTTGCTATAATAAAACTTTATGATTGTCATACTAACAGCAATAGCTATGATTATAATAGACTGAGCAAAGCCTTCTCCAGGTATATATTCTTCAGTGCTGCCATTAGCTACCTCTGGGTACTTGGGGAGGACACTTTCCTTCTCCGATTGGCCTGCGATCTGCACAGCCAGCAGGAAGTGTCCAGCGGATTGCTTTATTCTGAAAGAGGCGAGCAAGCCCATTCCTAGACAGAGGGTAGCTGGTGGACCATTGCAGGGAAATTTGAGGACAGGCAGCTAACTCTTGGAGATTCAGCCAAAATAAATAAGAGAAAGGTGCCTGTGTCAAACATTACCATTACTGAGATGCCTGAAGTATCCAGGTGAGGCTTTGTCCCATGAATGCCTGGGGTCAGGGAGCACCAGGCCTGGATTCTGCAGTGCATTTGCAGATTTACAAAACAAATAAGAGCCTGGGAAATGGAAGATGCACACGAGAAGATGGCTAAGTCATTGAACTTGGGGTCTAGGTAGAATGCAATAGGAAGCCACGTCAGGAGGAAGAAAGACTGGGATAGGAGAGAAGCAGAAGAGAAAAAGAAAGAGAGAAAGAAAGAATCTGGAAGCTGTCAGCCAGTAGGAAAGCAGAACCAGCATGAAGACGTGAGAAAGCTGTTTGGATCAAGAGCTGTGGTCAGGTTTAGCCTGTGCGTTGGTGCATACCTGTCATCCTGGCAGCCCTGGGAGGCTGAGGCAGGAGAATCTCAAGTTGAAAGTCAGCTTTAGCAATTTAGCAAGGCCCTAAGCAACTTAGTGAGACCCTGCCTCAAAATAAAAATAAAAAGGGCTGGAGATGTGCCTCCGTGGTTGAGCACCCCTGGGTTCAATCCCTGATTTTTTTTTAAATTGTGGTCAGGGAAACCAGGGGTAGCTACTTCCAGGGTTGAGCAAATGGGGCCGATGACGGGAAAGCCAAGTGGAGGCACGTATCATTGAAGAAGAAAATCAGGTGGTCAGGGACCCAAAGCGTAAGGCAGAGAAAGGTTCTCTTTAAGGGAAGATAGAGATCTTGTAACCCTTTGATAATCTCATAAAGATATAGATCCTAACGAGTAAAAATAAATGAATAAATAAATAAACAAAAAGGAACAAATGCCCCCCCCCAAAAAAAAATAAAATAAAATAGACCCTTTCTCTGTGAAAAATGTCACCTTTACCCTCGTTCACGTGAGAGGCAAAGAACCTGAGCCTCCCAGACCTGCTGGGTCTGTGATCTGTCTGTGATCCATCAATGCTGGATGGACAGCTGATCCCGCCCCCCTGAGAGCCCACCTGGAGTGCAGGGGAGGCCAGGGGCTGTCTGAGGACCAGGCAGCGAGAGGGCAGAGCGGCGATGCCGCGGTGCTCCAGCAGGGGCCGCTGCGGAGGCGCCGGGGGCTGGTGAGCCTGACCCCACGAGTGAATAGAACTCAGGCCACGGGGGTTTTCTGCTGAGATCTTAAAGGCGACCACCCACGCTGCCTTCCTAACCGCCTTCTCGTGGTCTGTAGGCGTTGGGTGCCTTTTCTGTTTTTTGCTTTTTTTTTTTTTGGATGTGACTTATTTCGCATCTCAGTTCTTTCTATTCCCAGAGCTGCCTCCAGCTGTCTGTCTGCCACCTCCGTGTTTGGTATCCCGTGCAGCTCCCAGTGGTGCTGCTCCTAGTCTGCCCCTCTTCCCTGGGGCCTCAGGACTCTGTCTCCAGGGGTTTCTTTCCACCCACTTCTGCTGGGGTCCTGGCTTCCGGTCCCTCTGCCTGGTCCCCCTTTCCAGAGCAC
Source organism: Spermophilus citellus (assembly GCF_964194105.1). Taxonomy (NCBI): domain Eukaryota; kingdom Metazoa; phylum Chordata; class Mammalia; order Rodentia; family Sciuridae; genus Spermophilus; species Spermophilus citellus. The sequence goes on along the minus strand of NC_138187.1, from coordinate 18,942,457 downwards.
GTGGGGGCACAGCTCAGAATCTATAGAGAAATGGCTGGAGGCTCATTATCGCTCTCGCTGGGTCCAGCAGGGCCGAGTAGCGGCTCAGTGGGGCCTGACCAAGCAGCGAGGGAAAGAAAAAAACCTCGGCCCTTCACTCATCTACCACCTGCCTGGCTGCAGAAAGCAGGTCATCAAGACTTGGTCACTGCCCGGTGGCATCAGTGTCCACTGTGCGTCAGCTGGAACGTTCCCACTCTGCTGGTGAGACACAGTTCTGACTGCAGCCTGGGCATAGCCAAGGGGACAGAGAAGAAGGGCCAGCCAGGGAGCCTGGGTACCGCTGAGCTGGGGCAGAGGCACCAGAAGAGCCTGAAGAATTTGCTGTCGGCCAAAATGTGAAGATGGGAAAATCTGGGACTCCAGATCTTATCCTAAGAGGATGTTGGGGATCCAAAGATGGGCTTCAGATGCTCTCTGGACACCCCTCTTTCTGCCATCACCACCAACAGCTCTTATTTTTTTTTTTCCTTTTTGGGAGGAGTACCGAGGGGTGCTCAACCATTGAGCCACATCCCCAACCCTTTTTATTTTTATTTTTTAATTTTGAGACAGGTTCTCCCTAAGTTGCTGAAGCTGGCCTCGAACTTGTGATCCTCCTGCCTCAGCCTCCTGAATTTCTGAGATTATAAGCATGCACCATCATGCCCTGCTAACAGCTCTTGCTTCAGCACCCCAAATGTATCATTCTGCATTATAATTGCCTACTGACCATTGCATTTTCTTACAAGGCCCGGGTTTACCCAAAGGAGTGTGTCTTGCCGGTAGCTGTATTTGCAGGGTCCGACCTACAAGCTGGGGTAGAAGGTTCTCCATTGGTTTTTGTTGATGAATAAAGAACAGGTCAGATTATGAATGTCCTCATCCATAGCTCATGTCCTGATAGTGCATTAGGGACGAATTCAATGGGACTTCACATCTGCAGATTTAGTTGTAAGGGGATGATCCATGTTCTCCAAAGAGAATAAATTCTCCAAAGAGAGCTTACTCTGCACCTGCTACATGCCAGGTTCAAGGTGCTGGATTGCAGAATGGACAGACTGAATGGGGTAAAGCTTTTCTCCAGAAGTTCCTGGGGCCTGTGAAAACAAAGCAAAGTTGTGAGTGGGTTTTTTTAGAAGGACCTCTGGGAAGAGTATACCTGGCTTTCCAGGTAAGTTCATGGGGGAAGATCAATTCTTCATCCCTGTTCTACTCACCCGCCCCAAGACAGGGACATGGAAAAATGGAATCGTGTGGCCCGCTCACCCATCCTTAGCAAACCAGAATCTACTGTTCTCTCCCTCTGCCGCACCCTATAGGAAATGCACGGATATTCTCACACTCGGGAGCAGTCACACGTGTCTCCCTGGCACAGACCTCCGAGGTGTGCATGTAAGTACTGCTTGCACCCACACAGAGTGACATACTTGGAACATGCTCCTCTAGAAACACATTCACTGAGAGAAGCACTTGGGTGCACACATATTCATAGCCAACTAGAGACCCATCTACGTGGAAAAGTGCTGTTCACAGCACACAGACATGCCTATCCACATGGGCACACAGACACGCCCACACAATTACTGGAGTAGACAAGAACACATGCTCGCTGTCACTCCAGATTCTGGAGAGAGGATGAGAACCAAAGGATGTCATTCACATGGAGTGGAAACAGAAGTGGTGACTGTCCCTCCCCGGGGTTTCTAGGAAAGTCTGAATGATCAGGAACATGTGACGCCTTCTTGAATGCTCTTGTCAAAATAAATGTTGGAGCCAGGTGGGGGGGTGCACACCTGGAGAAGCCCAAGTTCCAGGTCAGCCTGGGCAACTTAGCAAAGACCCTGCCTCAAAATGAGAAGTAAAAAGGGCTGGGGAGCCTACTCAGTGGTGGAGCACTTAGGGTTCCATCCCCAGTCCTCCTCACACGCCCCAAAGAGCGCAATGATAGCAAACCAACAAATGCTACCTGCTTGATAGTGCATGCATAGAGGACCCAGGTTGGATTAAAATCTCGCACCCATTGTCTACAGCCCTGATATGAAGGCTCAGGCCTCGCTGGAGAAAAGTAATCTGAATGCAGAAAGACCACAGCAAGTGGCGTTGAAAGACCTGTAAAGATCAGCAGGGCCCCTCTGCCACCTTGCTGGCAGAATCAGCACGTCTGAAGGTGGAGCCAATCAGATTGATGGGAACAGGGCCTGGCTGGCACTGTTCGTGAACACAGCTAGAGAGGCCACCAGCCTCGTCGACTGCGATTCCCTACATCATCCAGAGTGGCGGGAGCAGACCTGCGTGGCACAACTTTTTGGGGAGAAACTGGGGCGTTAATTCAGTATCGAAGCCTGAGCCAGCACTGCCCAATAAGGCACAGAGATGAGGGGTTTCAGAAAACCAACCCCACACAAAACCAGGATGCAACACAGACTCGGGTGGCCAAGGGCAGCAGAGGGGGCTTGGAACAGCAGGAGAGAGATCGATTGGAGGGTCAGGTAGATCTGGGATGAAATCCTAGCCGGGTGCCACTCTTGCTGTGAAAACCCAGGTACTTTCTTCACCTCACACACAAAGTGAGTCGAATCATATTTGTCACAAGAAGTCAATGAAATATGTATGCACAAACACTTGTTTCCATTCGTTCAAAATAGGTGTGATCAACGATAACGAATATCTGCCAGATGCTTATAGGTAAGTTTCACTGTGGGTGCTGTTAACCCTATGAAGGAAGAATTAGTATAATTATCTCCATGTCCAAAATGAAGCCCAGAGAGGTTTAGCAAACAGAAGAAAGGTCATGCAGCTAGTGAAGAGTAGAGCTAGGGTCTGAACCCCAGAGCGCTGGCTACAGAAGCCACATTCATAGTTACTAAGATTACCAGAACAGTTTCAGATACAGGATTATCAGTGGTGAATAAGATAATCAAAATTCTTGTTCCTATGGTGCCACATTACATGGGGGAGAGAGACAGTGAACAAATAATTGCAGGTCGTGATGAAAGCCGTGAAGAAAATAAAACAAACGATGTGGTTCATGACAGGAAGGGCTATTTCTAATAGGGTGCTCAGGACCAGCTTCTCAGTGGAAATACAATCTGAGCTGAGTTGTGATTCAGATGACTAATATGAGGCACCTCAGGTGGAAAATGTCCAAAGCGACCAGCAGCCGCACTAAGCTCTGGGGGTAGGATTGAGCTGGGAAATGTCAAGATACAGAAGGAAGCCGGACTGTAGTGATAGGGTTCCATGCTAAGTTACTGAGCAGGTGAGAAAACAGTGAGGATGCAGGAGAGGAGTTTGGATTTATTTTTGAATGCAGAAGAAGTACACATCCGATAGCTGGTAAAGGATGATGACATGATTTGATTTGGCTGTTTAAAGATCCCTCTGTCCATTGTGTCAAGAATGCATAAAACTCCTGCCTGGCAGAGACGGGGCACTCGATAAAAATAGGTTCCCTCCCGACACTGGGAGATGCCTGGGAGAAAGCCCAGGAAGCACACGATCAGCAGAACGAGGGGATCATACAAACGCCTTTCTCTTCCAACCAGCCCGGAGGCTCCAGAAGCTACTTCATCTGAGCCTCTGTGACAGACAGGACACCTCTCAGAGATGCGGGCACATGGCCTGCTCCCTTCCCAGCAGGCTCTTTGCTTGTCTATCTATCAGGCTTTGTTTAGCACTCATCTCCTAAACCTCTGTGAACAGCAAGTCCTTTCACAGTAACATTTACCAAACCTTCAAGCGGGACCAAGCCATTTGGCAGGAGGCAAAGATTTCGACTTCATGCCCACTGGCCATTAATATATGGCCCATCCAAAGAGTCTTTTCTCAGTTTGTCTACTGAGATATTAATTGCTAATTCTGATCTCATTTATTGTTTTGAATCCCACTCTGATCTTTGAGGACTGACTCAGTCTTTTGGTTGCCAAAAACAACGATGAGGAAAAAAATTTGTCTATGAAGAAAGAAAGGCATTGGATCGAACCGGTGTCCAAATCCAGTAAAAATACATATATAGAGAGAGAAATCCACAAGGAAAAGGGTTGATTGGGGGATCAACAAAACCTAGAACCACATCCCAGGACGTGCGTGCAGACTGGGGTAGCCTCTGAGATGGCTGAAAACAGTGAAAAAGGTCAGGGTTTGATTTGGAAAGAGAGAAATTACATAAGTTGTTTTGAAAGACTCCTTGTCATGTGTGGTGTTATGTAAGAGCTGGTGATCTCTGATTGGCAGGTGGTGGCAATCACTAGGTAAAGCTGGTGTTGAAGTCCTAGGAGATTCTTTCCTTGGATGGGGCTTGTGAGATTGCTCCTGTACCAGGCATCTGTCCCCTGAGTGGTGTCCCTACTGTCCCCTGCTAGAGTTTGAGTCTTAAGTGTCCTCCAAAGTCCCAGGAGTTAAAGGCTTGTTCCTCAAAGTGGCGCTATGGGGAGGCACCTTTAAGAGGCAGGGCCTGGTGGAAGGTTTTAGGTAACTGAAGGCCTGGCCTCAGAGGAGGATCTGGTTTCTTCCTCTTTCTTTCTCTCTTTTTGCTTCCTGGCCCGGAGGAGTCTGGCCTTGCTCTACCATACATTCCTGCCACGTTGTGCCAACACAGGTTTAAAAGGAAAGGGGCTAGCGGAGCCTGGACTGAAACTTACAAAATCTGAGAGCCAAAACGGACCTTTTCTCTTCATAAGCTGATCTGCTCAGGTATTTGTTACAGTCATGGAAAGCTGACTAACCCAGCCTCCGACTCTCTTCTGATTGGATATGACAAGAATTGACTCTGGGCCATCCGTTTTTGCACGGGGCACCGGGTGTTCTGACAGGGATGATTGTCAATGATGGTCAGCTCAAACACACAGGGCATTCTGCCCCACGTGAAGTCTCCTTGCCTCCTTCTCCTTTCCCTCGCTTCTGAGTAGTTGCCCATAGGTCCAGAATTAGACCTGGTCAAGTTCAAAGCTCAAGTTATGTGTGCACTAAGACCCCACTTGAGTCCCTACACAGAGGCTGCTCCAAATGCCTGTGGGCCTCTCCATTTCATAATGTCCACGTGGATCAGGTTTGATGCCCATGGTTGGCTGGGGTCCTGACTGGTAGGAGAAAAGTCCAGAAATGGTGACAGCTACCAATCTGACCATGGTCACAAGGCTCAAAGTGTGGCAAAAAAAAAGCTGCAGTGAGTAACAGCAGGCAGGGAGTGCAGGACTCCTGGTCTCCAGGCCCTGAAGTATGAATTACTAGATAAAGTCACTTCTACTAAATAAAATCAAGCCTTTGAGTAATCTAGAGACTGTGAGAGACCTCCCAGGCTCAGTGGAGAGCAGATGGGATCCTCTGGGGACTGGGTTTTTAATGCCCTCAGAGAGTCGTCAAGGCAGTGGCTGCTAAGGGCTGCAAAGACTAGGTATCTTGAATAAATCAGAGAACCAGTAAAGAGATGCCGAGTCTGTAACCAGAGAGGAGAAACTGCCTTCCAACCCCAGGAGCAAATTCCTGTGCAGGTCACTGATAAAAAACAAAATTAGTAGTTATTCATGGAAACATTAGAACCCTGGCCCTAAGTGGAAGTCGATGATAAACTTCAGTTCTAACTCCTCACGTGGGGTAGAAACTCCAAGCCATGAAATGGCTGTTCAAACCGAGGAAGCTCTAGCAAAGTTAAAGCCGGAAAGTTGGGATATTTCCAAATCTTTGCATGTGCGTGATTCCCCTGCGTGGCACCTCCTGCTCCATGTTGAGCTCGCAGGCAAAAATTACAAAGTGAATTATCTTAAAATGAATGCAAAGGATGTGCTAGCCAATAGACCCTCGCCGAGAGAACCTGCAAGGGCCATAACCCAGCAAGCAGGAAATTGAATCCAAATGGAAAGAGATGGATAGGAGAAGCCACAGAGAGGGAGTAAACAGAAATGAAGAGACAGGAAAAGAGGAAGATCAGTGTGGGTCCCGGCATGGCCAGGCAACTCACAAGTTAACAAGTGAGCGTCCATCTGCTGGGGGATGCTTCCACCTTGGGGAGAGGTGGGGGTGGTCCCTGGAAGCAGGTGAGAGCTATTGTTCCCATGGTGACTCACTGCCCTGTCTTGGAACCAGAAGCTGATTCTGGTTTCTCATCTGTTTACTCACAGTGTCAAAGGTTAAATGTGTTTGCATCAGAATAAGTGTGCAGAAGAAGAAAATGAGCTTCTCTTGACCAATGCACCACTCCAATCCATGGACCGGCCTGCTCCACTAAATAGATCTAAGTAGATCATGGTGTTTGGCTCATGAAGAAGCTTAGGAAAGTCAAGAGCATTCAGTCCTTTTTTTGTTTGTTTTTAATTTTTCCTTCTCGTTTTTCCGCTGCAGTATCTGCTGACCTAAACACGGCCTCCTGTTGTAGCATGTGTGAGTTGATGTTAGGAAAAAAATCACATGATGTCAGCACTCACCTAGGCATTGGGATGGGAACCTGTTGGCGAATCCTAGCCTGTCAATCTCCAATGAGGGAGATGGAAATGTCAATTTGTACAGATGCCTCCCCATTTTTTTTTTTTTGAGTACAATTTAGGGAGATGACACAAATATCCTGAAGCACATGCCTAATGCATAAGTTTAAAATTCCACATTGAAAGGAAGATGAGGGAGAAGGAGATGGGGGTGATGGGAGGATCTTTTGGGGTTTATTGAGCAATAAATGTGGGCAATGAAAGAAGAATGAGAAAGCAGGAGAGATCAGTTTTCTTTTTTCTTTTTTTTTTTTTTTTTTTCAGGAAAGATGCTGAGGGAAGGATTAGGGTTTGGTTGCAGAAACAGCCCGGGAAAGATGGGAGAGAGAAGAGCATTTAGCAAGTGCAACCTGTCTGCAGGACGCACAAAGGAAACAGGGTGACTTGATAACTAAAGCAAGTCCCAAACACAGAGGGCAAGAAAGTCTCTGGCGGCAATTCTGTGGACAGGATCGTGGTCCCATAAGCTTCTTGGGGGTCCCTTTGAGTTCTGTGATGTTAAGACTTGAGGGAAAGCAATTTCTGTGCTTTCAGACTCCCTAAAGTGTAGAAACTGGATTATATTAACAGCTCCTAGCAAGCAAAGCACAAGACAGTAATGTTGTTTATTTTCTGAGCATGTTCCTCTCCATGTGATGGGCCCCAGGCACGGGAGCAAAATATAAATAGCAAGAAGAGAAACGAAATCAGCAAGCAGCGTGTTAAGGTCCTTGATCCTCCCCGGTTCAGGTGCCAGAGGTGGGAGGCTCAGGCTGGAGGTCACAGAGAGTCTTAATGATGAGGTTCGCACTTCGTCGCTATTTTGAGTCCAGGACGGCACAAGGTGAGGGTCGGGTTTACAGAAGGGAATTATTTCAAGGGATTTAGGGCGAGCTATATTGGGCACCCAGATCAAGGGCAGAGGCGATTTCAAGCCATTTTGACGTTTATTTCTCTTTTTTTATTTTTTCCTGTGGATCCAGGTTTCCACAGTTTCTAGGCATCTTATCTTTTTTTTTTCTTTTTTTTTTTAATGGACCTTGACAGTCCAGAAATAATCTGGGCTGGATTCTTTCATCTCCTCTCTATTTGATGTGCACATGGTGTATGGCTTTCATAAATCATAAAAAAAACCAGCAGCCCTCATTTATTGAGCACTTACTAGGAACCAGGGATTAGCATACTGAACCCTCACATCAATTTTTGAGGTAAATACTAACACCTCCCCCATATTCCTTGTTAAAACTCAGACTCATAAACTGATACGAGTTCATAAGCTCCTAAGCGGTCAATCTGAGCCTGACCGACTCCAGAAACGTAGGTATAAACGCTACACCACAGATGCTCCATCGAGTTACGTACTGTCACTGAGTTGAGAGGATGACAAAATTACAGCCCGTTGTCCCCAGGTGAAAAACAGATATGGAAAGATGATTAAATCATGCAATGAAAGCTCGGAGGAAAAAAAATACTAGTGGATTCAAAGGAGAGTCGCATTTCCAGGAAAGCTTCGTGCTACCTAACAATGTTAGGAAGAAAGTATGGTGTACCTTGGCCGCCATGAACGAACAGATTTTAGATATTCTTCATATTTTTATTGGTGCCTTATTGTCATACAGAAGGATGGGATTTGTTATTAGATATTCATACATGTACACGATATTACAGTATAATTTGGCCAGAAGCACTCCCCAGCATTTCCTCTCTCTCTCTCCTCCTCCCTCCTCCTCAGTACCTTTTTTTAAATTCTACTGGTCTCCCCAGATTGCAGTCTTTCATATACGTACAGAAAAAAAAATGAGTAGACAGTACCAGGAGTTCCATATACACACTCCACCCGTTTCTCCATTATTAACATCTTGCGTTCAAGTTGTATATTCGTTACAATTAGTAGACACAGTTGCAAACCAAGGTCTTTCGTTTACATAGAGGGTCCTTCTTGGTGGTGGAGGGTTCTGTAGTTTCTGACAGCTAAATGCCCTCTGCAAACCATTAGGATATCATATAGAATAGTTCCATCACTCAAAAAGAGAAAAAATACAAATCCCTGGGATTCATCTATTTATTCTTTTTCTCCCTTTCTCCAAACTTCTGGCAAACGCCATCTTTTTACTCTCTCTATAGCTTTGTCTTTTCCAATGTCGTATAGTTGAAATAATATAGTATGTAAAGCTTTTCTTCTCTCACTGAGAAAAAAACGCATTGACAGTTTCCCCAAGGGCTCTCATGGCTACAGAGCTCATTTCTTTTCATGAGTTGAATAACAATCCATTCCGTGGTCATGCCCAAGACTATTTAGTCTCTTACAGAAGAGAATCTCTGTCACTTCCAGATTTGGACTATTATAAATAGAGCTACAATCAACTTTTTTTGTGTGTGCAGAATTTTGTGCATGTCAAGGTTTTCAACTCTGTTAGGTGAAATCCAAGAGGAGAATTGTGGCATTCTATGGTATGGTTGAGTTCAGGTCCATAAGAAACAGCAGAGCTTTCTAAATGGGCCGTTCACCATTCCCACCAGTGGGAGAACTCATTTCTGCTGCTCTGTATCCTTGTCAGCATTTGGTATCGTCAGGTTTTGGGATTTTAGCCAACCCCAAATGAATGTTGTAGCATCTTATACTCTTGTCTTAATTTGCAGTTTCCTAAAGGTATATGACGGATCTTTTCATGACTTTATTTTCCACCATATCTTTTTGGAGAAGTACCTGTTGGATCTTTTGCTCATTTTTAATTAGGTTTTTCATTTGCTTATTGTTGAATTCTAAGAATTATTTGTATATTTTGAGTAAGTCTTTGATCAGAAAAATAAATGTTATGCAAATATTTTTTTTCCAGTCTGTGGCTTGTCTCTTCATTTTCTTAGAGGAAAGTTTTTAATTTTAATAAAGTCCAACTTATAAAATTTAAAAAATAAAGTGTGCTTTGGGTGCTTAAATATGAAAACTTATCACAAACCCCAAGGTCACTTAGCTTAATTCCTATCTTATCGTCTAGATATTTTACAGTTTTGCAATTTATGTCCCAGAATCTACTTTAATTTTTGTGCAAATTCTTCCTTCTCTTCTTTTCCTTTTCTAATACAAATGTCTAGATGTTTCAGCACCATTTGTTGGAAAGCTATCCTTTCTCCATTGAATTGTCTTTGCTCCTTTGTTAAAGATTTGTTGACTATATTTGTTTGAATCAATCTATAGGATCTCTAATTCATTCTATATACAGTTTATCTTTTTTTTTTAATCAGATAAGTTCAGCCCTCTAACTTTGTTCCTCAGTGTTGTGTTACATAATCTGTCTTTTGCCTCTCCCTATAAAGCTCAGAATCCGTTTGTCACTATTTACAAAATAATACGGTGAGATTTTGATCATGATTGGGTTGAATCTATAGATGAGGTTGAAAGGGTGGATATTTTAACATACCAACTCTTCCTATTTATACATATGGAATGGTTCTCCATTTATTGAGTCTTCTTCAATTTATTTAACCAGTGTTTTGTAGTTTTTCTTACATAGACCCTATGCATATTTCATTAGATCTATGCCTACATATTTATGGTTTTAGAACTGTTGCAAGCGATATTGTGTTCTTGTTCTTCATTTCAAATTCCAGTTGTTCATTGCTTGCACAGGGAGGGATTGACTTTATGTATTAATTGTATGTCATGTAACCACACTGTATTTATTAGTTCCAGATGAGGGGGCGATTCCTTGGGATTGGCTACCTCAGCAACCTCTCAGTCTGCAAAGACAGTTTTATTTCTCCCCTGCAGTTCTGTATGCCTTCAGTTTCCTTTTCTTGTGTTCTTATATCAGCTAGAAGCTCCAGCAGGAGAGGTGAGAGGGGAACACCATGGCCTTCATCTTGATCTTAAGGGGAATCTTCAAGTTTCTCTCCAGCATGATGTTAGCTGTAGGGTTTTTGTAGACTTTTTTTTTTTTAAATCAAGTTGAGGGTGTTTGGAGGTTTTCCTCTTTCCCTAGTTTTCTGAGACTTTTTTTAAAAATGTAATTGATTTTTTTATATATGACAGTGGAATGTATTATAATTCATATTACACATATGGAGCACATTTTTTATATCTCTGGTTGTATATAAAGTATATTCACTCCAATTTGTGTCTTCATACATGTACTTTGGACAATGATGTTCATCACCTTCCACCATCATTTCTAACCCCCTGCCCCTTCCCCTCCTACCCCTCTGCCCTATCTAGAGTTCATCTATTCCTCCCAGGCTCCCCCTCCCTACCCCACTGTGAGTCAGCCTCCTTGCATCAGAGTAAACATTCGGCATTTGTTTTTTTTTGGATGGGATAACTTCACTTAGCATTATCTTCTCCAATGCCATCCATCTATCTGCAAATGCCATTATTTTATTCTTTTTTATTGCTGAGTAATATTCCATCATGCATATATGCCGTATTTGAGACTTTGTATTGTGAAAAGATGTTGGCTTTTGTTTATACTGCTTTTCTACTAATATAGTCATTTGACCTGTTGATATGATGGATTGCATTAATTGACTTCGCTGTTTACATACCCTTGCAAACCCAGAATAAATCCTTCCTTGGTTGTGGTGTATAATTACTTGTATCCATGTTTAGGTTCCATTTTCTAGTGTTACCGAGAACTTTTGCATCTATGTTCGTGGGAAATATTGGTAGTGCCATTTGTTTTCTTTCCTTATAATGTCTTTATCTCGTTTGCGTATTAAGGTCACCCTGACCTCATGCAATGAGTTAGGAAGTATATTTTCTAGAAGACATGATAGAAAATTGGGACCAAAATCCTTCCCAGCTATTTCGTGAAATTCACAAAAAGAAATGATCTGTACTTGGCTCTTTCTTTTTAGGAACATTATTAATGATAAATTCAATCTATTTAATAGATACGGGCTTGTTTAGATGATCTATTTATTCTTGTGTAAGCCAGTTTGTGTCTTTCAAGGAATTGATTTGTTTCATCAAAGCTATTAAATTTGGGGGCATGGAGGCATTCATATTCCTTGATCGCAACGAAGGCCCCTCCCTCTTTTATTTCTGGTAATAGCAATTCATATCTTCTCCATTTTTTTTCTTGGTCAGCTTGACTGGACATTTATGAATTTTATTAACCTTTTTTAAAAACTACATTTTGGTTTCATTGATTTTTGAAAAAGATTTAATTTGTTTTAATTAGTTATACATGACAGTAGAATGCATTTATGCACTTTGATATATCTCACATAGATGGAGTGTGATTTCTCATTTTTCTGAGTGCACATGTTGCAGAATCTTACTGGTCATGTAATCACATATATACATACAGTAATAATGTCTGTTTCATTCTAACTATGTTTCCTGTCCCCACATCCCCTCCCCTCCCATTACTCCCCTCTACCTAATCTAAGGTAGTGCTATTCTTCCCTAGTGCCCTCTGCCTTATTGTGAATTAGCATTCGCATATTAGAGAAAACAGTTGGCCTTTGGTTTTGTGGGGTTGCCTTATTTCACTTAGTATCATATTCTCCAACTCCAGACATTTACTGACAAATGCCATAATTTCACTCTTCTTTAAAGCTGAGTAATATTCCGTTGAGTATATATACCACATTTTCTTTATCCATCCATCTATTGAGGGACACCTAGGTTGGTTCCACAGCTCCATTGTGAATTGAGCTGCTATAGACATGGATGTGGCTGCATCACTATAGTACGCTGATTTTAAGTCCTTTGGGTAAAAGCCAAGAAAATTGGGAATGGAATCACCATTTGACCCAGCTATCCCACTCCTTTGTCTCATTGATTTTTTTTTCCTGTTAATTTCCAGTTTTTAATTTCATCAATTTCCATTTTAATTTTGATTACTGATTTCCTGTGCTTGTTTATCCTATACTACTTTTTCTTCATCAAGTTATCCACAATAGGAGCTTAATCACTAATTTTTGTCATTTTTTAAATGATTGGTTATTATTTAAATTCCAAAATCATTGTTTAAACAGAGATAATAAGGAAATATGGAATTTATAATACATGTAAAACTGAAGTGTTGACACGAGTAGATTTCCTTTTTTAAAATACACATGCAATGCTATATCTTCCCTTTTAATCTCTGTTTTCGCTGCCTCCTGATATTTTTGATAGGGTGTGTTTTCATTTTTGTTTAGTTTAAAATATTTGTAAAATTTCTCTTGAGCCTTCTTCTTTGACCCCTGTGCTGTTTGGAAGAGTGCTGTTCACTGTCCAAATATTTGAGGATTTTTCCAACTCTCTTCCTGTTGCTTCATTCTATTCTTGTCTGGAAGTGTATACTTCATATGATCTTTACTCTCTTCAGTTTGTCAAGGTGTATTTTATGGCTCAGAAAATGTTCGATTCAGTGAATTTTCCCCTGTGAAGCCCAAGAAGAATTTGCATCCTGCTGTCTTGGATGAGATACTCTGTACATTCTGTACACAGCAACGATATTCACTTAATGGATGGCACTCAAATATCACCTCATTTATTTTCTGCTGGATGAATCTGCCTATTACCAGCAGATGGCTATTGTGATCTCCAGTCACAACAGTGAATCCATTGTGTCCTTCACTTCTACCCATTTGGGCTTCACTTAACTTGAGACTCTGTTGTGTGGTGCATGCAGATTCAAGATCCTTGTCTTCCAGAGGAGCAATTCCTTTATCTCATGTCAGGATCTTTCTTTGACAAGTTCCCTTGCTTTAAAGTCTGACTTGACTGAAATTAACATAGGTTCTCCAGATTTCTTTTGATTAGTGTTCGTGGACTAGAACTGTGCATCTTTTGCTACCTATTAATTTTTAATCTGCATACTTACATTTTAAAATATTTATAGAGAATATGTAAATAGGTTGTTTTCTAAAATCCACCTTGATGTTTTCTGACAGTCTCTCCTGTATTTGGTATATTTTGACCATTACTGTGTATTTAAAGTCTTTACTGCTACACTTTGATATCTCCATGCCTGTAGCCCCTTTGATATTCATTATCTTGCTCGCCTAGTACGGGTGGGACCCCGGTTCGATTCACAGCACCACATAAAAATAAAGGCATTGTGTTGTGTCCATCTACAAAAAAGATTCTCTCTCTCTCTCTCTCTCTCTCTCTCTCTCTCTCTCTCTCATCTCTATATCTCCTTAAAAAAAGATTAATGGCTGCTCTAAAGCATAACATCCATTTATAACAATATAACATACATTTGTACTGTAACATACAAATGTATTTGTAACATACATTTATAATGTAGGTGCACTTTTATTTTCTTTGAAATTTTTACTTCTTTTTTTTAACAGTGCACGTTTATGGAATAGAGCGTGATAATTTTATACATGTATACAGTGTGCAGTGATCAAATCAGAGTGGCAAATGTTTCTGTTTCCTCAATTTAAAAAAATTTGAATAACATGTAATAATTGTACACGAGGTGTAGTGTGGTATGTCAACATATGTGTGCACTGTGTCCTGATGCTATCAGCCTAATTAATGTTTCCATCTCCTTATCATTACTTTGTGGTTAGAGACTTCAAGCTTCTCTCTTCCAATTATTCGTAAAAATGTATAATAGCTTATTGTGAACTAAATCACCCTGCAGTGCTGTAGAACACTAAGGCTTGTTCTCTGTATATAAATGCGTATTGGTTCCTATTATCCGCTGTCCATGCAAATCCTAACCAGGAGCAGATATCATCCCACCCCAGTTAGAATGACTATTACCAGAAAGACAAAAACAAACAAACAAAAAACAAAAACAACAAAAATCCCACAACTGTTGCTTAGAATGTGAAGAAAGGAAACTCTTAGAATTGTTCATGGGAATGTAAATTAGCACAACCTTTATGGAGAGCAGTGTGGAGGTTAGATCTACCCTACAATCCAGCTGTCCCACTTCTGGGTATGTCTCCAAAGGACATAACATCAGGCTATCAAAGAACCACATACATACCCGTGTTTATTGTTGTGCTACTCACAAAAGCTAAGCTATGAAGATGCCTGTCAGTGAATGAAGGGATAATACACACACACACACATACATACCATGGGATATTATTTGGAATACTATTCAGCCACAAAAATAGAGAATGAAATTGTGTTATTTGGGAAAACATAGATGGAACTGGAGGTGACTATGTGAAATGAAATAAGCCAAACACAGAAAGACAAGTATTGCATAATGTGAAAAATCTAAAAAAAGTTGATCTTATAGAAGTTGGATATCAAATGTGCTTATAGAGGCTGGGGAGAGTAGGGGAAGGGAATGATGGAGTAGGTTGGATCAATAGACAGTAGGGTGCAGTGAGATGGCAGTCAAAATGCTACTGTGCTATTATGGCATAGTCGGGTGACTATAGACAGCCATTGTGTGGGGTACATCTCAAAAAGAGCTAGAAAAAGTATTGTGAATGTTTTTGCCATAAAGAAGTAATAAGGTTTGAGGAGATAGATAAGCAACCCAATTACACAATGTGTGCATCTGTCACATGGTACCCCATTGATACGTACAACTTTAATGTTTTTATGTAGCAGTTAATTTTTTAAAAATGTCACTTGAACCCTTGTAAAGTTACCCCTCAGTGGCACTATCATGTTCACCATGTTGTGTGACTGTTGCCAGCGTCTTGTCTCAGAGCATTCCCATCACCTCCAAAAGCAAACCCGAACTTTCCTATTCTGGATATTTGATGCTAAGTACCACATTTGGGGCGGGGGGAAGAAGGGCTATTATAACATACAGGTGTATTATTTTGATTTTGATTTTTTACTTGAAGCACTTTCTGTTGTTTTCTCTTTGGTTTTGCTGCTGTAGCTAACACTGCGATGGACATCTTCCTGCGTGCAGTTTCTTTCTCAGAGTTATTTTCTTGGAGTTGATCCTCACATGTGGGACGTGGAGCAGGGTGGGAAACCTTAATAAGTTTATATTAATTTTCACATCTGATTATTTTTCCTAATTATTTAACCATACCCTTTCCAACAGCAGTTGCTTTTAGACATGATTTCGGTCTCCTTTTTGGTGCCGTACGGCGTTGAGAACAAAGGTGTCTGCAGCTCTCCCACTCCCTCCCACTGGCAGAGCAATTTTCTCAGAAAAACCAGCATATTGAGCCAGAGAGCATTTCCGATTTATGGCTCCCACGAAAGTGGCTGTGGGTTAAGAACCAGTGCAGCCTGTGTTCGACCTCTTCAACTAGAACAGAACAAGGAATTTATCTCACCACATACAAACCAGCAAATCCCATCCTGGTCGAATCCCATTTAGCACTGATGTCGGCTTAATTAAATCACCCATGGGGTTTCTTACAATTATCATGGCCTTCAGGAAAGATGCTCGCTAAAGACGTCTCCACGGTGGTGGGCGGGGAGGGCTGGGCCGGGAGGGAGTGAGGGGGGCTGGCTCTCAGGTCCCCACATCTCCTCCAGGCTTCAGGTCTCTGCTCACTGGGAGCTTGCGAGCTAACAAGGAGCTTTGGCTGGGTGTGGGGAAGGGCTGGTGGACACGGTCAGGAGCCACTGGGTTCACAACATCTGGATGGCTCCAAAGCCCTGTTTAGGAGCAAGCATGCCTTCTCACACTGGACCAGGAGATTTTATATAAACACTCCAGCCAGCCCATACCCAAACAGAGCCAGCCAGCAGGGAGGAGAGAGGTGAAATAAGCCAAGCACAGAAAGAAAGCATCTCATAATGTGAAACTAAATGATGTTACCAATGATCCTTGCAGAAGCTGATCAGGAGCTCTGGGGTCACTATCTGGTTGGTTCTCCAACCAAGCACACAAATGCTCCCCATGACTTCCTCCTCCTCCTCCTCCTCTTCCTCCTCCTCCTCCTCTTCCTGTTCCTCCTCTTCCTCTTCCTATTCCTCCTCCTCTTTCTCCTCCTCCTCTTCCTCCTACTCCTCTTCCTGTTCCTCCTCCTCCTCCTCTTCCTCCTCTGCCTCCACTTTCTCCCCTCCTCCTCTTCCTCCTCCTCCTCTTCCTATTCCTCGTCCTCCTCCTCCTCCTCTTCCTTCTCCTCCTCTTCCTCCTCCTCCTCTTCCTGTTCCTCCTCCTCCTCCTCTTCCTCCATTTTCTCCCCTCCTCCTCTTCCTCTTCCTCTTCTTCCTGTTCCTTGTCCTCCTCCTGTTCCTCCTCCTCCTGTTCCTCCTCCTCCTCCTCCTCTTCCTGTTCCTCATCCTCCTCCTCCTCCTCTTTCTGTTCCTCATCCTCCTCCTACTCCTCTTCCTGTTCCTCCTCCTCCTCCTCTTCCTCCTGTTCCTCCTCCTCTTCCTCCTGTTCCTCCTCCTCTTCCTGTTCCTCCTCTTCCTGTTCCTCCTCCTCTTCCTTTACCTCCTCCTATTCCTTCTCTTCCTCCTGCTCCTCCTCCTCCTCCTCTTTTCCTCTCCCCCTCCTCCTCCTCCCTCTCTCTCCTGTTAGAAAACACTGACACTAGTTACAGTAATAAGGCCCCCATGCTTCCTCTCTCCAAGCCAGCATGGTAATATGCTGGGACCCTCACACACATTATAACCCAGCAGATTTCCACTCTTGATCCAGTTGAGCCCCTTTCCCCTTCTTAGTCTGTGCTAAGCTTTACTCGTTTCGGCTTGTGCTGAGCTTTCCTGAGCTCAACTTGTTTTATTCTATCCAAGGAGGAACGTAAGAGCATTAATCCCATTTTACAGGGAGTGGAGCAGGTCAGAGAGGCCACTTAAACCCAATCTCCCCCCCCCCCCGTACCCAGATTCTGGAGAAGAGAAACCTAAGCACGTCTCTCCTGCAGAATTGGCCTCTCGTGTCCGACCCCAGGAACGCACAAACACGATTGCCCATGTGTGCTCTTCCCTTATGAAGCTTGGTTTTCTGTATTTAAAACCTCCAGGAGAACCTTGCAGCTAATTCATCTTCAGGGTGCAATCCAGTCTATTAAGAGAAAGGCAGAGTCAGAGGAATTTTTTAAAAATGTGCTTCAATGAGTGAAATCTTTTTCTCCATTGGATTCCCGGTCTCTCAGAATTTTGAAGTCCGAATGGAGAACTGCTATAAACAGGTTTCTTCCGAAAGGACCTTGGAACTATCTCCCCCATCTAAGAAGGGGGAGGATCACCCAGAGCCGGAGCTGTCACCTCCGTCATTGTATCCTCAACCCCATACTTCCTCCAGGAGAGCAATGTCATTTACCCTCTCTTTGAAAGACAGGAGATGGCATTTCCCTGGGACCAGTGACTCAGACGCAGCCATTCCTTATTTACAAAGATGCTAACTCTATTTGCTTGGCTTTGCAGGCCCCAGGTGGTGGTGATGTGGTAGGTTAATAGCCTCTTTGAACATGATCACATGTGAATGGGAACGCGGCTGAATGTCATAGAAAAAGGAAATTGAATGTTGAACACTAGAGTTGGGATCCTGATCCTGCCACTTGCTACTTGATTGATCTCTGTTCAGCGTGGCACTCCCGGCATCTAACACAGAGCCTGGCACCTACTGAATAATGCCTGCACACCTTCAAACAATGTTGTTAAAAAAAAAAAAAAGAAGAAGAAGAAGCCACTGAAAGATTGTCACCGTGGCCTGTGATCAGGCTGCCTAATTTTTGACTTCATGCTAAATCTGTGACCCTGGGGGGATAATGCAATTTTGCTTAAATCTTTGTTTTATTGTCTGGAAAATAAACTTATCAGTAGTCTGCTCTAGGCTGCTGAGAAGACTAGATGGACAATGTGGCACTTAGTAGCTGCTCAATAAGCTCTTCTGCTACCATGCCCTCCTATGCAGGGTCGTGAACCATTGTAAGTGCGGATTGGTCAACGACAGAGAGTATATACCACAGTAGTCCCGTAAAAGTATATTGCCCATCATCATTACCCTAAATACATGTATGAAGATACGAAGGATGTGACTCTACTTTGTGTACAACCAGAGATATGAAAAATTGGTGCTCTATACGTGTAATAGGAATTTTAATGCATTCTGCGGTCATATATAACAAATTAAAATCTAAAATAAAAAGTATGTCACCCAGTGACGTCACAGGTGTCTTTATTTGTATAAATCCACCCAGTGATGTTGGCATGGTAATGAAGTCTTCTTTCTAGTGACGGATTTCTCAGAATGTGTCCCCCTTCTTAAATGACGCATGACTGTGCGTGTGGGGACAGGGGTGAAGGGAGCTGGAAGAGGTGGATCAGAGGGACCATATTTAGAACAGCTTTTGGATGTCGCACTGTGGAACTGGGTCGACTCTATGACCATCCCATTTTATGACACATTCTCAATGGTGGTGCCTGCTCCCACCATGGTAGAAAGGTATCCAGACAAGCAGATCAAGGAAGCCCCTGAGCTGCCCTCTCTCCTTCCTTCATTCTGTTTTCTCATTCTTCCTTCCATCTTTCCTTCCTCTCCATCTTGGATGTCAACGGATGGTGGATCTCATCTGCCCTTTTCCCTCTGGGTTGCCAAATTCCCCACTGGATACCCCACCCGGAAGCCATCTGCCTAACCCCAAGTGGGTGGTGAACACGAGGGACCGTTTAAACCCCTCCCACGTGTCAGAAAAGCAAGCCCCTCCAGACTTTCCTAAAATCCCTCCTCCCTTCTGTCCTCGTTCCTTGTCACCAAGGTAGCTGAAGCCTGTCTTGAGCCTCCTCCTCTCATCCTGCCTGATTCATGTGTTGATGTCTTGACTCTCAGCCAGCTGCTACGATGAACTGTGATATTACAGGGAGGCTTTATTAGCAGGAAAAGCATCTGTCAGGACAGAGTAGGAGAAGGTAGGGAATGTTCCAGAAAGAGAGAGAACAAGAGTGGGGCAGGCTGAACTCAGACTGGGACAACGGGCAAGGCTAATTGTGCACTGTTATTTATTAATATGAAATTTTTTTAAGTTGGTACACTGAGTGCTTTTAAATGTATTAGCTCCAATTTTCTTAATACTTCTATGAGGTGTGCATTTTAATTCCCATTTTACAAAGGAGGATAACAAGATACAGAGGCATCAGTAGCTGGTGCAAAGTTGTGCATCTAGTCCTTCATAAGACTAGGGTTTAAACTTAGCCTGAGGAAATGTCAGTGTCCATATTTTAACCTGAACTCACTCCCACCCAAAGCCCCCCCACCAATTCCCATTATGGATTTGGATATGAAATGTCCCTCAAAAGCTCTGGTTAGCATAAAAATATTCAGAGGTGGAATGATTGGTGGTGAGAGCTCTAATCCAACCAGTCCATCTTAATTTGAATGGACTGGCTGGGTGGTACCTGTAGGCAGGTGAGACATTGCTGGAGGAGGTGGGTCCCTGGGGGCGAGCCCCAGAAAGGGACATCTTCCCTACCAACCCCTCCCTCTCCCTCTCTGCTAATACCACCATGGAGTGAGCACCTTCCCTCCACCAAGCCCTCCCACCATTTTGTTCTGCCTTACCGCAGGACCAGAGCGATGGAGTTGGCCATCTGTGAACTGTTGTGCACCCTCAAATAGACTTCTCCTTCCTTTTTGAAGGATATTTTCACAAGGGTTGAAATTATTTTCTTTTAGCGCTTGGAAGCAATCGTTACATGACGTTCTGGATTCCATTATTTCAACCGGGAATTGGACCATCAATTTTATTGTTTTTCCCTTGCATGGGATCTAGTCCTCCTCCCACAACATCCACACCTTTTATTCTGGCTGTGTTTAGTTTTCCTATTTGTTTTTTAGCAGTTTTCTACAATGTGCTTTTAGGAGGAGTTGTTTTTATTCTGCTTGCAATTTGGTGGTGATACTTGAATCTACTGCTTTTATTGATTCTAGAAAATTCATTAGCTATTATTTTATTCCATTCTCCTTCCTGGGTCTGTCTTCTCTGTCTCCCCGTCTTTACCTGGATGTGCAGATACAGCATAGCTATAGACATATACCTTTTCTTTCTTTACAAAACTCCAGTTGCACAAATGTTAAATCATTTCATTTTGTCCCATATGTCTCTTATATATGCTTTTTGTTTTAATTTTTTTCTCTTCCTGATACAATCTGTATTACTTTTTTATAAAGTCCTATTTTCAAGTTCAGTGATTTTTTCTGTCAGTTGCTTTTAATCTATTAAAAAACTTATCCATTGGGTTCTTAAGTCTCCTATTCTATTTCTCAATTTTGAATTCTTGATGCACTAATTTATTAAAAAAAAAAGATTCTGTTCTCAAGTAAAGTTCTTCATCCTTTCATCTATGAGCCATGGAGTTCAGAGTTGTTGGAAAGTCTGTGCCCCACTTTTAATAACTGAATCATCCATGAGTCTTCTTCCATGAGGGTTCTTCTTGGTTCCACGTCTTTCTGTGCCTAGTAATTTTCGATTGAATGTCAGATATTGCCTATGAAAAGAGGTTAAGTCCCTGGCTGATCTTTTTCTCTAGAGTATTTGTTATAGCTACTGGAAGCCAATTAAGTGGAGGTAAAGCACCTCAGTTCAATCAGGTAATGAGCTAATTAAGGCTGGGTTTCACATAATTTCAGGTTCTATGTCCAGCTTACCTTTAAACCCAGGGCATAGCCCTTTGGCAGTTGCTACTGGAATCTGAGTGCCTTCAGGACCCTGAATTCCAGTTTTTGTTTTGCAGTATTGTGAGCCTGCCAAAATCTCTGCCTACATTTTCAGCCTCTTTTGACAATCTATTCTCCATATCTTATTCTTGTCCTGTGATGCTATGGATTGGCAAATGCCTCTGGTGGCAACTAGCCTTCAGTTCTAAGTTTACTTCTATGAGCTTTCCTCCTTACTGACATTTGGGTCCCTCGACTCCTGATCATTTTTGCAGTCCTGAGTGCTCATTTTCATTTATCTAGCTCCTGGACACTACCAGAGGGCCATGTAGCAGTCACCCCCTGCTCCAGTCCTTGACTACATCCCTTGCACTACTATAAAACTCCAAGTGCCTCCAGAAACAACCGAGGACAGGAAACAGATCTCTTGAAGAGAGTTCCCTTCTTTCTAAGACCTTGTTTTGCCTTGATGGCTCCATTCTTCCATCTAATAAAGGAGGTGTTTATTTGGTGTTTTACGCATCTTTGTGTTTCAAACTTAATGCAATATCGCACCTGTTGACAGTTCATCCACTGTGTCCTGGGAAGTTTTCAAACATTGTAGGTGTTGTTGTTTAAAAGAAATTATTGGCCAATGAAGGTATGATGTTGTGAGTGCTCCTATGGAGCCAGAGAGAAAGACCAAGAAGACAAGAGAGATGCAGGCAGAGTCTAGGGAGAAGCGCTGAGCATACTCCGTGGAGCACAAAACATAGATGCCCTGATGGCTCCAATCATGCCCTGTGCTCTTCCGGTTGTTCATGTCATTGGGAATCTGAAGGAGGCATGGTAGAGAGGTCAGCCTCTCAGCACTCAGAGAGCATCAGTCGACGTCGGGTAGATGTAACAGAGAACAACAAACACACTGCAGGCTGTCCTCATCTTTGAATTCTGAGACAAGATCTTGCTAAATTGCTGAGGCTGGC
Source organism: Spermophilus citellus (assembly GCF_964194105.1). Classification (NCBI taxonomy): domain Eukaryota; kingdom Metazoa; phylum Chordata; class Mammalia; order Rodentia; family Sciuridae; genus Spermophilus; species Spermophilus citellus. The sequence goes on along the minus strand of NC_138187.1, from coordinate 18,920,533 downwards.
CTTGAACTTGTGGTCTTCCTGCCTCAGCCTCCCTAGTCTCTGGGATCCCAGGTGTGCACCACATAGCCTGACCCTGCTGGGTAGGTTTGTGGTGAGGTTTGCACCAATGGCTCATGTTTTCAGAATATCTGGAATCATACCATTGCATGAGAATAAGAGGTCTCGGGAGGGGCACTGAGGGGTTTGCAGAGGGATGGGAAATCCTGGAATCAGAGTCAGGAGGGAAGGAGGTGCTCTTCCTGGAGCAACCTCGTGGGAGGATGGAGCAGCCCCCCCATGTCCGATCTGGGGTCATGAATTTGAAGGGAAGCTGGTTGATGTGCTCACTAGGTTTTCCTTCCGCCGTGTTTACCTAGCCATCCAAATAAGGTGAGAGAGGCGGGACACTCTGGGTAGATGAGGGAGTCATTGCAAAAAAATGGGTCATGACCTGTGAATCCCACACCTGAGTATTTACCCTAGAAAAATAAAAATTACATCTACACCAAAAACAAAAGTCAGGAGATCCATACTGTTTAAGGAGGCAGGAGAAGATAGAGGACTGGTCAGCAGTGGAGAGCAGATGAGGCCACAGGAGAGAGGATGGCAATGGAAGAGTTATTGCCTCCAGGGTCCTGGATCCATGGAGTGGAAATACGAAGTGCGATTGTGAGGCCGAGATGTCTGAGGTATCTCAGGAATCCAGAGGGGTAAAAATCACCCTTGATGCCAAGTTCAGGGTGTGAACACCGGAGTGGGCAGGTGACTGAGGTGGACTGGCATAAAACATCGATGAAGGAAAAGAGGTCAGAACAATGCCCAGCCATAGCATGAACTTGGAACCCACCAAGAATGAGGAGGAGACTTGGGAGAGGAAGAAAGAGTCCAAGTCAAGAGCTAAAATGCTCTGCATAAAGACACTGGGGACACTCGCTCTCTTACACACAGGCTCTAGGCTTGTCAAAGCCTTGAAGTGTCCAGCAGAGCAAGTCTGTTACTTGCCAAAACAGCTTCGGGCCAGCATGGAGAGTTCTCAGGAATTGCTCTGGATTTGCATGCATTCTGCTTTGAGAAGAGACTCTAAGGTATTGGCAAAGCCAATACAGAACTGGTAACAGAATCTAGTTTCGTATATGTTCAAGTTCTTTCTAAGAAACATATATATTTCTATGTAAAACATGTAACTAAATGAGAAGTATATTTAAGATAGTTAAATATGATATATTATGAATGATATTTAATTACATGCAATTAAATATAGATTGAATATGCAATATTATACTTACATAGTTGAATACATAATATAACTTATTCAGCTAAATAATTAAATATAAAATATTATGAATATATAATCAAACGTTATGATTCTATAATTAAATATAAATGCAATTTATAAAAAATAAAAAAACTATCATAAATATTTATACATATTTGTAATATCATATATAATAGTTATATATATAAATATGGCTAAATTAACTATGTAAGGTATTTTTATTACATATCTGTGTGTGTATAGGTACCTGTATCAAAAGACCTTGGGAGAAAGAAGTAGTGACACAGAAAATTAATTCAGGCATCCTTTTCAGTATCCATTTATCTCTTTGAAAAGTGGCTTTGTGGTTTGGGTGGAATTGACTCTGTTCTCAGGCTTAATTAGCATAACATCATTCCCCTTGGACGTGATTGGCTAAAAGGGTTAAACAGGCAAACTAATTACACCATTCAGAGTAAAGCTCAGGACGTTTTTTCCTTTTTCTTTTTTTTTTAATCATTAGGAAAAGAGAAGCTCTCTGGGGCTCTGTTTTAGTCAGCTTTTTTACTGCTGTGACCTAAAGACCCAACAAGAGCAATTAGAGGAGGAAAAGTTTATTGGGGCCTCACAGTTTCAAAGGTCTCAGTCCATAGATGGCCAGCTCCATTCTCCCAGGCTCAAGGTGGGGCAGAACATGATGGTGGATGTGTTTGGCAGAGGAAAGCCTCTGGGAACTTGCCACCAAGGGAACAGAGAGAATACCCCAGAGGCACACCTCCAGGAACCCACCTCCTCCAGCCACACCCTACCTGCCTACAGTCACCACCCAACTAAGCCCCATTAGGGAATTAACACACTGCTTAGGTTAAGACTCTCAAAACCCAATCAATCACCTCTGAACCTTCTTGCATTGGAGGACACCTCACATCCAAACCCTAACAGGCTCTGATAAGACTTATATGCAGATGTGACATCTACCTGCTTCAACAATTTGGTCACCATGAGGATAAAGTCAGGAGGGCAGGCGTAGAAAATGACAGAAATTGAAAAAGAATCCTGACTGAGAATCCTGCCTGAAATGTAATGACTCCAGACATTTTTTTTTTTTTTTTGGTTATATAAGCTCATAAATTCTCTCCGTATTTAATCCAGTTCTTTTAGGTTGTCCGTAACTTGCACCAGAAAGCATCCTTAGTAATGCAAAAAAAAAAAATACATTTGACATGCTCCCTTCTGTATCTCAGTCAAATACAGGCAGGACCACAGCATCTTGGAGACTCCTGGGGAGGGAGAGGTGAGCAAGACGGCACAGAGGTAATGGTGTTGCTTTACTGGAGGAATAAGTTCTCTGATGCTCAATGACACAGTAGGGCGAATATAATCAACAGCGATGCATTACGTCTCTCCAAATAGGAGAGGAATTTGAATGTACTCGCCTTAAAATGTGTAAAGTGACGGATATGCTAATTATCCGGAATTGAGCACTATCCAACGTAAACATGAATCAAAACATCACATTGTACTTCATAAATATGTACAAATATTATGTGTCAATCAAATAAGTTTAAAAAAAAAAACTAAAAAGAGATGGGAGATGTTATTGAACCAGAGTTGAATCTGACCAAATCAAACAGAGAAGCTAATATTCTGGGTTTTTTTTTTTTTTCAATGCTTTGGCAAAAAGTCCCCAGTGGGAGTTCTCCAATAAAACAGCCTGATGCTAAGTGACCCAAGGATTTAATTTGAATTTAGATGCACCTGTTTTCAGGAACGTTGCCGTGGCCCTGCCAACTGAGGTTCTGGTCTGGTTTCAAGCCAAGAGCAGATACTGTACACACACACTTGCCTTCATCAAAAGGGTTCTTCTTGCATAGACGGGCTTCATCCAACATCCTTTTTTTCTTTCCGGCTTCTGCTCCTTGAGATGGGAGCTGATTTAAGCTATGAGATTGTGCAACACAGCTTGCTCTGATGCCCCAGGGAACTCAGGGGAAGCGACCGCTGGTAGCTGATTAGGTCAGAAATGCAGCCATATCAAACATGCCTATTGACAATCCGCCTTGAAAGACAAGAGCTTCCCTCGCCTATTAGGCTGCCCCAGTCAGCCTCATTGCTGTGCACACCTAATGAGGAGAGAGACTCAGGGAGGGCTCAGGGAAGGAGAGCACCTCACTCTTGCAGATAGCACCATCTGATTTACTTACGGGCAGAGAAGTGGAGTGGAAACAGCTGCAAGACCCAGTAAAGGAAGCTGCCTAACTAGGCTCTCCTGTAGAAGCCCGGGCTTATTAGACTAAGGAGCAAACCAGATCCAGGATAGAAAGTGTAATCCTCTCTGCCAGTGTTTTATGTAAGAAAAATAAAATGAGTTTAACTCCTGATTTCTCAGCTCTGTTTGGTGGATTTTTTTTTTCTTTTTCTTTTTAGGTACCAGAGATGGAACTCAGGGGCTCTCGACCACGGATCCCCATCCCCAGCTCTATTTTGGATTTTATTTAGAGACAGGGTCTCACTGAGTTGCTTAGCACTTCACCATTGCTGAGGTTGGCTTTGAACTCGTGATCCTCCTGCCTCAGCCTCCAGAGACAGCCACTGGGGTTACAGGTGTGTGCCACCGTGCCTGGCTGTTTGGTGGTTTTTGAAGTTCAACACGCAGTGCAGTCTGTCCCAGCAACTAACACAAGAGGCAAGGGAAACATGGGGAGCTCCGTTTGTAAGATTTGCCTAGAAATAAATAGCATTTTAGGCATGCGTCTCGGTTATAGATGAGGAGACTAAAGCTATGGAGCTATGCCATTTATCAAAAGTCATAGAGTAAATGATACGGATGAAATGTAACTTGAGCCCATTTGATAAATAATCTTCTCTATAACACCAATGCAGAGATCCTACCCCAAACCCCACCCAACTGATCAGAATGAGTGGGGACTGGGCAGAGGTATATTTTCAACCACTTCCCCAGATGGGGCTTACACTGTTTTTGGCAGAGAGAAAAGTGGGATGAGTGTGGAGATTCTCAAACTTTAATGTGCATGGAAATCAGTGGGGAAGAGTGTTCAACTGCAGATGCTGACTCCATAGGTCTAGGGTAGGAGCTGGGATGCTGCATTTCTATACAGTTCACAGTGGGGGCTGATGCTGCAGGTTGGGGACCTCACTTTGAGAAGCAAGGCTCCCCGTAGCAGTGGTTCTCAAACTTTGGTATGTAAAAGAATCAGATAGAGAATAAAGGGAATGGGGTGGATGGAAATAAGAAAGCAGAATGAATGAGACAGAACTTTCCTCTGTTCATATAACAATGCACAGCCAATATGACTCCACATCATGTTCAACCACAAGAATAGGATCCTACTTCGAATAGGTCATACTCTATGCATGTATAATATGTCAAGGAACACTCCACTGTCATGTATACCTAAAAAGAACAAATTTTAAAAAATTATTTCAAAAAATCAGAGAATACGCTCAGATTTGTTCGAGTAGAGTAGGGCTGGGGCTTCTGTACAGTACCAGTACTTAAAGTGTTGGTTCTCAAACTTGACTGCGTCTTGCAATTGTCTGAAATTTTTAAAAATTCCGAGTTTTACCCCCCAGGAGGTTTTGACTTAATTGAACCAGAGACCCATCACTGTGAGCTTTAAAAGCTCTCCAGGAGATCCAGCGTTCAGCTAAGTCTATGAATCACCCCCAGAAGCAGCTTTTACAAACTTGCCCAAGAATAAGAATAGTAGGTTCCCTTGCCATTACCCCAGGTACTGTAAATTTTCATCAGTGAGAGAGGAACCTGAGAATCTACCATTTTTACAAGTATCACAGGTTATTTTATTTATTTATTTATTTGAAACCAAGATGTCGAATTCAAAACACTGAGTGTGGAACAAAATGTGTCCAGAAATCATTTTTCACTTTTCTTTAGGTCCAGAATGAATTTCATCTGTCTCCTTGAATATTGGAAATTTAGATTCCATCTTTTAAAACTTGAGCTATACACGTGGTCAGGGTTTGGTTCCTGCTACTAACTAGAGTGGTTGGTTGAAGGATTCTTAGAACCTGTCTCCTTCTTTTACAAAATAAAGGCAGATATGGTTTGAGGTTGACTGTCCCCCAAAGGTTAAAACTTAGTTCCCGGAGTGACACTCTTGGGACATCCTTGGGGACATGCTCTTGAAGGGGACAGTGAGATCCCAGCCTCTTCCTGGTTCCATTTTGTTTCTTGAATCATGGTAAAAGCAATATGATCCTGCAACATGCACACTCAGAAAAATGAGAAACTATATCCCATCTTCGTATGGAATATCAAAGTGCATAAAGGCATTTTACTAATTAATTCATGTATAACTAATTAAAACAAATTTAATTTTTTTTAAATAAGTAGTTTGCCCCACAATAAGCTGCTTCCCATGATGTGCCACCCTTACAAGAAACCCAAAGCAATATGGTCACCTGATCTTGGCCTGGACCCTTCAGAACCATGAGCCAAAATAAACCTTTGTTCTCTTTATAAGTTAATTGCCTCATGTATTTTGTTACAGTAACCCAAAGCTGACTAAGACAGGGGTTATGCCCCTATGAAGACTCTAAGGACTTTCTTGAAGACTTTTAGGAATTTCTGTAAATTATTGTAGGAAGAAGGTTAGCAAAATAGACTTCTATTGTTTACCTCTTTGTTTTTGAGGAATTTTCCCTCTCCTATTCTCTTACCCAGCTTCAGAAATTGACGTGTAAACTAGAGGTAATTCAAGAATGGGCATGCACGTAGGCTCATGACCCAAATAGAATGAAAAAAAAAAGAAAGAAAAAAAAAAGAAATAAAGGGCCTAGTGGTGCTAGAAGACAGGCAATTTCCTATTAGTGTTGAACCTGATACCTTCGGAAGAGGAGCCATTATCTGTTCCTTGCCTTACAAGGGATAGCCTGGATCACTGAGCCTGAGAAAGAAATAAACATCATAGTGAAGCCAAAAGATGGAGACAAACCAAACTGGTTTCCCTGCTTAGCACCTAGATTCAGCTATGCCTGAAGACATTTGTTCTCCTATTATGCGAACCTACTTGGATTTCCCACAGGCCCTATTTGTGGAGTTGAATGTCCTTTTGCTTAGAATTAAATATGATTTCTCTGACATAATACATTGAAGATGTACAGGAGAGATGATGTACAGATACACCCCCAAAAGCATATGGAAACTGACTTAAAACCTAAACCAATATACATAAAATGGGTACATTAGAGAAGAACTTACCCTCGGTGAGTACTTTTCACCATATAATAAAGCTTTGGGAGGCAGATACATGTATGGCCTGCAGTGGTGGATGTCTTACATAGTGACAGGAGACGTCCATCATCAAACTCCTTGAGAAGTCCTGAAGAGCGTCCCCAGAGCTGCACCTTCTGATCTCTCGTCATCAGCAAACCACTTTGTGATCACTTAGAACTATGGATTTCTGTTACTTTTGAAAGATTGGTCATAATTTTTTTAAATCATGAAACTAGCATTGACATCTCATTAGGTATTATAAGAACAGAAAATTTCATTTTCATCAGAGCTGTCCCTCTCAACCAGGGGCTCTTGCATCCCCAGGGGACACTCAGCAATTCCTGGGGACTTTTTGTTTTCTGCTGTCACACTGGGTGATGGTCTCCAGTGGATTAGAACATCCAAAAAAACTACTACACAACTCATGATGTGTGCAAACACCTCCAAACCAAGTACATCTGAACCCCCAATTCTTAAAAATTGGAAGAGACACCCTCAGCTCGGGGTCTGACTGCGTTTGCAACATTTCACCAAAATGAAATCTGTACGGGTGAGGTTCAGCATTCAGATCTGTTTTCATCCTCCGCCAATTTAGAAAAACCTGGTGCACGGTTAGAGATGACTGGAAGTAATATAAAATATGCAATCATTCTATCATGTAACAGGGAGATTCGGAAAGTAAAAATAGACTTAGGCAGCCACCTGGGAGCAAAGTAAATGAGAAGGCTGATTCGTTTTTCGAATCCCAGGCCTCTCTGGGCTCTTATTCAGGATACTGCTCTCTTCTCCATATCTGCTCGACTCTCCTCTGCTTCTGGTTGGGCAACGTCCTCCATGTTTGTTGGGCCAGTTGGTGAGGGTCATGGCCCCGCCAATCATACACAGCCAAGCATTAGTCTTGAGGGTCCCCAAAGAACTCATCAGTTAATGTAACTCACTAAGAATGGTTTCTTCCATTTGAATACTTCTTTAAAGTCACCAAAATGTGTTTACATACATTTTTCTGTTGGGCTAAAATGTGGTCATGTAAACAGGATAGGTATCATTCGAGTGAACCTATCGATAAGGAGACAAAAGTTTCAGGGTGCCTACTTCACTTTTCTGATATCCCATGGCTACTAGGAGAATGAACCAGAAAGAGAGCCTGGTATCTACTTCTGTTCTTATCCTATTGAAAAAAAAATTCCTGTCTTCTTTTGTTTTAGATTATAGAAGAGTCTATGTTCTTACTAACTAGTGAAGCAATGAAAGCATATGAGGAAATACTTGAAATTCTCTCTCTGTTTCTAATTTCTGAAATATTGACTCTCAGCCCTGGGGATCATTGAGAATATAAATGCTATGGCTTTACCCTCAAGGAACTGGGAGGGACCCGGGTTGGGATGCAGGTATCAGTGTTTTTTGTTTTTTTTTTTTAAAGTTCTCCAGGTAGAAAAAAAACATGTTAAGAAAAATTGTTCTTAGGAACTTCAGAAATGGTACATGACTTGAAACATTAAGTCTAAAGACCAAAGGACTTCATAGAAACCCTGAACAATGTTTTGTAAATTTGCTTTTCACAAGGGTATTGGTGGGCAGCTCCCCAAGGACTTGGCATCTACACTAGGGATCAATGCATATCGTATGGATAGTGGAGAATGAGAAACGAATTTCTTACCATCAGAGAAAAAAAATTACAAATAAAACCTTGGGATATTGAGCTAACATCAGAGACATCACTATGCATATAGATAGATAGATAGATAGATAGATAGACAGATTATAGAGATGAAAGCATGCATGATGTGTCCATACTCCTTTATTCTAAGCTCTGTCTCTTGAGCAAACCCAGAAGTGGAGACAACTTTATAGCAATGAGAACATCTCTGAAGGCCTTGGCTTCTAAATATCATTCTCTGTGAAATGACTGATTCTCAAACTGGGTCAGGAAATATGCAAGGTGAAGTTGAAATGTTTTATAGTGTGGGAATTAAGGAAGTGATAAATAATGACAATAATGAAATGGGGCACTGGGGGACATAGCTGAAAGAAATCCCAAGGGCCCAGAGAAGAACAATATGAGCCCCAAAATAAGTAAGGTAGCATCGCATTATGACCCAGAGCATAAAGTAAATAGACCCAGTTTCATGCTGATGTAAATAGGTGATCAAATTAATTAATTTATTGATTAATAATTAATTAATTAATCCAAATGTTATACAAACATGTTTTTCTATCCAGGAGGCCGAGTTAGTCCCTCGCCCCCTGAACATGGGCTGGACTTATCGACTAAGTAGAGTTTTGAAAAGGGAAAGAAAAGTATCAACTTTACAGTTGGAAGAGTTGGTAGACACCACCTTACCAAGTCACCCACTTAAAGTCACTGTTTAATGCATATCTTCTGATAAGAGGTGATGAGAAGGACACGTCACCTCTTCCAGTCTTTCCAAAGCCATGACCTCGATATACGAGAAAAGCATCAGACAAGCCAATTTGAGAGACATCTAACTGAACATCTGAGCCATGCCCTTCAAAACTGCCAAGGTCGGAAAACAAGGGAAGACAGAGAAATTGTCACAGACCAGAGACTAAGCACGTCTGAGCACTGGAACAGCCACATGGCACTGTTCATTAGACCCAGAAGAGGAGTACCAGCGTGAGAAATTAATAAAATACAAATAAAGCCTAGAGTCGGTAAATAGCTGCATTAGTCAACTTTTTTTCTCTGTAATGAAAATACCCAACAGAAACCACTTGGAGCAGGAACATTTTATTTCGGCTCATGGTTTTAGAGGGTCAGTCCCTGGTGGGCCAACTCCATTGTTTGGAGTCCAAGGTGAGGCAGAACATCATGGTGGAAGGCACAGTGGTCACTGCCCTGTTCAAGGTGTCCAAGAGACAGGGAGGGAAAGGGGAAGGTACTGCAGGAAGATGTAATGTCCCAGCACACACCCCCATGACCCAGCTGCTCCAGCCATATCTCACCTGCCTACCCCTATAGTCGGCACCCAGTCCGTCCTTTCAAACTAGAATGGACTAATTCAGTTATGGCTCTCACAATCCAATCATCTCACCTCTCTCTATATATGAACACGGGAGCTCTGGGGGCACACTTCATAGCCACAGGATAACAGCAGTAACGTACCAGTGTTGGTTCCTTAGTTCTGGCAAAGGTACCATAATTGCACAAGATGCTAGCAATAGGGGAACTGGGGTCCTATGAAACCCATACAAGTTGGTCTGTACTGTCTTGATGTCTTGCTTCAGATCTAAAAATGTCCTACAAAAAACTCATAGGTTAGGCAATGCAGCAATGTTCAGGGGTCAACGGATTAGATTATGAAAGCTGTAACCCCATTAGCCCATCCTGGTCTGAATGGACTACAGGATGGTGACTGTAGGGAGATGGGCCTGGCTGGAGGGTATAAGCCACATTCCCTCTGCCATGTTTTTGCCTTGAAACCTGCCAACCACAGACTGAGGCATCTGAAACCATGAGCCAAAATAAACTTTTATTTCTCTAATTTCTTTTTATCAGATATTTGGGTCCCAGCAACAAAAAGCCGACTCATGTTCTTGGCAAAAAAATCTTTCCAAAAATCTAAAATCATTTCAAATTAAAAAATATGCAGTTTCACTCCAGGTACAGTGGTGTCTATTCCAGAGGCTCCGGAGGCTGAGGCAGTAGAATCAGGGGTTCAAAGCCAGCCTCAGCACCTCATCAAGGCCCTAAGCAATTTAACGAGACCCTGTCTATAAACAAAATATAAAAAGGGCTGGGGAAATGGCTCAGTGGTCAAGAGCCCCTGGATTCAATCCCTGGTACCAGAAAGATTAAAAAAAAATTAAATACAATTTCCCAGTATTAGCCTTTGTAGTAGCTGTGGAGACAGTAGGTCCCCAGTTGATTCTAATATTTGGTCAACGTTGAAAAAAATCACCTTCGCAACCTGGTTTAAGAAGTTAACTTTTTAAACTGGTTTTTGGAATCATAGGCATATGGATGAACAAATAAACACAAACTTGCTTTTTTAAAACATCTACTACTTCACATAGATCCCGCTCATCTGCCAGCATAATATCCCATAATAATATGAGTGTGCCACCATTTTTTTGGTCAATCACTCTTTTCTTGATAGACACACAGTTGGTCACATTTTGTTTGGGACATGTCCCACTCTTTGTTCTCCCAACCTGTGTGATGTCAGCCTTAATGCTCTGGGTTAGTATTCTCCTGGGGGGGTGTGTGATCCCTCCTCTGGCAAAAGATACACCTCCTCTTTGTGTCTATTGAAAATCCTTTTCTGTTCTCAGTTGAAGGGCTGCCCACATTTCTGCTGTTGGATTTACTCTTCACCCTTCTCAAACCTCCTGCTGAAAACCATTGTGCCCTCGGCACTGAAGTGTGGGCTGTTGTGGGTTGCCCAGCAACACAGGATGGAGAGACTGGAGACTGGGAGAGGAAGCCAGGGCTGGTCAGGAGCCCGGGGCCAGCGCAGGGATGGGATGGGGCTGCAGTGAGATCCCCGGCTGCTGGAGGACTCGATGGCCCATGTAAATCAGACCCTGCCTTTCCCACTGCCTGCGACTCCAACTCTTTTGAGTTCCATTTTTGCTTCGAATCAAATTCATCCTCCATAGCATCTCAAGGACTGTGTTTCTACTACTTGTCTCGCCTCATGATCTGCTACTATCACTGGCCTTCCTCGATTGTGGTCACCTGGGTCACCTGCCCATGGAGGGACAGTATTGGGCTCTGCCCCACCCCAGTGCCTTTGACTTCTATTTTCTTCAGTATTTAAACAGTTGATGGGGCAGTGTCTCATCTCTCAATTCTCACCTTTGCGGTCACCGTATGCACAGTTCCGATCTCACCTTCCTCTCCTAGTAAAACTAGGATCCTAATTCATCTCGTCTCTTGCACGTTGTTTATTCCCTCCTGACTGCGTTTCCCAATCTGTAAAGACCTCTGTTTTACATGCCTTCTTCACTACAGGGAAGATCCACGAGACCGGGGACCTGACTCTTTGGTTGATTTCTGTCTCCCTAGGATCTGACACTTAGTAGGTACTTAATCAATATTTTATTAAATGTAAAAAAAATAAATGTTTCAAGGACTGTGAGATTCTGAAATATTTCCCTATTTGCAAGCTAACAAGTTAAGCTGTCAGAATTTTATGGATACTAATAGAAGACAGAAGGCTGGGCCAGGAAAAAGTACCTTACTCACAGAGAATAGTAATAATCTGAGCATCAACATATGGAAGGTTTCTCTGAGCCTGGCTTTGTATAGCATGATGCAGAGACGTCTGCCCGTGCGGAAGGGGGCCTCGTTCCCAGTGAGGAACTCTGACTTGATTTCAGGGAATCCATTTCTCTGATTCTCTGAGACCATCCAAGGATCCAATTCAACTCTGACACTAGCCGTGTTAGCACAACCCCCCAGGTTAAAGGTTCCATCCCACAGAGCTGACCTCCATTTAGATGACCACAGATTTCAGAAATGACCGGTCATAAATTTGAGGGCTCTTGTCACCCTCTCTCCAGCCTGATGCATTGCTGAAATGACCCACCAGGACTCAGGAGAGCAGCTCTGTTCACTTTTGAGTTTATTACAAAGGATACAGTTCACTCAAGTGGAAAGGCTGTGGAGAAGAAGCTAGAGGGTGGCCCGTGTCACAGAGCCCCTTTGCCCTCTCCGGGGTGCACCACCCTGCCAATTCCTTTGATGCATTCACCAAACAGACGGCTCCCTGAACCCCTTTGTCTAAACAAAGGAGCCTCTATTATGTGGGCATGATTGATTAAACCCTTGGCCTTTGGTGATGGAACTCACTTTCTGCCGCTCTCCAGGAGGTTAGGGGACTGGGGCTAAAAGTCCCAACTCTTTAGTCCCTGGTCAGTTGCTATGGCAACCCCCCCCCTTTCCTGGTGCTCACCAAACATCATCTCATTAGCCTAATCCCAGGTATCCAAAGGGGCTCCCTGGGAATAACAAAGATGTTCCTACAGCTCAGGAAATTCCAAGGGTGTTCAGAAGCACAGAGTCAGGAACAGAAAGAAGACCATATATATCTATTGACCTTATGGTACCCCAGGATTTCTATTTCTCAATTCAATAAACAAAGACACCCTGTGCACCAGAGAGAAATGCTATTTCTCTCTTCCAAGGCTGAGGACGCTACAGACGGCCTTGAAAAGAGGTTCAGAACAAAGCCAGCAGTCTTTCTGCTCCCAGGACTCGCAGAAATGAAAGGCCCAGGAAGAGCTAACTGGCTCCAAGCAGAAGCAGGGCAGGGGCTGCCTTTCAAAGCCTGGGACCAACCTGTTCTGAATTATGTTATTTTGTTTTTCAATTTCTATTCCTTTTTTTTTTTTTAATTTATCAGTGTATTGTAATAGTACACAGGAATGGGCTTCTTTGTGATGCGTCTTACACGCACATAACACCATTTGGTCAGTTTCTTTAATAGCCCTGGAACGATTATAGTGAGTCTAGACTTTGAGTATTTCTCAAATATTCACCGATCTCCTGTCGAGTTTCTGCAGTAGGGATGGAGTTTGAAGTAACCAACCTCAGAGATGCAGAGATACTGTCAGATGCACGGTCTGTGGTTCACACAACCAAGTTCTTGGGAGAGGGGTGAGCAACAGATGATAGAAATAGAGAAGACCAAAGTGGACTTTTGATCCTGTGGAAGGTAGAGGGAGCTCTGTGGGGAGGGGATAGCATTTCACTGGCTCTCTACTGAGTCCCCAGCACCTGGCCCTGTGCCACTGCACACAAAGTTCTTGTTTTAAAAATTATTATTATTATTATTATTATTACCATTATCATTGGTACTGCAGATTGAACTCAGGGGCACTCGACCACTGAGCCCCATCCCCAGCCCTACTTTGTATTTTATTTAGAGACAGGGTCTCACTGAGTTGCTTAGGACCTCACTTTGGCTGAGGCTGGCTTTGAACTCGAGATCCTCCTGCCTCAGCCTCCCTAGCCACTGGGATTACAGGGGTGAGCCACTGTACCCAGCTATTTAAAAAAAAATATATATATATATATATTTTTAATCTATTTTAATATATAAATTAATATATATACAATATATATTATACAATATATAATATGTTTAGATATATACATGTGTACAGATATATACATATAGTTGTAGATGTATTATTTGCTTACTTTATTTACTTATCTTTTTATGTGGTGCTGGGGAAGGAACCCAGAGCCTCCCATGTGCTAGGCAAGTTCTCTATCACTGAGCCACAACCCCAGCTCCACGAAGTTTTATTCAATATTTGCTAAACTAAGGACTGGCTCCTGGAATTTAAAAATAACCCAAAGACCAGAAGGTTTTGAATCTGCTTCTAACCAGGTCCGGTTTTCATTTAGTGGGGAGAATCTTGCATTTTAGAATTCTCAACAGCTAAATCACGGACCCTGGTTCCCAGGTCTCAAAGCGGAAAAACACACATGAACACTCTATTTTTGCCTGGGAACCAAGGGAAACCTGAATGTGGCCTTCAGCAGGCTCTGCTGCATGGACCCAAAGATGGCAGGAGCCGGCAACATGGCCCAGGTGCTACACCGGGCAGCCTGAAGGAGAGAACTATATTTTTTTACCTGTATGGGTAAAAAAGGTTGCTGGATATTTTTTTCTTTTTTCTTTTTTAAGTTTAATTATTAAAAATGTTGAAAACCTAGGGAAAAAAAGCTGGTTTTAAGTACTGCTGTGAAGAAGGTAAATCTGCAAAAATCTGTCCAACAACAACCACAAAAGAACCGTAAGTGACTTCAGTTCTGCTACTTGCCTAAGAGAAAACTGGCATGTGAACTGCAACATTGTTTAATTTAGTGAAAAATTACCAACAACCTAAATATCTGTCAAGTAGGAAATAGCTAAAAATAAATAACAAATAAAAAAGAATGAAATGTTACATAGTTAACAAAATGGAAGATTTTTGAATGAAAAAGTAGTTTCCAGAATGATGTCCTTGATTTAAGACATGAAATGATTGTGCTTCATCTTCGCACAGGCAATGAAGGCAAGCTGACGATCATGGCTGATTTTGGTATAGGGAGAAGAGACAGGTACTGGGTTAAAGGCAGAAGGAAACTTTAGCATTATATGGAAAAGTTCCAGCTTTATGGGAAGAAAGCATCTACGATGCTCAGTGAAACCTGATGGTTAGGTGGATACATAATCTTTAGTGTCGGGCATCTGAATTTGAACCCTGGCTTGGCCGTTCACGAGCTGTGGGACCTTGGCAATCTCTCTCAACCTCTCTGTGCCTTACTTTTCTTACCTGTAATAGGATAACAGTAATAGCCCCCTCATCCTTCTCAATAGAATATTCCAAGCACTGATGTGTGTAAAATGCTCAGCACTGTGCCTAGTGCACCGGAAGCCATCTCTAAACGTTAGATCTTAATATCAGGTCTTACTAATATTATTTAAATTCATTTAAAATACCATTCAAGGAAACGAGGGAAGAAGAAAGGACAGGAGGAAGAATGCTTGATGCTGCTCTTTCCAAAGTAAAGGCAGGCTTTGATCCGGAGTGGGTGTTTACAAAACCAAATGTCCTCTTGTATCATCCCAAATGTCATCCTCTTCCTCCCTGGCTCGGAGCTGTTTCTCCAGTGCCTACCCAATCATGATGTGGCAGCCCAGAGTTCAGAGACAGGGGAATGTCTTTCTCTCTCTCTCTCTCTCTCTCTCTCTCTCTCTCTCTTTTCCTTTTTAACATAATCTAAATTTAACAAGCCCATTAAAGCAAATGTTTCAACAGACAACACTGAACTGATTACAATATTTAGTAAATCTGACTCCCAAACAAGGGCTTCTCAACACCAGGGGGCAGTCCCCGCTCTGCCACATTCCTTCCTTTTGTGCCAGGATCTTGTGGGGGTGTCATATGGGGGACCCCCCTTCGTGCTCCATCAGAGGGAGGAAAATAATTGGGATCACCTTTTAAAAGTGCCATTTATACTTCTTCTGAGGATGCTTGAGTTCCAGATTCAGGTCTTTTTCTTCATTTTTAAAAATTCCCCTCGTGCCCCAAGAGGCCAGCTCCATGCAGAGGGGACCCCGCTCTCTGAGGCCCTGAACGGCGTCCCCACCCAGCCAGCCTTCTTGGGGAGTCCCTTGCCTTTTGTTTTAGTTAGCTTTTTCATCCTTGTGACCAAAACACTTGACAGGAACAATTTTAGAGGGAGAAAAGTTTATTTGGGGGCTCATGGTCTCAGAGGCCCAGCCCACAGATGGCTGGCTCTTGGCTCAGGGCCAGAGGTGAGGCAAAAAGTCCTGGTGGAAGGGAGTGGTGGTGGGGGGGGAGCTCAGGAGGTGGCAATCCAGAAGGAGGGAGGGAGAGGGGGAGGGTTTGGGGGAGGGGGAGAGAGTAGGTAGGAGGGAGAGGGAGGGAGAGGGAAAGAGAGGAGGGGGATGAGGAAAGCAGAGAGTGACTCTTGGGGACAAAATATACACCCCAAGGTCAGGGCCCCAGTGACCTGCTCCTCGGGCCATGCCCTACCTGTCCATGGGGTCAACCCCTAAGGGCGGATTAATCCAAGGATTATTTCCCAACTCCCACAACCCAGTCCTTTCCCCTCTCAACCTTCTTTCATCGACTCTTCACCTGAGTTTTTTGGGGACACCTCACATCTAAACCTTAGCACCTTTGCATATTTTGTCGACTCAGCTATAAAGCAAAGAGGTCTGATGGAATGAGGATCAGGCTCTGTACTCCGGGGTCACAGTCCTGGAGTCACAGCTCTGCTGAGTGACAAGGAAGGGAAACGTCCCCCTGAGCGCTGGCTCTGTGTGTGCAGTATCTTCCTGGGGTGCAGTGACCGCAGCCTTCCCGCTGGGGTCGGTGGGTGGAGGCCTCAGGGTTGGGGGTGTGTGTGGAGGGGGTCTCTGTGCTCAGGAAAGGTGGACTCTGGGAGGAGGGAGGGGGGACCGCAGACTGGAAGGGAAAGCGTGGAAGTGGGCCCAAGGAGGGTGACCTGAGCACCTGTCGTAGGGCGGGGGTGTCCCTGAGTCTCTGGGAGCTGGGTCTCCTTTCTTGGCCTCCTGTGCATGACAACCTGCAGCCCTCTCAGGGGGTTTGTGTCCATTTCTAAAATAGTTGGGGCCTTTAAAGATCCAAAATGGACAGACAGATAAAAGAGAGGGAAAATCAGCCTCTGAGAGTCCCAGTGCTGGGAACCAGCCCCAGGTGACTCCCTGACAGCCAGCCTCCACCCTCCTGGGGCATCTGCCCTCCTTCCTGGGCCTGATGGGAGGCACAGAAACGAACCTGCCAGGACCGACCCGTTCCCCAGAGGAAGCAGAGAGCAGTGTCTCCTGGGGTTCCCTGCCTCCTGGTCCTGAGCTGCTTAAAAAACAGCCCAGGGGGTCCCTGCATCAGACAGGCCCTGGCTCTCCCCCCTGGTTCCCAGGGAAATCCAGGCGTCAATGCACAGGGAGGTGGGGTACCCTCCCTTCCGGGCTTAGCCACAGAACCATCTCTTCCCCTACTCCCCCCCCCCAGTCCAGCTGCACAGGGGAGGGGCCAGGGGATGGGCTCAGGCAGAGACACAACTGGACCGGACCTGCTAAGGCCACACAGGCTCCTGACTAGCTCAGCGGTTTGCACCCCAGGGTCTGATTGATGATGATTGGGGAATTCAGGACAGATTGAGACCCCCCAGGAGAACCAGAAGGAGGTCTCCATCCGGGCAAAAGACATTCGGCTGTCCCACCCAGGCACTGCCCTCCCCCATGGACAGCTTCACAGAACAACACACAAGGATATTAAAAAAAAAAAAAAGGCGGTTTCTGTGGAAGCGGTAGTTTGCAGGAGTAAAAAGGAAATGATTTAACCCTTATAAAAATTACCTTTTACTATTTTATACTTTTTATTTTGGGAGGCATACTAGAGATTGAACCCAGGGGTGCTTCACCACTGAGTCACATCCCCAGTCCCTTTTCATATTTTATTTTGAGACAAGGTCTTGCTAAGTTGCTTAGGGCCTTGCTAAGTTGCTGAGGCTGGCTTTGAACTTTCGATCCTCCTGCCTCAGCCTCCTGAGACGCTGGGATGACAGGTGTGCACCAACCCACCTGACTTTTTTTTTTTTATAATCACTTATAGGAATTGCCCCATTGCATATCGATACAGTTTTAAACGCTGAATAGGTGACACCACACATGGTAAGACTTTTTTTTAAAAGCACGACTCTACCCAGTCACATTGACGTTTCCATTCTGCTCTAGGGTAGGCAGAGTAGGAGTCTCCAGAGATGTCCCACAACCTGTGAATACACAGCCTTACATGGTCAAAGGGACTTTGCTGATGGGATTACCCCCCAGGACTTTGAGAAGGATCATCCAGGTGGGCCCAGCGTCACCACACAGTCCCTTCCAAGACAGCTAAAAGGGGACATAGTGGGAGGAGAGGTGAAGATGGAAATAGAGGCTGGAATGACGTGGGAATGACAGGCAAGAAGATGCCTTCTCCCCTCCAACCTGCCATTGGCAGTTACCTCTGCTGACTCACTGTAGGACTTCCGACATCAGAACCGTAAGAGGACGCGTACTTGTTTTCATCCACTGAATGTGTTGATCTATTATAGCAGCAAGAGGAGGTTCCGACATACAAAATGTTAAGGATGCTAAATCTATGGAGGTAAGTGCATGTGCATTTGCTTGGTTCTGTACTGATACCAAATCTATGCGTCTTTCTATTCCACCCCCCTCTCTCTCCTAATAGTCTAATAATCCCCTAATAACGGAGGCCTTTCCACACCACTCTGTGCAGATATGCTTTAATCTTAAATTTTTTTTAATATAAAATATATGAAAAAAATCGAGAAATTGTTGAGACTCAATCTGTTTTGCATTCTTGTTTTGAGCTGACCTCTGTGAGGGACGCTTGCTGCCTGATTTGCTCTGTCTTTAGTTCCCTGAAAGACCTGCTGGTAATTCAGCCACTGGTGACTGAGGGGGAGAAGGCTGCCTTCCTTCTGATACTCTGTGCACTTGGTTCTACCTCTACTCTAACAGGAGGAGGAAATAATTGGGCCATAAGAATTGGTGACTTGGTACCTGGACCTCGCACACTTGTCCCATCTCTTGGTTAATTCAGAAATCATCAGCCAGAGCAGCGTGGCTGTTTCTGAATCCCAGCCATCCTGGGTTCAAACCTTAGCTGAACCTTTACTAGACAGATAAACCTGCCTCTCTGCTTCATCATGTGATAGCTTCCGACCATATTAGTCTCGTGGCTTAATGGCATTGAAGATTAAATTAGATGTGACGTCATGAATAAAGCACTCAGCACAGTACCCATGCGTTAAGCTGAACCTCAGGGGAGAGGATTCCCTAGGACTCCAACCAACCCTTCTACCCCCAGTTATGCTTTATCGAAGTGAAAGGATGTACATTAGCATCAGCAAAAGAAAAATAAATATATATATCAGAGTCTAGAAAAATCCAAACCTGTCCTCTGCCAGTGGATTAACACAAAAAGCATTGAACTCTCCCCAAGATCCGTGACAACACCTGAGTCATGTTGCCACCCAAGGAAATTCACTTGAGCCTCCATTTCCAGGGGTTTACAACGTATTAGTCAACTCGACATGAAGCACCCACCCTACATGGCTGGTCTTAAGGGCTCAGTATCTCGTTCCACCACCCGCCATATGCATACACATGATATGGAATTTATACAGTATAAACCCAAATCTGCCATATGTAGGTGACCACTGCAAATC
This sequence comes from Spermophilus citellus, assembly GCF_964194105.1. Lineage (NCBI taxonomy): Eukaryota > Metazoa > Chordata > Mammalia > Rodentia > Sciuridae > Spermophilus > Spermophilus citellus. Next base: position 18,901,297 of record NC_138187.1, on the reverse strand, counting down.
ACATTGTTAGCAGTATAAACTAGCAGATAGGGCCCAAGATCTCAGGTATGCAGACTCACTTATCAGGCAGGGTATTCCAGAAGCAGGTCAGGGGGCCATCCTGCATGTGTAGGGTTTGGGCAACTCAAGTCTACGGAGTTAATGATTTCAGCACCATGCTTTTTAGAGTAGGTGAATAAAGTTGTTTCTCTGCTGTAAACTTCTCTCTTGACCCAAACAGGATCGCTAGTAACCTAAGAATAAGCTGTCAATGTTGAGTCCTGCCTTTGGGTCAAGTGCTGTATTCAACATCATCTTATTTGGCCTTTATCATAATTCCACATGGTATCACCTGTTCCTTATTTCACAGAACGGGAAACCAAATTCAAAGAGGTTGAGTAATCTATTTTATGCTGTACCACAGGTGTATTCAGACAAGATTTAAGTCAGGACCCCAACAACAGATCGAGGCTATGATCACCTCTACCTCACCCAAGTGTACTAAAATCAGCACCAAAGCGTATGGCACTGCACTTTGGCATGGATGCCCAACATATTCACGAGGCTTCTCGTCCCTTTCTTAAAGATCACCCACACCAGGAAGAATTCTCTGGATCTTCACGTATAATTCAATGCAGCGCTCAGCAGAGACACAAGTAATTCGTACTAAGGACCACCAGCAAGGAATGGGGAATTAAGTCATGAAGTAGTGGATGCAGATGGGACCTCCCACTTGATATTAGGGCCAGTAGACACTGTGCCCTTGGACGAGAGAGTGGGCACAGCTCTGTCTGCCAGCTGTCAAAAAAGCTAGGCCTGGACAAGCACCCAGATTCCTTCCAGGACTGAGAAGTGACACCCGGAGGTGCGGACAGGAAGGAATTGCCGAGGGAGAAAGGGCATGGCATTTGTACAAGCTTTTAAATCATTATTTTAAATGTTAAATGTTTGAACTTCTTGGACCCTGGGCCAAATTCCAAATCACCCTATTATTTAAAGTTCTCCTGTAGTGCATATTCTTACTTTGAAATACACAGAGAAAGCATAACAGCAATTATTTCAAATGCATAATAGCTGTTTTCCTACTAGGTATTATCAGCTGCTGAAAAGCTGAAATAATCTCTTATTCATCGTAATCTCTCTTATTCATCATTTCCAATGTCCAAAATGGTACCTGGTACTTAGCAGGCTTTCAGTAAATATTTGAATGAGTAAATGAATACATTAATAAAGTAGGATAAGAGATGTCTTCTCATCAGATTAGGTGAGAAGCTAAGCAGACAGGTTTACAAATGGATTTGCCTGACTGTAATCTCCAACTCTGCAACTTACTAGTTCTCTAAACTTTACCATATGGACGAAGTATCCCTTATCCTGAATTCCTAGGACCAGAAGTATTTCAGATTTCTAATTCTTTTATATTTGGAAATACCTGAATGTATACTATGGTTTAGATGTGGTATCCCCTAAAATATCATGTGTGAGTCAATGCTAGAAGGTTTGGAAGAGAAATGATTGGGTTATAGCCTTAACCTAATCAGATTAACTGAGTGGTAACTGGTCACAGGTGGAGTATGGCTGGAGAAAGGAGTTCTTTGGGGGCGTGGTTATGGGGTATATATTTGTATCTGGAGAGTGGAGTCTCTCTCCACTTTCTGATCACCATGTGCCTCTGCCATACTCTTCCGCCATGATGTCCTGCATCACCCCAGAGCCCCGAGGAATGGAGCCAGCCACTTATGGACTGGGATCTCTGAAATTGAGAGCCCCAAATAAACCTTTCTTCCTCTACAGTTGTTCTGGTTGGGTTCTTCTTTTAGTCATAGTAGTGAAAAAGCTGACTAAAACAATATACATAAAGATATTTTGGGGATGAGACCCAAATCTAAATACAAAATTCATTTATGTTTTATATATACCTTGTTACATGTAGCCTGAAAGTAGTTTTATATAATATTTTTATTTCACCTACAATTTTTTTTACAGTGACCCATCAAACCAGCTCAGGGATGGAATTTTCCATTTGAGGCTCCATGTCAATGCTCAAAAAGATTTGGATTTTGGAGCATTTTGAATTAGAGATGGTCAACCTATATTACTTATTGCATCTGTAAAATGACAATAGCATCAATCTATCTCACAGGGTTTAGAGTGAAAAGGCTTATTATTACATGGACTGTGTTTAGAACAGTGCCTAAGTCACAGGACCTGTGGCATAAGTGTCTCCAAAGATGGCCACCACAATGTCTCCCATTCTACACACTCTTTTGCAAGGTGATCTTGCCGTACCTTCCTAAGGGAGTGGAGTCTGTGCTTCCTTTCTTTAAATTTTGATTTGCCCTCTGAGCTATTCTGACCAATAGAATGTGGTACGAGAGAGCTGAGTAATTTCAATAGTGGGCCTTGGGGTATCTTCGGCGTCCATCTTTGCCTCTTGGAACACTGTATTTCAGAAGCCAGCCTCCATGACGTGAGGAAGCTCATCCACCTTGAGGAGGCACCATGTGACGTTGACTTTGGAGAAACAGGCAGTAAGGGGGGATCTATGAAGAGAGGCCTGAAAGGCAATGAGAAAATTGCTACAAAACGGTTGAGAAAAGGTTATATAATGACACAGCATGTGGTAACACTTCACATATAGTTTGGTCCAGAGATGGAGAAAAATGGACTCAATAAATTCGTGAATCTCTAAGGAGATTTCCAAAAGAATGATGAAATTACTGGTTATTTTCTTTAAGTTGCCTATGATAAAGTATGGTGGGGGGAGAAGATGCTCTACAGGAGGAAATGTTCAATAGCCAAATTGAGAAGATACACTTTCAAACTAGGACTCATGGGTTTAGAAAACAATTTCTATTTCTAGCTTCTCCTTTGAGTAAAGAAGTCTCAAAGTAAATAAAAACTTGGGGGAAAAAGGTCAAATCGAGGTCAATACCACTAAAGCCTGGCCTCAGGGACAAGATCAAGAAAGAGGGATGGCTGTAGACTTCTCAAGTCCTCAGGGAGGAGAAAAAAAACCTTGACATTGTACATACTGGATTCTGGGACCACAGAACTCAGTCCCTTTCTGGTGAAAGGTCCAAAAGGCTAGTAGTTGTGTCACTTCCTGTCATTGAGCCTCGGTTTCCACATGTGCAAAATCTGAGCTGACTCTGGGACCTTAAATGACCAATGAAATATGGTGCAACTTCCTTAATTGATCTTAAGGGGCCATAAGCACCAACCTATAGCTCTTGCAATATTGGCCTTGACATCCAATTTTTACCCCAAAGAGCTGTGTGGAGAGTCTCACATGGGGAAGAGTGCAGTTTTCCATCTGAAGTTCTGCCTGAGCCCCCAGAGAGCATCCAACACCAGGTGCTTACCATCTGGGTGAAGCCATGTTAGAAAGTCTCGCTTTCCTGGTTCCTCCACCAATATCACATGGAGCTGAGGAAACATCTAGTCAAATCACAGAACGTTGGGAATAATAAATCGTCGCCTTTCGCCATTCTGTTTTGGTGTTATTGATCTATAACGGTACTTTCGTACACAACCAAAACAATGAGTGATTGTTGTTGTTCTTGTTATTATTATTGTGATTTCTAGTATTTAAAAAGATATTCCCACGGTGTTTCATTTTTCCTAGCCTTGGCTTAGGCCTACACTGGATTCAGGGATGAAATGGAAGCTCACTGTCTGCAGTTGTCTCCTCAAATCCCCTCTTATGCAGTCAAGTCACAGATTAAGAGACACAAAGATGACACAAATACCTGTCAAAGCATCTGACGAAGTTTAACAAGGATGAATGCAAGGCCCTGAATTTGTATTAAAAAATCCAGCTGCCCAAGGACAATGTGTCTTAGGAGAAACACACATTCTAAAAAATGTGGTGCTTTCTTTGTGACATTAAGCTTATAAGTATTGAGAGACTAATGAGACTGCCATAAAAATCTGATGTTGTTTAGACTCTATTAGGAAAAGTAAGGCACCCCCAAATAAAGCAAGCTATGCACTTACTCTAGTGGGGTCAGACCATTCTTTACTCAAAGGAGAAGATGCCATTCTGCAAAGGCACTGGGAAAGTTGAAACAGACGAGCTGGAGTAGATGCAGGGGAGAGAGACAAGGCAGTTTGCAGAACTCAGGATAACACCTGTTATTTTCAATTAAGCAAAGCCTAAAGGCCCCTTTTATCCTTGGGATTTTTTTTTTGTAAGACATTCAGTGGATGTCTGAGACATCAGAGAGTATCAAACCCTATGTATGTAATGTTTTTTTTTTCCTATCATACCTGTGAATAAGTTGAACTCATAAATTAAGCACAATAATAAACTAGTAATAATTTACCTAGATCACAGCAACATCACCATAGGATTTATTTCTTTTCTTACTAAGTCAAGAACTTTCACCTTTTCACTTAAAGGAAGTACTTTACAGAGCCTCTTTGGCATATCTCAATTGCCAGCATCACAATTTTTATGCTTTAGGATCATTAATAAGCAAATTAAGGATGACTGGAACACAGACCTGGGATACTGCAGCACTCAATTTGGAAATTGAGATGGCTACTATGTCACTAAGGGAGGGTAGCATATACAGAGTGGATACAGTGGACCAAGGGATAATGTACATCTTGGGCAGAATGAAGTAGGATGGTCATGTCAATACTTAGAAGATCATGCAATTTAAAATTTAAGAACTAAAAAAGAAAGAGTATAAAAGAAAAGATAAAATAAGATCTTAAAACTTTTTGTTCCTGGCATTTACCATTTAATACTTTCAGACCATGGTTGACCATGGTCTGAATTCACAGAAAGCAAAACCACAGAAAAGAGGGGGGCTACTGTACTTTTGAGTTAATGAGTGCATACATGCATAAATAAGTGACCAGGGGAATAAGTTTTAAAATTTGCAAATTAGGTAAATGACATTTGAAATGAGACTTAGCTAATTAGAAGAAAGTCACGCAAAAGAACTGGGAAGTATCTTTCTAGTAAGTAGGAACCTAAAGTAGAAAGAGTCCCAAGCATCAAACAAGTTAAAAAAATATGAAAGTTGATGTTGACCAGATCATGAATGGCATGAGCTGATATGGACCAGGTACATTTATTTGACTGTCCTGAATTTAAATGTTCCACATTCCTGAAGTGTCCTCACCTCTGTCATGTTTCAGGTCTTGAAGACAAGTTTGGAGGTTGATGAATGATTGCCATGCATGGAAGACATGGGGGTTTAGACTTGAGCATCAGCCCTAGGAGGACCCTTGTTCCCATAGAAGCCACCTTTGGATCTCTGGAAGGCTGGCGGGTGGATTTTGGGGTAGGGTTAGGTTCAGGTTTGTGTGACCCCACAAGGTCACATTCATGATCTCAACTGGCAGAAGTCACAGGGGGTCAGTCAGCTCAGCATAGGGCAAGAGTTTCTAATTCGTACCTATAGCCAGGACCCACCTTGGTATTAATGAGAATCCCATCACAGGAAGGGTCCAAACACAGCCTGGGTATAGCCCTGAGGTCACTGCAGATGGACAGCTCACGATTGATACCAGATGAGAATTAGTGTTCCCCAGAGGGTGGGGCATGCGCCGCAGTTGGTAACGGGGGGTTCCAGCATTAGATAACATAACATCAAGCAACGGAAGAGTTATTCCTTTCCATTTTCTTTCAATTATTCCATTTTTTGGGGGGGAGGGAGAACATCTCATTTGTCTTGAACAACTTACTAACACTTGCTTTGTAGCTCCTTTAAAAAAGGGGAAATAAATCCTCAATTGAAGAGACTTTGCAAGAGAGAGTACCTCGCCAGACTTTGGAAATGCTACTTGGCTTTCACGTGCTTGTGTGTTCATTTGTGTATTTAAGGTGCTTGGAATTTGCATTTATGGCAGGAATATAATGATCACCTTTAAAAATAAATGATGTCATTAAAGAATCATGTTGACTTAAATTAAAAACACCATGAATATAGGTCTGAATGTAATGTGCCGTGGAGCATAACCGTGGGGGAAATCGCCAGAAGAATGGTACGCAAATGCGTGACATTGAGAAAGCCCTGCCTGGGTCTCCAGTTCCTTCCCACTTTCTAGATTCTATGGAACAAAAAAAGATATTCCGATTGCTTTACTTATTTTCTAAAATAAATTCCACCCTTCTCAATAAAGCAGACGGTCAGGATGTTCAGTTGAGAGGAATAGTTACCTAAGGATTTTTATTCCCATTCTTTACATTTTTTCTTTAGGTATCAGGGATTGAACCCAGGAGCACTTAACCACTGAGCCACATCCCCAGCCCTTTTTATTTTATTTTATTTTTATTTTGAGACAGTGTCTCGCTAAGTTGCTGAGGCTGGCTTTGAACTTGTGGTCCTCCTCTCTCAGCCTCCCAAGTCACCAGGATTACAGGCATGGGCCACCACGCTCAGCTCCAGGTTTTTTACTTTAATTTCTGACTGTGGATCAGCTTCTATGAGGTGGCCCTTGGCAGCGACAGCTTTCCAAGGTCCAGTCTGACAGTAGAGATGATATCTCACCCCTAACAGTTGTCTCTGATCCCCATGAGTCACCTGCATCCCTCTGAACCAATCACTGTCCTCAGAGAATGGGACACACTCATTTCTTCACCCAGGGGCCTGAAGGTAGAGGGAGTTGGCTTCCCAAAAGGAAGGAATTCAGGTTATAATTATCTGAACAGTGTGAAAGATTTCAGGGTAAGAATAACAGAGATCTGTTCCTGGAGTACTTTTCAGGTATTAATGGGCTTCAGAGCCACCTGGAGGCTGGTTAAAATGAAGGCTCTGATGGGTTAGGTCTGGGTTAGGGTTTGGGACTCCGCATCTGTAACAGACACCACGAGATTCTGACCCTCTTGGTCCTGGGTCCATACTTGGAGTCCTAGGGCATTTCGCCAGCTCTTTCAGAGATTGGCTGCTGTTTTACAGTCAGTGGTCAGACCAAGGCCCGGGGTCAAGGGCCCAGCTGTGCCTCAACACTGCGTTTTTACCAGCACCCTTGCTGGGTCGAGGCCCTGGTTTTCATCTCCCAGAGGGAGATCATCTCCTTTTGCTAGAGGCAGGATGAGGAGGTGGTCAGATACATACATCCTGTAGCAGGACCCCCCCCCCACCCGGGGCTGTTCGGTCTTGCTCAGGCTAAGAGAGGACAGATAAAGATGTCCCTGTTACCTGCATGCCTTTGTATCCGAGTCTGTATGCCTCGAGATTTACACAATTCACCCGTTGGATCAGAGAAAACAGCCCAGAGCTGCTGTTTGTATTCTACGTATGCGATTCACTGGAGAAAACCAGAGGTCAAGGGAGAGTCATATAATTTCATGGTTGAAGACTTTAGCCCATACCATCTACTTCTTGAGTAAGGTGTTTATTGCTGTAGGGGAAATTTGAACTTTGTTGGACAAAGGAGACCAAAAGTCTTTTACTTTTTAAATACCATGTTAGTCTTTCAGCTGAGGACTTATATAGTCAGCCTTCTGAGTGTGGCTTTTAAAGAGTACAGGATTCAGGAGCTACCTGTCAGGAGAGAATCACTGAGGCTTAGGAAAATGTCTTCAGTCGGATCAACTGTTCCAAGGTCCGGGCCAGACAATCAATAGCTAAGGCAATCAGGATCGTAGCTCCAGCAAGGAATGGTTACATTGTTGCCATTAGGAAAATCGCAAGAATCTTTTCCAATGGTTGATTCTGTTCTCAGCTATTGACCACAATGATCATCAAATAAATAAGTAAAATAAGCACACCAAAAAAAAGAGAAAGATTTTGTTATCGGTATTTGTAAAGGAGTGGTGATTTAGGTCATAGAAGACCGGCATCACTTATCATGGTACTATCTTGCCAGATTTCACAGAAAACAGGCAGAAGAAGCAGGTATGGTGTAGGGGTTGAGGGACTAATGGGCTTCCCTGTATATGGAAAATCAATCTCCCTAGGTAAAAGTAAATCAATGATCATGGTGTTTTCTTTCGAAAATACCTTAATTTCATTTAGTCACTTGATTTTTAAGTTTATGCATGTGTTCAAGTATTGATTTCCAAAATGAAACTCCATCTGCAACGGAAAGAAAATGGAATCAGGGATATTGGAGTGTTTTCCTTGTCTGAATATTACTTCCCATGAGGACCGAGAAAGTCGATCGACCGGCATTGATACCTGCAAAGGAGATGTTGACTGTATGATATAAATAAATCCTAAATAAATAATATGACATGACATAATGTGCAAGTGGATTAAAATAGCTGGAAAGACATATTTTTATTCTCATAGAGTTTGACTTCTGATAAGAAAAAGAAATGTGTAAGGAAATGAAAACATGCACAGAGGAATGGAGGTTAAAAAAAGGGGGGGTGGCCTGGGGTGTTTCAGAAGATGTGGTACAAATCAAATGTTGAAATGCAGAGCGGGGGATGGTGAGAGATGTGTATGAAAAGGAAGGAGGGAGCCAGGTAATGATGTAGATTTGTCAGGCTCTTTTATTTGTAAGTGGAAAAATACAATTCAGATTAGTTTAAGCCTACAATTAATTGTATTGGCACATGAAAGTTCTTGATTCAGGTATGGCTGCATCCAGGTACCCAAAGGGCACCATTGGGAATCTTTCCTCCTGTATATCATGGTTCAACATCTCCCAAGTTTTTCTTGTTTTCAGACAGGCTGTCTGCCAGGGGTAAAAGGGTGTGCATCAGAAACCCCATGCTTATATCTATCTTTCTACTTGAGGAAGCACCGTGGAAACAAATGCGTTGTACGCATTGCTGGAACCAAACCTCAGACCAATGTGCTCATCAGCTTCTACTGGAGCTCAGGTTTGGTCGCATACCCATCCTTTGGCCACTCAGAGGTAGCTCAGGGAATACGGTACGCTCACTGTCCAGCCCCAATCATGTCCTTAACCATGCGCCCAGGAAGCATAAAAGGTCTCACCTAAATACATGGATCAAGTTTGGGAAAAGCTGGGATTATTAAAGAAAACCTAGGAAAAGCAGCAAGAAAATAATTATGGTATCCTCTACGATCCCATTTATATACCATTTTACGAAATGAGAACCAATCCACAGTCAGAGTGGTTTCCTGCCCGGGGAAGGAAGGAATAGAAAGATGAATTACAGAGGCAGAAAGGGAAACCTTGGAGGCGACAGGTACGTTCATTACCTTGAAGGAGTCCTGAGTCTATTCATATGTCAGGATTTATACAGTTACATGCCTATGTAGTGGTAGGTCACCACGTATCAGTTTTGCTTCCATAGCACAAAGGGCAGGAAAAGTCCTGTGGCCTGTGGTAGCCTTTCACAGAGTGGCCAGGAATTGCCCCCTAGTTCTCATTCAGAAGAATAACGGAGTCAGTGGTTTTAAGATCATTATGGAAACTGGGTGGAAGAACATGCTGGAATAAAAATATAGAAAATCAATCTCCCTAGGTGGAATAAATCTAGAATCCTGCTGGTTTCTTTCTAAGGTAACTTAATTTCATCTAATCACTTGACCTTGAAGTTCATGCATGTGTTCACGTAGAGCAGCTGAGGGGCACCCTGAGGGCTTCCTGCGACCCATGTCATCTCTCAGGACATCTTTCCCTGGAGCTGTGCTGTAGCAGCCACTTCAGGCCAGGTGTTCCTGGACAGCACCCCCCCTCAGGTCCGCCACCCTCTCACCCACTGCCACCTTTCACCTGGCCAAAGCTGGGGAGCCCGGAGCACCCAGCCCAGCTTTCAAGCAAGACTCCCCTAGAAGATGCAGGAGCTGATACCCCAGACGTGTGGAGCCCAAGGACAGAGGCTCCCCTCCTGCTCCACCCCTGGTGGCCAGTTCCTGTCGCGCTCTGATCACGTGCTCAGAAGGACACGGCACCTAGCCCTAGTCACCTGCAGCAGTGACCACATCATCGATTTCTCTCCCTTTCCCCCTCCCTGGTCTTTTACTCCTGTTCCCTGAACCACGTCCCAGTTCTAAACTCTCTGTGAAAGTAGCAAACTCCAATTTCTAGGGATTTGGGGGTGTCCAGAGAGGATGATCCATGATTATGACAATCTGAGTAATTCCCAATGGTGCCATTTGGGTACCTGGATGCAGCCACACCTGAATTACTCAGAGTACAGACCATGTGAGATCATGTTCATTTTCTATTGCTTCTGTACAAATTCGCACAGATTTAGCAGCTCAAAGCAACACACCTTTAATCTCTCACAGATAATGCCAACCAGCAGAAATATAATGCAAGCCACACAGTCACCGTTAAATATTCTGGTAGGCACTTTGAACACAGTAAAAATAGACAAATACAATTAATTTTAATAATTTTTGTTTAATCCAATAGATCCAAGACTCTTATCATTTCAACATGAAATCAATACACCAGTTACCAAGATATTTCACATTTTCTACACTCAATCTTCTAAAATTCATGTTTTTCAGTTACAACACATCTGATATTGGGTTAATGGCCATCAGATTGGGTGGCTAGACAACTTGTTTGAAGTTTTTCAGGTTTAACCTCCAAAAAATCTAAATAACAGTGGGACATCACATACACCATCAAATCCCAAATTCTCCCCTCTCAGAGAGATTTTTTTTTTTTAATTTTAAAGACTATTTTTTCCTGCTTCTCCCTTGGAGCACACTCTTTCTCAACCAGAGGTAGGTTTACAGGTAGGGAAGAGGCGGGAGACGGGAAGCTCTTGTTGGCTGACTTTCAGTGAAGGATCCTGTATCATTTGCCTTAACTCTTCCTACTTGTGTTCCGACTCTACAGACTGAGTTGGGACAGATCCCTGGGGTAGAAGGTGGTGGATCAAGTGTGAACAATAAAATTTCTCTCCTTTTTTTTTCTAACTCTTTGTTGCTGGCCCCATTGATTGAGCACCCCTGATCCCAAAATTCAAAACCGAAAATACCTCAAATTCTAAAACACTTTGAGCCCCACGTGACAGAACAAGTGGCGATTTCCACACCAGGAAACATTTCTTCATGCCCCAAATGACTTAAAATACTACATGAAATTACTTTCAGGCTATGTGTATAAGTGATATAGGAAACATAAATGTATTTCATGTTTAGATTTGGATTTTTTTTCTATTATTATAATTTTTTTTATTGGTTGTTCAAAACATTGCAAAGCTCATGACATATCATCTTTCATACATTTGACTCAATTGGGTTATGAACTCCCATTTTTACCCCAAATACAAATTGCAGAATCACATCGGTTACACACTCACATTTTTACATAATGCCATATTAGTGACTGTTGTATTCTGCTGCCTTTCCTATCCCCTACTATCCCCCCTCCCTTCCCCTCCCATCTTCCCTCTCTACCTCATCTGCTGTTGTTCAATTCTCTCCCTTGTTTCCCCCCACCCTTTCCCCTCACAACCTCTTATATGTAATTTTGTGTAACATTGAGGGTCTCCTACCATTTCCATATGCTTTCCCTTCTCTCTCCCTTTCTCTCCCCCCACTCATCTCTGTTTAATGTTAATCTTTTCCTCATGCTCTTCCTCCCTGTTCTGTTCTTAGTTGCTCTCTTTATATCAAAGAAGACATTTGGCATTTGTTTTTTAAGGATTGGCTAGCTTCGCTTAGCATAATCTGTTCTAATGCCATCCATTTCCCTGAAAATTCTATGATTTTGTCATTTTTTAGTGCTGCGTAATACTCCATTGTGTATAGATGCCACATTTTTTTTATCCATTCATCTATTGAAGGGCATCTAGGTTGGTTCCACAGTCTACCTATTGTGAATTGTGCCGCTATGATCATTGATGTGGCAGTACCCCTATAGTACGCTCTTTTAAGATCCTCAGGGAATAGTCCGAGAAGGATGATAGCTGGGTCAAATGGTGGATCCATCCCCAGCTTTCCCAGGAATCTCCATACTGCTTTCCAAATTGGCCGCACCAATTTGCTGTTCCACCAGCAGTGTACAAGTGTACCCTTTTCCCCACATCCTCGCCAGCACTTATTATTGTTTGACTTCATAATGGCTGCCAATCTTACTGGAGTGAGATGGTATCTTAGGGTGGTTTTGATTTGCATTTCTCTGACTGCTAGAGATGGTGAGCATTTTTTCATGTCCTCCTCTGTGAAGTGTCTGTTTAGGTCCTTGGCCCATTTGTTGATTCGGTTATTTGTTATCTTATTGTCTAATTTTTTGAGTTCTTTGTATATTCTGGATATTAGGGCTCTATCTGAAGTGTGAGGAGTAAAAATTTGTTCCCAGGATGTAGGCTCTCTATTTACCTCTCTTATTGTTTCTCTTGCTGAGAAAAAACTTTTTAGTTTAAGTAAGTCCCATTTGTTTAGTCTTGTTATTAACTCTTGGGCTATGGGCGTCCTATTAAGGAATTTGGAGCCTGACCCCACAGTATGTAGATCTTAGCCAACTTTTTCTTCTATCAGACGCAGTATCTCTGATTTGATATCTAGCTCCTTGATCCATTTTGAGTTAACTTTTGTGCATGGCGAGAGAAAGGGATTCAGTTTCATTTTGTTGCATATGGATTTCCAATTTTCCCAGCATCATTTGTTGAAGATGCTATCCTTCCTCCATTGCATGTTTTTAGCCCCTTTATCAAATATAAGATAGTTGTAGTTTTGTGGATTGGTTTCTGTGTCCTCTATTCTGTACCATTGGTCCACCCGCCTGTTTTGGTACCAGTACCATGCTGTTTTTGTTACTATTGCTCTGTAATATAGTTTAAAATCTGGTATCGCTATACCGCCTGATTCACACTTCCTGCTTAGCATTGTTTTTGCTATTCTGGGTCTTTTGTTTTTCCATATGAATTTCATGATTGCTTTATCTTTTTCTACAAGAAATGCCGTTGGGATTTTGATTGGCATCGCATTAAACCTGTAGAGAACTTTGGGTAATATCGCCATTTTGATAATGTTAGTACTGCCTATCCATGAACAGGGTACATTTTTTCCATCTTCTAAGATCTTCTTCTATCTCTCTCTTTAGGGTTCTGTAGTTTTCATTGTATAAATCTTTCACCTCTTTTGTTAGGTTGATTCCCAAGTATCTTATTTTCTTTGAGGATATTGTAAATGGAGTGGTTTTCCTCATTTCCATTTCAGAAGTTTTGTTGCTGATATACAGAAATGCCTTTGATTTATGCATGTTGATTTTATATCCTGCCACTTTGCTGAATTCATTTATTAACTCTAGCAGTTTCTTTGTAGACTCTTTTGGGTCTGTTAAATATATTATCATGTCATCCGCAAATAGCGATAATTTAAGTTCTTCTTTTCCTATTTTTATGCCTTTAATTTCTTTTGTCTGTCTAATTGCTCTGGCTAGTATTTCAAGAACTAAATTGAATAGAAGTGGTGATAGAGGGCATCCCTGTCTTGTTCCAGATTTTAGAGGGAATGCCTTCAGTTTTTCTCCATTTAGGGTGATGCTAGCCTGAGGTTTAGCATATATAGCTTTTACCATGTTGAGGTAAGTTCCTCTTATCCCTAGTTTTTCTAATGTTTTGAACATAAAGGGATGCTGTACTTTGTCAAATGCTTTTTTTGCATCTATCAAGATGATCATATGGTTCTTGTCTTTAAGTCTATTGATGTGGTGGAATACATTTATTGATTTCCATATATTGAACCATCCTTGTATCCCAGGGATGAATCCTACTTGATCATGATGCACAATTGTTTTTATATGCTTTTGTATTCGATTCACCAGGATTTTATTGAGAATTTTTGCATCCAAGTTCATTAGAAATATTGGTCTGTAGTTTTCTTTCTTTCTTTGTCTGGTTTGGGGATCAGGGTGATGTTGGCCTCATAGAATGAATTTGGAAGAACTCCTTCTTTTTCTATTTCTTGAAATAGCTTGAAAAGTATTGGTATTAATTCTTCTTTGAAGGTTTTGTAGAACTCCGCTGTATACCCATCCGGTCCAGGGCTTTTTTTGGTTGGTAGTCTTTTGATGGCTTCTTCTATTTCTTCCTTTGTTATTGGTCTGTTTAAATTGTGTGTGTCTTCCTGACTCAATCTGGGCAGATTGTATGACTTAAGAAATTTATTGATATCTTCACTATCTTCTATTTTATTGGAATATAGGGTTTCAAAATACTTTCTAATTATCTTCTGTATTTCTGTAGTGTCTGTTGTGATATTGCCTTTTTAATCCCGTATGTTAATAATTTGAGTTCTCTCTCTTCTTCTCTTTGTTAGCATGGCTAAGGGCCTGTCAATCTTATTTATTTTTTCAAAGAACCAACTTTTAGTTTTTTTAATTTTTTCAATGTTTTTTTTTGTTTCAATTTCATTGATTTCTGCTCTAATTTTAATTATTTCTTGTCTTCTACTACATTTGCTGTTGTTTTGCTCTTCCTTTTCTAGGTTTTTGAGGTGTATTGTGAGTTCATTTATTTATTGTTTTTTTTTCTTTTTTTGAGGAAAGAACTCCAAGAAATGAATTTCCCTCTTAAAACTCCTTTCATTGTGTCCCATAGATTCCGGTATGTTGTGTCTATATTGTCATTTGTCTCTAAGAATTTTTTTATCTCCTCCTTTATGTCTTCTGTAACCCATTGATCATTCAGTAACATATTGTTCATTTTTCATTTGATGTAGGATTTTTCCTTCCTTCTTTTATCATTGATTTCCAGTTTCATTCCATTACAATCAGATATGGTGCATGGTATTATCTCCACACCTTTATATTTACTAAGAGTTGCCTTATGGCATAATAGATGGTCTATCTTTGAGTAGGATCCATGTGCTGCTGAGAAGAATGTGTATCCACTTGATGATGGTTGATATATTCTATATATGTCGGTTAAGTCTAGGTTATTGATTGTGCTATTGAGTTCTATAGTTTCTTTGTTCAGCTTTTGTCTAGAGGATCTGTCTAATGGCGAGAGCGGTGTGTTGAAGTCACCCATAATTATTGTGTTGTGGTCTATTTGACTCTTGAACTTGAGGAGAGTTTGTTTTATGAACGTTGCAGCACCATTGTTTGGTGCATACAAATTGATAATTGTTATGTCTTGTTGGTGGATGGTTCCTTTTAACAGTAAATAGTGTCCTTCTTTATCCCTTTTGATTAACTTAGGTTTGAAGTTGATTTTATTCGATATGAGTATGGCCACTCCTGCTTGCTTCCAAGGGCCATGTGAGTGGTATGATTTTTCCCAACCTTTTATCTTCAGCCTGTGTATGTCTTTTCCTATCATATGAGTCTCCTAAAGGCAGCATATTGTTGGATTTGTTTTTTTGATCAAGTTTACTAGCCTATGTCTCTTGATTGGTGAGTTTAGGCCATTAACATTTAAGGTTACAATTGAAATATGATTTGTACTTCCAGTCATGTTTATTTATTTATTTATTTTAGTTTGGCTAGTTTTTACTTTTTGGTTATTTTCCTCCCCCTTTACTGAGATACCTCCCACTGTTAGTTTTGGGCACTATTTTTCAATTCCTCTTCTTGTAGTATTTTGCTCAAAATGCTTTGCAGTGCTGGTTTTCTGGCTGAAAATTCTTTTAGCTTTTGTTTATCGTGGAAGATTTTAATTTCATTGTCAAATCTGAAGATTAATTTTGCTGGATACAGTATTCTTGGTTGGAATCCATTATTGTTTAGCGTTTGAAATACATTGTTCCAGGATCTTCTCGCTTTCAAAGTCTGTGATGAAAAATCAGTCGTTAACCTAATTGGTTTACCCCTGAATGTAATCTGCCTCCTTTCTCTCATAGCTTTTAATATTCTCTCCTTGTTCTGTATGCTGGCTATCTTCATAATTATATGTCTTGGAGTTGGTCTATTATGGTTTTTGATGTTTGGGGTCCTGTAGGCTTCCAGGATTTGGCAATCCATTCCATCTTTCATCTCTGGGAAGTTTTCTAGAATTATTTCATTTAATAGGTTGTCCATTCCTTTGGTTTGATTCTCTATGCCTTCTTCTATCCCGATGACTCTCAAATTTGTTTTTTTTATGACATCCCTTGAATAGATTGCTCGTGGGATTTAAGCATCTTTTCTGTGTTGACTATATTCTTTTCAAGTTGATAAACTTTGTCTTCATTATCTGATGTTCTGACTTCTACTTGATCTAGTCTATTTGTAATATTCTTGTTTGAGTTTTTAATTTGGTTTATAGTTTCCTGCATTTCTAGGATTACTGTTTGTTTTTTTTTAAGATCTCTATCTCCTGGTAAAGCTCATTCTTTGCCATTTGAATTTGTTTGTTTAATTCATTTTCAAAATATACTTTTATTGCTTGGACTTGCTGTCTCATGTCTTCTCTAATATTCCTTTCCATCTGAATTAGGTATGCCTTGAGTTCTTTCCCTATCCCTGTTTGTTTCTGATGCTTCTAGGTCCTCCTGTAGATTCAAGTTGTCCTGCATTGTTTGTACTCCTTTTTTCCCTTGTTTTTTCATGATGTTCACGTTACTTTCCAGCTCTATTTGTTTGCGTGTTTCTGCTCTCTTCTATAGATTTGTTTTGGTTTTGTATATCTCTGTTGTCTCTCCTTTGTGGTGGTAGACTATGCCTGCTAAAGTGGATTCCACTGGGAAGGAATTCTGACGGCCGAGCTCCAGTGACGTCACCTCTCTGCTATGGCGGGCCCCAGGCTCCTTGCCGGGGTGTCCAAATGGGAGGATGGGACTGGACTGTCTCTGGTTGGTTTCACCTCCCGGTCGCCAGCGGGTGGGCGGTCTCCAGCCGCCCAGTTGCGCTGGCAGCCGGCAGGCAATCGGTTGCCGGCGGGCGGGCGGACTCCAGCCGCCCAGTCGCGAGGGCCTGGCCTCTAGTCCCCTGGTTTCTCCTGCTAGTCCTGGTTTCTCCTGCTAGACCAGATTTCCCCTGAGTGATGCCTCTCGGCAGTTCAAACTGTACTCTGGGCCTGCCGTTTGTTGGGTGTGGAGGGTGGCTATTGGGAACCCCCCCGCACTCTATTGTTTTGATTTTTCCGCTTGCCCCTCCCCCAGCGCTCGCTAGACAGGTTTCGTTTTCGCTGCTGATGGGAGGGGGAGTTGAAGGTCGGGTGTCTCTAGTTTTCCCCGCGTCTCTATGCAGGCTTGCTCTGATAATCCCTCCCCCGGAAAGCCTAGGAGAGATTTTATGCGAATTCCCCGCTGTATGGGAGATGAGCTGAGTAACACGCACCTGTTTTATTGTTGCAATCTGTCGGAGAGTGGCGGTGGTTACTTCAGCTCTCCAAGATGGTGGCCGCTGGTTTCCTTAGATTTGGATTTTATTCCCAAGATACCTTATTATGTCAATGTAAATATTCCAAAAATCTCAAGAATCTGAAATCCAGAATACTTCCAGTTCCAAGCATTTCAGATAAGGGATGCTGGACTATTATATCCCTCTTTGAAGGACAGGTCCTCAGGAGGTTGTTTGATGGACAGGGTTTTCCTTCAGCGCTCCTTATCAGCTTAGAGGGCTGCCTCAGGGCCTTTGAACATCAACCTTTGAACATCAACCCTTCTAGGTGATCCCACGCTGGAAGGATTGAGTTCTGGAAGGTCAGTTCTTTGCCCCGTTTCTCTCAGTTGCTTCCTACTCTGGCTATTTGGAAAACCCCCTACTCATTTTAACCTGATACAAATGGCATTTTCCTTGGGAAACCTTTCCCGGCACTGCTAATCTCTCTCTGATGCCATTTCCGAGTTCTCTTGTACAACTTCTTACAGAGCCCCTAGTCCTCTTCGCCATGATGGTTAATTCATCTCTGCGTCTCCCCTTTGCGTTCTCCAAGGAAAAGCCCAGACTGTTCATCTCTTTATTTTCCGATGATTGAAAGGCTTTCCCCCACAGTAGATGCTCCGTCACAGAGGCTGCTTTGGTTCATTGAAGAGAGAAAAGCTAATTGGACCATGTGGGAGGATGAATGTGCCACCTTGGGTTCTTCTGTCCCCTGAGCTGGAAGAGAGGATCTGCATGCTTTGTGGTCCTGGGTCAAAGGAGCCACATGCAGTTCAAAGTGGATCGGGGTTGAATGCAGGGCTACGGGAGCTATTTGACGACGCACCTCTTTAGTTAGATAAAGGGGGCCTGTTCGGATGTGGTGGGGAGGGGAATCAATGACGTTCCTGGCCCCTGAGCTTGAACAATAGTCTTTCTCACAATGGAAAGAAGGAGCCCTCTAAGAAGTGATTAATGTGAGCTCCTGCTGAGAACTTCCAATTGATCTTGGCAAAGAAAATGTCATTTCTCTGCCTGTCCCTGGGTTTCAGAGAGAAGAGACGGAAAGGAAAGTTTCAAACGAACCAAAGAGTCTACACAAGATGTTTTCAAAGGAGGCAGAGGGTCCGGCCAGCCATCCCAGGGTAGAGAGAGGCACACCTGTCCCCTGGGTCTTACCGGTTCCTCCCCACGCTTTCATTGTCTGCACTACCCCGTCATCTGGCCGCCTGTCGTCATCCTTAATAAGGACATACCTGGTCCTCTGAGTGGCACTCTGATCTCACAGGCTGTTGATCCCGTGCTATGGTGGCGTTCAATCAATTTTCTATGTATTTGCAGGGTACCTGCTCGTCTCCCAACACTGCCTTCAGCCCTGAGAATGTGGAAATAAATCTGACAAGGTCCCAGCCCAGAAGAAACTCATATTTTAATGAAAAACCCACATATGAAAATATAAAATTATTATCTACTGTCAGAGACACAGTAATAAAGATGCCTATGAGACATATTGGGATAGAGAAAATACAAGTATTCACTCCGTCTCTGTGTTCACTCATTCAGCGCCTGGGTATTAGCAGCAATCTCGTGGTCCCTGGGGCTGTGGGGTGGCCACAGTGAAAAGAATACTCAAATTTGGGGCGTGAAAAGATCCCTGGGCTTATGAATGCTTGGATGGTTTGGAGATCTAAGGAGATACGGTGTGGCTGGAGCTCAGAAGACAGAGGGCATGTGGCATAAAATGAGGATGCAGAAGAGAGCAGAGGGCACATCCAGATAAGCTCTGCAGACTGCACCAAGGAGTTAGTGTTTTGGGTTTTTGTTTGTTTGTTTTGTCCCAAGGACTAAATCCAGGGGCACTTAATCACTGAGCTACATCCCCAGCCCCCCACCTTTTAAATATTTTTATTTTGAGACAGGGTCTCGCTAAATTGCTTAAGGTCTCCCTGAGTTGTTGAGGCTGGCTTTGAACTTGCAATCCTCCTGCCTCAGCCTCCCAAGAGCTGGGATTACAAACATGCACCACCACTCCCTGCTAAGCAGTTATTTTCTTATTTTTTGGTTTGTGTATTTTTCCTAGGTGGAAGGTTGTAGGTCCAGGAATAACAGCATACAATTTATATTCTTGAATGACCATCCTGGCTGCCATGTGCAGAATGAATTTATTGTTGGGACTTCAAGTTTAGAGAAAAGTCAAGATTGGAGAAAGTTCAGTTGGGAAGCGGTTGGAGTAGTTCAGGTGAAAAGTTATGGTGTGTTAGGACAGGAAGTGACGGGAAAGAAAGAAGGAAGTGGGAAAGCACGCTCCAGACCTTCCCTAGGGCAGGATGAGAAATCACAGGATAGAAGGTGGGGAAACAGAAGAATACAAGAGCCAGGTGTGGTGGCCCAAGCCTGTCACACATCCCAGCAGCTCGGGAGGCTGAGGCAGGAGAATGGTAAATTTGAGGCCAGCCTCAGCAACTTAGTGAGGCTTTAAGCAACTTAGGGAGACTCTGCTTAAAAATAAAAATTAAAAAATTAAAAAGGGTTGGGAATGTGGCTTATCTTACCTGTTTCCAAGTCACCAGGAAAAGCAGAATTACACCAGAAATATCACAACCACTACTAACACCATCTTTACCACCACCACCATCTCCATCGTCGACATCACTGACATCACCAGCATCATCACTAACATCACTATCATCACCATCACCACCATCACCATCACCATCATCCCCACCACCATCATCCCTACCACCATCATTTTCCAACCATCATCACCATCATCACCACCATCACCCACACCATTAGCACCATCACCATCATCCCCACCATCATCACCATCACCATCACCACCATGCCCATCATCTCCCCATTATCACCATCACCACCATCACCACCATACCCCCATCACCATCACCATCAGTATCACCACCATCACCACCACCATCATCACCATCACCATCAGTATCACCACCATCACCACCACCATCACCACCATCACCACATCACCATCACATCACCATCACCACCATCACCACCATCACCACCACCATCACCACCATCACCACCACCACCACCATCACCACCATCACCACATCACCATCACATCACCATCATCACCATCACCACCACCACCATCACCACCACCACCATCACCACCATCACCACATCACCATCACATCACCATCACCACCATCACCACCATCACCACCATCACCACCACCACCACCATCACCACCATCACCACATCACCATCACATCACCATCACCACCATCACCACCACCACCACCATCACCACCATCACCACATCACCATCACATCACCATCATCACCATCACCACCACCACCATCACCACCACCACCATCACCACCATCACCACATCACCATCACATCACCATCACCACCATCACCACCATCACCATCACCACCACCATCACCACCATCATCACCATCACATCACCATCACCACCATCATCACCACCATCATCACCATCACCACCACCATCACCACCATCACCACCATCACATCACCATCACCACCATCATCACCACCATCATCACCATCACCACCACCATCACCACCATCACCACCATCACCACCATCACATCACCATCACCACCATCATCACCACCATCATCACCATCACCACCATCATCACCACCATCATCACCACCATCACCACCACCATCACCACCATCACCACCATCACCACCATCACCACCATCATCATCATCACCATCACCAGTCACCATCATCATCACCACCATCACCACCATCACCAACATCACCATCACCACCATCATCACCATCACCATCACCACCACCATCACCATCACATCACCATCACCACCATCATCACCACCATCATCATCATCACCATCACCAGTCACCATCATCATCACCACCATCACCACCATCACCATCACCACCACCATCACCAACATCACCACCACCACCACCATCATCATCATCATCACCATCACATCACCATCATCACAGTCACCATCACCATCACCACCATCACATCATCATTATCACCATCACTATTATCATTTCATCTTCATCACTTTCACTCTGGGTGACATCATAAGGAATAATAATTTACAATGCATTCTAGCTTGAGGGTACCATTAACTCACTTGAATTTCTCAAGTAGACTCATCAGGTTTGAATTCTCAGCTTCTAACTGCGACTATCTGATTTTAACATCTTCCCCCTCAGCTGTCCCTGGATGGTCAGTTCCCCTTCTCCTTCCGATCTCCTCTGTTTCCGTGGGCCCTGCTTCCTAGTTCCACTGCGTGGCAAGACATTACCCACCTCTCTCCTACAGGTCCGGTGTTTAATCATGCCTTGAGCATCCCCTGCATTCCAACCAGCCCTTAACCTTGGATCCCCTTGAGAACTCAGTTGTTCTGATTATGAACATCACCAAATCTTGCGGAGGGCAACCGCTGTGATTCCACTCTCTGTGTTTCATCTCCTGAAGAATAATCATCCCTCGCCTTCGAGCCCCTGTGATATCTTATCCTCTCTCTATTCAGCAGTCAGCTCGGTGAAGAGCCTCACCCCCAACTTCAAAGAAAAGACAAAGAAAACCCTCGTAGTGTTCCCGCACCTCCTCTCTTCAGCAGCTTAAAACCTTTCTTTGCACCATTCTTTTTATGATCTCAATTTATCTTTGTATCCAACTGGTGTCTTTTCTCAGTTATCAATAACGGATAACAAACTAGTTACCTGATGGTTACTTCTTTTGAATCTTTTACTAAGAGCTCATCTGAGACA
The DNA here is from genome assembly GCF_964194105.1 of Spermophilus citellus. NCBI lineage: Eukaryota > Metazoa > Chordata > Mammalia > Rodentia > Sciuridae > Spermophilus > Spermophilus citellus. The sequence continues at coordinate 18,879,415 of NC_138187.1, read as the reverse complement.
GCTGTGTTGGGGAGGCTTTAAATTCTATTCTGACTGAATCTGGTATCGATGATATCTGCTATAATGATATTTGAGGTCACCACTGCTTTATGCTCTCTCTACAGAGTAGACTTTGGGGGCTTGATCACTCATTTCTCAGCTCTGATGAAGATCATCCCGCCCTATTCCCTAGGTAGTTCTTTGCTCGGCAGGGATGTATTCTTGTTAGGTACCTCTGCATCCCTCCCCTGCACAAGTGTGATGATAACACACCCTATACACTCACTGGGGACTTCAGTCTTTGAAATCACAGCAGTATGATTTTAATAGGTAACAAAGGGAGCTACATTATTTTTTAAATGCCACCAGATATACTGTGATACTCAACTCAGTTTTTATCAGAATGCCAATTAAGAAAAATCCTATGCAGAGGTTACTTTAAAAAAAACACCACTTATGATTTTTAGAAAATTTCCAAAGATGTACATGGGCAAAGCCAACCACTCAATTGCCAGGAATCTGAATGATGTTGTACAGATTCCTGCAGAACGGCTTTCCTCCATGATTATGTTTTCATGGTCTGACTTTAGACTTTGTTTGAGAATCATTAAAAACAAATGACCATATTCACATGTTCAAGTATGCAATAATGGAACCTATTATTCTGCACAATTTTTATGCACCAGTAAAAAAAAAAAAAGAATTTAAAGTGTTATTGTGACATTGTTCTTGAGACCACAGACACCTTCTTTATAAGGATCTCAGGCATAAATTACAACTGGATCCCTATGTCAGGAGGATTTTTACTTCTGAAAATTTGTCCTGCATTTTGATTTCACAGCCTTGTGAGTAATGGAAACACCCAAGCTTTCCCCAGCAAGGCCCAAAGACAAATATTTGCCTTGGCCATTTCTGGGCTGCTGTAATGATATTGAGTTCTATGGCAAACCCTCGGATATTTTTTTTTTTTTCCCCACTAACTTTCACTCCAACTGTAATTTGCAAAAACTTTATGGTGTTGCACGAACTGCTAGAGCCATCGGGGATCCTTTCTGGAAAAGACGGAGGCATAAATAAAGAATGTCTTAGTTTCTAGTGTCTTTGAAATGCTGTGTCCCCTTTATTGCCGTGGAAGGACACCGATAATGCCCAGGAAAGGATGGCCCAGGCACGCAGAAGCCCTGGGTTTTGATTAGAACTCTGAACTCATCGTTGGCGATTTCTGGGACTGAGTCTGGTGATGACACCTCACTTTGAGATGAGAGAGACGACCCGGTTCCTGAGGCTCTTGCTCTGCAGATGTTTTGATCTCTCTCTAGAATCAAAGGAAGCAGAGGTCATAGCAAGAGGGAGGGTTTAGACACTAAGTCTGTTGTAGTCCAAACAATGTGTGGATCAAAGAATGACTTTGTGCTGGTGAGGAGGGACTCATCCAGGGACAAAGGAAGTTGTGAGTTTTTAAACCAGTCTCCCAAAGCAAAACAACCAGAATCGGGCGTGGTGGTGCACGCCTGTCATCCCAGTGACTCAGGAGGCTGAGGCAGGAGGATCAGGAGTTCAAAGCCAGCCTCAGCAACTTGGCGAGGCCCTAAGCAAGTCAGTGAGACCCTGTCTCTAAATAAAATATAATAAAGGGCTGGAGGTGTGGCTCAGTGGTTAAGTGCCCCTGGGTTCAATCCTCAGTACAAAAGAAAAAAAAAAGAATGGGATGCTCTTCCTCTGCTTGGGTCTCTGAAGATGATAAATAAGCATCCCCACGTCGGATGTGACAGATTTCGAGTCTTGGAGCCAAAAGGTAGCTGATTTTATTCTGTTGGGATAAGAAAGTCAGAACAGAAGTCGCAGGCTCCATTTTGAATCTGCAAAGGCTAAGGCTGCTGCTGAGTACCTCCCGTTGGATAATGTCTTGAGTTGCAAGAATATTTTTTTCCCAGATAGCCTAGTCATGATCTAGAGGAATCTCTAACATCTCACAAGCCACTCTTTGAAGAGAGGCATACCAAGTCACACCAGGCTGTTGGTGACACTGCTTTTCTTGGGCACATGCCCCATGTTTGAAGGCTGATGGCTGATAGCTGGGGAAAGAAACATGAGCTACAATCATGGCGAATAGGACGATGCAGATCTTGGCCCCTTGATCCGGGTCTTCCTGACCTTCAGAACGGTGAGAAATAAATTTCATTTCTTTATACATTACCCAGTGTCAGGCACTCTCTTATGGCAACACAAAACAGACTAAGACAAGGAGCAACTCAAATTCCTCTTGTAAGTAGGAAGAAAGACCTCTAGAATAAGTTAAGGGCATATTAAGGCCAAACACTATTTCTATGTATTACAAAGAGAGGAAAAACCTGGGTTTGGATTCTAGTTTTTTTTCCACTTCCTAACTTTGTGAATTTTTAGGATAACTTGACTCTACTACTCTTCAGCATAATCATTTTTGTTGGTGTTTGTTTATTTGTTTGTTAGCAGCACTGAGAATTGAACCACCAGGCTTGGCAAACACTCTATCACTGAGCCATAGGCCCAGCCCTTTTAATGTTAATCTGAAAAAAGGTTATCGCTAAGTTGTCCAGGCTGGCCTTGAACTTGTGATCCTACTGCCTCAGCCCCTTGGGTGGCTGGGATCGCAGGTATGGGACACCATGTCTGCTAACACCACCAGTTTTGAAATGGAAAGAGCGACAGCACCCACCTCCTTGGGTACGTACAGTTGCTATAGAACAGCACCTGGTGTGTGTTGAGCCCATATGCATATCTGTGGCTACAATGTTGAGAAATCATTTTTAATTTTTTTTTCAAAATTAGTAACTGAGGCTCATCAAATTGAGACAATTTTTTCAAGTTTTCTGTGCAGCCCAGGAAGCCACAGTTGTTCTTCCCTCTGTCTTGAACCTTCCTTCTCTTTACAAGGACTCAGCTAAGGACTGTCCCTGACCACGTCTCTGGATGAACCCCCTCCCCTCCGAGTCCCAGCCTATCCTGCCTGCCCCGTCTGTTTCCCTCAGTGAAAACCCAGAAGCTTCTAGTTACTTCTTCTGTTCTCCACTGGCTCATGAACATATTTTTTTCTGTAGAACATGGACTCCATGAAGACAGTCGGATTGCACTGTGTTGACTGCAATCCTTCCATCGTCTCTTGTGGAACCCGGAAGGTCATGGAATTTCACTAGGTGACAAGAGTAACCCTAACAGGGGCTCTTATAGGGTCCTTACCCACCTTGTGATGCCGCACGGTTTCCATATATCCGGTCAACCCTCCCCGTGGCCCGGGGAGTTGTGTTAGGATTGCTACGGCCACGGCCATTATTCCTGTTTGAAGGATGAGAAAACAGGTCCAAACCTGCCCTGGATGAAATGCCAGTCCCACGACTTTGGTCCAAGATGCCAAGCTCCTGCCCCTCATCCACACTGGCATCCCCCACCCTCTTCCCCTTAGGCACGAAGGAGTGAATGGCTACTGCAGGAAGGGTCCTGAGACAGAGATGGTCTTTTCCAAGTTCCAAGCTATTATGGGTTGAATTTCTTGGTCCCTCTCCGATTCAAATACCCGAATCCTGGCCCCTAAGGGGATGATACTGAGAGGTGGGGGCTTTGGAAGAGGATGCGGTCAGAGGGTGGAGCCCTCGTAAATGAGACCCCAGAGCATTCTTCCACTCTTTCCGGTTCATGAAGATACCCCGGGAAGTTGGCATTCTGCAACCTACAAGAGGGTTCTCACCAGAGCCCAGACGCCCTGGCAGCCTGGTCATGAACTTGTGGCTTTGGGAATGGTGAGGAATGAATATCTGTTGTTCCTAAGCTGGATCAGTCTGGGCTACTTTGTTACAGCCTCCAGAACATAGAGAGTGGGCACTTTAACTTGGGATAGAAAAACATCCATTACAGAGACCTGGCCGGCAAAGCTCGGACACTCCAGACTTTGGGTCCCTTTATCGTCCTAGGATGGAATATCACGTCCCACCAGAGCTCAGTCATCGGGCCAAGTCAGCCCTGGGACGGGACAGGTACCGTTCTGCCAAGATGCTGAACTGTCCGTGGTGGGGCAGTGCATCCTCCGGGGCTTGGATATTGACAAAGTGGTCCAATCCTCAGTCCTACCTCCTTATGCTCGGAAGTCATGGGGGAGCAGAGTCAGAACTGCCCCATGTTTCCTTCTTTCTCCTTGATCCTCCTCAATAGTCTCGGAACCCCACAGAATTCAAAGACCTCGTGAGGGACGTGTCCAAGTGTGGGCTGGTTGGTTTTATCCCCTCATCACGACTCTTTTCTAAATGCCTCGTGGAATTGCTGGCCTGGACACGGGGAGGGGGTTGCAGAAGGATTATCTCTTTTCCCTTTCAAGTCTTGGACATTTTATTCCAATAGTGTCATCAGTATTGATTAAGTGTCAACTCTGTGCCTAATGATAATACCAATAACCTGCATTTATACAGTCCATATAAACCCTTGAGCTTGCAAGGAAGCGCCAAGGTCATCAACGCGACAGGACTCCCACAGCCTGCCCATGCCCAGTATTGATTTCATCTTATTGAATCCTCAGCATCCTGGGAGGCGAGTTGAAGTATTAGTTCTGATGTAAAGACAGAGAGATGACTTACCTAAGGTCACATGAGAATAAGTGACAGAGATGACACTCAAATCACCGTCCCTGTAAAGTGACACCATGTGATGGATGGCTACAACCTGCCAACTCTACCTGGGGTGTATTAGTTTGCTTTTACTGTATAATGAACCTTTTCAAAACTTAGTGGTTTAACATGGCATCTTTTATTTGGCTCATTGTACTGTGAATTAGCAAATTAGGCTGAGCCCCGTAGATGGCCCTTGGGGTTTGGCTGAGGTCTGTGGGAAGTTGACTGGCCCAGGAGGGGCTCGGCTGATATGGTCCATCCTCCAGTCAACTAGCCTGGACTTTCTAATGATGACTGGCAGAGTCCAAAATAGAAAGGTCACTGAAAATTCTTCTGAGGCTTAGGATCAGAACAGGAAGTCCATGGTTTCTGCAAACATTTATCTGCCAAAGCAAGTCACAAGGACAGCCCAGATTCAAGGAGAAAGGGTACCAACTCCATCTCTTAACTGGAAGGGAATACAAAGTCCTCTATTATATATATATATATACACATACATACATACAATGGAGTATTACACAGCCATAAAGAAGAATGAAATGATGGTATTTGCTGGTAAATGGGTGGAAATGGAGACTCTCATGCTAAGTGAAATAAGCCAGACCCAGAAGTCAAAGGTCAAATGTTTTCTCTGATATGCAGAAGTTAGTTTAAAATAAGGGAGAGAGAGAGAGAGAGAGAGAGAGAGAGAGAGAGAGAGAGAGACCAAAATATGGGGATAGAGAAAGAGAGAGAGAGAGGAAATGGAGGGGTATTCCATCAAAATAAAAGAAGATTCAGGGGAGCAAAAGAAGGGGACTGAGATGGGGGGTAAGGATGGGAAAGACTGTGGAATGGATCTGACCGACCTTTCCTATGTACATATATGAAATTCTACAGTGAATCTCACCATTAAGAATATCCAAAGACACTCATAAAAATGTAAGTAAATAGCAGAAAGATCTGAAGAAGAAGAAAGGGAACAGGGGGAGAGAGGAGGCAGACAGTAAGTGTAAGCACTGGGCACCAAACTGGAGCAAATCACTCTCTGTGTAATTACACCTATATCAAAATTAATCCTTATATATATAGCTAATATGAATCAATAAAAATGGGGGGAAAATTTAAATGAATAAGTCCCAAGTGAGTATTACTTTAAAAGAAAAGATTAATGTGTTGGTGAGCTTCCCATTACTATTTTAAAAATACCAGATAATTAATTCATAAAGAGAAAACTTTATTTTGACTCACCGTTTTGGAGGTTTCCATCTAAGATGAGGGAACATTGTCGCTTTGGGCCTCTGGCAAGGCAGCTCATCACAGTGGAGACACATGGCCAAACATCTATAACACCATCCAGTGAGCAAAGAGGAAGAGAAAATATTGGGGTCCCCCCAATCACTTTTGAGGACCTGCCTCCAAAGACCTAAGCACCCCCCAGTTAGGCCTCAGCTCCAAAAGGTTCTGCCACCTCCCTCCCTAGGGTGCCACCCTGGGGATCAAGCTGCTATGGTTTGGATATGAGGTGTCCCCCAAAAGCTCACATATGAGAAAATGCAAGAACACTTAGAGGTGAAAGGATTGGGTTGTGAGAGTCTTTACAGGATCAGTGAATTAATCAGCTGATAGATTAACTGAGTGGTGACTAAAGTGGTGGGTGTGGTGGAGGAGGGGGACCTGGGGCGTGGCTACGGGGTACATATTTGTGTCTGGCAAGGGGAGACCTTTCTGCCTTCTGACAGTCACGTGAGCTGGTCCCCCTGCCACACTCTTCTGCCACAATGGAGCTGCCTGTATATAGACTGACACCTCTGAAACCAAGAGCCCTTATAAACTTTTCCCCCTCTATAGTTGTTCTGGTTGGGTCTTTTTTTGTCACAGCAGCAAACAAACAAACAAACAAACAAAACAAGGTGACTAAAACACAAGCCTTCAACACATGGGTCTTACGGGGGACATTTGTCCAAACCTAGCAATCACATAAATCTTCACATACAAATCTATGGAAATGACTCACCTACGAGGCTGTCTCACTCTGTTCAAGGACTTGCATAGCTCTTTTCTCTTTAACCAAAGAGCATCCTCAAGTAAAGCAGAAGAGTTATCCATCTGTTGTGTCACATCTGGAAAACTTGAGATTCAGAAAACACCAAGGACAAGCCAAAGCCGTACAGTAGCTTGAAACACTAACTGTCCTTCCATTATCTGAGTCAAGCAAGCTTTCTGTTATAACTCCAGCTGCTTCACGTTGCCTGAAAGATTTTTGAAAGCCATGGTGAGAGGGGGAAAGATGTAGATGGCCCTTTAGGCCCTAAAGTTCTGTGACATCCTAACAGCATCTTCATGGGACATCCTTCCGGGTTCCACAAGAGACGATGGAAGGATTGCAGTCAACACAGTGCAATCCGACTGTCTTCATGGAGTCCATGTTCTACAGAAAAAAATATGTTCATGAGCCAGTGGAGAACAGAAGAAGTAACTAGAAGCTTCTGGGTTTTCACTGAGGGAAACAGACGGGGCAGGCAGGATAGGCTGGGACTCGGAGGGGAGGGGGTTCATCCAGAGACGTGGTCAGGGACAGTCCTTAGCTGAGTCCTTGTAAAGAGAAGGAAGGTTCAAGACAGAGGGAAGAACAACTGTGCCCACTGAGTGGCTTCAGAATGGCCAGAATGCTCCTGTCCTGATCTCAGTACTCTCAAGAAGTTCCTCCCTTAGTCCACACGTAGTTACCAGGTCCCATTACAACTGGTAAGATGTTTGGGGCTTTGCACACAAGTTTTTCCATTTAATCTCCACAACTGGAGGTTATTCTGCACCATTCAGAGATCTGTAAACCAGGACACCTGTGGCTGCAGAAATCTAACTCAAACCGGTTCAAGGAAAACAACAATAAAAACGAATTTAGTGGCTCACACAGAACATGGGCCATCTTGCCTCCATGGTGCCCTGGTGCTTTAAAAAAAAAAAAAAGTCTCCCACCTCTTGCTCCTGGCGCTGCAAGCCACTTAGTTTAGGGAAAACAACTGAATGCACCTTCTGATTCAGGTAGCACTGGTGAAATTCCAGGGAGGATCCTCATTGGACTAGCCCAAGTCACAGGGACCAGGCCTGGACCAATCACAGTTGTCAAAGGCCCACAGCCCTCTGATTGGTCAGAGCTGGGTCCTGTTGCTGGTGGGGTTGGAGCAGGGGATGGGGTGGCTCTTTCAGAAACGCTGAGAAATGATTGTACAGAGGAAAATCCATTCAGCAAAGGAGGGGGACCAGGAGTGGTCAAGGGTGCTGTGAGGAAAGAATAAGAAGAGAGGGTCATATTCATGAAGCTGTTTCTCTAAGATGAAGTGACATAGTCCAAAACTCCAACTTGGAGGTCATGCACTAACCCCTGTTGTCACCCACCACAGGGGTGTGTGTGTGTGTGTGTGTGAGTGTGTGGGTGTGTGTGGTGCTGGGGCTCAAACCCAGGACCTTGTGCATGTGAGGCAAGCACTCTACCAGCTGAGTTCTATCCCCAGCCCTTCCCACAAGTCTTGATGGTGTCCTGATTCTTGATTTAATAACAGCAAGTTATAATAGGAGCAATAATAGTCATCATAGTAATAGGGACAGATGGGCGTATGTCTAAGCTCTTAGATAAACATATTTATCTTCACGGGAAGATGATTAGGTTGGTGCTACTATGATGCCCATTTTCCAAATCAAGAAACCAAGTCAAGGAGATTTTTTTTTTTAAATTTGTGTACAAAGACACTTCTAAAACAGAGAGGAACAAATACTCAAACACTTGCCCAGTCAGCAATAAACATATGTAATATCTCCTGTTGTATGTTTAAAAGTGTATGAATCTACACACTATGGTAAGTATGAAAACCGCTGAACTGGAATGATATTTATATAATATTCTGAAACTGGCAGAAATAAAGAGACAGAAAATAGATCTGTTGTCACCAGGGGTGGGGGTGGGGGGCGGAGGTAGAGAGATTGATGCCAAAGGGCACAGGGGGCTTTGGAGAATAATGGAATTTTGTATCTCATTTGTAGTGCTTGTGACCCAATGGAATATGTTTGTCAAAACTCACAGAACGGTGTACTAAAAGGTTGAATTTAATGTATGCAAATTGTACCATAATAAAAAACGGAAAAGAATAAGCATTAGAGACTGATCATTCTTCTCTATATTCGTGTGCATTTTTCTAGAAAACTAGTATTTTAATACATTTACCGAGAGATGAAATTAGCCCTGTTGGAAATGCCCATGGATTCTTGCTAACTTCATGTAAGGATTAAAGCCATCGACTTTGGAATCCTGCTGACTTTAGGTCAACTGTTGGCACAGTCACCTAAGAGTGCCACCTGTGGGCAAGTCACTTAATCTTGCTAAGCCTCAGTGTCGTAGCTACAAAGTGAGTGGGTGATGTGGTCCGGATGTGAGGTGTTCCTCCAAAGCTCCCGTGTGAGTGTAGGAATATTCAGAGGTAAAATGACCGGACTGTGAGAACTGTGACCTAGTTTGACTGGACTGAGTGGGTGGTGACTGTAAGCGGGTAGGGCATGGCTGGAGGAGGTGGGACATAGTGGGTATGCCCTGGAAGGGTGCATCTTCCTGTGACCCCTTCCATCTCCCTGCTTCCTGACCACTGTGTCCAGAAGCTTCCCTCCGCCATGTCTTTCTGCTGTGTTGGGTCCAAAGCAAGGGAATCAACCCAGTATGGACTAAGCCTCTGAAACTATGATCCAAAATAAACTTTTCATCCTCTAAGTTGTTCTCGTCAGGTATTTTGGTCAGAGTGATGCAAAGCAAAAGGGTTGGTGGTACCTGTATAGTAGGGCACTTGCCTGAAAGAATTTTGTTACCAGTGGCTATTGCCATGGCATTGCATGTCTACGATCAATCCATGATCGAAAGTCTACCATCTGCAATCTCCTGTCAAAACATCAATGGCTTTCTTCACCAGAGGAAAACAGTCCCCAAATTCATTTGGAAGAATAAAAAGACCCAGAAGAGCCAAAGTCATTCTAAGCCAAAAGAACAATTCTGGAAGCATCACAATGCCTGACTTCAAACTGCATGGTTTTGGCACCAAAACAGACACACAGACCAAGGGTGCAGAATAGAAGACACAGAGACAAACTCCCAGAGCCATGGCCGTCTGATTCTTAACAAAGGTGCCAGAAACGCACACTAGGGAAAAAGACGGCCTTTTTAACACATGGTGCTGGGAAAACCAGTTGTCCACATGGAGAAGAAGGAAATTAGACCTTTATCCTCACCCTGCGGAAAAGTCATTCCCCTTCCTCTCCCTGCTCTGTATGACCCTGGGGTTTCCCAGGCTCCCAGGGCACCTGGCTTCCGATGGCCCTGACCAATGGCAGGCAATGACCAGAGACTGTGCACCAATAAGAGAAGGAGAGACAGGGCCCCTCTGCTCTGTTCAGGTGGCTTCTGGGGCAGGGACTGTATTCTTCGTGGCTTTAGCTCTTCTGGGACAGATCTGCCTTGGGCATTCCTGACCTCTCTGAACAAGAGTTGGCAGCAACCCTAGTTGCTTCTCTCTGAGCTACCACTTCATCCATGTTGGATTTTCACTCCTCAATCACATAAGCAAGGGATTCTCCCTAAGAGCCCCTTCTCTTTTAAATCCTCGAAGTCATATCTGTTCTTCTGCTTAGAAACACCCTGACATAATCCTCACCGCTGAGAGGTTTGCAGGCCTCAGTTTGGAAAGCATAGATCTGACTTGTGCTTTCTGGTTCACCATGAGCTCACTGGGGGATCTTGGCCACGGTAGTCAACAGTCCTGTTTTCTCAGTTGTAAAGCCAGAGCGTTTGGAGTGGTGGTCACTAAGATCTGCTACTCTGCAGATCGACTCTTCTAGAACTTTGCATTGCACAACGGCCTGGATGAACTTTTTCACCACGAGTCTTGGGAACATAGGCCCGCATTCTCTTTACTGATAGCCTTTGATGATGTGGTCTCTCTGGGTGGCTGAGCCAATTGCTGAACGAGCTGGTCTAGATCCGGGGTGTGAGAACATGTGCAGTGCTCAGGATGATGGAGGCCATCTTCTCACCGTTGCCTTGAGAAGAACCAGACAGACAGAGCATCCTCATAACCCCTGCCTGAGACCTGGCCTGTCCTTCCTGCAGCCACGGGCACCAGACCTGGGCAGTGGCTGGGTCCTAAACTCCCGCATCACGAGGCACACGGCCAGCAACCCTGCTGGCTCAGCCCACATCGCAAGTGGCAGAGGCCTAGAAATGAGGACATTCCACCGTCTGAGTTAATTAAGATCTCAGCTTCCGGCAGATGCTCGGGGGCCTGAGAAAGAAAGCCCTTTCCCTCCTTTCCAGAAGCTCGTCTTTCTCTTCACGTCAAGACCAGGTATCGAGAGTGGAGACTCTGGGGGAAAAGAACACGGGTCCCCACTCTGTTCTCAGACCACGGCCGCGACCATGGACCACGGCCAAGAACAGTAACAGTGACAGCCTTCTGCGTCCTGGGCACCTGCTCAGGAGCATTCAAAGTTAGCACCTCATTTCATTTCCACTACAACCTAACGGCTAAATCCTGGGTTCCACATTTTCAGCAGGTAAATGGCTTTAGAAGTTATGTCCCTGCTTAAATGCCTGTCACCTCATCAAAGAGAATTTTTCTGAGGGCTCAATATAACATGCATGTGCACTCACACACACACACACACACACACACACACACACACACACATTTCCACCTCACCTCACTTGCTTTGTCTGGGCGGTTTTTATCACTACTCCACCTAGAGAGCCATCCACTTTTTATTATCTGTCCTCCCCGCAAATTCCATGGGGATAATGTCTCTTTTCTTCTTCTTTTGTGTCTCTAGCACCTATTACAGCTTCTGACACACAGGTGCTCATATATACTGGTTGCATGAACTCATTAAGTGAACCACTTCCCTCGAAACAGCCATTATTTTTGGAAAGCGTTCTAATCATTTATGTCAACTGTTACCATCTGTCCAGAGTGTTGGATCTAGGAGAATCGAGGCCTTGCCTAAAACAGTGCCTTCCATCCAGGAAGGGGTTAATAAATGTGTCTTTGGAACCCAGAGCTGGTCTTGAACTCTGTTCTCTTTGATTCTCAGTGTCTGGTCTTGCCCTCCACTTCTAGCTTAGCCCTGGTCATTGGCATCACAAACACCCTGGAACAAGAACCAGAGGTGACAGTCCAGTGTTCTTCCGCACAGGAAGCAGGTGTGTCTGATCTCAAAGTCCATTCATTTCAGCATCTCGTGGAGAAACACGCAGGTACATCCTTTCAGAGCAAAGGTGAAATCTGAAGATTACAGAGGTCAAAAGACATGTGCAAGTTCACACCACTATCTATCCAGGTTCCAATCCAGGGTCTGACGCTCCTTACACCTCAGACCCGAGGAAGAGCGAGGCTGGAGCAGCCGATCCCTCATGGAGATGCCGACTAACACCCCCCACCCCAGAAAATAAGGTGGAGGTGAAGAAGGAAGGGAGAGAGAAAGGCAGCAAGCAGGAGAGAGACTGTGGACACTCAAAATGTGCAAATGCACAATCTCTCAGAGCCCTGCCCCAGGGGATGCTGCCTGGTCCCATAAGTCGGAGACCAGGATCACTTCTCAGGAAGAGGCCGCTCACCAGGGAACCTCTAACTGCAGTCCCCCAAGTCTTAAGCCCAAGTCCACTTCATGACCCTCAGAGCTCAGGTCAGTCCTCAGTCCACTCCAGCTGTGGCCCCTCTACCCCTCAGGTTCCAGGATGCCCTGGTCTGCAAAGCCCTGCAGGGCTGCCCAGAACCTCCTCCAAGTCAGGCTCACTGCCCCCCCATTGCCAGGTTCCCAGCAGACAGCGCCCACAGCCAGCTGTCTGATCCAAGGTCAGACCCTGCTTCTGAACCATGCTGATTTTTGTCCTAAAAGGGGTTGGCGGTCCTAAGACCATTTGCCCCGAGCCTAATGATGTTGTCAAACCAAAACTCCAGAGACTCAGAAATCTCTGAAATGAAGGGTTTATTGAGTCATTCCCTGCCAGAAAAAAGTTCCCATGACTTCCTGCGAGAGGTGGAGAATGTTGGACAGACATGGAGCTAAGAGTGTTTTTGTAAACTTGGGGGGGGGGAGTGCTGGTTCCATTGAACCTTGGTTATAGATAAGAGAGGTTGTAAAACCTTTGCTATAGGAGGGCCATCACGATAGAGCATTGTGGCTTCTGTACCCATCAGGGTGAACCTTCTGGAAAGCTGACATGTGAGCAGGGGGGCTGGCCCTGGTGGTTAAGGTTTAAACACACACTCAGAATGTAAAATTCTCTTCTGTTCTTTGTGGCCTGGAGCTTGTAACTGATTAACCTCCTTTCATCTCTCCTTCTTTCCCTTTCTGGCCATGTGTAATTAAATTTAAGACATCTCAAAATGTTTCTCTTATCAATACCAAATATGTAGAGATCCCTACAACCTTTGAACTATTTGGAAACAATTTGAGATTCATAGACAGCTCTAAAAATCCTAGGAGCAGAATCCTGAAACATCTTTCATGCAATTTCTTGCAATAACAACCTCTTCTGAAACTGTAGTTGGATAGCCCAAGCAGAGTGTTGACACAGCGAAGTCGAGATGTAGTGTGTATCCTTCACCATGAAGATCTCCAGTGCTGCTAGTCATATCTGCACCCACCCTCCCCCACCACCTCCTTCACCTCTGCAACCACCAATCTGCTCTCCATCTCTATCCAGTCAGCATTTTGAGAATGTTCTCTAAATGGAATCATACAATACAGAACCATTTTTTTATGATAGGTTTTCATTTCTTTCAATATTCATCCACATTATCACGTGCATCAAGAGTTCATGCATTTTTATCACTGGGTATTTTAGTATTCAAAGGCATAAATGCATGAAAGTCTGTTTGCATTTAAACACTGAAGGACATCTGGGTCATTCCAAATTTGGCTATTATCAATAAATTTGCTGCACACCTGCATGCACACAGGTTTTTGTGTGAATGTAAGTTTTTATTTCTCTGGGATAAATGTTCTGCTGTGTCATGTGGTAGGGTGCCTGTGTTTAGTTTTTTAAGTAAGTGCCAAAGTTATTTTCAGAGTGGATGAACCACCTTACATTTTCACCAGTTTCTCCAGGTCCTCACCAGAATTAAGTGTTGGAATTTTTTTTTTTAATTTTAAATTAGTCATTGTGACAGAATATGTTCATTATATCCAATTGTTTTCATTTGTACTTCCCTGATTGCCAAGAATGCAGACATCTTTCCATGTGCTCAATTGCCACAAGTCAAGACCCCGTCATGTCTTTAATCCATTTTGTAGTTGGATTTCTTTTCTATTTTCACTCTTTAGTATTGCAAGTTCTTTATATATTTAGATACTAGTCCTTCATCCGATGTGGTATACAAACAGTTTCTTGCATCTGTATCTTGTGTTTGACTTCCTCTTAAAGGGCTTTTGCATAGAACAAAGGTTGTTAATTTTTTATGAAATACACTTTTTCTTTTAAAGATGTACTTTGGTGTCAAGTCTCAGCTAGATCTGTTTGCCTAAACCAATGTCCCAAATATTTTCCCCTGAATTCCTATTTTTTTAAAAATATCTTTAGCCAGGAGTGATAACACAAACCTATAATCCCTGTAGCAGCTGGGGAGGCTGAGTCAAGAGAATCCCAAGTTCAAAGCCAGATTCAGTAATTTAGGAAGGCCCTAAGCAATTTAGTGAGACCCTGTCTTAAAATAAAAAATAAAAAAGGTCTGGGGATGTGGCTCAGTGGTTAACTGCCCCTGGGTTCAATCCATACATAAATAAAATAGCTTTACCTTTTACATTTAAATATATGACCCAATTTAAATAAATTATTGTGTAGATATGATACTTATGTAAAGTTTTTTTTTTTAGTTCAATTGCCTTTTCATAGAACTTACAGAGTAATGCTATCTATAGGTAAAATGTATGTAAAAAATACCTTGTTAGAATTTTTCTAGGAATTATATTAAACCCACATATTAATTTGGATAGAATGGGTATTTTTAACACCAGACTATAGACTTCTTTTGGGGGTTACTTATACACTTACAAATTCACTTCCCCCCGTAGTTACAGGGCTTTTCAAACATCTCTTTTCTATTGAGTGAGTTCTGTAGTTAGTGTACTTCCAAGGACTGTTGCCTTTGGTGTAAGATGTCACGTTGCTGTTTCTGTAGAGTTCTTCCTCGTGTCTCCCATATTGTTCTGTTCTCTGTACAGTCTGCAGGGAGGACCCCTGTTTCATTCCTGATATTGAAAAATCATATCTACTATCTTTTTTTTCCTTAGTCTGTCTTGCTTGCATTTTGAATCCTACTCATCTCTTCAAATAACTTGTTCTTTTGTTGATTGATTTTCTCTCTCATTTTTCTGGGTTCAGTTTCATGGGTTTCTGCTCTTCTCTTGATTATTTCCTTTTTTTGCCTTAGGCTTATTTTGCTTTTCTTTTTTCCATGTTCTCAAGATGGCAGATTAGGGATTTGAATCTTTTCCTCTCTTCTACTCTATGTACTTTGTTCTATAATTTTTCCTCTCAGCATTTCTTGAACTGGGTGCCATGAATTTTGATGTGTTGTATTTTTATTCCACTAAATATATGTATTTATATTTCCCTTGAGAGTCCCTCTTTCATTCGTGACTTTATGACTTAGAATTATGTTGTGTATCTTCCAAGCATAGGAAGTCTTTTGGGTTGTTGTTTGTTGGTTTGTTTTGCAGAGCTGGGGATCCAAACCAGAGCCTCACCCGTGCTACATAAGAACTCTACCACGGAACTACATCTTCAGCCCTGTGTGAACTTTTTTTCTGTTGTTTCTATTATTGATCTCTAGCGTCAATTCCCTTGTGATGAGAAAACATGCTCCGTAAGAATTAGATTATTTTTAATTTTTGAGGTTTATTTTATGACTCAAGATGTGGTCTTAAGCACTGAAATGATCATGTATTCTGTGTTTATGGGATGGTCAGCAAATGTTGAATAGATCCCGTTGGTTGATGGTATTATAAAAGCCTTCTATAACCTTGCTTGTTCTCTTTTGAGACCAGGTTGTGGAAACCTCCAAATATAATTGTGCACTCGTCTCTTTCTACTTTCACGCCTGTCAGCTTTTGCACTATGTATTTTGTAGCTCTATTTAAGGAATGCATATTTAGGGTTGTTACTTATTAATGTACTAATCATTTTATCCTTGTACAATATTTTTATGATATTTAATATTGTATAATATTCCTTTCTGTCTCTGCTGAAGTCTACTTTATATGATATTAATATAGCTATCCCTGCTTGGTATTGTTTAATGTTTGTATGATATTTCTTTCTTCCGTCTTTTTATTTTAATGCTGCTTACAGCATAGTGTTTAAAACTATTTTCCCATAGATGGTACGCATTTGGGTCATGAATTTTGTTTAAGCCATACTGCCATTCTCTGTCTTTTATTTGGCATATTTAAATCATTTATATTTAATATAATGATTGATATTTTAGGGCTTAAATTTGCCTTTTCTTTTTTCTATTTGTTTTTCGTGGTACTGGGTATTGAACTTGACAAGAACTAAGCTACATCCCAGCCCTTCTTATTTAATCTTGAAGCGGTTCTTGCTAAATTGTAAAGCCTAACCTCAAACTTGCAGTCTGCTTGCCTCAATCTCCCGAGTAGCTGGGAATACAGGTGTGCACCACTGTACCTGGATTGTTCTCCATATTTTTATTATCCTCTATGTACATAAATTATCAGTTTACTGGTGATATTATTCTGCCAATTCAAATGAAATCTTATCTCTCTATAGGCTCATTTACCTCTCCCATTCATTAGATAATTATCTTAAATATTTCCCTTTTATACATTTAAAATGTTAATGTATGTTATAAGTTTTGCTTCTGTTAAATATAATTCAGAAAACTCAAGACAAGAAGGAAAATTTGTGTTATCCACTCATAATTTCACTTATCACAACTTTATTATTTTTTTTCTTATAATCTCATTCTTTATAGTTTCCTTCCTGATTAGATAGCTTCCTTTTTTAAAAAGGTTCAACTGCTGTTGATAAATCCTCTTAGTTTTCCTTTATCTGAGAATGTCTTGATTTCTCCATTTCTGAGCAGCATTTTTACTAGACAGGATTCCAAGTTGACAGTTTTTCTCTTTTAACTCAAAAGAAAATTTTGGGCCACTTCTGTCTGATCTCCGTGGCTGGTGAAAGAGTCTCTGTGATTATGATTGTTTCCTACAGATAAGGAGGCATTTCTCTCTACCTACTTTCAAGATTTTTTATTTGTCCGTAGTATTGAGAAGTTTGACTGTGAATTTTTTTTGTGTGTGTGGTTACAAATTCTTTCTGGCTTATTCTATTTGGGGTTCACTCAGTTTTTTGAATTTATAAATTTGTGTCTTTGGCCAAATCTAGAAAATTGGCAGCCATTGTTTCTTTGAATCCTTTGTGCAACCCCCACCTGGGTTCCATGCACCTTGCTCCCTCATGATGGTCTCACAAATCCTTGAGGATCTAGTCATTTCTTGAGTCAGTCCTCTCTCTCTTGCTCAGATTTGGTCATTTCTCTTGTTCTGTTTTCCAGCTTACTGATTCTTTCTGCTCTCTCTATTCTGGTATTTAGCCTATTCATTGAGCTTTTTATTTCAGTTACTGTGTTTTTCAGTTCAAAGTTTTACATTCAGTTTTTCTTTGCATCTTTTATTCTTGGCTAAGAGTTGCTATTATTTTTTTTTTCCATTTGTTTTAAGCATGCTGTTCTTTTCTCTCAATGTCACAGTATCTTTATGGAATCTCTTTAAGAGCCTGTGAGGCTCAGCTATAATTTCACATATTCCTAGATCATTATAAAGACTCACAATGACTGAAGGAAGGCATTGATGGATGCATTAGAGAAAACAAAAGAGCAACGTATGAGGACCCAGATTCTTATGATAGAAAAAAAAAATCCCCTCCCCCATTGTGATCCCTGAATCTGTGAAGATGGTACCTGGTTACCTGATATGTCAGAAGGGACTTTGCTGATGTGGCTGATGTCTGGAGTTCAAGATCAAGCCTTATCCTGGATTTCCTGTGGGGGATAATGCACTCACAAGGGTCCTTATACATTAAAGTGGGAGGCAAGCACGTCAGATTCAGAGAAAGAGGTGTGAGAATGGAAGCCGAGGTTGGAAGGAGGGGTCTCCGCACTGAAGATGGAAGGGTCCCTTACCTGAAGAGGAGGATTTGGAAAACATGGGAGTTGGACTCTTTCCTGGGGCTCCCAGAGGGAACATGGCTCTGCCAATACCTTGATCGAGGCTCAGTGACAACCATACTGGCCTTCCCACCTCCAGAAGTGTAAGATAATAAATGTTTGCAGTTGTAAGCTGCCGAGTTTATGGTGATTTATTTCAGCAATGATAGAAAACTAATAACAGTGCACATTGATAACATTAAATGGGCAAGCTCTCCAAGGAGACCATGATGAAGAGTGAGTAATTCACAGTCCGTTTGTTTGTTCAACGGTCACTGACGATCTAGATACAGTCCTGAATGAATTCACCTTGAATCACGGGTGAATTCAAGCAAAAATCAGTTTCCCCTGAATCTGCGCAGTGAGGAGGAAGCAGTGGGCTCCTGGACAATGGCTGAGCGATGAGGGGACTAGTGGCATTCATGGAGCAGCAGAAACTCGCAGAATCTCTTTCTATGCACTGGATTCATCTTTGCCCACGACCAACGTGTCCCTTTCTAGACTATTCTCCTTTCAGACTGAATTAGACTAGAGTTGAAGGACCTTTCAGAAGGTTCTAGGACAGTCATCCAGATGCCTAACGGTGCATCAGAGCCACCATGCCCTTCCCACTGCGTTCAGTCTGGTTCCACCATTTGCAGCCCACGTGGCCTTGAGCCCATGACTTGACCTCCTCGCCGTCCTGGAGAAAACAGGAGCACTTACCCTTCGGGGTTATTGTGAAGGACAAACGAATTAATAAAATAGCCTCTGACAGATGCTAAGTGGCATCTGTGAAATTGCTGAAGTTTAAAAGGTCATCCTGGGTCTGACCCTCCATCAGAATTCCTGGAATTTCAGCCACTCCACAGCGGGGTTGGGGGTTTGCTCTCTTTTGTTTTCCCAGGGGCCTTTAGGAAGGTTACTCCATCAACCTTTTCCTTCCCAGACTCAGGAGGGAGAAAGTAGGGAGAACTTTACTCACAAGCTAGCTCAGAATTAATCTGCTGTAAATTTACCCCTTTTTTTTAAAAATACCTGAAGTTGGTGCTTCATCAGGGAAAGAGAATCATGTGCATGTTCACTGTGTGCCCAGCTGCTCTTCTGTCACAACTGTGTGTGTATGTTTGTGTGTGTGTGTCCTTGTCCCACCTCCTAGTGAGATGCATATGTACCCCACTGTGAATCTGTCACCTGCTATGGCAGAAGGGACTTAGCAGGAACTTGTGAGTACACTGGGCCCACACAGATCATCCAGGGAATCGCCCCATCTTGAAACTCTTCATATATATAAATTGTGAGTCACAACGCAGATGGTTTACACTAAAATAGAGGAATAATAAGACATCATGATAGCAAAGGTATGTTGCAGGGGTGGTGTGTGTGGGGGGGAGTGAGCGTGGTGTCTGATGGTGTGAGTGTGGTGTGTACAGTGTGTATTGGAGTGAGTGTGTGTATGGCGTATGTGATGTGTACATGATGTGTGTTGGCGTGTGGGGTGTGGGTGTGGGGTGGGTGTGGACAGTGTGCTGTATGTGTTTGTGTGTGTGTGTGTGTGTGTGTGTGTGTGTGTTGGAGTCACATTCACTTCTAGGGAAGGCAGAGTATTTAACAGCAAACGACTCAATCAATCAAATATATGGAAGAGGAACAGGGAGAAGAAAGATATTCTAGGCACAGGTTAGTCTTCCTCTCAGAAGACTCTCCGACCTCAACTCTTTCTGCCCCGGGGGAAGGGAAAACGGTACTCTGTCCCTCACGCGTGCGGCTGTCCTGCAGGACACACACAATGAGGCTGGGATCAAAGCTACCTTCGTGGCTGGGACCTGGGCCAACAGATTCTCCATCCTTCCAGGCTGCAGGGAAGAGCCGCGTGGGAGACGGGGTGGACTCAGAGGAGCAGGAAAGGCCTTAACTCACCCAGATAATCAGGACCCAGGGCTTGGGGCCCAGAGAGACTAGGGGTCAGATGCTGATTCTGCTACTTATGGGCTGCGTGATTTGGGCAATTTATTTAGCCCCTTTGACCTTCCCAGTACAATATAGATCAAAATTGTGTTTTTCTAAAGATTCTTGGGGAAGACTTCATGACATAATGCTTGTAAATATTGAGGCTAAGGCCTCCTAACACACATTAAAAATAAAAATGGTACTCGTTGGTAGAGGTGGCTTTGGGGTTGATAATGGTACCGCTGGGTATTTTTGTGTGTTTGGTGTTGTGTGTGGGGGAGGCCAACCTTACGGATGACTGAGTTACACTCCCCAGCTGGGTGCTGAGGCGCTCAGTCACAGAAATGGGTGTGTCTTGCTACAGCCCCATGGGTGAAGCTACGCTCACCTGTTCCTTTGTAATCTAACCCCCTGCCCTGTTTAGGATAGAATCTTCCATGGAACTGCCTTGTATGTGTCCTCCTCCTCTTACTGTCCTTGGGTGTGGCCTACCCAGATGTCAGTCAACCTGCTGACAGTGGACATCCTGAAGATAGTCTCAGCCCCCTGAAACCTGACCCCTTGCCTCATTTGAATAGCTTCTTCTCCATAAAAGGGGTCAGCGCGTGCTCTCGCTCTCTCTCTTTCTGCGGACCCTTAAGGTCAGAGGAGCCGTCACAGCGACCCCAAAGAAAAAGGTGTTTGTGTCTCTCGTGTGGTTATTTGGTGCAGCCCAGTTAGCCCAGTTTAATTGGAGTGACCCCTGAGCCTTTTAGTCGCGAGAACAGCAACCCGGCAGTGTGTGTGTGTGTGTGTGTGTGTGTGTGTGTGTTATCAAAGTAGTGAACATAACGAGTTCCTCATCCGGCAAGAGAATACCCAGTGTGTATGTTCTTCCTTGGCCCCTTCACCTGTCACGGTGGGTGCTTCTGTAGCACCCTGGGGCTCTACCGCTAAACAACAGAGATGCACACAAAGGCAGCCTTCGTGATTGGCTCCAGAAGGCTCTGCATTCTTTTAAACCAGTAGCCCCCTTCTCCTAGGCTGTCCTGTTAGGATGGGGTCATCTGACTAGGAACCTCTTGATGGGACTTACGTTAAAGGTAAGTCCTTCCATTCCAACCCTCCAGCTTGGTCCGTGGGTGGAGTTTCTCGGGACTGGATAGAAGGGGTAGAAGCTGCCTGGTCATCTCCATCAGTCCTTCAACACCAGGGAAGCCTTTCCCTTGCTGGTCCCAGAGGGGGCATCCGCCCTTTTCACAGTTGTATAGACCATTAGCAGTTGGTAAGCTCGGAGGTCTTGGAGGCTGTTGAGGGTCACCGTCTCCC
The DNA here is from genome assembly GCF_964194105.1 of Spermophilus citellus. Lineage (NCBI taxonomy): Eukaryota > Metazoa > Chordata > Mammalia > Rodentia > Sciuridae > Spermophilus > Spermophilus citellus. Next base: position 18,858,324 of record NC_138187.1, on the reverse strand, counting down.
TGTCTCCACCTCTGCTCCATCCATATCTGGGTTGGTCACCTGTGTGTTTTTGTGACCAAAACACCTGACTAGAACAACTTAGAGGAGTTGATTTTGAGCCCTGGGTTTCAGAGGTGCAGTTGGTGGTTACGGACTCCATCGCTCTTGGCCTGAGGTGAGGCTGAACCTCATGGCAGGTAGGGCATGGCCCAGGAAAGCTATTCAGCTCTTGGTGGCCTAGAAAGAAAGAGCAGTATCCAGGATGACATATAAACCCCAAAGTGCATGGCCAGTGATCTCCTTCCTCCAGATATGCCCCAACTGCCTACCAGTTAGTCCATTCAAATTATTAATCCACCAAGTGGATTAACCCACTGATTAGGTTACAGCGAACCTCTTTCATCTCTGAAGATTCCGGCGTTAACACAGGAGCTTTCGGGGGACACCTCCTATCCTAACCATAACCTATCTATGCCGTGTGCCATACTGAGGATCAGGCTACAGCAGATTGGCAAAATTCACTTGAGTGAAGTCATGCTTTGATCCATTGAGCATCTACCATGGTCCGCTGTCTTAATAAGTAAGTGGTTGATAGGTGGAAACTAGCCCAAGTGGTATATTTGTCTACAGAAGAGTGTGCAGATATCAGAGAGAAGTATAACATGTAGGTGCAGGTCAAGATCTTTAGTCAGAGCATTGGGTTCAATTTCTAGCTCTACCACTCACAGCCCGGATGATCTGAGGATAATGACAACCATCTTGTTTTTCTCATCTATAAACAAGGAGCATATTGTCATCACCAAATAAATAGTCTATATTTCACAAGGATGTTGTGCAGATCAAATGAAGCTTCTTTGGGCATCCATGGGTTTGATTTTTTTTTTTTTGGACTCCTATTTGAGAATTCCCTCACACACTGGTCTCTGGCATGACACACTTGCTTCTAGCCAAAGGTTTTAGCAACAGGGACATAAATAAGTTCCTGAGCCTCAGGCTTCGAGAGAAGGGAAAGAAGGTAAGAAATTACAGAAAGTCAGAGGAAAGAGCTCTTGGAGTCTATTAAGGAGTCCCCATATATTGCAAAGAAATAGATATTTGGCAAAACAAGAAATCAATGTGCTGACTGAATTACCCGATACGTTCACTCACTTCTCAGAGCATGGCCGTGGCTCTTGGCGTTTGGAAGGAGAATGGATTTTTATTGCTTAATTCTCTGTAAGTGAAGGGCTAGTGAATTGTAAAATCCCGTTGTTAACATGTAACATTAAGTAAGTATGGAACTTGCAAAGGAAAAAAAAATCAATTTCAGGATTGGTTGCTTTTTCGTCAGGAATTGAGAGCAAAGTGCCAATATTGCTCTTCTCCTTAATTTATAAAACACTGTGCGTGAGACACTAAGCAAACATGCTCGCCACCCTGGGGCACAATTTCCGTTCGGTGGCTGGCACAGACCCTTACATGGGCTCCTTCATGACATGGCCCCACCAGCTGTTCTAGAAAAGGTCACTTGCCTGGTATGGACATGCAGATCACACAACATTGAGGTGACTCCAGCTTCTTGGAGGTCTTCTTTGAGCATTAGACCCTGGCCTTTCCCCAGTTCCCATTAATTTCAGATTTAGCCACCTCACTAAGACACAGGACTCCCATGTCCACCCACAGGTAAACCTGCATCTTCTAAACCCTGCATGGGTGGCTATACTGTGCATAAGCGTCTGACCCTGCCTGCCCATGGACTTGCCATCTTCAAGCCTCTGAAGCAACCCAGTTCACCTGACCTGGTTAACTCTTGGTTGTTGTTGTTGTTTGTTTGTTTTGGTACTAGGGATTGAACTCAAGGGCACTCCACCACGGAGCCCCAGCCCCAGCCCTATTTTGTATTTTATTTAGAGACAGGGTCTCACTGAGTTGCTCAGCGCCTCACTTTTGCTGAGTCTGGCTTTGAACTCGAGATCCTCCTGTCTCATAACTCTTGGTTTCTTGTTCAGTCATCCATGTCAGAAACCAGCATTATGATAGCTTATCTTAGTTGTTTAAATCATTATTAGAAACTCTGTAATTAGTAGTTGTTTGTAATTACTATTAAATACGGCAGTGAGTGAGGGGCCAAAGAAAATTGGCCAAAATTTTTGAAGCCCAAACCGATCCCTAGGAGCCGAGAGTCCTCCTTCTCCCACAGACAATCCCCTTTCCTCTTGTTCTAGCAAGTGCACCAGTGGATCCCACTACTGGGACATTCTACCTTTCCTATCACTTTTTTTTTTCCCTTGGAAATCACACCTGCACAATTCCTCGCTATGTTTCTGCTGATGCTGGTCTCTGCTTTTGAGGCCCTGTCTTCCCTCCCTTCCTTTGTCTCTGAAAACACTTGAGGGCCGGAGTATATGCCAGTCCCTGAATTTGAAAGATGAGCCTGAACATGATCTTTGCTTTTAAGGATTCGCAACAAGAGGGTCATAGATGATTAGGGTGTCGAATGTGGTGTTTTAAGTACCAAAGAACTGGAGCCACCGGAGCCAAGAAGGGAATCACCACGCTACCCTGCGAAGAGCAGAGAAGATTCTGCAGGAAGAGAAGCTTGATGTGAGTCTTGACAGAGAAGGAGAAACATCAAGGATTCTAGGCTGATGGGAAGTACCTAAGGAAGGTTTGCTACATGCAAGAGATTGCAAGGAGCCCATCGTGGATATTATCCTGAGATAGGACTGAGAGATTGAAAGTAAGCAGGGCCTGGTCCAAGATGGGTCTCATCTCCACCCTGAGATTGTTTCTGGTCCTGCAAATGACAGGGCCCATTGGTATGTGCTGAAGCTGGACACAAGGATATGTCGGTTCGTTTTTAAGAACATTCACTCTGGCAGCAGCAGGGAGAATGTTTGGAAGGCTGGAAGAGATTCTGGAATAAAAGGAGGCACAAAGAGAATTCATGAGGGTGATTGGAATGAGGACGTGGCAGCAGGTGTAGAGATGAGGCAATAGATGTTTAATGAACTTGGTATGGAGAGCATCTTTTTCTCTACCTTATATAGCTCCACATGGGTACGTTTATATGTGTACAGATTATACATCTTTGCTTTATATTTACACATTTCGATGCAATTTGGACTTTGTGCTTGAAAGTTATTAAAAGACAAAATTTTTTGCAGATATTAATTATTTTTTGTGTGTGTGTGGTTCTAGAATCAGACAGTAGTTAGGACCAAAAAAATGGATTAAAATGCCTCATTCCATCACAGGGATAAGATATATTTATAGCTAGAGAAAAGGAAGTGAGACATACAGAGAATGGAAGTGAGGTTCAGAGACAGTCCCTGGGTACAGTTCATGCTGTCTTACGTGAGCATGTTTTGAATAGTAGGCTATTTGTGATTGGTTGAGCCTTGACTACTTGTTACAAGAGTAGGTTACAGGTGCTTTACATATCAAGTTAGGTCATACTTCACTGTGCACTGAGAAACCTTTAAGTCAGTCTTAAAATATGGAATCTGGGTGCTGTGGCCCAACGCCTGTAATCCCAGCAACTTGGGAGGCTGATGCAGGAGGATTGCAAGTTCAAAGCCAGCCTCAGCAACTTAGTGAGACCCTAAGCAACTTAGTGAGACCCTAACTCTAAATAAAACATAGAAGTACTGAGGATGTAGCTTCATTGCAAAACACCTCTGAATTCGATCCTCAGGAAAGAAAGAAAGAAAGAAAGAAAGGAAGGAAGGAAGGAAGGAAGGAAGGAAGGAAGGAAGGAAGGAAGGAAGGAAGGAAGGAAGGAAAGAAAAAGAAAAAAGAAAGGAAGAGAGAAAGAAAGAAAAAAGAGATAGATAGATAGATAAGCTTTAGACCAAACTTAACACAATCTGTCATGGACATTTTTAATAGTCAATAGCCATGAATCAAGTATTTTTTCTAATTTATTTATGCACATAGATGTGGAGATCTCTTGTGCTCTAAGAATAAATACCTTTTTGGTTTCCTCCAGGATCTCAGCACAGAGCTCCTAAACCCTTTGGGATTTCTGAGTGTTAGGGCTGAAGAGTGCCTCTTTTGTCATTCATAATGAGCCCCTTTCAACCAGGAGGAGATTCCAGGAGGATGGGATTGGTTGCCAGAGGAACAGCCCTGTGATTGGATGATTGACACTTTCATCCCCAAACTCTAATCTCCAGAGAAGAGAAAGGAGTTGGAGATTGAGTTCAATGGCCAATGATTTAATCAATTGTGCCTTCATAATGGAACCTCTATTAAAAAAAAAAAAAAAAAACAAACAATAAAACAAAACAAAACGAAAAACCACTCAACAGCAGTACTTTAGGAAGTTCTAGGTTTGATAAATCTTCACACTCTTTGGGAACAAAAGCCCTTGCACCCGATTCCTCTGTTCACCTCCTAATTTGTATCTTTTGTAGTACCCTTTATAATAAATGGATAATAATAGTAAATGTTAGGGAGGGGAGAGGTGATAGGGTCCCTCATCCATCAGAAGGGTCAAGGCCAACATCTCCATAACAAAAGACAGGTTAATGAGGGCGAAACATAACAAATTATTCAATCAAAGTTTTACATGCACAAGAGCCTTCGGAATGAAGACCCAAAGACCCCGGGGGTGGGGGGGGGAGTACTCATTTTGATGTGGAGGCTCAACAAAGCATGGACGGCTGTGTAGAGATGGGATTGGACGGGAAGGTAGAATCTGGTGGAAAGAGACGGAGTGGGGACCCAGCCGGGCCTCTCCATTTTGGCGCGGGGGTGGGGGGTCCTCCTGGGTCCTCCTGTGCTGCTATTCTTTCCTTCTGGGTATGGGGCAGGACGCTCTCTGCCGTGGGGGGCTCTTATGACCTACAGTGAGACAAGGTAGCTCAGAGAACCTCTGGATGGCCGGTTGTTACCCAGAAAGGGGCCAGAAACTTCATGGCTGGCTTTGGGGAAATGAGTTCTTGTTTCTGCCATCCTAAAGGAGATCGAGCAAGGCTTAGGCAGTCAGAGCAAGGTGGTAAATGAGAAGGTCAAGGGCAGGGCCAGAGCAAAGGAGCACGGAGAGGGTCTTCTGATGAGGTCAACTTCCTGTTTGATGCAGGTGCTTATGTACACAAGCCAGGGACCCAACCAGACAGACACTTCTGTACTCCTGCTCCTAAGTGGGGGGCCCAGGAGAGAAGCTATAACAGACAGACGCATGGACATGGGGGGGGGCACCAATCAATCATAGTGAGAAGCCTGTGGACAGGGGAGGAGATCAGGAAAGGGGGGAATTCTGGAGACCATAAAAAGAACAGGCCCAAACTCCCCCCCCACACACACACCAGATTCCCAGCTCTGGGACCCCTTCTCTTCCGAGAAGTCTATCTCTGTCACATCTGCAATAAACGTCCTTGTTGCTTGTTGTCCTGTTGTTCGATTCTGTGCTGCTCAGAGACAACACAGGCCACCTCCCTAGATGGTAACAATCCGCCTTGGGGGAAGAGGAATTCTAGTTTCTCTGGCCCGCTGCAAGAAAAGGTGAGAAAGAGACTTTGCTTCGGAGGCTGATTCTGAGGCTTTTACTTTGGGCCTCCTTTTCTGAACTGCAACATGGGCAGCGTCTGCCTGAGTTCTTTGAGCTACTCCAGCAAACCATTAAACCTAAGGAGGCTGGGGGGACCCCCCCCCATTTGTAGCCAGGTCAGTCAGAAGTTATGGGTCACCTGGGAACCCCACTACTTGCAGTTGGCATCTAACATAGGCACAACCTCCGTGGAGACTGAACCCTTAACTGAACCCTCATCCTGCGTGGTCCGTGCTTACTTGGGTAAATAGAGTCAGAATTGAATTCAGTTGTAAATCCCGTCAGCGTTTTCAGAGAGCTTATCCGCCTGGTGTGAGAAACCCTCAAACTCGGTGTCAGAAACACAGTGAAGAGAGGAACCCTTTCCTTTACTACGATACCTAAAAGGATCAGACCGTGAGCAGGTTTAATTTATATTTTACTATTTTTCTGGCCCTACATCCAAATCCCATAATCAATTAGCCTGTGCTAACAAATCAGCGGCAACTTCTTCTCTTTCTACCTTTTCATGTAATTTTATTTTTGCAAATTTGCACACACACACACACACACACACACACACACACACCTTTTCTTGTCATTGTTAGCTTCATAAAAATGTTATGCTATGGAACATTCCTGCATTCTTCCCACTCAACGATACTCCATAGAAACCTTTCTGTTGCAGCCATCATGGTTCATACTTTTAAGGCGCTGCAAAATAGTGTTATATAGATTCTGCCACACTTTCTTTGTCACCAGCATTTCATTTTGTTACTTGCTGGTATAAACATCCTTGTGTATGTGTCCTAATATATTGACGCTTTTATTACTAGGGGTTGGATTCCCAGAAGTGGCATTCCTAGCAGAACAGTATGTGTGTTTTAATTTTAAGAGATATTGCCGTTTTATTTTCCAAAAGCACAATAAAAATTTATACGGCCTCTGGTTAAGTTTTGAGAAAACAAGTTTCTCCTTATGTCCACTGGAAAAAAAGAGTTATAATTCTTAAAAATAATTTTTTTTTGGTCAAACTCTTGAGAATCAAGTGATTCTTCTGTGAATTTTAATTTTCCTGACTTTCAATGAGTCTGAACCCTTACCTCACATTGCATACAAAAACAAATCAGGCATGAATATTCATAGCCATGTTATTTAAAATATCCCCCAATTGGAAATATCCTGAATGTCCATCAACTGGAGAATGCATGGACCTATAAATAAAAGTTAACTTAAGATATTGAAAATCCGTTGAGACGCCTACATAGACAAATTGCCAGGATAATGAAGTTTTATTGTAACAGGGTCCACTTTATGCTTTGAATACAGCTCTTGTGGCTCTGCCTCTCCAATTTATTTCTAGAATAGACAGGTTTCTTCCTCTTCCTCTCTTCCTGCTCCTCCCTAATCCCTTCCCCTCCCTAATCTCAAGGGAGACAGGATTATTTTTCTTTCCCATCCTAAACAGAGTATCTGTCCTGAGCACACACCCCCCCTCCATAGGAACAAGTCATCCAGACTTAGGGGATGGCACCCGAAGATCTCAGAAATGACTGTCTCCTAAATTAACAGGTGAATTACAATCCCAACCGAGAACCTGTGGAATATAGCTTTGGAGTCACCTCTTTAAAAGCACCTCCCCCCCAGTTCCTGCTGGTGGGCAGAACCACAGTCTTTGGGACAGGGGTCCCCTGTGTTTCTTCTTCGCTAATAATAAACCTTCTTCTTTCCTTTTTCTCAAAACCATGTCCTTGTTACTGCCTTGGCATCGGGGATGAGGACCGCGCTTTCAGCAACATTATCAGTTGGACCAGCATACCGGAGGCTACGTGTATACCTGAATAGATATGTAATTTGACTAAATGTAATTTTGTACTTTGCATGTCAAAACAAGGCCTAAATAAATAAAATCAGAAGACAAACGACAGATTTGACGAATATTTTTATACAAATGATATGCAGTAGCTAAAAACCTGCGATAAACAAGGAACTCTTCTTACACACTGACATAAAGAAGCCAGTGATTCCATGGAAGGATGAAGGTTGCTTGTAGAATCACAGAAGAGCAAATCCAATGGGGGGGGGGGGGTGGGCGGGCAGGGGGAGCATGAAAACTTTTTATTTCTCCCAAGCTAACCACAAAATTAATATCGGATTCTTATGAAACTAAAATGAAACCCACCAACACTACAGGAATATGTACAGTGCAAACCACATCATGTGCCCTGTGAGACAGGGTCCTGGCGTGAAAGCAGATGACCCTGTGAGGAGTTTAAACACAGAGGGTAAATACAGGCACAATATGCGGACAGGGAGAAGTGGGCACCGGGTCGGGTCCGGCATCAACACAGAATGCTGACCTAAGGGCCAGCAGCAGCAGAGGGCAGATGTTGCCACCGCTGGATTAAAGTGTCCTTAAGGGAAATTCTGCTTTTCTAGATCAGCAGCTGCATCTGTGGGAGCAGGGCCATCTGACACAGGCTGTGACCACCGAGGAATGGAGAGCCACACAGCAAGACACGCAGGGAAAGGGTGAGGACATAAATACCGCCACACTTCTGTCACCCTCTGATCTGTTGTCAGGGATGCCCTTTAACCAAAACCAGCTAGAAAACAGAAAGCAAAGTCGTGCTAGCAATCAAATACACAGAGGACAGTCTCCTGGGCACAGAGTAGAACAGGAAACAGCTGGGGATGGGGGGTGGCCCCGATGGGGCTGCCAACTGAGAATGCCTAGCTCCACCCTGATCCCAGAGACGGGACATCATCCATAGTTGGGAGTTGATGCTATTAACGTGTTTTCTATGCACGTTCTCATCACTGTATTTTTTTTCCCCCAAAAGCTATTTATTTGATATTTAAATAACTTCAGTGGATCCATAAGGTTTAAAAAAGAAAAGCAGCCAATGGGAAAGAATCGGGTGACATAAACTGACATTCACAGATGCAAAAAGGAAAAAAAAAATACATATGGATAATAGAGACCTAAAAGAATCAGCCTATTTTGCAATCCAATGGATGCAAATTAAAACAACAATGAAATGTCATTATTCATCTATCAAACTGACAAAGAATGAAATTACATATGGAATACCTCCTGCTGTCAAGTGGATAACACTGGCACCGATGGGAGGGACCTAAGTGGTTGGATCCTTTCTTGAGAGTAATTTGACAAGACGCAGCAAAAGGTTTTTAAGTGCCAATATCCCTCTCGAGGTGATGCTGCTTCTAGGAATTCCACCTCTGGAATTTTTCCAGAGAAAAGACTCAGAGATACACCCTCGGATGTTATCGCGCGTGATCTATGGTAGGGATACATCACAACAACATAAATAATCACCACCGACGATCTGCGAAATAAATTATGGTATGGCCGTACAATGAAATATTATGAAGCCATTAAAATCATGTTGCAGAACACTATTTACAGACATGAGATAATGCATATGCTAATTCTATTAAGCAGAATCATCTCAATATAAGCCAGGATATATGATATACCCTAAATCTTAATTTTTGTAGGGAAAAAAAAAACCACCCTTCTATCTGTGAAGTTAAGATCATACAGATTTTTTTTATATTCTCTGTACTTTTCTGTATTTTCCACAATGGATATGTTTTATTATCTATATAAATTTCATGAAGACAGGCAGAGTTACTGTACCCATCCACTCGCCCCCTATTGGCCACATACAGGGATCATTTCTCCCTAAATTAGTAGCTATCTTAAATTCCCAAATAAGAGGAAAATTTTCCAGAATCTGGAGACCAAATGGCAGCGCTCTTTCAGATACGGAAGCTCTGTGAAGTCGCTCCTTGGGTGATTTTTGAATGGATGCAAAAATAAATAAAGAGGTTTTTTTTCCCCCTTTGAATCTGTCTCCTGGAAGATAAAATTAAATAATCCCTCTGTATGAAATCCAACCTCAGAGTCCTGCCAACTGTCTAAACTGTGATCGGTAATGGGTGAACCAGATCTTTCATTAATGGAAAAGGATTTGTCAGAGAGAATTTAAGGGTGAAAACCCTCCCTCTTCAGGACCGGCGATCCTTTTATGGGTTTGAGTTTGTGAGTACTTAAGAAGGCTGTGTGCTACAACATACAAATGAGGGAGTAGACATCTCCCAGGCTTTGAGGAGGAGCATGGTTGTATTTTAAACAGTGGGATGAAGACAGGTCTCTATATCCAAATATCCAATCTCTCTCTCTCTCTTTCTCTCTCTCTCTCTCTCTCTCTCTCTCTTTTGATACTAAAGATTGAACCCAGGGGCACTTAAACACTGAGCTACAACCCCAGCCCTTTTAAGTTTTTTTTTTTGTTTTTTTTGTTTTTTTTTTTTTTTTGAGACAGGGTCTCACTAAATTGCTTAGGACCTTTCTACATTTGTAAGGCTGGCCTTGAACTTGGGATCCTCCTGCCTCAGCCTCCTGAGTTACTGAGATTATAGGCAGGCACCACCACACCTAGCAGAAACCCATCTTTACAGGTATCAGTGGATCAGTTGTGATCAACTTAGGAGAAAAAGAAAAAGAGTTAAACCTAAAAAAACAGGGTGAATTTGAATTTAGCACTGTTTAACATTAGATTCGAGTGGCAAAAACAATTCAATAATTTAAAAAAGATTTTCTACTTTGTAGGATGAATTGATATCATTAACTTTTATAGTTTAGAATGAAAGGCTTCAACTCTGCCCCCCCCCATTTGGTATTATAACTATTTGGGTATCTTTATAATCTGGAGATGGTCCACTGGATAGGGGCTGTGCCTTCTGGTCCTTAGGAATTTGTCGTTTCTATAAGGTTGTGGCTGAAAAGAATCATATGAAGCTTTGGATGACTAGTGGTTAAAAAGCAAGGCTCTGGAGCCCATATCCTAATTAATGACTGCATAATCTAGAAAAAGTTATTTGGCATCTCTTGCTTTAGTTTAATTGTAAAATGAGAATGGTTATAGTACTTATTCCACAGCACTCATTACTTTGAAGATTTGATTAATTATACTTGTAGAACTATGTCCAATATTGTTTTCATTGTTTTGAATAGTGTGTAAATACTCTACAATTCAACCTCTGCAGTGGTTGACCATGGGTAAATGTATATGGCCATGTAATCAATACCACAACCAAGACATAAAAAAGTGTGTCATTTTCTAGAGTTCTGGTGTCTGTCTGCCTAGGCAGCTTCTTAAATCACAGATGCTTTTCTTTTGTTTTTATCTGTTTTGACTTTTCCAGATGTTATGCAAATGGAATCAAGTAGGATGCAGCTTCTTTCCCTTGGCATGATGAACCCAAAGATTTATCTGTGCTATTACATACATTAGGATTAGTAATCCTTTTTTATTACTGAGTAGTACTCCATTGGGTCAGCTGAACATAGTTTATTTATGAATTCCTTTGCTTAAGGATGGTTGGTTGTTTCCAATTGGGAGCAATGAGAAAGAAAGGTATTACCAATACTCTCATAGAATTTTGTGGGGAATTTGTTTTGATGTGTGTGTGTGTGTGTGTGTGTGTGAGAGAGAGAGAGAGAGAGAGAGAGAGAGAGAGAGAGAGAGGACATAAGTCTACTGTACTTTGAGAAATGCGTGGTGTGGGACTGTTGACTTAGTAAATGTTTTATAAATTTCATAAGAAACCTGCAAACTTTTTTGTGCCAAGTGTCTGTTATGGTTTGGATATGAGGTGTCCCCAAAAAACTCACATGTAAGACAATGCAAGAAGGTTCAGAGGAGAAATGATGGGGTTGTGAGAGTCTTACCCCAATCAGCAAATTAATCCCTGATGGGATCGACTGAGTGGTAACTGGAGGCAGGTGGGGTGTGGCTGGAGGAGGCGGTTCACTGGGGGCGTGGCTATGGGGTATATATTTAGTATCTGGGGCTGGGGTCTCTCTCTCTCTCTGCTTCTTGACCATCATGATGAGAGCTGCTCTCCTTCGCCGCATGCTCCGCCATGATGTTCAGCCTCTTCTTGGGCACCAAGAAACAGAGCTGGCCATGAACCAAGACCTCTGAAACTGTAAGTCCCCAAAAAACTCTTTGTCCACCACTGTCCTTCTGGTCAGATCCTGTAGTCACAGCAGCAGAAAAGCTGACTAAGATGGAGTCTCCCACATTTGACATCCCACCACCAATACCTGAGAGCCCATGTGTGCTTCTCAGGTCACCAAGTACTGCCATGGCTCCACTTACTCATGACATTCTAGCAGTTTGTTGTGATATCTCCTTGTAAATCTTGATGACTTATGACCTTGGGGATCCTTTTGTGTGTTTCTGTGCCAACTTTATATCTTCTTTGGTGAATGTATGTGAAAATATTTTGCTATCTGTATTTTTGGATACACATCCTTTATCAGATACATCCTCTGCAGATGGGTTCTTCTCCTCTGCGGTCGGCCTTCTCCTTTGATTCCCAATGTTGCTGAAGAACAGAAGTTTTAAATTTTGGTTATCTTTTAGTTATGTGTTGACTCCCCTAAAGAGAATGACGAGATAATAGAATAAGTTAATAAGATACAAATAGGTTGAAAGTGAAAGGGTGGGAAATACATTTTGCTGATACTGTAACCAAAAGGCACCTGAGATGGCTATGATGATATCACACACAGGAGACTCTAGGTCAAGAACTGTTCCCAGAGGACAGGGGGTGTACCTCCGTTGTAGAGCACTTGCCTCACATGTATGAGGTGCTGGGAGGGATCCCCAGCACTGTGACAAATAAAATAATCCGGAAATTGTTTCAAGAGACAAAGAATGGCATTCCATCTTGGTAGATCAATCTGTTTAGAATATATCAGAATTATCAACATGCATGCACCAAACAATAAGGTCCCCAAACATACAAAGAAAAAGCCTCATTAGATATAGATGCATAAATTCATCAGAACAATGATTCAATTTGGTTGAAACTAGATTCTCCTGCCTCAGCCTCCCAAGCCGCTGGGATTACAGGTGTGCACCACCGTGCCTGGCAGATAGATTGTTAGAGAGAAGCAGGGGGAGGAGAATAGCAAATGTAGAGAGATGGGCAGTGGACAGTGACTGTCTGGGGCAGGGGGCAGGAGGGGGAGGATTGGCTTTGGGGTAGGAGAGGGGAGAGAAATAGAAATGGCTCCTAATGGTCCTGGAGTTTCTCTTTGGGGTTTTGAAAATGTTCCAAAATTGATTGCAGATTGCGCAACTCTGAACATGCTCAAAACCATCAGACAGGTGCACTGGATGACAAATAAATTAAATCTCAAGAAAGCCATTTAAAAAAATCTATAATTCTATATCCTTATTTTCCTAGAATTTTAGGAACATTCAGTTCCTAGAAGCACAATCTATTTATATATTACCAATCAGAAAGAGACCCTTTTTAAGAGATTTTATGCTTGGATGTATTCACGCCATTCAGAGATAGGAAAATGCTAGAGTGGGCACTCTGTATCTTTGGATTCCAACTAGATGTGCATCAAAAATACTGAATGTACAGATCTCCCCCTTGTTATATTCTCTAATCAACACACTCTAACTACTATTTACATAGTATTTACATTGGATTAGATAAAATAAGGAATCTAAAGAAGATTTGCTCAAAGTGGGAATTTACATCAAATACTGTGCCATTTTTTTTTTTTTTTGGTAAGGAATTTGAGCTCTAGAGGGCTCTGGTATCCATAGGGGGCCTCAAAACAAACCCCCCCCCACACACACAGATACCAGACTGTCCTCACTCACCCCTTCACAGGGAATGCATTTCTGAATTTCAGACCCATGGACAAGCAGAGCTTATATGTTGCTTCCACAACTTTATCCATAGACTAAGAGTAAATAAACCCAGAAACAGAAAAACTCACCAGTTCTGATATCAAAGAGCTATTCAACTCCTGGTTTAGGCCTGGAATTTCTAATTGATTTGAGCTAAAAGAAATTAGGAAGAATGATGCGTGAAGAGAGTCTCTGTTGTCTCCCACCCGATATACATGAGATCTCTATAAACTGCTGATTCATTTGCAGAGATCTTCCTGACCACTGCTGCCCACAAACGGGAATCATTTATCAGTTGCAAATATGCCTAATACAAAACAGAATGCCAAATGAGCAGACAGAGAAATTTAATTTAGGAAAAACAGAAAGTCAACAGAATGCTGTTGGCACTTGGGATTTAACTCGGGAGGGTAGAAAACAAAAAGCAAGAAAAAGTGACACTTCTCAACTTGAGCCACCTTGTATGGAGGTCACCTCTCTGTCCGTGATCTTCACCTGGCTCTTGGGGGTGAATCCATAGGTAGGGAAAGAATATTTTCAAACAGGTTAATAATCATGACATGCATAGACATATGAAATGAGCATGTTTTAAAATATTCTCTTCAATTCATGAGGGCATGGCCAGACATAACTGGTTCAAAATAAAAATTTTTAAAATAGACATGGGAATATTAATCAAGAATACTATTCCCAGCGGCTCTGGAGGCTGAGGCAGAAGGATCACAAGTTCAAATCCAGCCTCAGCAAAAGTGAGGCACTAAGCAGCTCAGTGAGACCCTGTGTCTAAATAAAATTCAGAAAAATAGGGCTGGGAATGTGGCTCAGTGATCAAGTGCCCCTGAGTTCAATCCTGGTATCCCCCTCTCCCCCCCAAAATACTGAAAGGAATACATAAATAGAGGCAAAATTGATTTTATTACATCATGATGGGGAGACCCACACTGAAGGGGATATTCTACCCATCTAACAGCAAACCAAAGCTTAGAAGAAGGTTGTAAAAATGTTCAAAGACAGGGACTGCAGGTGTAGCTCAGTGGTATCACTTGTGCTTAGCAGATACAAAACCCTGGGTTCAACCTTCAGCCAAAAAAAAAAAAAATGCTCAAACACAATACAATACCTAAATCAGATCATCTAGAAGAATCTCCTCTGGTCAAAGCAAAGCTTTCCATCGAAATACACACTTTTTTCTATAATGTGAAAATCAAGTAGAAGAAATAGAGTTCTATCTAAAAGAGACCCACTCATTAGAGCGACCGGATACCTCTCGTGGACATTTCTCAGCCCCAGATCTAGAATCATGGCCAAGGAGATACCAACGACCAGTATGTGTCCTTTCCCAGAGTAACCTTGACGGCACTTTCTCCCAGATGGGTAGGTTTGGCCAAGTTGACTGACCCAAGTTGAATCTTAAGGCATCCTGGACCCTAAAGGAGCAAGTTCTCATTTCCACCCAATGTACCTCATGTTCTCGCCTCTCCTTGGTCTGGAACAGCATTTGTGACATTGAACTTGTGACACCAGATACACATATCTGACAGTTTACCTCCTGAAGCCTGAGAGTAACAAGATTTTGTAACAATAGCTAGCGGTGCCTCACCCTGGAGCCTGTGGATACGGTAACATGCAGATCCTAATCCTAGGCACCTATTGAGGATTATGAGCATCTCCCAGGTTAATTAATAAAATGCCCTGATCTCATAAAGAACCATCGACGTCTGAATTCCACACACAGCTTCGAGCCCTTGCAGCCTCCTTCGGCATCGCAAGGGCTCACAGGCGAGGGAGCCCCTTCCTTCTGACATCAGGGAGCAAGCAGCATGACATCTCAGCGTGGCTGGCTAAGGGGGTGGGATGCGGACTTTCTCATCGACTGAGGAACTCGAGGTCTGCAGGGGAGCATGGCGGCTGGGCGCCTCCTTTGTAGACTGAAGTCCCAGAATGAGGTTAGCAAATGGGGAGAAGCTGAAGACCAGGACTTAGGCGTCCATCACAGGAAACAAGGTCAGATGCATCAGGCTGAAATGGACCGGATGGCAGAGCAGTTCACAAGAATTTAACTGGGATGGGGGCTTGTATATGAAAATGGGGAAAAGATGGAGAAAATTAAGAAAAAAATAATTACCAATTGTTTTACAACTTCAGCAAAATCATAGCTTGTCATATGTCCATCTAATCATTTTCTTCACTACCTATATATATTTTTTTTCCCCAAATGGACCCATAACAATATCATTTACGTCTTTCCACGGCACAGGCTGAAGGGTTACATGATTATCTTCATGAATTTTATTAGATGCATTTAATTTGATAATTATTATTTTCAATAATATTTTACTGTTGAAAGTAAAACAAAATGATTTTATCTGGGAAAAAATAATACCATAATAAGAGCAAATTATAAGTTGTTACTCTTGTTTCCCTGGGTAAAGGCAGTACGTGCATCGTGGGACACTGAGGTTGATATTGCTGAGTCTGCTGTCACTTGGAATTTCTTCTTTACGCTTGATTTTGTGACTCTCAGGCCCGGAGACCACCCTTTATTCTACAGCCTCCTGATTTCCAAGGTATACTTCTGTGAGTATCCTATGAAAACACCAAGCCCCGCCCTTTCCTAAACTGCAACAAGATGGTATCCTGTGCCATGTTTCTCCTTTTAGATAACAAGCATATAATCCTTGCTCCGCACCAGTGTCCTCAGCATTTCACAAGTTAGCAACCGTATCTTCCTAACCGCTCTGTAATGTGAATTTTATTATCGTCACCTATTTTACATGTAGGGATCTCTGTGGCACAGAGAGGTTACTTTGCGCAGGGTCACCCAGCGAGCAAATGACAAAGTCAAGACAAGAAATTGGTGCTGGTCAGTGGACATCCTTATATAAACTTAGCACAAACTCTGGACTCTAATGGCGCATGCGTGTGTGTGTGTGTGTGTGTGTGTGTGTTTGCAGAATAATTTTTTTTTTCAAACAGATGAGACCTCTTTCATCCTTATTTTCTTGAATGAGCTAAAAAATCAGCCACAGCAATGATGAAATCAAGGACCACAGAGCTATGACTTTTACAGTCTTGTTCCATTTAAAAGGAAACACATCCTCTCTGTTACACCATCCAAACTTATTAGGACATAACCTTTCAAACTTGAGAGAAAAAGGTCAATCTTAGCTAGAGAGCAAAAGAAATTTCTGAATAATTTTTTTTGGAGCGGGGGAAGGGGCCTTGCTTCAGATTGTCTATAATTTTCTTTTCCCCATCACAGTAATGTTGAAAATTCATCCGGGGTAGTAGGAATCCTATTACTCCTGCAGATTACACAAAGATTATCAAAGTTGTAAACAGCAGAATATTTGCCGAGATCGATGGAGCACAACAAAGCTCATATTTAACCAGAGGAATAAAAGTAAGAGTCGCTGACAGGGGAGCCTAATGTCACATCATCATGCTGAAGGTGAAGATGTAATTGAAATCAACGTTATGGCTCCGTGTGTCTCCTAGCTCTCCTGCACCCTGACCGACTTCTTCTAATTTCATATCTGAGCAATTCATTTGCTTTAAACAGGCACACTATTAGGAGAGTGTTTTTATTATGTGGCCTCGCCATGAGGTTTGAATTCAGTTAGATTGTGGCAAATTAGGTCGTCTTTCAGCAAACAAGATTTTGATAGATGGTGCACAAGCCTACCACATCCCTGTCTTCCCAGACATTGAAGAGCGGTACCCCAGAGATGGGACCCCACAGTGGTTACTGTTGTGGGTGCACTGAAGCTAAAGAGAGATGGGCTCTGGGCTCTGTTCTTCCATGTCTAGTTGTGTAACTTAACATCTGGGTCCAGGCTACCTGATCCATAAAAGGGAGATGTTCTTGGAGTTAAATGAGATGTCAGGCATTCATAGACAGTGTTTGGTACTTGAGCCAATTTGATTGATCAAGAATCATGCATGACACCTCTTCCAGGAAGCCCACCTTAATATCCAAAGCTAGAAACAACTTCCTCCTCCAATCTACACTGAATCTTTTATTAACAATTTTATTGAGGTATAATTTAGTCACCATAGGAATTATCTGTTCGCAGTGTGTCATTTAATGATTTTAAATAAATTTACTGAGTTGTGCAACTACTGCCAGTTTTAGAAAGGGTCCCACCCCCAGGAATGTTCCTCATGCCTGGTTACAGTTAATATCCAGCACCAATCCAAGCCCATGGAATAGCCACACATCAAATCAGTATAAAAGGGGACACTACTGCTGGGTGCGGTGGCACATACCTGTAATCCTAGCAGCTTGGGAGGCTGAGGCAGGAGGATCACAAGTTCAAGGCCAGCCTCAGCAAAAGCAAGGTGCTAAGCAACTCAGTGAGACTCTGTCTCTAAATAAAATACAAAACACACCTGCAAAAATTCACAATCGAATTACATGTTCCCACTTACTATATAAAATGTACAAAAAGTACACTTCCTATGTTTTTACCTTTTTTGACTTTTAACCCACTTGTGAGTCCCTTATCCCTTCTAATTGACCTAAAGGAGGGAATTCAAACTCATCTCTATCTTCTGTGTCACCTAGTGAGATGCTTTATAAAACAATAAGATGCTGAACCAGTTTAAAATCTATTGAGAAAACGATCTAATCTCATTGCTATAGCAGCAAGTTTTAGTGCTAAAGTTGTGGGTCTTTTTGACATCAAGAAATCTCCCTGGTTTTCCACAGAAGACCACTTACTTCATGGAGGAAGAAGCCAGAATGGCTCAATCTAAGCGGAGTGCGGTGGCACACACCTGTCATCCCAGCGGCTCTGGAGGCTGAGGCAGGAGGATCGTGAGTTCCAAACCAGCCTCAGCAACAGCGAGGCCCTCAGCAGCTTAGCAAGACCCTGTCTCAAAATAAAATATAAAAAAAGGGCTGGGAATGTGGCTCAGTGGGTAAATAAACACCCCTTGGGTTCAATTCCTGGTACAAAAAAAAAAAAAAATTGCTCAAGGTCACCCAGTCATTAAGAAGGGAAAAGACAGCTCTTGTTTCCCCAACTACCTTCATAAAAAGTTAAGAAAATGGAATAAAGAAACAGTAATTTCTCAGAATTAATTTTCTATCTAAGACTTATTTGTAAAATAATAGCAGTAATGATACTTAATACTAAAATAGGGTTTACCATGAGCCAGGTATTATTGTAAGTGCTTTATGAATATTGACTATGACACTGCTTCTCTCTGTATTTTACAGGTAGGGAAAATGAAATTATTTATCTTGCCCACACTTCTTGCTTCTAAGAAAGGAGAGTTGAGGTTAGAACCCAGCCGACTGGCCCTGGA
This sequence comes from Spermophilus citellus, assembly GCF_964194105.1. NCBI lineage: Eukaryota > Metazoa > Chordata > Mammalia > Rodentia > Sciuridae > Spermophilus > Spermophilus citellus. The sequence continues at coordinate 18,839,769 of NC_138187.1, read as the reverse complement.
GTCTATGTCTGGTCTTTCTTGTTCTATAAAATAATAAGGAACTTGAGAGGGACATGCATTCTCCTAGTCCCTCAATCCAAGCATAGCTCCATGTAGGTGATAAATATTTGGGGAAGTGACCCAGAAAATCACTGTGAAATGGACAAACATTCGAATGGAAAAGGATGAGCACAGCATCCTCTGGGCACCCTGTAAGGCCCCAGAATCCTGATGCTTCAAGCCCAGCCGATGGCAGAGCGGGCTGACCCAGAAACCAGGAGACTCGCATTCTGCAATTAGTCCAGTCGCTAACTTGCTTCACTTGCTTCTCGGGCCGTGGGTGAATCATTCTTTCATTCAACAGATGTTAATTTAGCACCTACTATGTCCCATTCACTGATCCAAGCCCTGGGGATACAGCAGTGCGCAAGGCACAGTTGTTTTCTACTTTATTTTTTCCAAAAAAAAAAAAAAAGATAAAGAATATTCTAGTGACTTCGGTCATGATGTGGGCTGTGAACAACCAAATAAATAATGAAGAACATAAAAGGAAGGGAATCTCCCTGTTGGTCCAAGGGGTTCAGCAAAGGCCCCCATGAGGAAGTGGAGACCCTGTCTCTAAGAAAATATAAAAAAGGGTTTGGGGCTCCAAGCAGAGAAGGAGGTGGACAGAAGAGGAGGTAAGGGGAATGCAGGCCAGGCTCAGTGAATGGCAGGGTTCCCAGGCCAGGATTCTATGTTTATGTCTTAACGACATAAACGAGCTGGTCATTAATTAGGAGTCGCAATGAGTAGCTGGTGTGGGTGCCTGGAGGAGCCAGGAAATTAGAGTTCACTATCAACTGCAGATACAGGCACAGTTTTGATCATTTTTTTTTTTCACTGCTGTGATCAGAAGACCCGACAAAAACAATTTTAAAAGAGGCCAAGTTTCTTTGGGGACTCACAGTGGGGAAGCTGAACATCATGGCGGAAGAGTGTGGCAGGGGAAGCAGTTCTCATGATGATCAGAAAGTAGAGAGAGACTCCACTCTCCAGATATAAAATATCTACCCCAAAGGCCACTCCTCCAAAGCCCACCTCCTCCAGCCACACACCTACCACTTCAGTTAGCACTCAGCTCACAGGCTCTCGGCACCCAATCATTTCACCTCCAAATATTCTTGCTTTTTTTTTTTGTCCCACACATGAGCTCTGGAGGGGGACCCCTCACATGCACATCACAAAGACAGTTTGCAGTAAATCACAGTCATGAAGGCTTTCCCGGTCAGGCAGGTTGAATTCTCCTCTTAATAGAATGCTTTCAGTTTTCTTCTCTGAGCTCCATTGTGACAGTTACAATCCAGGGAATGGACCAGCGCTGTAAGGTGGCTTCTAGCTTGGTCATTGGTAATTTTAAAACAAATCTGATGTCTCTAAGCAATTGCACAACTAAAGCCCTTGAGTCATTCCTTGAATCCACAGATCCGGGTTTCACTCCTACCTGCTGCTCTGGGATCACTTGTGACGTGAGACATTTTATACAAATTGACTCTAATGTAACATGGGGCAGGATGGGTTATTTGTAGAATGCTCCTCTCCAGAAGCAAAATAGCACTGAATCATGAGAGCCATCACCTTTCATTCTTGAATAGTTTTATTTTCTGCAAGTCTTGCTCCAATGGATTCTGGAACTTGGACAGAGATTAAACACACACACACACAACACGCTCATATCTGCACCCATCTACCTAGGCTCATCTGGGGCTAATAGTTAAAAAAAAAAAAAAACCACTTGAGCTTTTCAGCTATTTTGTATCTGAAGATCCAACCCTATTTTGGAAGCAAGTTGGAAGCAATTTAGACAATAGGAACAGATGCGGCGTCCCTAAAATTTCAAACAAGTCAAAGGAGTCCAGATGGCCTTGAGTCCAAGCTGTAGGTTTTTCGCGGTCACCTTAAAAGTCCCACGTGACCCCTACCTGTGTGCTTGAACATAGACATCTTCAGCTCCAGGTCAGCAGCGAGGGCTCTTGGGGCTGGTGATCCTCAAAGCCTGAGTCATCGATGCAATTACAAGGACTCGAGGTCAATATCCGAGGGCACATCAAAGAGAAAGACCACACTCAGGTCAAGTGCTACAAGTAAGTGGGCGAGGACTCAGGGTTACAATCCATTCTGTATGGGTGGGGGAAGGAACTTAAGACAAGTATTGGGAGATAAGGTAGTGAATCAGATCAAGGAAGGGATCTAGCAGGAGACCTTGTTCCAGAAGCCCTTTGGAGACACACATTGCTCTCCGTCTCTGCAGACACCAGCTCTGCATGTACATAAAGAAAGTGAAAAGAAAAGCCACAAAGTGAGAAGAACTACGAGACCCCCAAAGAAGCAAGGAAGTATCCATGTCCAGAATATGTAATGAGCTCCTACAAATCAAGAAGAAAAATTAAAAAAAAAAAACTATGTTAGAAAACGACTTTCAATAGAAGGAAAAGAAACACAAACACCCCATAAACACATTAACATATTTTAAGATTATTATTAATCAGGAAAATTAATTGATATGCCATTCTACCTCTTTAGACAGGCAAGATTAGAAATAAAAAGGTTCAATACGGTGAAGATAACAGGAACTCTCCTGAATTGCAGGTGGGCATGATAAGTGAACACTCACTTAGGCAACAATGTTTTCTTTCATGACAGAGTCAAACAAGGTATTGTCAAAGGTCTGTTAATTCCACACTTAGGCACACCTGTCCTGGTAGATCCATTCAACAACTTTTTAGAGAAGTGATATTTTTAACAATGAAAGCAAATATTCCAAAAGTCCACCTTCAAAGGAACACACACACACACACACATACTCTTAGACATTTATATAATGGAATTTACACTCACAAGAATGAATATGCTACTAAGCAGCAGGCACAGAACTCAAATTACAATTTTAACCACACAAATAAGTTACAACAGCACATTCTATATGATTCTCTTTATATTTTCTAAAACAGGCCAAATAATGTTCTGAAACACAGACTTTTGTGGCAAATTTATGAATTAAATCAAGGTAGGAGTGAATAACAAGTTCTGATTACGTTTAATGTTCTATTTTTCAAGTGAAGTTATAGATGAGGTAGTTGCTTAAGTAGTATTTTAAACTGCACATATCCTTTCTCCTTCCACTCCTCTTTTATTTATTTTTTTAATGGTAAAAAGCAAAATTTTCCATCCTAACTGTCTTTGTTTTTTTTTTCTTTTTTGGTATTGGGGATTGAAGCCAGGGGTGCTTAACCACTGAACTACATCCCCAGCCCTTTTTTATATTTAATTTAGAGACAGGGTCTGGCTAAGTTGCTTAGAGCCTCACTAAGTTGCTGAGGCTGGTTTTGAACCTGTGATCCTCCTGCCTCAGCCTCCTGAGCTCCTGGGATTGCAGGTGTGCACCACCATGCCAGCTTAACTGGTTTTTTAAAGTGTGTAGTTCAGTAGCACCAAGTTATATCCATATGTTGTGAAGCAGATCTCCAGAACTGATTTTTTCTGCAGCAACACTGAAACTACACCCATTAAATGACACCTCTCCCCACCTCCCCCAGCCCCTTGTTACCAGCAGTCTAATTTCTGTTAAGGTTTGCCTACTTTAGATATCTCATCTAAGAGGAATCATATTATTGGCCTTTGGATGACAGGTGTATTTCACTTAGCATGGCCACCTCAAGATTAATCCATGTTGAAGCTTGTGACAGGAAGTCCTGTCACCAAGGCTAATATTCCATTGAATGTAAATGCATTTTATTTATTCGTTCTCTGCCCAGGCATGCCTGGATGATTTTACCTTTCCTGTATTATAAATAGCTCAGTTATTCATATGAGTGTACAAATCTCTAAAGAGATGCTGCTTTCAATTATTTTGGATGTAGACCCAGAGGTGGGATTGTGAATGACTCTTCCTTTCTTGAGGATCTACTATACCATTTTTTTTTTGTAGAAGTAGCACCATGTTAATAATCTCACCAACAATGCAAAAAGAGTTCTAATTTGAGCATTTTTAAGGGTATTCATTTTAATGGTGTGCGAGGTAACAGCTCATTGTAAAGTCACTTTGTATTTCTCTGGTGATTAGTGATGTTCAGCATCTTTTACTACACTTTTGGTCACTTATATGTCATCTTTAGAGGAACATCTCTCTGAGTCCTTTGCCCATTAATCAGGTTACTTGATTTTCTTGTTAAGTTGCAGACTTTATTTGTATGTTGTGGATATTAATCCTCCAGGACTTGCTCAGAGCTTTTTGGTCGACAGGTTGTCTTTTGGCTCTGTTGTTTGTAATCTTTGATACACAAAATTCTCAAATTTGCAGTCACCTCATTGATCTACTTTCCTTTCATTGACTGGGATTTTGAGGTCAAATTTAAATCATTGCCAAATCCAATGTCATGGAGATTTTCCTCTGTATTTTCTTTAGGAGTTTAATAGTTTGGGGTCTTAACGTTTAGTCCTTAAATCCATTCTGAGTTAATTTTTGCATGTGGTGTTTAATCAGAATCCAATTTCATTCCTTTGTACTTGGATATCCAGTTTTTCTAATATGTTTGTTTGTCAGAGTGCATAAGTCTTTTTATATACTCTTATGTGATGAGATTTATTTAATAAGTGCAAATAATTCTAAAATGGGGGCTGGGGATATAGCTCTGTTGGTACAGTGCTTGCCTTGCATGTATAGGGCACTGGGTTCAATCCCCAGCACCATAAACAAACAAACAAATAATTCTAAAATGGGGTATAGCAATGGGAGCAAATCCCCTCCTCATTTTGGAAGAATGAAAGCCATTTCACCCCACTAGTGATAAATCAAATTAGTTGAGCACTTATTATAATAAGGCCGCTCTCCTAAGGGTACTTGTAAGAATTATTCCATGTAGTCCTCACAACATCCCTTCATTTTCAATGTATTTGATTGAGGAGGAAATGGAAATTCAAATGTATCAATAGTTTTTTTTTTTAAGAAGTTAGAAAACAGTGGACCTTGAACTCCAATGAGGGATGTTCACAATCAAAGTCTTTGTTTTTATCCACAGGGTTAAACTTTCTCTGAGTTTCACATAATTGCATTTAAACAGAATAATCCGAGCCCAAGATGTTCCATCTATTTCTGGTTTTATAATGTAATAACTGAATTTACAATCCTTGTCCTGGACATCCTGCCTTGAGAGTCAGCAACATATCTCATTGAGCATAAAGTGATGAATTTTGGCATGAAGCTTCTCTGTGTTCGCTCTGGTTTATTTTGGTGGCAATGCTCAATTATAATATGAAAGACAGAACGAAACAAATCTCTTGGGATTTCTTATAATCACCTTTGCTAAATCTATGATTATGAATAACTCTCTCCTTATGAGTTTCTCAGCCATCAACAATCTCTTTGCCCTAATTAGACGACTTTAAAAAAAAAAAAAGAGTGTATGTCTAACTAATAATTTTTACTTTTAGGAATTTAATTTAAGAAATGTCTGGATAAGCATATTGTGGTAATGCTTTCAGTGGTACAACATCCATCCCTATTTTTTTCTAATGTACACTCTTGGATTTTTTTCTTTGGGAAACCATTCTTTCTTTTTTTGTGATTTTGGTGGGATTATAAGTATAAAGGCCAAGTGGTCTTTTGGCCAAATGGTAGACGTGAATCCAAGAAAAACCTTATGGATCCTCTTCTATGACTTCAGGAGAGACAGTCCAAGGTCAAAAGATGCTTGGAGTTGATTCATCTCCATGGTAACCGCCTCCATGGAGGCACCCAGGTTCATCTCCTTTCTGCTGTCTGGTTATTTGCTTTGTGATTCAAATTTGTGAGTTAGTCAATTATTCAATAAATTCCTTATTCTCCCCTTCAAGCTAGCCAGGATTGACTTCTGTTTCTCAAAGGAAGGGATTCTCAAAATAGAATAGTCCCACCACATGGGAAGAGTTTAAATAAATAGAGGCTCCATCCAACAAGGAGCCACTCAAATGGGCGATGTGGATTCACAGTGATTGACTTTGCAAACGTTGGCTACATGATGGAAAGGACAAAAGTGGCCCTCATATCATGATGTATAAAATGATCTTTTATATAATATCATTGTACTTCAAAATAGTGGTCACTCCCAGGTAGTGGGGTCATCAAAGTTATAGTGCTTCACTGCATTTTCTCAATAAAATTGTCAACATTTTTTTTTTTTTGGTACTGGGGATTGAACTCAGGGACACTGGACCACTGAGCCCCATCCCCAGCCCTATTTTGTATTTTATTTAGAGACAGGGTCTCACTGAGTTGCTTAGGGCCTCGCTATGGCTGAGGCTGGCTTTGAACTGATCTTCCTGCCTCAGCCTCCTGAGTTGCTGGGATTAAGGCATGCACCACCTGGCAACTCTTAAGAGGGGAAAATCTTTGTCTAATTTATGCTCATATGAGCAAATAATAATTTTTTTCTAGAAGCATTATAATGATCCAACTCTAGGAAACAAAGAAATGTGAATCCCAAATATATTGTTGCTGAGAGTTTCCATATAGAACCACGGATTTCCATGAGGCTAAATTCCTATTCCATGTCTTTTGTAGTCTAAGGATAAGCCCAGTTTAAGCAACGAAAGATTATCTGAGAGAAATGTTTCAATGGCTTAGAAAAGGGGGAAAAAACCGACTCAGTTTTATCACAAATTAGATTGTGGTTAATTATCCTTTAAAAAGAGTCAGAGTTTTATGGTGGGGAAAGAGAAATGGGTTTTCACTCTGGCACTAACACTACCCAGCTCTATATTATGTGAAAAAACCACTTAACCTTTTAGTCTTGCTCATATATAAAATGAGGGGCAGAAATTAATTATCGCTGTCATTTCTCCAAACTCCTAAAGGTCTTTGTTTGGTAGAAGAGTATGGAGAGTGATTTCTATGTTCCAGCATCTCTCCTGGTTACACAGTCAGAAATGGGAAACTAATCTCAAAACCATGAGGTTGTTGGTAAATCAGAATCAGGCACCAGACTATATCTCCTGGGACATTTGTGTAGACATCTGTGTATTTCCTAAGCAGAATCAATGACAATAAGAAGGACATTGTCAGCGTGAATGAGAAAAGAGGTTCTCTCTGCTCGAATTGATAAAGTGGCAAAATAGTTGCCCATGGAGCTATTTTTGCCACCAGAGGAGAAGAACATGGATAAAAATTTATAGTAATAGGGAGGGAAATGGATCAAAGATGAGAAGGAAGAGAGAACTCTGGTAACATCATTTGAACTGCATTTCAGCCAATCCTGAAATCACCACAATAATCAATTCCTTTCCCTTCTATAAAGCTTATTTAGGCTTGTTTAAACTGGGTTCTCTTGCTAACAACCCAAAGGCCCTAGGTTACATCATCTCTTCATAGCTCTATATGTCTCCGTATGAAATAAATCTTTAAAATACTTATTCTAAAAATGAAATCTACAAACAGCCAATCTGTATGCACAGGGAATCACCCCTTGATCCTTATCCTCACAAAAATTTTGGAAGATAGGTATTATTATCTTCAATTTAGGCACACACAAAAAATCTGAGGCTTAATGAGGTTTGCTAAGATAAGTCAATAAATTTGCCTTGCTGTGGAAAGACCCAAGAGGGGTTTGTGATCAGCAGTTTTTGGATGGTTTCTCAGGAGAGTTGTTGATGAAACTGAGATTTAGTTTTTGTGTCTCAGGCTTCCTTTGGGTTAGGCTGTAAGATTTATGTCGTATCTAGTCCTTGGCAACTATTTCTATCATATTCAGTGATTTATTATGTATAGACAAGTGTGTTTGATAGAGACTGATTGATGTCCCCATTATCTATTCTCCCTTCCTAGTAATGGTATAATTAACAGGGAACATGACCATCCTCAGGGTTGGGGGGTGGGATTGGGTTTCCCAGCTTCCTGTCACTTAGATGTGGTCACATGACCAAGCTCTAACCAGTGGGACGTGCAGTGGAAATGTCAAGGAGCACTCGTCGAAACCGGCAATCATACCTCACCTTTTCCTTTTTTATCTTAATTGATTGATCCATCCTGGCATTTGGGACGTGGAGATGATAGTGGGAGATTTAGCTGCCATCTTGGTTCATGGTGGAGAAGCAATTTGATGGAGGACCTCAGGTCCCTGAGATTTTGTGGAGGAGAGGTTTTCCTGTCAATTTTTTAATTAGGGAAACAAACTTTCATCTTCTCAAAACCACTGTTTTATTTTTCCATGTCTAACGATTGCTGCCAAATCTAATCCTGACTGATCAAGGGTTTGGGCTGGGTCAATGGATTTGTTATAAAGACTGTAAAAATTGAAAGCCAGAAGGAAGCTTCCAGGTCATTAAGCCTATGCCTACATTTCAGAAATGAAGAAATTAAGTCTTTAAGTAGAGGAGTGTTCTTTTAAAGATGAATCAATAATTATTTTAATTATTTCCCACTTGATATGTTAAACACTCTTACATCTGAATCCAATGGCGTGAAATTCATGGCACTCTTAATCTCTGATTATTGGCTTTGAACTTTCTTAAGGAATCAATAAGAATAACCAGGAAATAAAACATGAGCTTTGATTTAAAATATTCATGAATTTGGGTTTCAATGTTGGCTGCTTTATTATTATTATTATTTTACTTCTGTAACTTCCTGGCCGCTTCATAGAGTTTCATGAATAAGAAATGAGATGATCTAATGATTTCATGTCTGTAGATTTGCCAGGATCTGGCCCATAGTAGGTGCTCTATGGATATGATTGTATTATTTAACGCGGGAACACAGCCCCAGTGTGCGGTTTGTAGGATGGAATGGTCAACATTTGTAGGATGATGTAGTCAACATCTATTTGGAGGGCAAACTTGCCTGGATTTGAACTCCAGCACCCTCTCCCCTGGCTGTGTGGTGTTGATAACCTCTTAGACCCTCGTGTTTACAGAGGTAACTAAAGATTTACTGACTATCACGTAATTATGAGACAGATGTGATTAAAGAGCCTGATATTTGGTAGAAAATAAAAAATGGCAGGTAGTGCTGATATGGAGTTCCCTTCAACATATCTACCTCTGCAGGGCAGGTGTCACTTCAAGGATGACTGAGAACAGTCTGACTTGAGGGTCTCAAAATGGTTGTATCGTTCTGACTTAAATAAGTGATGGGCAGACTCAAATCTCTTTTAAGTATGTTTAGACATACATTAGGAAAGAAAAGACAATTCTAATTAGCTTGTTTTCTTTTGAGCAGAAATTCAATAAAAAACTGAGTAAGATGGTACTATTGAATTTATATCTTCATTATGCAGGTCTTCAGGATGCTGCTTCTCTACACCCCTTCCTGAATCTTAGGTCCATTTTCATCTCTTTTGGCTTTTTTCTGTTGTGGTTACATTATGTTCCTTCATAAGATGACAAAGCTGTCCACCAGTAACTGGAGGCTGAAATCTCATCAGTGCAGCCCACCTCTCAAGTAGGGGCTGCGACACTTTCTCAGCAGGGTTTGAAAAATCAAAATAACAGAGAAGTCGCCCATGAAGGGCTTTGTGGCGTGGGGGGGTGATGTGGTAAATATTTATTTGGAAGGCAGACATGCCTTATTCATTTGCTGACTCATTTATTATCATACCAAAGGCTTCAGGAACCTTAACTTCTTCATAAAATCGGCGGAGAGCTCCTGAAAGGTTTCAAGTTGGAAATACCTTTCCGTCTCTTGAAAATGAAATGGAAGAGAACAGGGAGAGAGAAGGTGCTGAGATGACTCAGGAGATGGCTTCAGAAATATTAGGGGAATGTTAGATTCTGAACTGAAATTCTAGCAAGGGAGGCAGAGAATTCTGAATGGAGAAATAATTTTGAGGTCAAATGGATAAGATTAGGGGAGAGGAGAAGCAGAAGAAATAGTTCAGAATATTTCTACGTGGACAACTGCATAGATCTTAAATGTTATGGTTTGGATAGAGGGGGTCCCCCAGAAGCCCAAGATTAGATTATGAAAGCGGTTAGATGATCAGTGGATCAATCCATTTGATGGGTTAATGATTTGAAAGGATGACTGTACTGTGTGGTAAGTTTAGGCAGGTAGTAGGGCTGGAGGAGTTAGGTCACTGGGGCATGCCTTTGAGGTTTTTATATTGTTCCAGGCGCCTCAATCTCTCTCTCTCTCTCTCACAGCAACCAAAAGTGGACGAAGAGATAAACAGAATTATCTAAAAACTGGAAATGGAAGGAGAATGTTGGTGAGAGGAACAGGGGAGAGTTTGATGGGCATTTTGAGAGCGACTGGCATGCTCTATAAACAGAGATGTTTGCACTAGAAAGAGATCTGAAGCACTGGTAAAAAAAAAAAAATGGACTGTGGGGCTGGAGTTGTGGCTCAGTGGTAAAACATGAGCCTCTCATGTGTGGGGCACTGGGTTCCATCAGGTAAATAAATAAAACAAAGGTACTGTGTCCATCAATAACTAAAAATTTCATTAAAAAATAGAATATGGAGATGACAGCATATTCCTGTGTAATACCGTACTGGCCCTTTGGGACTCTGTAGAAACACATTTACAAAGGTAAAAGAAAAGCAATGTCTAGTGATGTGCATGGACCCGGGGAAGATGGGGGGGAAAATCATGTAAATTGTCTTCCGTTTGCAGGAGAGGACCTTGGGCTCTGGCTTAGTGAGGCTTGTCAGGCTAATGAAATTTGGCACTTGATAGCATTTCTATAGGAAATGAATGAGAGATAAACCCATGGAAATTCTAGTCCTGGGAAATGACTTGAAAATATTTGGCCCAACCCACTTACTTTATAAATGTGAATGAAGCCCGGAGAAGTGAAATGACATTTTCAAACTCTTAAAGCTAGTTTAGTCCAAGGGTAAGTGGTGGAACCAGGGCATCTTCAAAATACCTTTTTCTCTTTCAGTTTGTGGGAAATAGACCCCCGGCTCTTGGGTCCAACCCCAATGAGTAGATTTCACATTCTTTGAGGGTCTCATGTTCAAAAAGAGACAGGAAAAAAAAAAGTTGTTAGATTTGATTGAAAAGGGGTTATCTTTTTTGTTGTGGATTTGAAAGAGAAATAAGAATTAATAAAATAAAACAGCTTTTTTTTTTCATCAACAAAGCTCATGACAACTTCTTAGGGCCCCTTGAGAGGGGCAGAGAGACCAAAAGGAGAAGATGAGAAATAGCCCAAATATATGTGAAGGATTTAATAATGAGGAAATGAAGATCAGGGTGAGGAGAGTGGTAAGAGAAAAAGAGGGGATGTAATGGAGAGAAAAAGAGAATGTAATGGAGAGAAAAGGGGAGAAATATAGATGGCCACCAAGAATCTGAATATGAAGAAGAGATGGATATTGAGAAAGGGGGGAACCAAAGGGAGTCTCAAATCAGAGAAAGAGAACAGGGCAAACAGAACCAGATTAAAACACGTCCAGTTAACACCAACTGCTGGGCAACCTTTCCGACTTATTATTAAGTACCTATTCTTAACATCGGCCATTTCTGGAGCCTCTGCTGTGCCCTGGGTTCTCTGCAAGAATCTGGACTCACTCTCTGTTCAGGTGACCACGTGAACAACAGCATCATGTTTCCTGACCAGAAAGCCAAGGTTCTAAGGCATCAAGTAATTTGTCCCAGCTGCCCGGAAAACAACTGGCCTCTGCACTTAAAACAAAGATGCCATGATATGTGAAATGAGATCAATGTCTCCCCAGAACCCATGATAAATCAATTATGAAGAAAGATGCAACTTTTAGACATGTATTTTTGGGGCATTAGCCATCTTTCTGTCCTTCGGCACTCAGTTCGATAACTCAGAACATTTTGGGGGCTCAAGACATAATTGTCGAACACACTGGTGCAGGAATGATTCTCCCTGTACTCAGGAGCATGCCTGCTGAGCAAGGGAGAGGCTACGGAGGGAGGTATTGGGTGTGTGTGAGCGATTAGAAAATAGTTTGATGAAACTGAGGTTAGAATTACAAAACAGAGGAGAATCAAATCAAGTTGTAGATATCGGGGGTCCCAGAGATCAGGTTTTAGTTTCTTGGGGACAAGGGAGATCAGAAACCTATAATGTAAAAACAAAAACAAAAACAAAACAAAAAACAAAAAACAAAAAACAAACAATTGCCCAGGCAACAACACAGACACATTTAACTTAAGAATGACCACTTGGTACTGAGTTTTCCAAAATTTCCTAATCACAAGAAATCACCTGAAATATGTGTTAAGCATGTAGTTCAGGGTCCCAGCCCAAACCAAGACAAGCAGATTATTTAAGGAAAGGGAGAAACTGGTAGTTAATGTTTCTTTCTTTCTTTTTTGGATACATTGCCACAGCCCAAATGGAAGAAAGTTAGTAACAGATTATGGGGTTGGATTTTCCCAATTATCACTATTCTCTGGTTGTGATTTTCTTCTTCAAAGACGACTCCAGAACAAGAATCCCTAATACAATCATAATCATCATTAATAAGGGGCTCCCTCGGCAGGGCCCTGGGCTGGGACGTCTCATGGATTCTCACGATGACCCTGGGTGGACTCCTTGGAGTCCCTTCATAGAAATGAGGAAATGGAGCCTCCAAGTGTTTGAGGAGCCTGTCCAGGTCAGCCAGGCAGGACCCACGGCAGCTGGAATTCCAGTCCAGGTCCACTGGCTGGAAACCTTCAGGAACGCTTACTATCAACATCTTTTATCCACCACGTTATCCTTCTTTGCTCAGTCTCCCTCTGGCCCTACGCTTCCATTGTGTCTCCAAGTTCTCCCTCCCCAGGAACTTCTCTTGCTCCAAGCGGATTTTTTCCTCAAGCTCCCCCAGGAGATCTGTTAGACTAATGCTGCTTTGGGATGACACGGGAATAATGGTGGGAGTGGGAGGTGAGTTAGGGGGCTGTGGGCTCACGGGTGAGTCTGATCTGCAGACCAGACAGGGCTGTTTAGTCTGATCCCTGCCATGAGCCAGACACAGCCTCCAGGCAGGACCCTCCTCTCATCCCTTTGTGTCCACCTCCTGCCCCTTCCCGCTGTGCCCAGGGGCTGTGCCTGGCAAGCGGCAGGGATCACCTAACATCTCATGAAAACCTTCCTGATAACAACAGACCAAGCCCAGGGTCTCCCCAGGGTCTCCTTGTAATTCTGGAAGCATCACCCTAGCAATTTAAAAAATGGAGACTGAGGTAGGATTAAACCCTGCCCGGAGTTTAACACTGTGACTTGGGGGCAAGGTATGCCACGTCTCTATGACTCAGTTTCCTCATCTATAATGACATACCAACACCCTAGGGTGGCCAGGAGAATTGCATGACGTGCTCAGAGCAATGCCTAACACTTGTGAGAGGAGAGTCCGTCCCTGTCCCTGGTATACTGTCCCCATTTTGCAGATGAGAAAACCAAGGCTCTGAAATGACTTAACCTGCAGTCATCAAGCAAGTCGGGGCCCGGCTGCTGCCTTGGACATTGTCCTATAGGCTTGGCCATTGACCTGGGCTTCTAGAATTTTCTCTGGGTCTTGAAAAAAATGATGAGGAAGGCAAATCGAGCCTTTTCCAGACTCGAGCCTCAGATCCCTTATCCCTGGGAAGGTTCTAGGCTCCCCCCATCCGTCTTCCTTTACCTCCCCCCACCCTCACATCTCAGCAGCTATTCCCACAGCCCTGGAACCGCAGGGTGCCACCCGCCCCTGGAAGGAAATGACCTGTGCTAAGCACCCATGGTCTCCTCGCAGCTTTATTAAAAATTAAGTCGCAAATTATAACACCCACTGGGGAAGGCTTGCTTTCCTCCCAATTACAGTTAATAGAAGAAAATTATTGTAGCAATTAATGGGGCTGCTCTTCCAGCCCAACCTAATACGCACACGGCCAGAGCTCCTCTCCTGACCACGGCCCAATAGCAGGAAGACGAGGGCCTGGTGCTTCATAAAGTTTTGCTTTTCCTGTGTTTAAACTCTCAGGCCAATACTTAAGAAACATACTCACCAAAAAAAAAAAAAAAAAAAAAAAGAGAGAGATTATTTAACATTTTAGAGGTTCCCACGAGCCATAAATCATTTTCACCCATGCCATATTTGTTGAAAAGGACAGAATACATTCAATTTTACAGTATATTAAACTTCATCTAATTTGAACGTAAGAACAGACCAGCAAAATAAATGACCAATTTCTGAAGCAGAAATTACCATTTGGTGGGTGCCATTACAGAGCTGCTGGCATTTCATCATGTTCTTAACATAATATTGTCTGTCTAGCGATGCGTAGTTAGAATGCTATTCCAAATTAGGAGGCGGGGAAGGAGAAGTGCACACGTTTTTTTATTTTTTTAATAGGCGTCATTTGTCAGATGTTAGTCTGAGGGCTTTGTGCTGATGATAATATGCAGATTAAAGGAGAAGTAAATAGGGGGGGGGGAAGGAGCCCACAGAAGGAGGCAAAAGGTTTTCAGTCTCAGGCTGTCAGGAGGAGAGGGCAGGGGGAGGTGGCCTCAGTCCCTGGACACAAGGAGCAGCGATTCATCGGCCCTGGAGAGAACTTCAGGGACAGGAAACCTGCGGTGCTCCCCCAAAAGAGAAATGGCACCTGGAATTCCATCGTGGGGTCTCGGGTGTACAGTAGCAGTTGTAAGGACTGCCTTCATGTCCATTGTCAATTGGGATGTGCCAGCAACCCCCAAGAGGCAGTCGCCTCTCTCCTAGTTAAACCTCCTCCGCTAGAGAGGACAGCAACAGTGGCTTGGCATGGCCCAAGCCAGGAGATGACCCGGCAGTGATTGGCTGTGCTTGATGTCATCCGGGGTTAGTAAAAATTAAGCATGCCAGGTGCCCTGCTCTGTGACAGGTGCTGTGATGAGCACAGCAGATCTTGGGTAAGTCCAGACTTTCTTTGGTTTTATTTATTTATGGTTTTTATTTATTTACTGTACCAGGGATTGAACTCGGGGGCATTTTACCACTGAACCACATCCCCCAGCCAGCCCCCCCCCACTCTTTTTTTAAAAAAAATTTGAGACAGGGTCTCACTAAATTGCTGAGACTGGCCTTGAACTTGTGATTTCCCTCTGCCTCGGCCTCCCAAGCCACTGGGATCACAGGCAAGCACCATTGCACCCGGCATAGATGTTGACTTTCTGCAAAATTCATGGGCTAACAAGGCAGCAGAGCACACAGGCAGCCTTCCAAGAGCATGCACCTTGGAAGTATTTGAATTCCAGCTCTTTACTTCCAAGCTGTGTGATCTGAAGTAGGCTGCCTAACTTCTCTGGGCCTCATTCACTTTCCTCATCCGCAAGATGAGTCTGCTAGTAGCACCTGTGGCCTAGACAGGTGAAAATTGAAGAAGTGAAGGTTTGTTTTAGATGGTGCCTCGCTCAGTAAATTTCAGCTATTTTTTTTTTTCTTTTTAATCTGCTTTATGTTCATCCGGAAAACTCTTCTGTCCCATCCTGGTCCAGGGGCTTGCTGGAATGGTCGAAGCTAGGATAGGTCACCATTATCTCTCACCTCATATTCTCTGCCTCTTACTGATCTTCTGGATTCATCCACTCAATTCTGTACAGAAAAGCTTTCGGGAACTATGGAAAGAGAAAATCTGATCATCCCACCACCACCACCACCACCCCAGCCCCCCCGCTTCCTGTGGCCCTTTGAAGAACCCAGACTCTTTAGCCTGGCTTGGCCAGGTCTTCCCCATCAGCCCCACCTCTCCAGCATCTTCCCTCGCCAGCACCCTCTCCAATTCTGCTCTCCAGCTCTCCCCGTGACTCTGTGCTCCAGAATTTTCTGAGTTCTCTGCATTCTCTCCCTAGTGTCTTTGACTTAGTCATGGCCACTCCCCTTCCTGGAAGTCTCCCCACGTCTCTGCTTAGAGAGCCCTCCTTCATGGCCAAGGCTCTGGCTGGGAGGCTACCCTCTGCCACCCAGCGCCTCGTGTGTCCCTCATCAGCCCTCCCCGCGCTCTGACACAATCATCAGCTCTCTGGTTCATTGCTCTCCGAGGAGCCTGAGAATCGGGACAGCTGACAATGTGTCTTTTATGTCCGCCACTTAGGACCCAAGTACCTGGCGTGGAGAGGACACTCAGTAATTATTAGTTTGGATTAAATGAATGAACCAATAAGACACATCCACCTTGGAGCCTGGGCCTTGCTTTACCCTTAGTACCATCAAGACCGTGCAATTAGGGGAGGGCGGTGCTCAGGGCTGGTGCACTGCCAGAGTGTGCCAGGCTGAATCAGGGCTCCCAGCAAGTGTCAGATTTACGCCCTAAGCTGTGGGGACCAACCTCCCAGATCACATAAATCACCCTGCAGCAACCTGGCTCCTGAGCCGGGGAGTCTCCTGAGCTCCTAGCACTTTGCAGAGAAGCCTCCAGAATTAGGCATAAATTCACTTCTTGATTGAATAAGCAAACAACCCACTGCTTGAAATGATTTACTAAATTACAAAGCACAGTGACACACTTGGGAGATTCGGAGCAGGGGCTGCTTAGCAATCGGAAACCTTCTCTGACTACCTGGCTCGCTCCTCCTCTGCCCCTGTCTGGCTTTACCTCTGTAATCATTCACCCTCAATCACCATTCGCTGAACACTCACACAGGTGAGGAGCTTACAGGTAATTTACTTTACTTAAATTTCACCTATGCCACAACCCCAGGAAGTGGGTATCATTTTTTTCTCCCATTTTTCAGATAAGGGAACTGAGGTTCAGAGAGGTTAAGAGACTCCCTCGATATCACACAGCTAATAAGTAGCTGAATCCAGATTCAACCCCTAAAATCATCTGTAAATAAACCCAAGAATATGTCTACTGCAGACTAGATTTCTATCGTCATATTTTCTTCTTTATCCACAAACCCTGAACTCTTCCACTTCCTCTTTGATACTTTTTCTTTCCCTTCTCCCACCTTGATGCATCAGGATAGGGTAGGGTAGGTGATGCTGAGGTGCTATATCCTCAAACCGCATGGGCTTCATGAAACAGAAAGGTTTTTGTTTTTCCATTTTTTCTTCTATTTCTTGCTCAACCTATATATTTAATGCAATCCTGTTTGGAGTTCTGCTCCACACCACCATTCAGGGACACAGCCAGATCTCTGCCCTCCTGTCCTGCATATTTGGAACACAGGCCCTTGGTGATCACTGCCGAATGCAAACGGTGAGCTTCTGAACAATTAAATGCCTTCCTTCTACTGAAAGGAGCGCCTGACCCTGTTGCTCACAAACTACTTGACATGACAGATTCTGCGGCCCCTCCCATCCAGAATGCAATTAAGTCCAGTCTGCCATGTGCCCGAGAGGACAGGATCATCTCTGATGATAAGCACTGTGCAACCCCCTCCTTCTCCTCTTCCTCTTGTTCACGTCTTTATTCACTTAGTAGATATTTACCGAGTTCATGCAATATACCAGGGCCCCGGGCTGGACGTTGGGAACATGGAGGTGAAGCTAAAACACATTCAGTCTCTTCCCTCCGGAAGCAGCAACATATTAATCGAATAAACACGCAAGTAAATCTGAACTGTGTCAGGTTGCATGGAAGGTGATTTCATGGCTTTATGACAGCCTGTAACAGAAGTGTGAATTAACCTTGGAATCGGGGGAAAACATTTGTGTTAAGTACAGCCTTTGATTACCACCAACAGAATCCACCTCTGGCCAAATTAAATAGACAAGGCATTTAATCCGAGGACATGGGAGAGCTGACAGACGGGAATCCACACACTTCTGGGCTCTTGCCATTTGAGATCCTGGGCAGGCGCCTTCGTTTGGAGTGGTGGTCTCCTTCCCAGCCGCACGAAAGGCCGTTCGAGGAACGGAGGCAGCCTGAAGACCTCCCTCTTCAAACTCGGATTCTTGGGATCGCGTCAGAAAGATTTCTGGCACGTCACTCAGAGGAACGGGAATGAGTTTATGAAAGGAATAGGTAAAAGGTGAAGGGGACACTCTCAAGGGAGAGGGGACCTTCTCAGAGAGGACAACATGATGCCCCTCCTGCACTCCAGCATTATTAGGGGTCCCAGAGAAGTTTCCAGAGAGTCTCACCTGGGTCTACCTCTTGACTTTTGACGAACAGCAGGAAGACATCAGACTCCTAAGTCCCCATTGTCATGGCAACTCTAGGTCACCGTGGCCAGGCTGACTGGTTCTCATTGGATTGATCTTCCTTCCTTCTTTTCCTTCTTTTTGTTCTTATTAGTCCTACACGACAGTAGAATATATTTTGACACATTACACATATAAAGAGTGTTAACTTCCCCTTCTTCTGCTTGTGCATGATGTGGAATTACATGGGTCGTGTCCTAATTTGATATTTTAAATTTTTTTTTTTTTAGTTGTAGACAGACATAATATCTTTGCTTTATTTATTTTTATTTATGTTGTGCTGAGGATCGAACCCAGTGCCTCACGCATGCTAAAGCCAGCACCCAACCACTGCCCACAACCCCAGGCCTCGAGTTTGATTCTTAACCATTACATTCTTATAGATGTTATGGTCAGGAGGAACTATCCTTATCTCCAGGAATTTCAGGATCTGGTCACCAAAGTCTCCTCCTTCGGGGTGACTTGGGTTCCTCTTATCAACATGATGTGGGGCCTGCATTTCTCCTGCAGTGAACGGATAGTTTGCTGAGGAATGTGTCGTAGCCTGTCCACTGGGGCCAGGCAGGGCTGCGGGTACATGGCATCTTGGAAAACCAACCATGTGGGGGTCAGCACCGTGGGCCCACTTTATAGAATGATTTCCTTAACCTCCTGTTCCCACCATCTCATCTGTCTGTTCCCCAACAAAAGAAGTTAACCAAGGCATTGAGAAAGCAAAGGATTATCTGATGCAAAAGTCCCAAGCCTATAAAAAAGTGGAGAAGATAACACAGTGAAACCGCATGCCCTGGTCACTCCATGGAGACAGTGATCACCTCCATGTAGATCTGCATCTACAGTCTCCCCCACCTTCCCCTGCCCCGTATTTATTTATTTTTTAAATTCAAGATGCCCTGCAAACCGTTTCGTAGATATCTGTGACCATAAGAGTCTATTTATAAAAACAACATAACCTTGATGCTATTCCCCACACTTATAAAATTACAATGATAATTTCATATCGGCAAATACCCAGTTAGCAATTACATCTCACTGATGCTCTTAAAAATTGGTACACGGTGCAGTGGATTAGAATCCAACCGAAATCCACATGCCGTGATTGATCTGGATGCCTCCAGTCTTTTTTAAAATGCAGGTACCCCACCCCACCCCCATTTTTCTTGCAAGAGATGGATTAAAAAGGCTTGGATGAGAAGTAAGACACAGACATCAGTGTAGACAGAGACAGAGGTGTAGGCACCGAGAATGATTGACACAGGCGTAGACACTGAAAATAAGTATAGAGAGATTCAAACACAGACATAGGTTCAGGCGTAGACAGAAGAGACGGGAATATAGACGGCTAGAAAACAACTAAGTTTTGTTTTTTTCCCCCTGAGGGTTCCCTACAGTCTGAATTTTACCAGTTATCCCTCTGTTAATCTGTATTTCCTATACTTTGTAGTATAGGAAATATTAATATTATTTGTTAAAAATTTTTTTATTCTGATTTGTTATATATGACAGCAGAATGCATTACAGTTCATATTACACGTATAGAGCACAATTTTTTCCAATCTCTGGTTGTATACAGAGTATATTCACACCATTCGTGTCTTCATACATGTACTTAGGGTAATGAGGTCCATCTCACCCTACCATCTATTTTACCTGCTTGCTCCCTCCCATATTCTCCCTCCCCTTTGCCCTATCTAGAGTTCATCTAATCCTCCCATTCTCCCCCTCCCAACTCCACTATGAATCAGCTTCCTTATTTCAGAGAAAGCATTTTGCATTTGGGTTTGGGGAGACTGGCTAACTTCACTTAGCATTATATTTCTAACTCCACCCATTTACCTGCAAATGCGATGGTTTTATTCTCTTTTATTGCTGAGTAATATTCCATTGTGTATGTATACCACATTTTCTTTATCCATTCATCTACTGAAGGGCATCTAGGTTGGCTCCACGGTTTAGCTCTTGTGAATTGTGCTGCAATAAATGTTGATGTGGCTGTGTCCCTGTAGTATGCTGTTTTTAAGTCCTTTGGGCATAGTATTCTTATTCTGATTGATACTGTGATTGTCCCATTTTTAGCATGTGGGGGCTCTTACTCATGTTGATTTCTGAGTCTTTGAATCAAACCTAGGAGTCCCTTTACAGTTTTCTTGCTTTCTAAAATGACCTTGTGAATTTTCTACCCTGATCCTGAATTCAGCCACTTTGCCAAGTCAGACTCTTTGAGTGGGAAATTAGAGATCATAATGCAGGCACTAGGTTCATGGCTACTGGGTTGTTCATTGTTTCTAATCCATTTCAGTAGTCTCTCTTCATATTTACTCTTCTTCCTCTTTAATCCACAATTCCTTTATCTCCCTCCTTCTTTTCTTGTTGAGAGGGGTGTGTGTGTGTGTGTGTGTGTGTGTGTGTGTGTGTGTGTAAGAGAGAGAGGAGAGAGAGAGTTCAGATATGGTCACCTTCCCACTATCTCTTGTACCTTGGTGTTACCCAAGGCTTACTTCTTGTCCCAGATGTCAACCCAATATCAAGAACACTGAAGAAAAAGGAAAAAAGAAGTTTTATTGCTTTGCTAGCAAAAGAGAAACCCAGGAGAATCCTGTCCCAGGGACTGATTCTCTCCATTAGAAGGAAGAGAAGGATTTTAAAGAGGTGATTCGAAGGTGTTCTCTGTCAGGAGTTGTAATTCACTTGTTCACTTGGGAGATGGTCATTTCTGAGATCTTCTGGCACCATCTTGAAGTCTGAATGACTTGGCTGTGTGCGCAAGGACGGATAACTCTGCCTAGGATGGGGAGGAAACGTAACCCTGTCTCCCCCAGGTTATGGAGGGGTAGAGAGAGAGAACAGAAATACAAACACACTCACATGCCTGTTTTTAAAATAAGCCTTAGTAGCAGAGCAGCAAGGGCTATATTCAAAGCATGAGGTAGACCATTGTTACGTGGGGAAAGATTATCATAATGGGGAAAAGAGGAGCGGATTTGTTGAAGAAATGTGGACTCAAGTTCACTTTAATTTTATAGCTCGCATTTAGATTAGTGCCTGACAGTTCCTTAATTTGAGTTTCAATAAGATAGAACTTGTAAATAGGCTATAGACTCATCTAACCCTGCTGATAGGATTCCTTGGAGGAGGTTACATAAGAAAGTGAATTGGTATCGTTCAGTACACAAGAGCTGTAATAGAGATATGGGGTCAGCACAGCGGTGTGAGGGTCTGAGTGGGTGAGACAAGGGAAAGCTGGACTATTCCCCATAGAAAAGGTGACATTTGTGCCATATTTAAAGAACTAGAAATCAAGCACAGATGTACAATTTTAATGTTACTTGTGCATATATAGGTATTATGGCAATAGAGTAAATGTGGAAATACAAGGGCCTGGGCTAGAGCAAGACCCCAGAGAAATCTGAGAGATAAATATATTCACTCCCTCCAAGATATGCTTATTTGACACAGCAGTAGGTAAGATCCAAGATCGCTGGCCTGGGGGACTTAAGTCAGAGTTGGCGTGTAGGAGACAAATCAGGTCTTCTGAGGGCAATGAAGAGTTTGTTTTAGGATGCAGGGAGCTTGAGAGGCTCATGTGGATGTGTTTAGGAGGCAGTGGAATACCTGGGCTGGAGCTTGGCTCAACTGGGGAAGAGTTTATGAATCTCAGATGCCTCTTACAGACACAAGCTCCTGCTGAGCACCTGACGGTGAGCAAACTTTTATGCACCTCTGTCAACCCTTTGAGCCACGATGGCAGCTGATAGGATTACGATCGGTTTGACCGATCGTCCATGATGTGGCCCAATGCAGAAATCCTACCCAGTATGAACCTGCTATCTTGCATGGTGACTGACTGTATTGGAGAGTAATCAAAGGACTCAATTAGGCTATTTTATCTCCTGGGAAATTCACATAATTATGAAGACCCAGAAGATCACAGAGAAGTCTAGATGTCCACAGAGGAATGTCTACCAATACAAACAAAAAAAACAAAACTGAGAGGCGGTGAGCCTTGGAGTGGAGTCAGACTCCTCTTAGACACAGCACAATAAGAGATAGGAGAATTTAAATGCAGAGATCAATGCACCCCCAGAGAGGCTGAAGAACTCTGAATGTTGTTCCTGTCCCTTCTAGAGGAGGCTAATCATTGCCTAATGGAAATTCTGCCTGAGATGGAGCTGGGACTCAGATGCGGTGTATCTATCAGTACCTTTAGATGATTCCTCCTTGTACTCTCCAATACTCGGGATCCATTCACATGAATCCGTATGCCTAAGGTGCTTCATGTAAAGGCAGGGAAATAGGTCTTTGTTGGTAGGGGACAATACAAGACATAGCATGACCTCACGCGCCAGGAAGCTGACAGCTTTTGTGAAACCTGGGATGTAGGCAGGAGCAGAATTCTTGACCAAAGGGAATGAGACTGAACACTGCCTTGCTAACTTGGGAATGGACCCTTTTAGGAAGATGAGGAAACAGATCTTGCAAAGTTGACGTTTTCATCTAGGGTATTGACAAAGGGGGGTATTTCAACGTAATGTGGGCAGCCAGAGCACAGGAGCATGGGCACTTCTGTTCCCAAGTTCCTCAGTGATACCCAGTCAATGCCTGGATTCTGTGGGCAAGTCACCAGAGACAGCAAGAGTTTCCAAATATGAAGGCGGGCTTGGCATCCGACATCGGGTAATTTGGATATGGGTATTAATGCACCCTCATTTGTAATCTTGAGATAGCCAAACCTGGGACATTACGGCTCCCTGTACTTCCTGTCATTTCTACAATAAAATCCCATGTCTCCTTCCTTTATAATCCAAATGAGCCCAATTAACCTCATTAATGAAAGTGAAAATACAGATTTGACTGGCACTAACAGCAGTTAGGTGGTAAGCTAAAAACCTTTTCTAATTAACCCCTTCCTGCCTGATATCTTATCTACTTTGGTCTTTCACTGACAGCCCCAACCTCTGACAGTTTAATTTAGTAGCCCTCTACTTCCTAATAATTGTCCCCAAGCCATCGATGTGACACTTTTAACTGCCCCCCACTTTTTTTTTAACGAATCTCAGTGATGATAGTGATTAGACCTGTTCTTATCCCATCCTTATTTTCCTATCATAAGTGACAGTCCCCAGGAGAAGCTCAGTGGATGCTTATGGATAACTGGACATCTCATTTTTTTTCTCCTTCATTCTTCTATGCTTTTTTTTTTAAAAAAATGATAATAAGTCAGGCAACCAGTCGAGTGCCAGATGCACGTAGAGATGTCTGGTCTCGTGTCGTTGTAGATTCAACATTGTCCCCGACTGTGTGGAGATTTTCCTTCCTCAGCACTTTGGTCAGCAACATGGTCGCCGGCCAAGGTATTTATTTCCACCGGTGCCTATGGCAACAGCCAGCAGGGTCCACGACAGGGGAAGCCTTTCCTCTGTTTTGTGACTTTGTGTCATTTTTTCTGGTCCTCTCCCGACCTCTCTGTGACACTCACTGGCTTTGAGCTGAGTGGCACTGTCAGGCTGCAGCTGGATTCGCAATCTGTGTCCCGGGGAAGGAAGCCGTGGGGGCGGGGAACGGCCAGCTCGGCCTGGAGAAGCTGCCAACATGTTTCAAAAAACATCTCCAGTGCCAGTGTTTTTCCGTATGTTAGCCCAGGCTCCCATCATCACAGTTGAATTGAGGAACAGCTGTCAAAAGGATGCAAAATTGTTCAAGGATAGGGCAAGATCGGGCAGGCACTGTATGGAAAGGGAGAGGGGACCAATTCTGCTCCAATGGTTCTTTGATGGGTTTATTCTTCTTGATCCACAAACAAACCTAGGGGTATTACTACCCCCGCTTTGTAGATGGGGAAATAAGGCTCCTTTAGCTAGTAACCTGTAGTTTGCATTCCAGATCTTTTTGACACAAAGACTGGGAACTTTAACTG
Organism: Spermophilus citellus; assembly: GCF_964194105.1. Lineage (NCBI taxonomy): Eukaryota > Metazoa > Chordata > Mammalia > Rodentia > Sciuridae > Spermophilus > Spermophilus citellus. The sequence continues at coordinate 18,815,800 of NC_138187.1, read as the reverse complement.
CTCCATAATTGAAGTGTGTGGATGCTGGAATCCAAGCAGAAGTCACCAGCGAATCCAAGGGCTACAGTGGGGGAGGCAAAGCAGGATCCCATTGAAGAATTCAGTGTCCCTGAAAGAAAGAGGTGGAAGGAGTTAATTACAGTGTCCATTCTCCAGCAAGCAGCCTGGTGACCCAGGAGAAGCTGAAGTCCCCTTGTCTCTCCTGCAAGCCCCAGGTCCATCCTTCCCCAGTCTCTCGCTAACTCCTAGCCTTCACCCTGTCTTACCAATATGGCTGCCATGGTGGTAGTTTTAAAATGTTAGTGTGATCTTGTTTCTCCTTTGCTTGCAATTCTCCAATGTCTCCTCGTCCCTCCCAGAAGAGAAGCCAAGGTCCTCCCAGTGACATACGGGGCTGTTAATTATCCACATCACCCACCCCTTCTCTATAGCTCCATTGACTGTTGTATCCCAGTGCCTATTGCACAGAAAGGACTTGGTAAATGTTTCTTCAATGGAGTGTAAAGGAGGCAGGAGTCCTGTGCAGGTGACTGTGTTAAAGTCAGTGTAGTTTTGGAGGTTCCTAAAACAGCTCTCAGTCTCCCTGCCCTCCCCACCATGTCTTTGGGTGGTCCCTTCCCATTGTGGGTGAATACCACCAGTGACTGGCTTTGAACCAAGAGAACATAATAATGACGGCAGGATGCATGAGATGTGTCCGCGATTACATCCTGCAGCGACAGCACTCTTCTTGCTCTCATTCCCTGTGGCCTCTGAATAAGCAAATTGACACACTGTGGGATTCCTGGGAGAAGAGGTCCTCATGCTCAGGAACTGAGAATGGTGTCTAGGAACTGAGGACAGCCATCAGACAGCTTCCAGCAATAACCTGAAGCTCTCGTTTTTATAGTCACAAGGGATTACAATATTTCAACAAAGGCAGATGCTCCAGGGACTATAGCCCCAATTGACCTTGACTGTGATCTTCTAAGACTCACAGCAGGAGCCCCAGCTAAGCCACACCTGACTCACTGGACCGTAAGAGAGAGGGAGAGAGAATTTTTTAATATTTATTTTTTAGTTATCGGCAGGCACAACATCTTTGTTGGTATGTGGTGCTGAGGATCGAACCCGGGCCGCACGCATGCCAGGCGAGCGCGCTACCGCTTGAGCCACATCCCCAGCCCATGTGTGTAGTCTTCAACCTCTAAATTCATGACAATGTGACTCAAAATTAGAAAGCTATTTTGAACGGGCTAAAAATCCATGGTGTGATTCATCACAAGAAGGCACCCAGGTCTAATGGGATGTATCAGTCAGCTTTTGCTATGTAACATAGAACTCCAAAACATTAGTGGTTTAAGTGACAACCATATTCATTTTGTAAATCTATGGGATGACTGTGCACTTGTCATCATCTAGGAAAGTAGGACACGTCTCTGCTGGGTCCTCCCATGCATCTTAGGGCAACTGACAAGGTCAACTGGATGGTTTAGAGTGGGCTCACTCACAGCTGTCATGGTTGGCAGGCTGTTAGCTTGTTCAATGGAGGAAATTGGGCTACCTGACTGCAATCACCCAGCAGGCTAGCTTAAGCGCCTTCAAATGGTGCGAGAGAGAGAGAGAGAGAGAGAGAGAGAGAGAGAAACCACTGTGCCCAAGTAATATTTAAGTCTATATCTAAATCACATTTGCTAATATCTCTTTGCCCAAAGCAAAGGATGAGACTAATCTAGATTCAAGGATGGAGAAATAGACCCCCACATCTTAATGGGAAGAGAGGCAAAGCCACATTCAAAAGGGCATTGGGATGAGAGGGGTTTGTGGTCGTTTGTTGCCCTACTCTGAGTAGGAAGAGGTGTTCCTGTACTTCTCTCTGGTGGCTTGAGGCTAGTATTTATCTTTAGGTGAGGATGAGCAGACACAGGGCAGGCTCTCTCAGAAACAAATGGGTCCAGAGCAGTGGCCAGCTTAGTGGTGCTGAAGGACCTAGAACTGACCCTCTCTCTGCCTTTCTTCCACCTCGATTTCAGATGGGGTCTTTCATTGTGATTCCTCTTGGCTATTTCATCCATTGTAAAGCTCTGTCACTTTGTCTGCATTTCCTCGTTCATTCATTCCTTCAATAACCCTTTGAGTACCTCCAATGAACGAGGCTTTAAACAATCGATTCTTCCATTTCCACAAACTGCCCTTTTATATAACCTCTTCCTTATACATTTAATATGAACATTCATAAACACACACACACACACACACACACACACACACACACACACACCCCTAGTGTTTTATTCTCTTCCTATATATATATATATTTTTTTTTTTTTCTTTCATGCTTATCCAATGGATCTGAAATAAAAGAAACATTTCAAAACCTCCTCCTCCTCCTCCTCTCCAAAATCATTGTGTGGGTGGCCAGGAAGCACTCTCAAGAAAAAAACATTGTGGAAAACACACTGCAGAAGGTAAGGGTAGAATAATACTCACTGTTGGCCACTCTTCTTGCTGTTCAGTATGGAGAAATCTGAGCTGTATTCATTATGATGGAGACACGAAGGGGAAAGAAATAGCATTTTCTTTGAGGCTCCAAGGTTTGATTTTTCTCAGCCTAAATTGAGACTCCAGTTGCCCACAAGACTCTGTGTGATAAAGATCTGTTTGGGGGATTACTGAGTTAATTTATTTAAGAGATGGACAGGTCCTGGGCCCCACAATATTCTGGGAGCTGTGCTGTGTGCTGGGGATGGGTGGTTAATATGAAATGATGTTTATGTTTCCACAAAATTCATGGGTTGAAGCCCTGACTCCCAATGGGGTGGTATTTGGAGATGGGGGTTTAGGGGGCTGCCATTCAGGTCTGTGGGGTTTTAGGATCCTTCAAAGAAGGGACACCAGCATACTCTCTTTCTCCACATACACACACATACACACAAAGATGTCAGATAAGCATAATTGCAAGATGCCCGACATCTACGAGCCCAGAAGGCAGCCTCACCAGAACGCGGCCAAGCTGGCAGCCTAATCCCAGATGTCCATCCAGTGTCCAGAATCAGGAGAAAATAGAGCTCTGTGGGTTAAGCCCCCCAGTCTGTGGTCCTTTGCCCAAGCAGACGAAGATGGTGGTTAGTAAAACAGAGAAGGACAGCCCTGATGGAGTTTGCATTCTAGTAGAGAGAGACAGATGCTTTTGTAAGTAAGCACATAGATTTAAAATGCAGCAAGTTTTAATTTGGAAGTCAAACAGGCTGAATGGGAGTGTGTGGCATAGGGAAGGTCTGGCATGGCTGGCTTGGATGGGGGCTTTTTTCTCGTGCCCACTAAGAAGTCAAAAACTGGGAAGGAAGACAGCCTGGGAAGGGGTCACCCTTGAGGGTCCTGAAGAGAGGAATGGCCGAGGTACAAGGGGTGCAGCTGAGGCATGCATTGAGCCGACGTTCAAGGTCAAGGGTTAAAATTTGGAGGCTCTGGGGAAAAGAGGGGTCCCAGTCGATATTTTTCATTCCTGGATTCCTGGAGGAATGACCCGGGGCACTTGTAAACCTGATATCGAGCTCTGGGCCCAGTAAGTCAGTTTGAAATGCTTCTCTGGGTGATTCTAATGGATGCCCAGCTGGGTCAAGGAACCTCCTAAGGGTTCAGTGATTCTTGTTGTAATTCAAATAAAATTCCTAATGTTCCACTCACACCCCTTCCTGGATTTGGTCTTCTAACTAGTCAGTTATCCGCACTGCAAAAGTGCTAGCCTCTTCTCTCACTGCAGGTTTTCCCGCCCACTTGGTCCAGTGCCCCTGGGTGACTTAGTGTAGCATGGTAAGGGGCCAGCGGAGGGATTCAAAGGACTCAGTGCTGTGGGTTTTGGTGGAAGCACCAACCCGACTCATTTAAAAGACTTTAAACTTGGAGTCATAAAATGGAAGGCAACAGTTCTCGAGCGCTCTCTCTCCCCTGGAGTGGCAAAAAATAGACACTAATGACTGGGAGCTTGCATTTCATCTTCTTAGTAGCCCTGGCAGAATAAGAACAGCTCCATCAAAACTCTCAAGACCAAGCAGCATCAGCCACACCGGAGAACCTTCTAGAAATGCAGATTCTCAGGCCTGGCCCCAGACCTATGACATCAGACTTTCTGGGGTAGGAGACAGTCATTGATTTCAAAGAGCCTCCAGATGTCTCTGACAGGATACTCAAGACAGAAGCATCATCGTTCTAGAGAATACTTCACCTGATGGCTATTTGAAAAATTAAGTCTTGTTTTGCGAGGTCCAGGTCTACTTGCCATACCTTTTTAACAGGTTTCCATGGTCACCTCTGAAGTCTGCGGCCCGGGGTCTCTGATCCAGAGTTCCTCCTGTTTACTTCACCTCTCTTCAGTTCTTCTGCTCATTTAGTAAGAAACGACTGAGCACCGACTTCTTCCCGGGCCCGCAGGACTGACCTTCCTTCGTGGGGGAGATGTGTGAACAAACAATCGCAACAAAGAGAACAGAAGTCGCCAGAGCCAGACCAGGCCTTTGAAGCCCAGAGGAGAAGCAGGCGGACAAGTCTGCCTGGAGCAATCCAGCAAAGTTCACAGACAGAGTCTGCTTGACCCCGGTCTTGAAAGACGGGGGGTCGTTGTTCATGAGGCTCAGAAGGGGGGAGGGGGGGGACAGGAGGCAGAGCCAGCCGGAGGAGGGCACGGAGACATAAAAGAAGGCTTGCACGCTCCAGGAACAGCAAGCCCTTCCCACTTCAAGGGTTGCCAGTGTCAGAAATAAGACGGGGTGTCTAGAATTCCGGGATGCAGCGAGCACAGAGAATGTTTTAATCAAGATTTCTGCCACAGTTGAATTTTTGCCCAGGCAACGGGTAAACTTTTCTAGCCCGGGCTCCCCCTCTCCTGCCTTCGGATCCTTCAGTGAAACCTGTCAGCTCCCGAGATCAATATTTCTGTTTCTTCTCCTCGGGCTGTCTCCCAGCTTTTCTTATCACGAGTCTTCAAACAGGGCCTGTATCTTTCTCAGCTCACACCTGTCAGGGCTTGCAGGGGAGGCGAGAGGGTGCTGTGGAAAGTGGGCCAGGTATGCTCCAAGGTGTGCTTCACGGCTGTGCCTCTTCATAGTGTGTGTGTATGTGCATGTGTGTGTGCATGTGTGTACACGTAGGCACACCAGCATTCATGCATCAAACAGGGAGGGAGGGGCCATGATAAAAAAAGAACTGCTAGGATGGTCCATTCTTGGAGCAGGAAGTCCCCTTAAAAATCCATCAGACTCTTCCTCTTTCTATGATGGGCAAAGACAAAGTGACCCAGAGGGGTCCGCCATTTTCCTGAGTCACCCTGCCGTAATCACGCTGGTAGGCAGCCGGCGGCAGTCATTTGTGGTTCCCAAATATAACTTGCCTGTTAAAAAGCTCCTGGGAAGATTTCCTATTAGAAACCCAGAAAGATGGCTGACCTCGTCTCTGCTGGAAAATAAAGCCTGAATGGTTCCCAGAGGAAAAGTCAAAGCTATCTGAGAAAGGGGGTAAGACGCATGGGGAGGAGATAGCCGTAATACCGAAGGGCTACTACATCTGGGTCCAAATACGGGGTCCGTGAATGGTAGAAGGGAGGCCAAAATCCAAGCCTGAATTAAACTTTTTAAGAAAATCCTTATTTATTTATTTATAAAGTTCCTAGATATTTGAGAGCCACAGCATAGAAGAAAAAGCAAGATACCTGGACTGGGATGTCGTGGGGTTGTTCTCACCCCAGGTTCTTAATCCTATTGGCAAAAGACAAAGCAGGGATTTTTACATTGAAGCCAATCTCAGGACAGAGAGCTTTCGGCATGGCTGCATCCAGGAGCTCCCAATAATGCTGTCTGTCTGCGATCTCTCTTCATGCCCAGCTCTGCTTTGTCCTCAGGTGGGCTCTCCCCAGTAGTGGCCAAAATAGACCCTCGTGACTAGGAGTTTGCTTTAGTCTTCTTAGTAGCCCTGGGAGAATGAGACCAGCTCCATCAAAGTTCTCAAGACCGGCTCTCCCCGGCCCATTCCTGAATTGACCACCCGGTTGGAGAGAGGCTCGGAAGATCTGGACCCAAAACACGTGCCCAGACCTGGATCCAAAGGTTTCTGGAGCATGTCTTGAAAATAAAGTGGGAATGATTCCCAAGAGGGGGGAAAAAAAAAAAAAGGACAAAAGGTACAAGATCTAGATTAAGATACTCATCACAACTGGATCCAAATTTGGGAATCTTAAGTGGCGGAACTGGAACCAGAACCCAGGTTTCCTGAGAAGAGTCTTCTGCTGCGACACCTCCGGGCGGGGCCCGGTACCATCTCTGTGTTCAGGTGAGATGGTGACCCAGACCGCACCAGCTTGAAGTGCCCTGATGCCCTGATTCTCACCCTGGCCCCTGTAAATGGACCCTGAATGCGGACCTCGCCAAGTCCCAGATTTGGGCAACGCCTCTTCTTGTTCACAGATGGCTGGGTGTTCCCCAGGACCCATCCTGTCTTTGGTCTCCCGTCTGAGCCGCAGGCATTTCCCGGCTGCTGTTACAGTGCCTGCTGCTAACACTGCTGCTTCTGCCACCGAGGGGTTACAGTTCACATGACAGGTGTCCCCCCCTGGGAGCTCATGTGTGGTGTGAGGCAGAATGATCAGATGATAAGAGTTGTTAACATAATCAGTGGATTAATCCACTGATATGGATTAACTCCGTGGTAACTATAGGCAGGTAGGGTGTGGCCGGAAGAAGTAGGTCACTGTGGGTGTGACTCTGGAGTTTGTATTCTGTTCCTGATTATATTTTGCTCCTCTCTCTGCCTCCCGATGGCCACATTCTGAGCTGCTTCCCTCTGCCACGCCCTTCTGCCATGATGTTGCTCCTCACCTCAGCCGACCCTGGGCTGAATCATGAAACCATGAGTCAGAATGAACTTTTGCTTCTCTAAGTTGTTCTTGTCAGGTCTTTTGGCTACAGCGGTGAAGAGCTGACTAAGACCTGTGGGTGCTGTTACGGTTTGGCCGCTCCCCAAGGGGACTGGGCTCCAGCTTTGGGGACCCTTCCATCCTAGAAGGCAGAGCTGTCTCCCTCCCTGGGAGTTGCTTTCTCTGCCCACGTGGCTACAGGCTGCAGGGATGCAAGTCACCAGGAGAGGGTGTCCAGGAAGCTGTCACAGGAGTAAGAACTAAGGTAATTTGGACATGTTTTTCCTGGTTCTCTGGAGAGTCGGATCCTCTGTACGCACCTAGGATCCTCCGTGTGCTCTTCTCTGGTTAAAGTGGACAAGTTCTTTTGTACATGAAAATGCAAATCTCAACCTCATCTTCTCCTACTTTGCTTTGCTCTGTTGTTGTGTTCTTTCTGTTGTTGATGGATCAAACCACACAACCCAGGTCACATGACTCTTGATAGGTGGCACTTATCAACCCTCCCACCACAGCGATTTCCACTTTGGGGCACTTGTATCCAAGCCTTGTCTGTGAGCAGAGGGGATTGACCACGGCAAATGAGTATAAATAGAATTATGTAATTTTTAATATTTAAAATTATTGTAAACATTTAAAATATTTCTCTGAGATTCAAATATTTATTACTTAAAATACTCTTGTTACGGCATCTTGTTTATAGGCAATCATTTCTAAGTATTCCTCTAAATGAGGGGAATTTGCGAATCGGCATTTAGCTAGTACTGATAACATCATAGTGAACATCGGTGAGCATAGAGATTGCTTTATCTTTTCTTGAATTATTACTAGAATTTTTTTTTGTGAGAACTCAAATTAATCAGGTAAGGACATGGACAGATGTGAGTATACCCCATATATATTTTATAAGCACATATGTATGTCTATATGTTTACATCATTTAAAAAATATTTACTACTAAAAGGAAAGTGCCCATTTCCATGGATATCAATAGTTTGGAATAGCTACAGATTAAGTTTATACAGTACATATATAAAATATATTTCCGTACATATATGCAGTATGCATATACACATACATAAACATACGTGCATGTATGAGGTCAGTCACACATCTTATTGGATTTCTCTGGATTCTATTGAGAATGGGCCTCTTTTAAATATGGCACGTTTGAATTTGTCTCCCAATCCAAATGACAATGAGAACCACAATAACTATCACAAACAAGATTCGAGGAGAGTACACTAACACGTATTTGTTCTTTTTAGGGACTTTTTAGACCCAATGTATGTAGGCATGATGATTTGCCCCGGTTCACACACACATGAGTGTAAAGAACTCAAGCTTTCCTGAGTAACGGGTGCCTGACGTTGGGTGTCCTGGGCACAAGCTGCTTTCACGCTTGCTCAAATTCCTACGGTATTTTTTTTTAATCATCACGATTGGTGGGAGGGTACAGCACTGTGTTTCCCAAACTTCCATGATTTCTTACATACCATCATGTGATTTGACGTTGTCTGAGCCACGGAACGATGACAGTGGTACTGCTGTCCCTCGAGCACTAAAGTGTTATCACATATGGACTCGCTCTTCTGCACTACCATCCTGTATGGTCAATATCACTGTCCCCAATTTGCAAATAAGGAAACTGGTGGCATGAATCCCTTTAGTCACTGGTCCAAGGTCACAGGGTAGGTAAGTGATAGAGCCTGCCTCAAGATCACTAAACTACGGAGATTTTCCCCTAAATCTGGATGAACTTTCCCCTCCTCTTACTTTGATGCCTTAGTCTCATAGTAAGCTCAAGAGTCACGCATCACACTTTCAATGGACGGGTTACATATACATGCATGTTTTCCAAGATGCGTTAAAGCAAATACATAATAATTACAATGCAAACGATCATCCTAAAATCTGCTTGTCCTCCTGCAGAGGAGGAGTGTCCCACTGTGGGATGTTCTGGTGGCTGGAACAGAGCCTTCCGCTCTGCCTTGCTACCCTGGATTCTGACTTTCCCACCTGCTAGGTGAGGACATTTGAGCTTCCTCTTAACCTTTGAATTTGGAAGCTCTTTTAACCTTTTTCCTTCTGTCAAATGGAAATTGGAGTCTCAGCTCTGTCAGAGCGGGTCGAGACGGCGAGATTTAAATGAGAAACATTGTGCAAATAGCTTAAGTCATGCCCAGTCTGTGATTTTAAAAAATCAAGCGCATTTATATAATATATATATATATATATATATATATATATATGCAATAGATATACATATATACTTATACGTTGTTCTGTGCTCAGAACTCTGTATAAAACACATTTATAGACATTTTGAGTCTATATACACATATATGTATATAGACATACATTTACTCAGATATTCATCTTCATAACAGAACTGTATACACCCATTACCATTTCATAAGTAGGGAAATTAAATCTGAGAAGATAAGAAACTCATCTACAGTCATGTGACCGAAAGGGGCGTAGTCAGGGTGTGAATCGGAGTTGGATTGCATCTGAAGTTCATCTTCTTGATGATTTCCAAATTACATTCTTTCATCCTTTGCTCATTCTTTTCTTCGGCCCTATGGATGGGTTCAGTTGGACTATATCGTTCCAGAGCCTGAAAGGCAGCAAAGAGAAAGGAATAATCTGTGTGTGCTTTTACTCGGAGGAGGGCAAATTAGGTGCCTGAATCAAACAAGTAATCAAATAACGGAGTGCTGGGTGGTAAATTCCATAAACGAGATTGTCGCAGGATGTGCTGGGGCCCAGAGCTGATGGCTGGGTAATGGGTCCTCGGAGTCTTTTTTAGCTGTTTGAATCCCAGGCTGGCCATCAGATGGTCTTTACTGGGGGCGGGGGGGGGGGGGCGGAGGACAACAGCTGGAGTCCTCCTTTTAGCCTGATGGACGCAGGATTTGGTGTGGATACAGCTAGTTCTGCTTCTGCTCATTATCACACCAGGGGAACTGCATTCAGCCAAGAGAAGAATCTAGTGACCTGTCTGGAGGGAAGTAGCTTCCTCACACGGAGCGGGAGTGTCCAGTCCTTCTGGTCTATTCATCCTCTCCACAAACACTCCCTGGAAGTTTGCCACTGAGCCTGTTTTGTGCAGTGTGCCGGGGTCTCAGAGACGGTGGGCGGGGGGGGGGGGGGATCGCAGGAAAGGGTTTACAATCAACACTAAAGCCCCGGTGTCATCCGAGGTCACACTGTGAAGTTCCCGAGCTCCAGCCTGCAGAGTGAGGACCTATCTTGTAGGTAATCAAAGCTATCAAAAACCATTACACAGAAAAGAGGCACAGACAACTCTGTGCTGCCCAGAGATCTTTCTGAGAGAATTATGGAAAAACGGAGACCCACGGAATGGAAGGCCGGGGGGTCAGGGAGCTCGAACGTTTGGCAAATGCACCTGTTTCAATACCGTTAGAAACCAGCGAAGGTGAATGGTGAAAAAGAAAATTCTCCTGTGACTTTGAGGACAAACTAGGAGTTGGGAAAAAAAATCATGTCATTTTCTCTGTTGCAACTGAGAGAGATTCAACCCAAATGGATGGTTGTCAAAAGGGATAGGAATAACTCAAATGTGGGTTCAGCTTAAAGGGCTCAGAAAACATCTTCAGGCATCTGATGATGCTGGTGCTGTTTTCCTATACCTCGGACCCATCATGGGTGAACTTTGGCAAGATGGGTCCAGTCGCTCCAGACGTATGGCTGTCTCTGAACCTCTTGCAGAAAGAGGGATTCTGTCCCTGAATGTTTCAAAGATGGCTCTCACCAGGTCTCATTGGTGAAGTCCGCGACACCTAAACAAAATATTCTGGAATAACGGGGGAGAAATGATCCCCACCCCCACCCCGAAAAATAAAGATGGTATGGTGTTTGTCTGTCTGTCTTTCTTTCTTTCTTTCTTTCTTTCTTTCTTTCTTTCTTTCTTTCTTTTTTTTACTTAAAGAAAAGAAACTAGATCAGAGGTGAGCAAAATCAATTGAGGTACGCTGCAATGATGCCCACGTTCTGTTGATAGGATGGTTCTGAGTCAGTGACTCTTAACTGAGAGCCATGTGCAGACAATCTCGGTGGTCAGAACTTGGGGGAGGGGTGGAGAGAGTGGAGGTCAGGTGGGCAGTGGGGCACAGTGTCATCCCTGCAGCCAACCCTCCTCCAGCCTGTGGCTGGTGCTGAGGCTGAAGGATCCTTGCTTAACCAAGGAGTTGCCTCGTCTGCAGGGAGACACTCATCAGGCAAGGTGGTCACAGAGACGGGTGGCAGGTCATTTGGCCACTGGTGGAAGGTTGGAAGGTGAAACTGCATCAGAATTTCTCATCAGAGATGCAAGACTCCAACAGGTGGCAGCTTATATACAATTCCTGTGGAACCACCTCAAATTCCTGGCCTCCTCTCTTTGCCATTCAACAAAGCAGGGGCCTATGGCTTTTTGATTGTTTGGTTTTGCTTTTTAGACAGAGATGGAATCCATGGGCGCTTAACCACTCAGCCACATCCCCAACCCTTTTTATTTTTTTAATTTTGAGATAGGTTCTTGCTAAGTTGCTGAGGGCCTCACTAAATTGTGGAGGCTTGCCTCCAACTTGACATCCTCCTGCCTCAGCCTCCCAAGTTGTTGGGGTTTCAGGTGTGCACCACTTCACCTGGCTTGGCCTGGGCTCATTTAAACGATACATTCTCCCTCTGTCCTCACCTACCCATAGGTTCTTCTTTAGGAAGGAAGCAATCCCATCCACCAAACTTGGGAGTCTCTGGCTTCTCATTATACGGTATCTTCTATTTCTGACATGTGATGATTCTAGGCATTGGAGCCTTTAAAATCGAGGATGATAATGCATGAGGACCTGGGTTCAATCCCCAGAATCACACACACATAAAACCAAGGTTGGGCCAGGCACGGTGGCACACACCTGTCATCCCAGCTGCTCTGGAAGATGAGGCAGGAGGATCGCGAGTTCAAAGCCAGCCTCAGCAACAGCGAGGCACGAAAAAACCCAATGAGACCCTATCTCTAAATAAAACACAAAATAGGGCTGGGGATGTGGCTCAGTGGTTGAGTGCCCATGAGTTCAATCCCCTGTGCCCTCCCCCTCAAGAAGCAAGGCTAATAGAGGGTAGGGGGCTTCACAAGGGGAGTCTTCAGGCCCAAGAATCTATTCATTCATTTATTCATGCTCCATTCCTTCAGATTACTAAGCATTATCTATTTGCCAAGTGCTAAGTCAGATACTGACCAAAAAAAGAAAAAAAAAAGATATATATTTACCCTGCCATCATGAATATGTAGGTTTGGTAGCCATGAACATAAAACAAATAGGAAAAAAATAATTACAAATTGCATTATCATTATTTTGGTCAAGTCCTATTCAATGTGCTCTGGAACCGCAGAGGAGCCTCATCCGGGGCCACCCTTGGGTTCAGAGAAGTTACATTGAAGCTGGAGGATGTGTAAGAGTTATCCAGGGGCATGAGGAGAGGGAGACAGAGGAAGCAGCTTTGAGAAGTAGTGTGGAGGTGAGAAGAATCCCAGGGGTAAGTGTTTGCCAACTTCCAAACCCGCATGACCTTGAGGCAGGCTGGGGAGAAGGTTCTGGCTTTCCTGGCTTTCTGAGGAAGCTGCCCAGGACTCCCGTGTGAGTCCTGATCCATCTGTCTTGACATTTCCATCTCTCCAGAAGTGAATGACTTCCCACTCGCTTCTGGGGTGACATTTTTTTTTTCCTCCCTCCAAAACCATGCTCTGTAAAATGAGATGTCTCAACGAGCGGTTCTTTCTGAAGGGGAGAAGGCATGATCTGAGCCCAGGTTGGAAGGATGTAAGAGTGTTCCTGTCTTTTTGCCAGGAGAGCTGGACGGAGCCCAGACACAGCGATTGCCAGAGACGTTTGGGGAGGAAATAGAAGGTACAAAAGACACGGGGTTCTAGTAACTCACATCTGTGGTTTCTCTTGGGTGTAAGAAAATCCAGGAGGCTAGTGAAGTAGCGAAACGGGTGACCCTCACGGTCAATGGGGAGATCTGCATATTGCAGAATCCTAATATGGCATGCAGAACCCTGGGTGATCCAACTCGTCTTTCCTTCTCCAGTGTGTGCCTTCTGTCTCCATCACTATTCCCAACCCATTGAAATCCTTTCACTCCCTACAAGTCGCCATATGGTCTCTTAATTCCAAGCCTCTGCAAGGATTATTGGGATATTCTCCTCCTGTGGCTTCATCAAACCAACTCTCTACTCAGTGCAAATGGTCACCCCTGGCCCAGCCTCTCTCAGGAAAGGACATCACGTTGGATACGTTCATCTACTTCTGTCAGTCTTTAATGTATCCCACTATAATTTCTTTTTGAATTTTTCATCTATCCTGATACACTGTATACAACATGCTTGCTACTCTCTTGCAAATCGTAGTTGGCTTGTATAGGTTTTCAGTAAATACTTGATGAATAAATGAGTGAATGAATGAACAGAGAGACAGAAGAATATTTAGAGCGAAAATAAGCCACATCCTCATCTTCAGAACAACAGAGGTCACAGAGCTAGTGAGAGCCAGGATGCAGAGTCGGACTCCCTATTCCCACCTACGCCAGCCAGGTTTCACTACAAAACTTTAAACTGGGGTACCAGAGGAGGGCTCCCAGGGGATTGTCATGGGCTTTATTTGGGGCCAGAGTAAGAAGGGAGGGCAAGGCCTCGGGCTGTAGCTCAGTGGTAAAGCACTTGTCTCATACTTGTGGGGCACTGGATTCGATCCTCAGCATCACATAAAAAATAATGAATAATAAAGATACTGTGTCAAAAAAAAAAGATGAAGGAAGGGCCATGTCTATGAATAGGAATCTAAAAAAACATGAGACTGTGAAATGAAGACCCCAAAAGTACTGTGGGGTACAGCTGATTGTGCTCTGCCTGGTCTTCCCTGAGGACGGGTCACCTGGCTCTCTGCATCTGCTGGGCTTTGATTCTATGACCTTCCCACCCCTGGCTTACCCAACCCCCGACCTCAGAAGCCCCCGGGGAGGGCTGCCCTTCCTGCCTGAGGTTTGGAAAGTGTCTGCAGCCTTAGCAATCGCCTTTTCCACACTTTCATCAACCTCAGACTCAAAGACGGAGCCTTTTAGTATTTTACAAACGCCCCCTACCCAGAGTCTACGTTTCATGCCAAATCATCGGCGGATGGGCCAGTGGAGATATTTATGTAAAGCCTCATTTCTAGAAAAGAAAGAGCCTCATAGACAGAAATAGCTCTGTGTTATTCAGAGTTCTCAGGAGATAAAGCACCGTGTGTGTGTGTGTGTATGTGTGTGTGTGTGTGTGTGTATGTGTGTGTATGTATGTGTGTATGTGTGTATTAGAGAGAGAGAGAATTAGGAGTTGGTTTGTGCTTTATGAAGCTTGAGAGATTCAGAGTCAGGAGAGCCCATGATGTAGCTGAAGTTCCAGTTCATGCCCCAAGGCCTGAGAACAAGAATGGCTGATATTGAGTGAGTCTGAGTCTGAATCCAAAGGGAGAAGACCCGTGTCCCAGCCTGAGTACTGGAAAAGAGACTTCCTCCTCAGCCTCTCTCTCCTATTCAGGCCTTCCATGAATTAGATGAGGCCCACCCTGTTTAGGGACAGCAATCTGCTTTCCTCACTTTACTGATTCACATGTGAATCTCATCCCCAAACCCTCTTTGAGACATTACCCAGAGTAATGTTTAACCAAATAGCCGCCTGTCCTATGGCCCAGTCGAACTGGCACGTACAATTAAGTAAGCATCACAGACTTGAACTTTTTCATAGATTTAAAAGCAATGAATCAACTGGAAATATTTACTGAATGTCGTCCCTCTTCCTTGTACTGTGATAGTGATGAGAAGAGATGATACAATGGGACATCCATGGTCCCTGTGCAATCTCCAGGCAGCACATCTCAGCTCTGCTAGCTAACTCGGATAGTCACAGCAAGAGTCACAGCTAATGACGGTGGGATGATTTTTCTGGAATTAGACTCAGTGTCACCACTCTCCACTGTCTGTCCCAGGGGGACCCTCAGAGGTTATGAGGGTTTTTTCCCAATGACACCTTCATTCTCAGATGAGGAAACTGAGGTTCAGACAGATGAGATAACTTTCCCAGGCCACACAGCCAGGTAGTCTGACCCCACAGACATCACATCTTAGACCCTGAACACTTTCTCCCCTGGTAAAACATAATTAGTCCCCCCCTAACCCTTCAAGGAGACCTTGCCCCTGGCATTCTGAACCACATCTTTCATTCATAATTGCTGGTTCTTGGCATCTTCTGATGGCTTTTGTGTAAACAAAATGACAACATAGATTCATACAAGTATGAAAGAGTGTGCATACTGGTGTTGGGCTAGAAGGATGTTTGTGAGGATGTACTGTAAGAAAGTCCATGGGCATGTATATTAACTAGTCAAAAGCACTGAGCATCATAATAATTCTAAATCATAAAAATCCGTAAGTACTCAAATCACTTATAACATGATGGACATTTTAGCCCAGTGAGTGACATGATGTCAGAGTGGGTTCCGCGGTTCTGTCTTCACTGCAAAGGCTCCCTTGGCTTACATGGCTTGGCGTGGACACTGTGTGGGCAGATCTAGCGGGAGTGTGGCATATCGTACACTGACGGTCACAGGTTCTGCCTGAAGTGACACACCATATTGTGCTATATTTGCTCTATGCTATATTCCACACTGTATGCTGAATTTCATTGGTCAAAGCAGATGCACAGTTACGTCTTACTCAATGGAGTAAAGAAGTGTAACCCTTCTATGCACCTTCCCTACGTCCAGGATAAGAGGTAACATGGGCAGAACTGATTCCGCTCACAGTAGGAAGCTCTAGGGGAACTCCTAATTAACTTAGGGCAGAGCTCTCTCTGCCAGGTAGACCCTTTCTCAGGTGACTTTTGTGAAAGGACTGGGTAGGTTTTCAGGAGCAAAGAGAGGCCAGGGGTGCTTACTGTGGTCGTGAGAGACCCCTCTGAACCACAAGGCTGGTCTGATATGGTAACCCACACCATCCTTCCAGCTACCAGCATAATCTATTTCAGACATAGGAATAGGTTCATCCTGTGAAGTTAAAGAACTGGCACTGAGTGGCTCTTTAATGTGAATTGGATCAAATAGAGACCCCTCAATCTGCTGCTCAATGGCTTTATTTTCATATCTTCAGATATTATCCCCTGGTCCAATTCATCCTATCCAATTAGGCTAAATTCATTTCTTTCTTTCTTTTCTTTTCTTTTCCCTTCCCTTCCCTTCCCTTCCCTTCCCTTCCCTTCCCTTCCCTTCTCTCTCTCTCTCTCTCTCTCTCTCTCTCTCTCTCTCTCTCTCTCTCCAAGGATTGAACCCAGGGGTGTTTAACCACTGAGCCATATCCCCAGCCCTTTTTATTTAGAGACAGGGTCTCACTAAGTTGCTCAGAGCTTCCTGGTTAAAATGCTGAGGCTGACTTTGAACTTGTGATCTTCCTGCCTCAGCCTCCCGAGCCACTGGGATTATAGGCATGTTGGGTTGCTACAGGCTTACACTGCATTTCTTTATGATCTATTAATTTTTGTTAAACTTCCATATCATACATGTTGACATCCAGGTAATTGACATAAATATCAGGTTGAAAAATCGAAGGTCAACAAGGGGAAGTCACTGGTACAAGCTCATAAGGCTAGAATCGAAACTCATGCATTCTTTTTTTCAAAAGCAAACAGCAAACTAGTTTTAGAAGCATAGAGTTATGTGGAGGTATGGAGAGAATGATCTTCTCTGTGCACACTCTGCCCTGAGTCATGACCTCTAAACTTATCACCTTGACTAACTAGCATCTCATTAGACTTTATCACAAATCAGTCCATCTACACACCTTTCTATCCCCAGTCTATTAATTTGTCTATCTTCTTAAAAAAATTGCATTAGACTTAGAGTGAGTCAAAAATATTGAGTCAAACCACTGAAACTTCAAGTTCTTCTCTCTGCAGCTAACATCAACTCTTCTATTAGACATGATACACAACTGAAGTCCATTTATCCAATTCTGAGCAGTTTAGGGACATAACCAAATAGCACCTCATTGGAGACCGTTTTTTCAGCCTAATTTGACCTAGATCTTAAAGAATGAACAGATTGCACACATGGAAAAGGAAGAAGGTCCAGTTATCTGTGGTCCACACAGGTAGGGTCTCAGTGTTTCGTAAATAGGAAACAAATTTTCCTATCTGGAGGCTAGTTACATGATAAATTAAAAAATACATAAAATAGTAGAAGAAGTGGTGATATCTTGTAAGAAGACTCAATGTGTATTAACAGTCATTTATTTAACCCTTTCATCTTTGACAAGTTTTTATTTTCATTTTTATGGGCAACTTTTATTGAAGTGCACTTCACCAAACATACATTCGCTTCTTGGAGTGCCCAATTCAGTGGTATTTAGCATGTTCACGATGTTGTGCAAACATCTGCTCTTTATAGTTCCCCAGCTTTTTCATAATCCATAAATCACTTCATACTCATTAAATGGTCCTTCCCTATTCACCACGCCCTCCCCCACCCCCCATCGCTGGGTAACCTCTAATCTGCTTTCTTACTCTGTCAATTTGCCTAAGAGATTGGCATTAAGAACTCCCACAACTCAACAATAAAAAGACAAACAACCCAATGTTAAGAATGGGCAAAGGAATCCACACTTCTCCAAGGATGACATACTGACAGCCAAGAAGCATAGAAAAGATGTCATCGGCCATTAAGGAAATGTAAATCAAACCTCAGTGAGGTGCCACTTCATACCCACTCTGCTGGCTTTAATTAAAAAAAAAAAAAAAGATGACCAAAAGGGACAAGTTTATGAGGAAGTAGAGAAAAGGAACATTCGTACATAGCTGGTGGGGAAATGGTGCAGTCCCTGTAGAAAACAGTTGGGCAGATACTCAAACAAGTGAAACAGGTTTACTACGTACCCCAGAACTTCTACTCTCAATTATGCATCAGGAGAAATGCAAACATAGGTTCATAAGGAAACGTGTTCCTAATATTTATGGTGGCATTCTTCAAAATATCCAAAATGTAGAAATAACCCCAAAATCCATCTTTTCTCTCACTATTCTGTAACACTCAGATATTTTAGTGCAAAAAAAAATGAGGTTTGTTCTACCATACCTTTTGCTAGTGCATTATCTTGAAATTGAGTTATATATTTGCCTTTGTCGATAAAACAAGTGGCAATGCTTTGGGTACTGAAAAAGATACACTTATGGGTTCACTTTCATTGAGATTTTCTTTCATTATTCTATTTCTATCATTGGCATTTACCATAATAACAATGGATCTATAAAATAACTCTCATTGGCTTTACTATCTCAGACCAGAATCCTTCATGTTTTTTCCAGAATAGAGGTTCTTAAAGAATGGAACATTTAGGACTTTTGTTCTTGCATATGTGGGACTTGGTCATGGCCCCTTGATGACTTCTTTTTTTTAAAATTGTCAAATGATTTTTATTCATCTATTTATTTTTGCTTTGTTTTTTATTCTCATTAGTTACACATGACAGTAGAACGCACTTGGACACTTCATACACAAGTGGAGTATAGTTTCTCATTCTTCTGGTTGTACGCCATCTTGTTCTCTTCCATCCATTGCTTACTATGCCCCATATGCTTTGGGTTCCCAGGGGTTAAAGCAGCTCAATTTATTTTCAAGACTCTTGTATCTGCCAGGAATCGTCTTCTTGCTATTCCTGTGGTTTCTTCTCTTTATTCAGGTCTCAGCTCACTTAGGAATTGGAGGAATTCTTCCTCAATTGCCTCATCCTCTGTAATCTCCATTCCCAGTCATTCTCTTTCATATCACTATGTTCAATTCCCTGTATGAAACTTGACATTCTCTCCAACGACCTAGATTATTCATCTGTTTCTTTCCTCTCTTATTTTTTCTCTCTCCAGACTGGAATATGTACCCCATGGGGACAATAAACTCCTTTTCTTGGTCATCCAGACCAGCCAAGCATGATCCCAACAAGTAAGATAATTAAGCTCTCACTCCTCTGGATACTTACCTAGAGTTTGGGAATCTGTGTTAGTCTGTTATTTAGTAATATAATGAAATACCTGAGGCAGGCTAACTTTATAAAGAAAAGATGCATATTCAGCTCACAATTTTAGAGGCTAAAACCTCAAACATTTGGCTGAAGACCCTTCAGAACGACAAGGAAAGTTGAGATCCAACCCTGTCAGAACTGGGAAATGTGACTAATTTACATTTAGAGAGAGTCCCATCATTCTCCTGGGTGGGGAGAATAATAATCTTAAGATATAAGGAAAGTAAGAAGTTTGGAGGACAGTATGACAGTGTCAACCAAAATAGTGATAGTAGAGACACACAAGATGTTATGTCCTCATGTGACATCACAGAGGGTGTTCAGAATCATCAACAGGACTTAGAAGCTAAGTTTTGTATTCAATTTGCCAAAAATTTTTTTCAGAATTTTTGCATCTATGTTCATTAGAGATCTTGGTCTGAAGTTTTCTTTCTTTGATGTGTCTTTGCCTGGTTTGGGGATCAGGGTGATATTGGCCTCATAGAATGAGTTTGGAAGTGCTGCCTCTTTTTTTGTTTCCTGAAATAAATTGAAGAATATTGGTATTAGTTCTTCTTTAAAGGTCCTGTAGAACTCGGTTGTGCATCCAACCTGGTCCTGGGCTTTTCTTGGTTGGTAAGCTTCTGATGGTGTCTTCTATTCCCTCACTTGATATTGGTCTGTTTAACTTGTGTATATCTTCTTGATTCAATCTGGGCAAATCGTATGACTTAAGAAATTTGTCGATGCCTTCAGTGTCTTCTATTTTATTGGAGTATAAGTTTTCAAAAATAATTTCTAGTTATCCTCTGTATTTCTGTGGTGTCTGTAGTGATATTGCCTTTTTCATCACGTATGCTGGTACTTTTGAGTTTTCTCTCTCCTCTTCGTTAGCGTAGCTAAGGGTCTGTCAGTTTTATTTATTTTTTCAAAGAACCAACTTTTTGTTTTAGTTGGGTATTTGGGGGCAGTGGGCTCCATAATGAAACAAAATAAAGATGGTCAGTCTCCGAGATGCGGACTTCACACTCAGCATGAGCAGTGCATTCAGAACTGGTTCCCCCTCTGGAATAGGCAGAACCAAATTGCTACAGGTCCAGAGGTGTTTGTTAGCCCTCTGCTCCGCTCAGAGGGGCCATCTGCCCACCGGCTCAAAGCACTTTTTCTTTTTCTTCACCTCCCAATTTCAATTAGTCACCAAGTCCTGCCTGCTCTAACCTCCCCCTTGAACTTCCAAAGTCCCTCCACACCTCTTGGTTTCCATGCCACTGCCCCAGAGAACACAGTCACCTCCTGCCCAGATTCAGCAGCTACCCCCACATCCTCTCGGGGTGCCCTCAACATGAACACCTTTCCAGAGTTCCCAATTATTCCTACTCTCAATCCACAAGACGGTGTCAAACAACCTGCATGATCTCTGCATTTTATCCCACCTGCTTCTCCAGCTAACCTGGACTCACAGCTTTTACATTTTGGGTTATTTTCACATGATTCTTATTTGTAGAAACACAATAATACGAATAAATATACTGAAGTCTCCTCCTCACTTGCATTCATCAATTCATTCCATTTTGCCCCATTTGATTTATCATTTTCTTGTTAATGATGGACAGGTAGATGCTGGCTGGCTGGCTAGATGGTTATATAAATATATATATATATAGTAGGATATAACACCATTCTCTTCCACAGCCAGAATACTATCAATACTACCATGTCAACCACAGGCTGTGTTCAAAATTTGTCAATTTCTCTTTAATATCCTCTCAAGTTGTGCTGATTCCCCAGCCCAGGATCCAACTTAGAATCACACGTGGAATTCAGTTGCCCTATTTTTTTCTTTTTAGTCTCTAATCAAGAACTTTTCTACGTCTTCCTTTGTCCTTTTTTGATCTTGACATTTTTTGAAGGACACAGGCCAGTGATTCTGTAGAAGGTTCCTCACTTTGTCTTTTTTCTGATGTTCTTTCATGGCTAGAGTTGGCAGATAATTCTGGCAGGGACTCCACGGAGATGATTTTGTGTTTTTCTCAACGCATCCCAGTATGAAGAAGCCCTTGATGTCAGATACCACCAGTACTTGTGATGCTGATTTTGATCAGTTGATTAAAGCGGTCTTACTAGATTTCCTCCCTATGAATTTTCTATTTTTTCCTTTCATTACTAGTAGGTGTCCTGTGGCAAGATAAGTAAATATCCTGTTCCCCAGAAAGCTGTTGCCCACTAACTTTACCTTTCATTGGTAATTGTCTAACTTTATCATGTCTTTCTGTATTTTTAATGACATTCTTTCTGTATTTAAAACATTTTTTTAGTTGTCAATAGACCTTTATTTTATTTATTTATATGCGGTGCTGAGAATCAAACCCAGTGCCTCACACATGCCAGGCAAGTGCTCTACCACTGAGCCACCTCCCCAGCCCTCTTTCTGTATTTTTAATGATATTCATAAAGACAAGGTAGAGTTACCTATTCCTCTGTCTTTTATATCGGTATTTATAATATAATAGAATTGATTCACTGTTTTTTATTTCATTTAGTAAATTAGAATCCATTTCTATCAATACTTACTACGATGATAAAATTGCCCCTCATTTCTTCTGTCTGGTTCCTGGTTCCTTTGAACAGGCTCCATATTGAAAACAAGTTACTTCTGTGAGTCACAAGATCCTTCTCGTGAGACAATATTATGCATCTTTCTAAAACAACTTCTTATCCAGTCTTACTGAACTTTTCCCCTCCTTTGAGAAGTGCAAGTTTTTCCTCTTTAGGACTCTGGGTTATACTTGTCCAACAATCTACACCATTTTTTCCTTCCATATGTCTGCTTGAGAGATAGTAGGAATAACACAAATGTTGTTAATTAAATCAATCAAGGAAACAGTTTCTACATGGGCCCAGAGAACAGATAAATGGATACATGAGTAGCAATCACAAGTGATTTTGTTCTGTGCAACAGAATCTTCAGGGAGTGAGTATTCAAGGCCCGGTGTTTGGGTTTTTTTTTTTTTTTTTTCTCAGAGACGTTACAGAGAGGAATTTTATGGGGAGTGGAAGGAATGGAATGATCTCTGAGGTCTCTTCCTATTCTGAGAATCTATAACTCTGCTTTTTCTATAAAATATGCTTGTACAGAGACATCCCTAGTGCATCTGGAGCTTAGCAGGTTTGGAAATTTCTAACCCTATTTTCTAGTATTTTCACTGAGATTCCTGATTGGTATGATGACTTAGAATGAGGATTTGCCCATCAGGTTGTCATGAAAAAAATGTTCAACATCTTTGGCAATTAGAGAATGCAAATCAAAACTACTCTCAGATTTCATCTCACTCCTGTCTGAATGGCAGTCATCAAGAATACAGGCAACTTAATAAGTGTTGGCAAGAATGTGGGGAGAAAGGTACATTCATAATTGCTGGTGGGACTACAAATTGGTGCAACCACTATGGAAAGCAGTGCGGAGATTCTTAGGAAACTCGGAATGAAACCACCATTTTACCCAGCTATCCCACTCCCTTATACCCAAAGGACTTAAAAAATCAGCATACTACAGTGATGCAGCCATGTCATTGTTTATAGCAGCTCAATTCACAATTACTAATCTATGAAACCAACCAAGGTGTCCTTCAACAGATGAAAGGATAAAGAAGATGTGGTATATATATTTGATGGAATATTACTCAGCTTTAAAGAAGAACAAAATTAAGGCATTTGCTGGTAAATGCGTGGTGTTGGAGAGTATTATGCTAAGTGAAATAAGCCATTCCCTCCAAACCAGTGGCTGAATGTTTTCTCTGAAATACAAATGCAAATTCACAATGGGAGGTGGCACTAGTGAAGAACAGAGTTACCTTAGATTAAGTAGAGGGAGTGAAGGGAGGGAAGGGGAGAGGATATGGGGATAGGAAGGATAGTAGAATGAAACACATTATGACCTTAGGTATATATATGACTGCGTGACGGATGTGATTCTACAACATTTACAATCAGAAAAATGAGAAATTATATCCCATCTATGTATGACATAGCAAAGTGCATAAACGCATTCTACTGTCATATATAACTAATTAAAACAAATTAAAAAATTTAAAGAATTAACAAGTGCATTCAGAAATAATTCAGTTGCTGATATTTATTCTTTCCAAGTCCAGAATGCACAATTAGATGCCTGCTGACACTGAGGAAGGATCCAGTCACTCACAACCTTTTGCACTAGGATTCAGGGTGGTAAAGAGGGAAGAGAGTTGGAAAAAATGGGTTGTCCTTTGGATCCCGTGTCCAGTGGTTAAGATACAGGGCTGGGTAAAGATGAAAATCCTAACGTCACCAGCTAACAGATGTGGGAAATTCATAATACTCTGACTCAGTGAGCGCCAACTTCCTCATCTAGAAAGTGGGGAGAGAAATCCTGGCTCTTGCAGGTAATGAAAGGATTAACTAAATGAGATAATGTTGATAAAATGGCAGGCAGTGAGTGAGGCGCAGTGTAAATGCTAGATTCATAAATGGTTACTGTTTTTGCATAAATGACATTAGGCCAGTCACTTTGGCTCTTTGAGCCTTGCTCCTCACGTCTGTTACAGTGACTAATAATCAGGCTTTGTTGGGATTCCTTGCAGTACCACATACTTATGTTCTGAGCAAACCAATGCATTCATAGTAAGTGTTCCAACACGTTGGTGAAAATCTAATCTGATATGCAACAACCTGTACAAGAGGAAAGTTTCACTTTTAACAATGTGATGTCCTTTTAATTAAATTCTCAGACTGAAGATTAACAAGTTATATCTATGGGTTTTTTTTTTCATATAGCCATTCCATTTATGAATTTACATCAGACAGGACTTAATTGAAAAATACCTCTTTCTATCTGGTTTCTAAAATATGAAAGTAGCTAAAAAGGCTGTGATCTTTTTAAACATTTCACGTCAGACTGGGGAAGTCTTTCTCCAGGTAAAGTGCTGGGGGTGCCTGGTATTTCCAAATGAGGCTGTGGGGGGAGCAGCGACCACTTCTCTGGTGAGCCCAGGGCTGACTTGCACTGAAGCCACTCCTGAGCATTTCCTGGGGCTCCCCTGGCGGCACAGGGCACCTGGATAATCCTCCTGATGGCGTCATTGCACGGGGCTTCTGTGTGTTAGCGTGAGCTCCCCCTGGGTCATTTCCCAGGACTGATGACCACTCTTCTCCAGCCTCCTGCAAAACTGCTACTGGTTAAGTAGCAACTGCAAACATGGTTGATCAACTGAGGAAGGACTTATAAGTGCATTGCCCCCCCCCCAAAAAAAAAGCATAGTATGTGAAGGGAAAGCTTGTGTCGGGATGAGGCCGACCACCAACTCAGCAGCCCTCACAGTGGGAAGTCAGTATTGACAGGTGAAGTTGATAAATCAAAAACAATAATTAGGGCGAGAGCACTATTTTAAAAGTGGTGACTCCCAAGAGAACAAAGAGAATAGATGTTTAAAAATGGGAGCCAAATGAGGGGGAAATTCAGCAAATGATTTTTTTTTTTTTATTATGGACTATTTGATTATATTACGCTTTTATCTATATTCATCTAGTTTTTAAATTTTGTTTCTTTTTGCAGCAATAGGGTTTGAACTCAGGGCTTCACGCATGCAGGGCAGGTGATCTATCACCGAGGCCTTTTAATTTCACTTTGAGATAGGATCTTGCTAAATTGCCAAGGCTGGCTTCGAACTGGGGATCCTCCTGCCTTAGCCTCCCAAGTCGCTGGGATGACAGGCGTGCGCCACCACACCTGGCTTCATGTACAGTTTTGATAAGACCCGTCAAACTAAATTACTTCTCTCATGTCCCTGGGTGGGCACCCCTGGGTGCCTCTGGGCTCTGGAGGTGTTATAACACATTGTCGTTAGGGTAATTATGTTTTTGTATGTTTATCTCTTTCATTAAAACAGGAATGACTCAGGGGCAGGCTCTATCTCTCAGTTTCCCTGACATCCCTAAGGAGCTCTGGCACAGAGTAAGTCAACAGAAGAGGTTATTGAATAAATCACAGAGTCCCGGAGTTATGGAAAAGAAATGAAACGGACCCACAGTGTCCAGTTAAGAAATTCATTAAATCATGATACAGGGTGCAACAGCCAATGGATATGGTGCTCTGAAGAACAGGTACACAGGTGCCAGGGGACAGGTGCAGAACCCCCCTCTGGCAGGCTGGTGAGGAATGTGGAGGTCGATGGGACCTCTCCTAAGGAACTGAGGACCAGCTGACGCTGAGGCACAGCAGGAGTTAATGAACCCAAAGGAACAGAACGTGCTCAGTGCTCACTCGTGAGAAAGAGACAGGGCCAGGGACACTAGCTGGGGACTGAACATTCTGCTCCTATGTCAGCTTATGATCTGGGGACAGAGAAAAGGAAACCTCAGCCAGATATTTTCTGAATTCAAGCCAGAAAGAGATGCAGGAGCCATACACCCTGCTCAGCGAATCGGAAAAATGCCTCATATCAGAAATGTTGGAAGAGGAAGGAGCTGTCACGGGAAACAGCACGAGACGGTCATGACGGTACTTCAAAGAGAGGGGTAGGAACATGGCGCCTCCGCTGTGTGTGTTGCTGGGTCTCCCAATTAAAAACAAAATAAAACAAAAATGTGTCCTAGTGCCACTTTTTCTGTCAGCTCCTGTCTTGTTTCTTTTGTTGTTGTTGTTGTATTTTTTTTTTGGTGGTTTTTTTTTTGGCTCTAAAATACATAGTTATTTTTTTGTTAGTTGTTTTTTACATTTTCCATCTCTTTTAAACTGGGTCCACAAAAATCTCTCTTATCCAATCATGTGTGACCTCCATGTTGCCAGACCCTGTGATAAATTCCTGGTGTCTGAGTCCACATTTTACTCTTGGGACCAAAATACTCAATGAGAACAACTTAGAGAAGGAAAAGATTATCTTGGTTCATGGTTTCAGAGGTCCCGTCCATGGTTGGCTGCCTCCCTGGCTGTAGGCGTCCAGTGAAGCCAAAGCTAAAAGATGGAGACAGAAAAGCTCACTTCAGGGCTGCCTTGAAGGAGAGAGAGCCAGGGGAAAGGGACACTGAGAAGATGCATGCTTCCGGGGCACACTCCAAGTCACCCCCCTCCTCCACCTGGCCCCATCTATATCCAAACCATAACACCTGGTCTTAATTATTAGTAGCATTTCATGTCATTATTATCCCAATTTTGTATCTCCCACTGAAAATTCATTCATAATCTTCAGACTTATAAATTAGCCTGCTTATTCAGCATTTCTATTAATATGTCTAAAAGTCATCTCAGATTTACCTTTACCAAAACTAAATTCTTGGGAAGCTGAGGCAGGAGGGTCCCAAGTTCAAAGCCAGCCTCAGCAATGGTGAGGCGCTAAGCAACTCAGTGAGACCCTGTCTCTAAATGAAATACAAAGTAGGGCTGGGGATGGGGCTCAGTGGTCAAGTGACCCTGAGTTCAATCAAGACCCCACCCCCTCAGCCAAAAAAAAAAAGCCTAAATTCTACACTTGCCAAATCCTATTCCAACCCAAACTCTCCTCCATCTCACATAAAAGCAACTCCACCCATCTAGTTTCAATGGCCAAAAATTTTGAAGTCAACTTTTTCATTTATACCCCAATAATGTCTGCCAGGAAATGTTGTTATTTTTTTTAGTTCAGTAAATATATCCAGAATTCATAATTCTGAAATAAGTAAAACTGTTTCTTTTCTAGATTATTCTAGTAAGTTCCTCCTTACATCATTGATTCTTAGAGTCTATTTTGGATAAAAAAGATCAGCATTGTCATCTTAAAATACGAGTTAAAAGAAAAAAAAAACTTCCTAATACATTATACAAAACCAGAGTTACTCTGGCACCAAAGCCTGACAGAAACTTTATAGTAAATAAAATTACAGACCAATGTTTATCATGAAGATAGACACAAAAATTTGTGGCAAAAATTTTAACAAATTAAATCCAATATAATTTCTAAAGTATGGTGTTTCATAACTAAGTAGAACTAATTCCAGGAAAACAAGATTGGTTTAGCATTCTAAAATCTACTAATGTAATTAATCATACTCCGGGAATAGAGGAGGTAAAATCTAAATGAGAAGATATACCATGTTCATAGATGCTGTCTCGAAATTGACAATATTCTATTTTTTCCCAAATACAATAGAGTTAATGAAATCCCAATATAAAATCACAATAAAGTCATTCTGTAGAAGCTGTCAAGCTGAATCTAAAATTATGTATAAAAGAGAGGGAACTAGAATATCTAAGCCATTGTTGTAAGAAAAAAAATCGGAAGACTACCTGATTTTATGACTTACCATAGAGGGATGATAATCCAGACCATGTAATATTTACAAAATAACAGACATATAGATCAATGGAACAAAGCAAAAAGAAAAATGCAAACATCGACCTACAAGATGTGTGATCAACCAATTTTTGAAAAAGATGAAAATTCAATCCAATCAGGAAATGGTGGTCTTTTCAAGAAATGATGATGTACTTACTGGATATCTGTGCAGGGAAAATATGAACATCAATCCTTATTTAATGCTGTGTACAAAAATATCTCAAGATGAATCTGAGACCAAAATGCAAAAAGATAAAACTAAGTTTTAAAACACAGAAAAAAAGTCATTGTGATCTTGAGTTAAATAACGACACAAACTCAAAATCTAAACTCCGGGAGCAGATAGACCTATTCATCTCAATCATTCAAGAGAAGTACTTTCCAATTGGGATTCCCAAAAATCTGAGAAAGCCTGTAGGACTGAGATACAAATGGAGGTATCTTCAGAGGGCCCACCCCAAGGTCCCTTCCACCCTCATCTTGTTCTCTGAAGGTAGAATTAAGACTCCCTGGGTTTAAGCTTGGCCCCGGAATAATCATCCATTCACCTTCATTCAGCTCAACAAATATCTAATCATGCTAGTGCTCTGCCAAACAAAGATGATCAAGCATCAGAATCACTTGGGGGAAGGGGTTGTTAAAACACAGCTTGATGGGCCCCCATTTCAGACTTCCAGATTCAGGACACCTAGGAGAGGATGTGGGCCCCCAGATTTTGCAATTCTGACCCTGCTCTCAAGGAAGGACTGGTTCAAGGTAAGGAATTGAAAGCACATGATTTCTTGCCAGGGCATGCTGCTTGGAATCAGCGATGGTTTTATTTCCTGGAGGCCCGCTGTTTACATTTACCAACACGCTATTGAATCGGACACAGCTGTCTGCATTGAAATTCTAAGTTTCCATAGCTGCTGTTATATGAACTCCTGAGCAAGTCACTTAGTGCCACAATCAATTTTTCCATCTGCAAACAAGCCTACCTACCCCTGTAGGATTGTTTTAAGATTAATTGTTAATGGAGTAAAGCATGTAGCAAGGTACATGGCAAATACATATATTAATCTCCATAATGGAGTTATTATAATTATCAGTGGGAACAAGTTGAAATGTAAATGCACCATGAAGATGTAGTTTGACACACTCCCCAACAGAGGAATATACTGGGTGCAGAAAGGAAAGCCAGCTTCTAGACTGGAGGAGGCTGGTCCTAGAAATGTTCCTTGGCTTCATCTTTCGAAGTCAGCAGTGAGGTGTACGGGAGGTGGGGGGTTGGATGGCAGGGATCAGAGAACCTGGACTATCACTGAGCCACCTTATGAAATTAGAGTGGGACCTGATTTTCACCCAGCACAATGCAGGCTCCGCACACCGTTAAACGTGTGTCAGATTCAGTTTGTCACTTCTGATCACCTCGAGAGCCTGCTCCCGTCAGCTCTGACTTCATAGCTGGCCTGATGACTGTTGTCTGTTGGAAAGTTTAATAATGAAAATAAATGGGGTTTTTACAGTTGGCATAGCGTTTCCACCTTCTTGTCTTTTATCATGTTCACAAATGATATTGTAAAAAAAAAAGAATACAGGTTTACTTATTTATTCAACTAGTTATTCAAAAAGTATTAAGTGTCTGCCGCAGAGAGGGGGGGGGGTGATCAGACACTCCCAGCATGCGCATTGAGCAAGGCGTCTGTGTCCCTGGACTCACAGAACAGGTGGGTTTAACTGACTATTTAATTACTACCCAGAAAGCTGAATGGATGTGAGCTCCTACCGAGTCTGAGAAAGTGGCATTCACTCTGATAATTGAAGGATGACAGATTAGCCATTGAGACACCGCAGAAGACCACAGGATAGGAGAGGACCCTGTACCAAGAAGAGTGAGGCCAGTGGGAATTGATCCCATCCCTAAAGGGCAGCGTTGGCTATAGATCAGGCAGCAAAATGCCAATGGTTTGATGGATTCGTGGAGAAAAAAAAAAAAAAACCGTGGTGTGATGACACCAACCCTGCTAAGGGTCTAAATTCTGGGAGAATGAAGGATCCTAAGTAGGGGGACAGCATGACCAAATTTGCATTTTGCAAAGAAGAAATCTGTAAAGAAGAAATCTTTCTGAAACCAAGTTTAGAGGGAGAGTCTGCAATATTGGTTGCTTGTTGGAGGTGGGTGCTGAGACAGGGGGTTAGGTCAAAGGTGAGTCCTGGGTTTTAGATACAAACGTCTGATTGAATGAGATGCTCTATAGGGAGATTCCAAACATGAGGTGAAGATCAGCTGGGGAAATAGAGGCAACTGGAATCCAGAGCTCTGTCTCCATGAGCTCATTCTTGGTTTTATTGGGAGACCATGAGATCTTAAGTGGTGATCTCAAGAAGATTAGGTACAGAATACATTAACAGACCTCAGAACTCCTGAGATTTGGGCTAGAATTACCAACTTTTGGAATTTCCAACAAGGAGATGACAATCAAAGCTATGAACATGGATGCTACTGCCATGTTGGGATGGGGGAAGTGTTGGGAGTCCCTCCGGCTCCAAAGACTAACTTCCCCATCCCCCAAGAGCTGTCCAATGGTGAGCCCTGCTGGCTCACCTGATGCTTACCCACCAATCAGACTAGCCCTGCTGGCTCACATGATCCTTACCCACCAATCAGACTAGCCCTGCTGGCTCACATGATCCTTAACCACCAATCAGACTAGCCCTGCTGGCTCACATGATCCTTACCCACCAATCAGAAAGCACCCCATGCCAACTGTCAAATCCTTCAACCATTAAACTGTCATAACTGTCAAACCACCCCAGCTCTATAAATATGCAGAGCTGTTCCTCAATAAACGGGCATTTTCTCCTATGGCAAGCCTTGATCGTTCTTTCAGGAAGGAGGACAATGAGAAGAAAAAAAAGATCCCGGATCATGCTCTAAGCAAACACAATGAAAGAATCCAATAAGGAGAGTCAGAAAAATATGGCAGAGAGGGTGGCAAACAAACAAACAAACAAACCAAAAAAATTGCCTAAGAAAGGGCAGGGGTCAATAATGCCAAATGAAGCCAGGGGTGGTGGTGCACTACTGTCATCCCAGTGGCTCGGGAGGCTGAGACAGGAGGATAGAAAGTTCAAAGCCAGCCTCAGCAAAACCAAGGCACGAAGCAACTCAGCGAGAGCCTGTTTCTAAATAAAATGCTAAATAGGGCTGGGGATGGGGCTCAGTGGTCAAGTGCCCCTGAGTTCAATCCTGGGTACCAGAAAAATAATAATAATAATAATGCCAAATGAGTTAAGCAGTGAGGTCAGGGATGGGAAGGATCTATCCAATCAGAGAAATTAGTGGCCTCAGAAAGAAACCTTCTGGTGAATTGCTGAAGCCGGGAGCTTTCTTGGAAGGATGGGTTGGGACTGGAAATGAGGAAGGGAGTTTGCTAAGATTCTCTTTGAGTCATTTGGCTGCAAGGAGGAGAGGGATGTGAGAGTCAGGACACCCTTTGTTTTACATTTCTACTTTGTACCAGTTACAGTGCTTTTTTTAAAAAAAAATTTATATCAAGTCACCATGGCATATCAATCATTCGGTGAATTGATTTTTTCCTCCAATTTGGTTTTCAGTGAATTGGCTTTAAAGGAACTGATTTTCCGTGATGACCTGGAGCCAAACTCAGAAGTTCATGTCAATAAAAACCATCAATTATTGAGTCCTTAACGTATGTCAGGAACCTTGGTGGGTATTGCGAGTAGTTACCTCACTAACTCCCCACGGGCCAAGGAGAGAGGATGGTCTCAGCCTCAATTTACCAGCTGAAAAGACAGAGGCCCAGGAAGTATCTGTGACTTGCCTGAGGTCTCACAGCTAGCAAGGGGTGGACCCTGGATCCAACTTGGATTGGCCTTGCCTCAAACCTGGGCCAGACTGGAAACTTCAAGCCTCCACTTGGCTCCCTCTAGAGCACAGGAGAGAAAAGTGTCAACTTGCTGGGCGCGGTGACACATGCCTGTCACCCCAGCATCTCGGGAGGCTGAAGCCAGAGGATCACAAGTTCAAGGCCAGCCTCGGCAAAAGTGAGGTGCTAAGCAACTCAGGGAGACCCTGTCTCTAAATAAAATACAAAATAGGGCTGGGGATGGGACTCAGTGGTCAAGTTTTTTTGTCAACCTGAACTATGAGGCTACTTTAGGTCATTGAGAGTTTCTTCTGATGAAAGCAATATGGCCATGTTTCTCAGCAAAGTGGGAAGGATGAGTTTATATTGAGCAGTTCTTTTTCTTTTTAACTTTAACATAAATATACTACGTCGTCCACTGGATTTCAGTGTTACTATCACTTCCTCCCCAACCTCAGGAGTAGTAACCTCATGGCCATTTTATTAGTGGACAGACTCATAGCTCTCTGGTTCACTGCTTCTCTGCACTTAATAGTTTGAAAGTTGCATATCGTTGCTTATGGAAATGGGTAACCTCTACCCTACCAGTCGCCATTACAAGATCACCTGTAAACAAATGATCTCACCTGCCATACCCAAACTTCAGTTAGACAGCAGACATAAATACAAATGTTCTACAGCAGAGGAGGGCAACGATAGCTTTCAAAAATTTATTACGGTCCTTTGTAAACTATAAGACCTCATAAAGCACTAGAAAAGGGGAATTTGAAGGTTCCCAACGCAAAGAAGTGATCAATGTTTAAGGAGATGAAAATGTTAATTACCCTCATTTGATGGTGCACTTGTATTGAAATTCTAACATTGTGCTCCATAAATATGAACAATTTAAAAATAAGTAAATAAATAAAATTCAACACACCCACTTACACACACAGGAGTAGGTTTATGAGGTCGGGAGGGGGGGATTCTTTTGCTCACGGTTGTATTCCCAGCACATGATACAGCCTTCAGAACATGTTAGTGTCCAACAGCCATTTGTGGAATGATTGACGGAAATCCCAGTAGTTTGGGGAGCATCTCCCCAGGGTCACAGGGACAGGGCGGTAGCTCCTGTGCAAACTCTGCCCCCCTCCTGGTGTCCCTGGCATGCTGGGGTCAGGAGGACATGAGCTCCCTGAGAAGCGGCCAGTCATGGGGATGGACAGGAGCCGGGATGGCTCAGCCACTTAGGTCTCAAGCTCCGCCTGGGTGAGTGAATCAGGGGCCAAATGACAGGGCTGTGCTTTCAGTCCCCCGCTGGGGACTCCTGGCTGATGACATTTGCCTTTGGATCAAAAAGACATTGAAAGGGAATAATCAGAGGTTTCTGCTCTGCTTTTTACGCTGAAGGACCTTTGGCGTGTTTGGCAGGCTATATACAGATGTCAAATCAGGCTTGCTTGTCTCTCTGTGGGCAGGTGAAGGCGGAGGGACTCCACCACCCCGTGTCCACATTAGCCCCTTGGTCATTCTAAAATCCTCCCTGGCCCTTCTTCTCCTCCCTCTTCCTCCTTCCACATGAATGCACAAATTCACAATTATGGATTCTTCCTCCTAGACCTCTCCTCTCCACTCCCCGTCGCTTCAGTTCAGGATCTCATTATTTCTCACCCACGTTTTAGCTCTACCCTCTGCCATCCGCCACCCTGCCCTGCCACCATCCATTCAGCAGCCGCCATCTTTCTAAGACACCAATCTCAGCATGTCAATCCTCTCGTCAAATGCTTTGGTGGTTCCCCATTGTCTTTAGGATGGAGGGGAAGCTCTCCAGTTAGACCATGAAGTCCCCATCATCCAGGTCCACCAGATCCTCCCACCCCAGCTCCCGCCATTTCTCTGAAGGAGCACTCTGGCCTTAGCCATGACATACCTGGTATCTCCTAATCAGTTGCCCTGACGAGTCACCTCACCTTGCCATTTCCCTCCCTAGATAGCCAGGTCAGTGTGGCATGTTCCTGCTAATTTCTCAGGATCCAAATAGGATATTTATCCTCTTTGTTAAGTTGTTTCCACCAACCCTTAGACAATTCAGTTGTATTCAACTGACATTGAGATAATAATTCGTTGTTAAGGAGCCCACTGGATCTTAGGCCACTCACCACGTTCTTACTACTGAGACTGATGTACCTCTCTGCATGTCCGCCTCCCCCACGAGACTTAGGAAACTTAAGGCGGTTCCGTGGTAATACAGCCCAGCAGTGGAGAATCCAGGATAGGGTGCCATTCACCTCTCAGTTTCAATCCAGGTTACCTGGGTGGAATTATCTAACTTTCTGCACTGAAGATATTTTAATCTAGAAAATGGGTACAGTAGCAACCAATTGGCATTCTTTCTAGGATTCGATTCAACATAGATTGCCTAGTAACGCCGTTGCTTGATTTAGCATCTAGCATACATGAAGTATACTAAGGTAGCCAGATAAAAATGACAATTGAAGACAGGTTTTATGTCCATTTATCCTCTTATCATACAATACAGGACTTGTAGTAGGAAAAGAGTGAATCATTATTGAATGAATGAAGTACACCTTCATAGGAATGTGGGGACTAGGAGATGTCCTCTCGTCTCTTCATCTGTACTCATAGACTATGATCTTACCATACCACCCACTTAACCACCAAGGATGGAAAGAGATTTGACATTTTCCTAGGGTTTTAGTCAACTTCTTTGTAGCTGTGACCAAAAGACCTGACAAGAACAATGTCAAGGAGGAGAACTATATTTGAGCTCACAGTTTCAGAGGTTCAGTCCACAGTCGGCCAGCTCCATTGCTCTGGGCCTGAGGTGAGGCAGAGCATCATGGCGGAGGTGAGGCAGAGCATCATGGCGGAGGGCATGGTAGAGGGAAACAGCCCACGATGTGGCAACCAGGAAGCAGAGAAAGCTCTCCTCACAGGGACAACATATAAATCCTAGATTCCTTCCAGTGATCTAGCTCCTCTTATGACATCCCAGCTGCCTAAAGCTACCTCCTAATTAATCCAGATCAGTGGATCAATCCATGAGCTGTTAGGGAGACACCTCGCCAACCACTGTCGAGACACCACGCCACGTCCTTCCACCCGTGATCTAGATGGGAACACCCTCATCCTTCCATTAAGAAAACTGAGATGCAGACCAGGTGAGTGGCACAGGTAAGGCTGCAGCCAACATCTCCATGATTCCAAACTCCTCCCCCTACAGCCACAGGCAGCAGCAGCAGCAGCCCCAAAGGATACAGCTCTTGTGGGTCTCCTGGGTGGCTCTGGCAATTCCCTTTGCTGAGAAAGATTCAGAGGACAGTGCAGTAGGCTGGGGCTGTTGCCTTGAAACATAAATAGTCTCTCACGGTGGAACTGTTTGTGATGAGGAATGTGCAGGCTGCAGAGAAGTGGGACATAAAATCATTATTTCATGCAGGAAGACATTGCCAAAGGGTAGAATTACTTACTATATTAATTCTGTCCTTCAGCCCCCAGTTCATCTCTCTGCATAATGACTTAGTCCACAGAATATATTGTTGGCAGCGTTTTGGGACATTTCCACTATGATTTCTGCAGAAGTTGGATGATCTAAGACTTCTCCCTCCCATTTCCTTTCCCCCCAACTCTTTCTTTCTTCCCTGATGGTCCTTCACCCCTCTTGCCAATCCCTATTTCTTCCCACCATCTGCCATCTCCTCTAGGACTCATTCTTATCCACCCTTTTATTCCTCCAAACTCCATGTCACCCTCCATTCTTCTGTCTGGAGCTTTGTACCTTCTGGAACAGGACATGGGGTTCCCAAGGGAAATCTCATCCTAGTCTTAAAGTTGATCCCAGAAAGAGAACGCTCCTAGATCCTTCTTTAGGACTCTCATATAGAGTCACCCTCTGGAATGAATGCATAGGACGAGCACCTAGAAAATCCCAGAGTTGGAGTGAGTGGTATGAGACAGTGGGGCAGCAGACCCCATCGGCTGACTTCTGTATTTATATATTCAAGGAACACTCTTATTGTACAAAGCACACTCCATGGCGAAGCCTGCTAATCATTTCCACTTCCCTGAGGAAGCATCGGCTTTCACTGCATAAGTACTGGTAAGGAGTTTGATGCAGGACTGAGCTAAAAAAAAAAAAAAAAAAAAAGAGTCAAAGCCACACTGTCCCAACGTGGGTCGCTGTTTGCTCTTCTGCTGCCTCATTGCCTGCCTTGAGAAGATTTATGGGCTAATTGTACCAGGTGCAGAGAGAGTTGTCGTGTGGAAGAGGAATTTTGTTCATGGTCTGGTGTGATCACCATTATCTAATGCTCTTCTCCAATTTCTTTTGAATTAACGAGGACTCTTACCACCACATGTTGAACACCTGGTGTGCTGGGAACGGCTCTGGGAGGACTACATTTACCACCTCATTTCACCTGCACAGAGAGACAGGAGTGAATACGTCCAGCTTAAAGATGATCAAGGGAAGTTCAGGAAAGCAAGCTAATCCCCCAACAGTGCAAAGCGGAGGGATTTTACTAGTGGTTTTAACGGTTGTCAAGAAGGACACAAAACTTTGAAGCCCTACGAACATTGTTGCATATATTTACTGAATGTTTATAAAGGCACATTTTGGGGGGAAAAACTTACTTTATTATTGTTTGGAAGAAGACTATTTTAAAAAAATATCCACTCCCCTAACTGATAGGTGTAAAGGGCCTCAATCAACATCCTAATAATTTTTGCATCTCGACGAAATGATTCTTACATTTAAAAATAAAATCTGGAATAACTGGAGAAATATGGATTATCCGTAAGAAGAATACCTACGAACACATAATACGCGTTCATTTATTAATATAAGGTAATATGCTAATGAAAGTATACCAGTGAATTATAATATTATTAAAAGTAATGTATTCATTAGAACAGTGTGGACAATGGTTGAAGAAGGGAGATTTTGATCAAAGAAAAAGTAGAAGGAGCCCAGGAGGAGATAAAGACATGTATAAAAATGTATGGGGCCGGGGTAGTGGCTCAGCGGTAGAGCACTGGCCTAGCACATGTGAGGCCCTGGGTTCAAGCCTCAGCACCATATAAAAATAAATAAACAAAATAAAGGTATTGTGTTCACCTAAAAAATAAATATTTAAAAAAATATATATGATATTCCACATCAGTAGGCAAAGAAAGTTTTGGTTAACATGTAGTCTAAAGAAAACCCACTGTGCATTTATAAAAATAATAGTAGTAAGAAGAAGTGGGAAAAGGGAGACATTAAATGGTGATTTGAATATATCAAATAAATGAGGGATAGTAAATTAAAGCATTGTAAATAGAAAGGCCAATTATCAACTATGAAAAAAAATATATTTGTAAACTATCTAAAAGAAATGAGATATTTAAAAAATTTTAAATAATGTTTGTTGATTCCGTTTCTCTTTGTGTACCAGAAATAGAATATTGGAAATATACAGAGCTCTCACCTTCAATGAAAATCATGT
The DNA here is from genome assembly GCF_964194105.1 of Spermophilus citellus. Classification (NCBI taxonomy): domain Eukaryota; kingdom Metazoa; phylum Chordata; class Mammalia; order Rodentia; family Sciuridae; genus Spermophilus; species Spermophilus citellus. The sequence goes on along the minus strand of NC_138187.1, from coordinate 18,779,133 downwards.
ATCCTCTGATAGGAAAACAAGAGAAGGGTATGAACTGTTTACAGAAAAATAAATACAGATACTCAGTGAATAGGAGCTGTGTTAGATCCCTCACAATTGAATTTTCTTTTGGATTCTCCTGAAATTTGTTTCACCCATTGGCTCGAAAGCAAATGAGAAAAACCCATCATCGGTGAGCACGGAGCAGGAGGCGAAGGACACTTCTGCAAGGCCGGAAGTGGGTGGGGACACACTGCTGTCCTTGGTCTTTGAAGGCACCCTAGCTGTGTGTGTCAAATGTCTTGACGCGGTGATAAACAAATCACTCCACCCAGTGATAAACAGACGCACACTACCCCCTGATGATTCACCTTCTACAAAATGTATTCCAAATAAGCAATGAGATGTGTCCTCAAATACGCACGTGGATGTAGTTATCTCTGGCTAGAGATATAGAGGCGATGCCAGTCTTAGCTCTCACTCCCTCATCTCCTGGTGTATATGCCATCCTCCTGGGTAAAGGCTGCATTTAGTGATTCACTTCTACAACCAATGGAATACTGCAGAAGAATGAGGTGTCACTTCTGTGATTAGGATACAAAGACTGTCACCTCCTCCCTCCCCCCACCTTTCTCTCTCTCTCTGATGCACCACACCGCCAGGCTGAGAGATGCCCTGTGGCAAAGACCATGAGGTAAGTACCCAGGGGGTGGAAGTAGGGGGCTTTTAACCAACAATCAGTGAGGCACTCTGTCTATAGCTCCCAAAGAACTAATCTAAGGGCTGGGGTTGTAGCTCAGTGGTACAGGGCTTGCCTAGCATGTGCAAGGCACTGGGTTCGATTCTCAGCACCGTGTATAAATAAATGAACAAAATAAAGATCCATCAACCACTAAAAAAAAATTTAAAAAACAAAAGAACTAATCTAGGAACTGACTCCTTTCCAGTTGAGACCGTAGCCACAATCACCATCTCTATGGTATCATACAAAGACCCAGAGCCAGAGGACCCACCTGGGTTAGTCAGCCTTTCATTGCTGCAACCAAAATACATTTCAGAACAACTTTGGGGAGGAAAAGTTTATTGTGGCTCAGGGTTTCAGAGGCCTCGGCCCATGGTGGACTGACTGCATTGCTCTGGACCTAAGGTGAGGCAGAACATCATGGCGAGAGGGTGTGGAGGAGGCAAGCCAGATGTTTGAAGCAGAGAGGAAGCAAGGTGCCAGGGAAAAATATAAACTCCAGGTTCATGTCCCTACTTCCTCCAGCCACACCTACCTGCCTGCAGCTATCACCCAGAGCACTAGTCCTTCCAAGTTATTCGTCCATCAAATGGATCAATCCAATGATGTGGTCACAATTCTCATGATCTAACCCTGAGCTTTCAGGGAACACCTCAGATCCAAACCACAACACCACCCAAGCACATTCAGATTCTTGATCAAAGAAGTAGTAAGAAAACAAATGTTGTTCTAGGTAACTACATTTCAGGGTAATTTGTTACGCAGCAATAGATAGCTTGTACAGGGGCATTATTTACAATGATGCTAATTTGGGGTGGGAGTTTCATTAGAAAGAGAGCAAATAAAATGATGAGATATGTTAAATATTACTTTAAACATTATTTATTGCTACAAGAAAAAAATTATGACCTGTGTAGGTAAGTTGAAATAGCATATGCATATTTCAAATAGCATATGCAATTTGGCACTGTTTTATTAATTTAAAAATCCATATGAATGAAAACCTATCGAGAGAACACACAAAACTTTTCATTATCTCTTTTCAGAAGACTTTTTATAAACCTGAGAAAGCCTCAAGCAAGACTTGGGACCACAGAGCTTTGATTCATTCATCCCTTACTTTTTATTCAATAAGTCAAAGTCAACAAAATAAAATTCTTGTCCTCAGGAGTCTTACATTTCAGTGGAACAGACAATTAATCTGTCTATAACATAAAACCAGGGAGGCAGGAAATGATACATCTATACAACAGTATAATGGGAGACGAAGAGGAAGACACTGTTTTGTAACAAGGACATGAGAGATACTGGGGTGACATTTGTATAGGGACATGAGCTAAGTGATACTGAGCCTCCCAAATATCTGGGGAAGTGATTTCCAAGTAGTGAGAGCAGGAAAGACCCTGGGATAGAAGGAGACCTGTGCCCCCCAGACCTACTCTGCTGTGATAGTATATAGATTTCACAACCCCAAGTCATGGAGACAAAGTTCAAGAGTTCAATTTCTACTTTCCTCTTAGGACCCTCAAGAGAAGTTGACCAGAAAATTTATGAGACCCATATTTTCCTAAACTCTTTGAAGCGTGGCCTTGAGCTTCACAGGTTCTCCCACCCATTGGGTGGGCTGCAGGTGGTGTGTGATCCAGCCCCATGGAGTCTCCCATGGAGCTCTGCAGTAGATACCTAACTATCTACACTATGTGTGACCTGTTTAGCTCCTTGGCCGTATTTCAAATAGCATATGCAATTTGGCACTGTTTTATTAATTTAAAAATCCATATTGTATCATCCAAAGACCCAGAGCCAGAGGACCCACCTGTGTTAGTCAGCCTTTCATTGCTGTAACCAAAATACATTTCAGAACAACTTAGGGGAGGAAAAGTTTATTGTGGCTCAGGGTTTCAGAGGCCTGAAAATTTCTGTTCTGTGCCCCTGTATGCAGCTTCTTCTTCAATATACCACAAGCACAGCCGTATGAGAGGGTCTTGTTTCTTCTACGGTAGGTTTTGGGACCTTGGATCCAGTGGTTTCCCACCCAAATCTATGCCACATAGCAAAATCCACCTGAATGTTGATTTAAAAAAAAAAAAATCCCCGGGTCTCATGCAGAGAATGAACATTGGAGAGCAGAACTGTGAATCTCTGATATTAAAAAGCACTACCAGGAATTTTCAAGATGTTTATGGTCAGACATTTCCTTGGCCTCATTGAATTAGCTCTACAGTGCAGTTCTGGGGGTTAGACAGGACGTGGGTTCCAGAGTTGATATCCAGAGGGTGGCTTATCCTGTCTCTTATGCATTCTCCATCCTTCATCCCAGAAAGATGGATCCACACATGACAGAATTTCAGGATTAGCTAGGGAAACTGTGGGAAGGTTGGCTCTGGGTATTTGAACTTCTGCCACCAAGGGATGCTCTCTGAGCAGCCTACTGACCTCCTCCCTCAGCTGATCTTGTTCCTTCATCCCTCCAGCTCTTAACTGAAGTAACTCTGGTGATCCAGAGACTGCATGAGTTTTCCAGGCATGTGTGATGGACTGACTTGGGTTCCTTTGATGCACTGAAGTCCCCAGACCCATAATGAAGCTAGAATGTGACAATGTGAGGCCACAAGAGGACAGCCATTGGCAAGCCCAGGGGACTGGCCTCAAGGAAACCAACCTTGCCAACACCTTACACCTCCAGTTTCAGGGACCGTGAAAAAAAATGCATCTCTGTTACATGAGTCACCCAGTCTGTGGTATTTTGTTATGGCGGCTCTAGCTAACTCATACAGGTTTCCATAACATACTACTATTGACGGGGTGGCTTAGAATAAACAAATGTTAGTCTTGGGGTTCTGGAAGCTGGGAATCCCAGATCAAGCTGGTGGCAAGTGTGATTTTTTCCTGAAGCCTCCCTTCTTAGCTTGTAGATGGTCCCATGGTTGTGGTGTGTGTGTGTGTGTGTGTGTGTGTGTGTGTGTGTGTGTCCGTCCCAAACTCCTCTTTCTATCAAGAGTCCAGTCATAATGAATTAGGACCCACTCATAGGACCTCACTGTAACTGAATCACTCCTTTAAGGGCTCAGTCTCTAAACATAGTCACCTTCGGGGGTATTAGGAGTTAGGACTTGGTCATGTGAATTTGGGGACATAATTCACCCCTAATACAGACCTTAAGAAAGACAGAATGAGAGAGAAGAGCACTGGCTTCTCTGGAGCATGTACTGTGGGGAACTCTGCAGGTCACATTTCATCTCGACAAATGCACCAGGAGGTCAACCTCACGGTCACACCTTTAAAGGTGGGAAAACAGAGCCCTGGAGATCAAACTCCAAGTGGGAAGGGCTGGGCCCATGGGATTTGAGTTTTTTCACAATGTAGTCCTGGGTTCCCTAACCCGCCTCTTTGTTAGCTATTTACGGCTTTCAACCTGATGAACCAATTTTGACCCAATTGGCTAAAATTGTGATCTTAATGGGTCTGAGCTCTTAGGCCCGCTGTGGCCGGAGATAACCCAAGCAGAGGGCCTGGCCAAGTGTGTCTTGGTAAATGCTCTGAACGGGGATGGCTTTTCTCATCCCGAAGCTGTTTGAACCTTGAAAGCATTAAGTGCATGAAAAAGAGGCCATCAAATTAGGGATTTTATTATCAGATTCTAGGTACCTTGGCCAGGGCCAGGGCACAGGACTGGGGATGTTTTCACACACATTAGCAGCCCCGGGAAGGAAGCATCATTATTATCCGCCACGTGGAGCAAGGTGGCCTTGCTGCTCTGAAAGCCGCGGGAGGCCCAGATGAAACCGAAGGTGTCCAAGGTTTCCGTGTCCACTCAGGTGGGCTCATGTGAACAGATTGAGTCACCAGTCCCAGGGGGCTGCCTTGCCCTCCGACCCCTCCCACACAAACCAGCTAAAACTCCAGGCTGCCCTGTGGCCCTGTGAATTCACATCCCCAGAGACAAGAGGTCACATTAATTTTCCTCCAAAGAACACAGGCCCTCACCCTCCACCCCACCAGGAATCCTCCTTCAAATTTTCATGGTGCAACAACGCTTACTCCCCAAAGATCAGACCTGCCACTCCACTCCGGAGATCTGCCCCACACCCTCAGAGGAATCTTCAATATGAAGGTGTCCTAGTCAGATTTTTTACTGCTGTGACAAAAGACCCGACAAGCACAATTTTAGAGGAAGAGAAGTTTATTGGGGGGCTCACAGTTTCAGAAGTCTCAGTCCATAGACAGCTGGCTCCATTCCTTGGGGCTGGGGATGAGGCTGAACATTATGGTAGAGAAGCAGCTCACAGGATGATCAGGAAGCAGAGAGAGACTCCACTGGCTAGATACAAGTATATACCCCAAAGCCATGCCCCCCAATGCCCACCTCCTCCTTCAGTCCCCCATCAGTTAATCCCATCATGAGATCAATTCACTGATCAGGTCAAGAATCTCAGAAGCCAATCATTTCTCCTCTAAACCTTCTTGCATTGCCTCGCATGTGAGCTTTTGGGGCACACCTCACATTGCCACCATAACAGACGGAGAAGACGGAAGTATCTAATAGTTCTTTGCACACTAAATTTTTTTTTATTGTTCCTAACCAGCACAGGTGGGGGCAGCTGGATGGGCCCCGACTTTCCGGAAGAGGAAAATTGAGGCATAAAGACATTCAGTGACTTGCCAATAGCTCTCCATCAGTTACTCAGGGACCAACCAGGCACACTGACTTCTGGCCACCTCTCCCGGCTCCCAGGCCTCGTGTGCAATGACTGACTATTGCTGTAATTCATATATCTATACATAAGGTTTTGAAGCTTCCAATTAATTTTTACCAATAAAGAAACAGTCTTAGAGTTGTCTGGCGACTCGCCAAGGTTAGTCAGCTCCCAAGAATGTAGTTTTTCTAAGTCCAATCAGAGGGCATTTGCTGATTCAATAACAAAATGAATGGAGCTCATGCAATGGACGATAGCCTTCCAGGGGAAAGTGGGTGCTTTGCAATGAACGTAACCAACTGCACCTATGTAGTGAGTGGCAGTTAGGCCGTGTGCTCAAATGGGAATCACGGAACAGAAGAGCTCTGGGAAGGCTGGGGAAAAGTCTCGATCTGAAATGCATGAGAAGTTGATGTTTGAGCGAAGACTTGCAGGAAGGAGAGGGAGAAGGCTGTGCATGTCTGGGAGGGGCGCCTTCTAGACAGAGGGCGGAGAGTGGAGACACTGAGGCAGAAGCCTCAGCCATGCTTGGTGACGGCAAGGAGCTCAGTGTCAGAGAAGCAAAGTAGTAGCTGAGTAGCAAAGTAGTCAGGCAGGCAGGCAGATGGGCTGGGACCCTGTCATCCGGCTTCGGCTTTCATCCTAAGAGACATCGGCAGCCGGCAGTCAGGGTTCTGTGCCCCATCGGGGCTGGGCGGGTGATGTGCTGAGCATGTGGCTCAGATGAGGCTGTGGCAAGCAGATGTGCCTGTCCCCCGCTCACCTTCACTGTTCCTCAAAGAGAAGGCAGACCCCATGTCGCATGATCTACTTTCCTTTTATCTTTTTCTTTTGGTGGAGGGGGAAACCAGGGATTGAACTCAGGGACGCTTAACTATTAAAGCTATACCCGGCCCCTTTTTACATTTTTTTGCTGTTGTTCAAGTTAGTTATACATGACAGCAGAATGCATTTAGACACGGTGTGCGCAATGGAACACAACCTCTTCTCCCTCTGGCTGTACGTGGCGCAGAGACACAGGGGTTAAAAAATAATACATGGACACAGGGTGGTATTGTCCATCTCCTTCCACCGCCCCTCCCACCCCCACATCCCCTCCCTTCCCCTCACTCTCCTCTGCACAATCCAAAGTTCCTCCATTCATCCTTACCCCCTCGTCCCCATTATGGATCAGCATCCACATATCAGAGAAAACATTTGGCCTTTAGTTTTTTGGGGATTGGCATATTTCACTTAGGATGATATTCTCCAGCTCCATCCATTTACCTGCAAATGCCATAATTTCATTCTTCTTTAGGGCTGAGTAATATCCCATTGTGTAGATAGACCACAGTTTCTTTAACCACTCATCTCTTGAAGGGCATCTCGGTTGGTTCCATAGTTTACCTATTGTGAATTGATCTGCTATAAACATTGATGTGGCTGTGTCCCTGTAGTATGCTGATTTTAAGTCCTTTTGGGTATAGACCCAGGAGTGGGATAGCTAGGTCATTGTGAGACAGGGTCTCGCTAAGTGGCTTAAGGCCTCACCAAGTCTCTGAGGCTGGCTTTGAACTTGCAATCCTCCTGCCTCAGTCTCCTGAGTCACTGGGATATCAGGTGTGGACCACTGCACATGGTTTTACTTTTCAATTGAAGCCAGAATTTTACATGAAGTCTGATTTAAAAAATATATATATATATACACATATATCTATATGTCTATCTATACATACATACATACATATATGTATAAATAATCAATTCCATCTTTGCAAACACTATGCTGCCACCCAAAGACCTTCTATTATAGAATTGTGACAAATGAAACCTGTTAGAGGCCTTTGCCTTATCACCCATTCTTATTGACAGATTTGGGGACACAAAGAAGGGTCAGGCCATTGTCTTCATGACCTGTATTCAGACTGGGACTTCACCTCTATTGGTGCAGTCACCACCTCTTTGTGTCGTAATGATCTGTATCCACATCTGTTTCCCTTACTAAATTGTGCAGTCAGCCGGGGCCAGGGACCCAATCTTCCTCAGCTTTGACCCCTAGCTGAAAGCTACACACATAATAGGAGACCAGTAATTGTTTATCGAATAAAGTGATGATGGGGATGGTGTAAAAATAGCCTGCATATTTATTAGAGGTGGAAGGGAAAGAAAAGGAAAAAAATAGAATTGGGATTGTGTTAGAGGTTAGTATTTAAGGAAGTTATTTTCCTTCTGTGTTCCAAACTCCCCATACTGTTGTCATATCGATTTGATAATTTCTAATGGAAGAAAATGTTATAATAAAAAAAAATCAATTAATCTTCTTGACCTCACCTTTCATAGCCGTTTGCCCTGGGATACGGACCCTGCTATGGAAAATTCACTAGAAGACTCTACGCCTGGCCCCCAGCACTTCCCACACTGCTGAGATCACAACCAAGGCATCTGTAATTTGGTATTCTAGGGCCCTATGGGAATTCATATGCTCTCACTGAATTATTAAAACCGAATCTCTCTCCTGTACCAAGAGCCAGTCCAGCCCAGGTCAGGTAGTTCTCATCAGGATTTCCAGCAATTTCTAAGCAATTGTTATGGTGAAGGAATGGCTGGGCATTTGCACTGAATATCCACAGGAACAGAAGCAGGGCTGGGGGAAGAGGAGACATGGCAGGCTTGGGGATAGCCAGTTGCTAGGTGATACAGGCATCCTGTCCAAGAGAGAACTCCCAAGTTCTTATTAGGCCTGTATCTGAGTGTGTACAGCCAAGATATCACACAGGGAAGCCAAAGGACAGTGGAGGCCAGGTGTACAGTCAGGATCCTTGCCCTCCTCCCTGTGTCTAACACTCCACGGAATTCCATCCATGGGGAGAATGAGGTGTGAGATCAGTATTTGTAAACGGCACCATAGCAGGTGGATGCCTCACACGCGGGGCCTCTGTGGGCTCCGATGCAAGAATATGGGACTGGTGCATCAGAAAGGGAAGCCGTCAGTCCTAACTCTGCCCTGCACATGGTACCAACATGCTGGGGAGGAGAATGAAGCCAACCTGCAGAGGTGGGTTCTGGTCCTCCAGACCCACCTCAACTCTGTTCTAGGGTGTTACTAAAGAGAACAAAGACACTGATTGCCAAATGGACACCTGACCATCAACTTCATGAATGCTCCCACCACCTCCTCGACCCCTTCTTCTCCTCGAGGAAGGTCATCTGGAGAGCATGGACTGGACCCAATCCAATGGAGTAGAGATTCCCTACTCTACCCCCCCCCCATGTTCTTAGCAAATGTCATCCTGATCAACCCAGAGTGGACCAGCCATTGAATGGAACAGAGGTGGGGACCAGTCACCACTCCCTTCCTCCAGTTTTCTGTAAGCACAATTGGTCCAAGAAAGCAAGAGGCCATGGCATCCATGAACAGTGACCACACCTACTACCGGCAAATATCCCCAATAGATGACATGTTCTCATCTGTCCCATGGGTTCCTCTACCTCACTTGAGGAAGAGCAAGAAAGAGGAGCGGAAGTTCCTCTTCCACCTGATCTAGAAAGGTTAGAAGTAATGCACACACCTGTAAACCCAGCATCGAAGGAGGTGATGGTAAGTTCAAAGCCAGCCTCAGCAACTTAATGAGGCCCTAAGCAACTTGGTGAGATCCTGTCTCAAAATTAAAAATAGAAAGGGCTGGGATGTGGCTCAGTGGTTAAGCACCTCTGGGTTGAATCCCCAATACCCGCCTCCCCCCCAGTATAAAAAAGTGCAGACAAAAGTTTGTATCTTAGTGGACACACACACACACACACACACACACGAGGAATGTCCTGTGAATCAGATCCTGTGCTTTATATAAAAGTTACCATTGATCGAGCTTGTCTATTGCTGACATTTTTTCTCATATTCACTCATTTCATGTTCCCGACCATCTCACGAGATAACTGAGGCACAGTGAGGCCAAATGACACTCTAGTAATAAGTGTCAGCATCAGGTTAGAAATCCAGAGACCTTGTGCCAGAGTGTAGAGTCTCAACTTCTGCACCAGAGCAGACACATGCAACCCTCACCCCAGCTCCTTGTCCCTGTTCAACAAATCCTGAGGTTGTCCGTTGTTCCAAAGACAGCTGACTCTAGAATGCAGTCTACAGAACCACAATTACACCAGGAGAGACAAGAGGCCAATAAATGGTCATGAAGGTGCCCATACCTTGTGTCTGATGGACAGGGAGAGATTCACCCAAGGAGCCGTGTAGTTATGGTCAGCCCAAGGCATCTTAGATCGGGCTAAATAAATGCCCAATTCCAGCCCAGGAACAGGAGACAGGAAGGAGTCAGGAGCCTGCAGCGAGGGGTGGCTGGATCTAGGTCTCATCCTTAGCTTCACGTTATAATTACTAAGTATAATTTTTTTCTTAAAAAAATGAAAAGGTCTCAAAGTAATAAAATGAGGTCCTGTCATGTGGTTCTATAGCTGGAAATGCATCCCTCACTGACTATTAGAATTAAAGTCTTCCCCTAAACTAACCTGTATCTGAGACACCTGGGCTTTAAGTGGCCAGTGGCACTTGAGATGGAAACAAACACTCTGCTATTATTTATGGGGTTTCATTCCGGCTCTGGATACTAAAGCGGAGTCTGTGAGGAGCTATTGGGGAGGAGAGCCAGAGGGGGTGAACTTGAACCTCTCGAAGACACAGATGCAACCTGCATCAGCAACTTGCTGTCCCTGTTTGGTAAACACACCCAGTACTTCATGGTGCCTAATGGTGCCTGTAATTGATGTCTAAAGTTATTTAAAAGTAAATTTACTAGAAAATAATTAGCAATTTTATAGTTCACTACTTCCTAATTTTGTGGATAAATTTTTTTTTCCAATGGTTTTATCAGGCACCACAATACAGCATGCTGGGAAATCTCCTGCCCAAAGAGAAGGTAAACAGGGATCCCACAGATAAGTATTTTTTTTAAAAACAATGTTCGTTATCGGGTTCCATCTGTTAGAATCTAAGCCTATCTTTCCCTTCACCGCCATCTCCCACCCCACTCCCAATCTCCCCTTTTGAATCTGTAATAAATTCTAATTAATCAACATCTAGGGAAAGTTGAAGGGAGGCAGCTTGAGGGTGCCTTAGCTTTGACCTTGGGAGCTCTTAACCTTAGCAGTGGGAGTTGAGAAGAAAATTGTTTTCTCATTAGGCCTGATACATCTCTCCTTAATGAGCTTGTAAAAATATTCATTACAAGGCATTAGCTCACCTCGCCCTCTCTCCACCCTGCTAGCCCAGAGCTACCAGGAGAAATGAGGTGCTACGAACACATCGACTAAAGATGTTGCTGAAGGTTTAGCAGAGAATTTCCTCATGTGTCTCTTTGTGGAGACATGACTCGTGCCTGGAGTCATGTTTTCAGTGGAGACAGAGGTAGAGAGAGAGACTGCCAGGGTGTTCTAGAAGCCTTCCTTAGATGAAACCTCTGTATGCACCTGTCAGGTGGGCGTGGCCTTCTCCCCACCCCTTGCTACTCAAAGTGGTCCACACAGTGGGCGTGGCCTTCTCCCCACCCCTTGCTACTCAAAGTGGTCCACACAATGGGCGTGGCCATCTCTCCCCACCCCTTGCTACTCAAAGTGGTCCACAGAGTGGGCGTGGCCATCTCTCCCCACCCCTTGCTACTCAAAGTGTGGTCCGCGGACCCGCAGTATCAGCATTCTCGGGAGCTTGTTAGAAACACAGAATTTCAGGTTCTGCCTTGAAACTACTGAAAGGGAACCTCTAGAGGTGGAGCACAGATATTTATTTTTTAGTAAGTTTCTAGGTAATTCTTATGCAGGCCAGAGTTTGAGAACCAAGATGGCCTTCTAGAGATACTGTGATAGGTTGTGAATGGGAATATGCTCTGGGAGAAAAAATAAATGCCTTGTCTCTGTTCAACAATGCTATTGAGATCCTGGGTATTATTGTAATGATAATGAGGTGTGTCACAAAATTAGGGAGTGATAGACCTCCAAAGTGCATCCTGTTGCTCCATCAAAATTCCCTGTGTTGCTGGTTATCGCTTGAAGACTCTAGGCACAGACACATGTCAGAGAGCAGGCTGGCGGGAGACTCTAAGGACTCGTGGAGACTGGGAGGAAGTGGTGACCCACAGCTGGCTCATGAGCATCCCAATTCCCTGTACAAACCGCAGAACCAGATAACCTAGCTCTGTGAGCCACAGGAGCTCGGAGACTTAAAAATGTGCACCCTGCCAAGGACGGGATTGCCCAACAAAACCCACACCTCGGTCATATCATAGGTTGTTGCTTGACTTTGATTTTTGACATTCTGCAAGTTAATGATCTCACAGTCTGGTGGAGCCTAGTCATTTCCCTAAGTAACTGGTTATTGGGGGGCCACTCCTCGATGGTCAACTAAAGTCTCCTCCGGTAGGACACAATCACTTGCCTCTTGGTGATGTCTCTGGCCACAAAGCACTTTTGTAGGATCAAGAACCCAGGGAGCTGGTGAGTTAGAAATAATGTTATCTGGGGTACGGACCGTGTCAGGCACGCTGGTTCTTCATGAAGAATCGTCTGGATGGAATACAATAACACCATGACTGTTTTAAAACAGACAGGAACTCTGAGCAAGACATGAGCTTTATCCAGCACAATTGGTCATTTTTTTCAAGAAGTTCCATGGGACAAAACAGCCAGACCCACATGCCTTCTCCATGTCAGAAACCCTGGCTATAAGTCCCGTTTCTTCCCATGAGTTCCTCCCTTGGCTACTCTGTTCACTCTCTGAGATGCAAGTCGGTCAAAGGAACCCGGACTGAGTTGGAGAACAACGTCGTCTGGGCCAAGTGACGGAAGCACCTTTTGTGTCTTTATCCGCAGAATGGGATTCATAACCTAAATCACAGACAAGGGACATCACGGATAGGAAAACGATTTGTCACCTGCGGGCGGCAAACTTGAGAGTCAATCCCATGGCTCATCCGTGACAGCAGAGCAATAGCTTAGTAAATCTCTTTCCCCTGGAGCTTCCATTGGTGACAGAGAACGTCTGGCTGCCAGGGAGGGAAGATGTCCCACTACGTACTCAAGAGGAATTTTAAACCCTGACTCAGCTTTCTCAGCAAAGTCCAAAGATGCCCCAAGGTGGACTTGCCTACCTGGAGCTTGGGTTGGAGTCAACTCTGCCACTTTTTAGTTATGTGACACTAAAGTGACCTAGCACGGCTGTGTACCACAGTTTCTTCCTCTATTAGATGCAATGACATTAGCACCCACGTCATGGGGATGTTGGGTGAATTGGAGTACTGTGTGCAAGGTGCTGGGTGTTTCCTCATCCACTTGGTAAATATGAGTTGGGTGCTCACTGCTGGTCGAGTACAGTTCTAGGAAACAGGTCAAAGTACAAAACAAGAGTCAGAGAATTCCAGCCTCCAGGACTTATTTTCTTGTGAAGGAGACCGAGTGCAAGTTCTAGGACATATAAAGATGACAAGGGACACCAGAAAGGTTGGGAACAAAGTCCTGCCGGCTAGGCCAGTGGCTCAGGAGGCTGAGGCAGGAGGATCACCAGTTCAAAGCCAGCCTCAACAACTTGGCGAGGTTCTCAGCAACTTAGCAAGACCCTGTGTCAAAACAAAAAAATAAAAAGGGCTGGGGATGTGGATCCGTGGTTAAGCACCCCTGGGTTCAATCCCTGGTACCAAAAAAATAAATAAAGAAAGAAAATTTAAAAATATTCCTGATTAAAGGACTAGAGCTTCAGGGTAGGAGGCTTGTTGTGCTAGCAACGTCTCAGGAGAAACTTGATAGAGGGAGGTAACCAGCTATGGGGACATCTGGCAGAAGGGCCCTCTGGTACAGGGAACAGTAATTGACAGTAAATGCTCAATAAACACTACTTTAAAATAAAGGAACTTATTATGTTATTTTTGATGCTGAGTTTCAAGCCCAGGGCCTCAAGCATGCGGGGCAAGTGCTCTACCGCTGAGCTGCTGCTTCCTCTTGACTAAAAGGAAAATTCTTATCCATGATGATAAAATGCTCAAAGGAATATTGATTAAAGTGGTCGAGTCTCCAAAGAGTTTCAGGAAGCGGCCAAAGCTGTCTTTCCTGGATTCTCTATCTTTGCCGTTGAGGTCCTTTGTGATGGTTTCAGATGGAGAGTCAGATGCCAATCATGGCCTGGAAAAGCAGACAAGGGACACCTGAGTCCCCTCCTCCTTGGGAAATGGGCAAAGCTCCTGTGTTTTCGTTTATTCTCTTCTGAGCCCCCAGGAGGTCAGTAAGGCCACAGAGCAAAGAGGCAGCGACTGGGAAAGTGACGTGAAGGGGTGTGTCCAGGGAGCAGGCGAAGGTGGCGGGTTCTCTGTCTGCTCTCTCCGTTCAAAAACTCCTTTGCTTGCTTCCTAAGCCCGACATTCATCCTCTGTTCCATGTCCTCTGTCTGAATCCCAGGGATTCATGGGGACAGAGATGGGTGTCACATTCCCAGCTCCAAAGAGCTTGCAGTCTCTCAGAAGTGGCCTTAAGGATCTTAAGGGGGCCTCGTGGGGGCATGTAAAATGCAGAGGATGGACCAGTTCAGCTGGGGAATCGAGAGGGTGCCTGGGGGTCAGGTCTTTGAGCATTAGGCATGAAAAGGAAGGACTCGGGTGGCGGACAGCAAAACAGAGGCTGGGTAGGGAAGGATGGCACGTGGTCGAGGGGAGCGTGGGCTGGGAGGTGGTCGGCAGAGGGCTTGCTGGAGCGGGGCCGGGGGACAGATTGCGAAGTCCTCAGGTGCTAATCTGAGGAGCTTGGCCTCCAGTGTGGAGGCCATGGGGGACCATCAACAACATCGCCCTGGTTTTCCTGCATCTCCTTCTAAGATGGTGCCCCTCCATTCAATGGTCATATTTCCTAAGTCATAAGGGGAGGTGCTGGCCCAGCCTGGTCCCCAAGTGTGACTTCAGGCAGACTACGAGAGCCCTCTGGATCCTTAGCCACAGTGATCAGTTCCTCTGTGGCCATGTGTCCCATTGTGGGAGGGAGGTACTGGGGATTGAGGTACCGGGGGGCACTTTATCACTGAGCTATTATCCCCTGTCTTTTCTCATTTTTTAAAATTTTGAGACAGGGTCTTGCTAGGATTGCCCAGTGTGGCCTTGAACTAGTGATCCTTCTGCCTCAGCCTCCTGAGTAGATGGAATTATAGGCATGCACCACCATACCCAGCATGCCACCCATTTTATCTTTAATTATTATTATTATTTGTTGCTGTTGTTTGGTACTGGGGATTGAACTTAAAGGTGCTTTACTATATCCACAGCCCTTTTTAAAAAAATTTTTTTTGAAAAAAAATTTAAGACAGGTTCTTACTAAGTTGCTTAGGGCCTCACTAAGTGGCTGAGGTTGGCTTTGAACTTGCGATCCTCCTACTGTAGCCTCCCAAGCCACGGGGATGACCGGCATGCACTGCTGGACCTACCATGTGACCCATTTTTGATGGAGCTCTTGAGAAAATGAAATTTGTCTCCATGTGGAATCTTTAGAGTGGTATACCCTTGCCTCCAAGCACCCAAATCGTGTGAAAAGACGTTGATAAAAAAAGAAATAAGAAGACCAGGACCTCAGCCGAGTAAACCCTGAAAGACAGGAAGAAAAGTGGAGAGGACTTTTCTCTCTGAGGCAGAGCAAACTCACTACATGATTAAATGATTAGGTATAAATTATACCTGGAGCCAGCCACCTTTTGGAAAGCGGCTACATGAGCCGGTAAATTCCCTCCAGCCCTTGATCTTGGTGAAGTCTGTTAAGTCTTGCCGCCTGTCACTTCCACTTAAAGAAGTGACGGACCCACACAGGAATCTCACGTACTTCATTAGCAAGAGGAGGATCTGATCCGTCTCCCTTGTCCGTCATCAGGGCCCTGGGTGCAGAATGTGCTCTGGGCAGGAGGGGGATTCACTGGTGTGGAAGGGAGACCACCACCGTGGGGACAACCCCGCAGGCCACAAAGGAGAAATGGAAGCCCATTGGGTCTCAGCAGATCCAGTGACGAGATCTGCCTGATCTGATCGCTCAACGTGGAAGTGGGGAGAAGCAGCTGGATTCTGGATGGAGCTGATTTTAAATCACGGGTAGAGCGTGAGAGAAGGAGAGGGGCAAGAATGGGTATCCGTTTGGGGCTTGAAAGACAGGAAGAGGTGCAGAAGGGTTAGACTTTGATTCCGATGGGTTAAGATCCAGAGGACTACTGTCCCTCAGGGACATTTTGTTATAAAAACCTGAAGTTCAAGGACAAGTTCTGGGTGAAAAATGTGACACTTGGAGTCACCAACATAGAGACCATGTTTAAAAGACCAGGAGAGTAGAGGAAGGGAACAGGCAGGGACAGAGGAGGGAGGGACGGGGAACATGGTGCTGGGGACTGAAATGGAGCAAATTATGTCCCATGCAGGAGGATTATGTCAAAATGACCCCTTCGATGCACTCATAAAGACATTAAAAAACATAAAATGCCCGGGGTCACCTGGATCCATTAAGGACTCAGAAGGTGAGTAGTGACCAACATATGGGACTGGAGGGTAACCAGGGGCACAGGGAGTTGGTGCTGTGAGATGAACACGTGATTACTGAAGAGAGTCCAAATGACTCATGGCCGTATTTATCATCACTCGAGGCGAGACAGGGGGGTGGTTGATAGGCTAGTATTTAACAGGATGGGTCTGACTCGGGGTGTTCGATTCCGTGGTCCTGTACTCAGGGTGAAGCTCATCTGGAGGTTTGGAGGGAGATGTTAGATCCTCAAATTTGGAGAAGTCACCGGAAAACCTACCTGTAACTTTCGAACCCGTGGTGGTGCTGAAAAGATACAGAACCTGAAAATGTGTTATGAGATGTGCCCTTTTATGATGATTGAGGGATAGTATTGGGAAGCAGAGGGACAAGGAAATGAATTGGGAAGGGACAATAGTGTAGTGTCCGCATAGATCTGAGGCCAGTTCTGTACCTTTAATGTAGATTTGACATACCATACCCTTGCCCAATCCCTGATGCCCATTAATCCCAAGGTCTTATGAATTTGTCACATTCTGAGATCTTCTGTCAATGTATTCTCTGGGTCCCCAAGGGACTTAAAATTTAGCATGCTTCCATATGCAGAATAAATGTTGACGATTACAAGTGTTTCAAGCAATGGAGGTGTTTCTTTTCTCACTTGATGGACAGCTCAGAAGTTGACACTTGAAGGGTTCCACGATTCAGTAGATCAAGAATTGCAAAAGTGACCCAGGCTCTGTTCAGCAGTCCTGCTTGGACATCTTACTTGTTAGCTACATTTGTCTTCACGATCACAAGATGGCTGCCACAGCTCAACATTTGTTCTCCTCTCCACTGGATTCAAAAGTAGAAAAAGTCCGTCTCTTTCTTCTTGTTGTTGGTTACTTTTTTTTTAATATTTAAAGATTATATTTCTCAGAAATGCATTATATTTCAAATACTTACAGATTTTATTTCTCAGGATATATTAATACTTCAAGATCATATTTCTTACAGAATATATCAGGTCATATTTCTATGTAGAGATTATATAGGCTCCACTGGCCACTAGTGAACCAATCATATGGCAGTGGGAAATTAAGCGAGAGGAATTGCTTAGGTAAGTCATGTTTCATTTCTGAGAGTCGAGGAAGCGGTCCACTTTCCCTGCACACATTGCGCTCTCTTACCAAAACAGAACCAGGATTCTGCTAACAAAGGAAAGGGGAGTAGATAGCTCCTGGAGAGGCATCTCTAACAGGACTGAGGGCTATTCATATAGACTTGGGAGTGGGGAATGAGACCACCCATGGATGAGAGTTGGACCAACATGGTGATCTCCACCATTGAGTGGGGGGAAAATGGCGGACAGGGGAGGAGTCTTGAAGGAGAGACAGGAGCAGAGGAGGAAGAGGTCTTGGAGAGAGGAGCTTTGTGGAGGAGGAAGCAGGTGTGCTACACAGAACAAGGGGTGTCCCACCGTGCCAGTCGCTGATGAGAGATCAAGTACATGAGGGTCGGAAATGGCCTCTGTACTTCTCAGCAACCTTCCAATCACTTCACTGGACTTGTGGAGGCCGACCTCAGGAGGCAGGGGTAGAGGAAAGATGCCCTTCAATAGATGAATGGATAAAAAAAAATGTGGCATTTATACACCATGGAGTATTACACAGCTCTAAAAAATGACAAATCATGGAATTTGCAGGGAAATGGATGGCACTAGAGCAGATTATGCTTAGTGAAGCTAGCCAATCCCTAAAAAACAAATGCCAAATGTCTTCTTTGATATAATGAGAGCAACTAAGAACAGAGCAGGGAGGAAGGGCAGGAAGAAAAGATTAACATTAAACAGAGACATGAGGTGGGAGGGAAAGGGAGAGAAAAGGGAAATTGCATGGAAATGGAGGGAGACCCTCGTTGCTATACAAAATTACATATAAGAGGTTGTGAGGGGAATGGGAAAATAAACAAGGAGAGAAATGAATTACAGTAGATGGGGTAGAGAGAGAAGATGGGAGGGGAGGGGAGGGGGGATAGTAGAGGATAGGAAAGGTAGCAGAATAAAATAGTCACTAATATGGCATTATGTAAAACTGTGGATGTGTAACCGACGTGATTCTGCAATCTGTATTTGGGGTAAAAATGGGAGTTCATAACCTACTTCAATCTAATGCATGAAATATGATATGTCAAGAGCTTTGTAATGTTGTGAACGACCAATAAAAAAAAAAGAAGACAAATGCAGCCTGGGGGCTCTCAGTTTGGGTACAAGTAGGTTAAAAAAAAAAAGACTACTGTAGAAATACATTTTAACAACCAAGACCTACAAATGATCTTTAGGATCTAGAGTGGGGGAGGGGAGAAGACCAGAAAAGGGCAGGAAAACAGATGCCTTTGCTTTTGTTTTTTGTAGGATAAAACTTGTAGCACTTGTCATTTTCTTTGGGTTTAGTTTTGAGAAATAAAATGTTTATGTTTAAAAGAAAAAAAAAAGTCGAGGGGCTCTTCTTTTCCAAACTCTAGTCATGAAAGAGGGATGTGGTGTGTCTGTTGAAAAAGCGCTACAGGAAGTTTTTATATTGGTTTCAACCATGAAGTCCAAGATTTCAGTTCTGCAAATGGAATTATTTCTTAGTTACCTGAAGTGGTGTATTTATCGATTAATTTTATATAATCTGTTTTAATTAGTTACACATAAGTTTTTAAGAGGTTTCCCCATCTGGGATGATGGGACACATGGATTAAATGAAGGATGGGATGGGAATGATTGTGGACAGATTTTAAATATAAAGACTGAGTGGAGGGTGGGGGGGAAGGAATGAATCACACAGTGTTGGAGGTGAAGAGGAGGAAGCCAACTCGAAATTAGGAGAAGATGAGACCCAGGTGGAGGAATTAAGGCTCGTGCCACGACTGGTAGTTTTTAAAGTGTCTAACTGTGTTTGTCATTGTGACTGTATGATGGTTTAGATAGAGGAGGTGTCCCCCAAGGCTCCTTTGTTAGACCATGTGTGAATTTTTCGAGGTGAGATGACAGGGTCATGGGGGCCTTCCCCTAATCAGTGCATGGATCCACTGGCGTGAATCAGCTGGTGGTGACTGTGAGCGGGTGGAACGCGGCTGAGGGAAGGGGGTCACTAGAGATGCGTCTTTGGGGGTCCATACTCTGTCCTCGGGGAGTGGGGCCCTCTTTCTGCTTCCTGGTTCTCAGGTCCTGAGCTGCTCTCCTTGGCCAGGCCCCTCTGCCATGATGTTCTGCCTCACTCTGGGCCCAGAGTCATGGCCTCTTGGGACAGACTAAACTTTTCCTCCTCGACATTGATCTTGTCAGGTCTTTTGGTCACAGTAACATGAGAGATGACTGAAACGGGAATAGCGATAATACCAGCAAGCGCACTGGACCCTCTTTTATTAATCTCCCTGCCTGTGATCTCCCAGTCTTCTCGCCATCTGGCGGGTGGTGGCCCCATCGAGTGTCCCCAGGGTGGATGGGGGCTGCAAGGTGATTTAGACTCAGCCCTTGGCCGGCAGCTGGTGGCATAAACAGTTACCATTTTATTTCTTGCTTTTTTTTTTTTTTTTTTTTTTTTTTACTCCTTTCCTCTCAACGGGAAGCCCTGGGTCATGAGAGCCCTGGCTTCCAAAGCCCTTTCCCTGAGCATCCCCCCAAAAGCAGGGCCTCTCCCCTGGCGCCCCTGACAAGCACTTCCATTGGGATAAAAAAAAAAGTCTTTCTTAAGTGACAGAAGAGAGCTGATCTCCTGCACAATAAGAAAGTGTGGCCTTTGATGGGCAAATCACAGCAGAGTCTGCAGCCATCAGCTCGAACGTTTTCTGCTCTTTCCTCTTGGGACTGAAGGAATCAAAGTGGTTGCTAAATATTACTATTTTGAGGAGTTATCAGAAAGCACACACACACTGCTGGGTTTTTTTTTCTTTTTACCATTTATTGGAGATTTTTGATGGCTCCAAGTCTCTTCCTGTGATCTTTGAAGTTAACTGGGTGACAAAAAAAACTCAGCCCCTGGAGACACCAAAGTGGGAAAGGCCTAGTTTACAGGGACGTGGGTGTGTCGGAGCTCTGTGCAAGGATGTGGCGGAGGGAGAATGGCTGGGGGCCTTGAGCCTTCTTGAAATGTGGAAGAGAAGAGAAACGTGTCCTTCCATCCATCACCGAGTCCATCTGGGCCTCTGTGGACCCGCTGCCGAGACCATCAGGGCACAGAGTGACAAACTCTCAACTTTCCAAGAACCACAGTCTGTCATTTATTCTCTTTGGTTTCCAGGATTTTTTTTGTGTGTATGTGTGTATGTGTGTGTGTGTGTGTGTGTGTGTGTGTGTGTGTGTGTGTGTTTATTCCAGGTACAGGGGCATTTAAAAAAAATGGTGATCAAGAAATTTTCAAAAACCTACATCAACTCTTCTCTCGGATCAAGATGTAAAGGAAGGAGATGGTCAATATCTTCTAGAGCCTACAATCCTTTTAGATCATCGATTTTCAGAACACGGTGTCCCCTGGGTCACCATCCTGTCCACTCCTGCTTATTGGCTAGACCTTCACGTACAGAAGAGCACCTTTCTCCTGTTGGAGCTTCATTGAGGACAGTTGCTGGGTGCCTTGCTCACGGCCTTTCTCTAGCATCTAGAACAATGGCAATACATCAGTGCTTGCCGGATCAGAGAAGGGACAGAATAAATGATACTAGTTGCACAGCTCCTTGATTTGATGTCACAGTGCCCCAAACTTCCTGCTTGGGTCCAGTTTGGTTGATCCTGTATAGAGATGATGGCCAATGGTCTCCTTTTGTCCCCTTCTTATTGAAGTGATGGTTCCAAGTCCCTGATTGACAGATTGGATATAGGGTTGGCAAAGGGCAGTTCAAAGGTGTGTGCACTGGTCAAACAAACACCATAGGTCTAGCTTTATTTAAAGGTACGTTCCCATCATGGTTAGTATCCCACGGGTACCCTCTGATTTAAGGTAGACCCTTAGAAAAGAATGGGCTTTAGTTTGATAAGGGCAGTACACAAAGGATACTAAAATGAGAAAAATCTTTCCCAGACAATACTGGACCTTTTCTTCAAGTGACCATAGCCCAGTCATTAATAAGAAACCCACTTCCTTCCAGTGACTCTTGACCTCTCATAGTTTCCTTTGCTCTATGGGCCCCCATGTCCATCTTCTCCATCGGGCTGGGAGTCCTATCAAGAAGGGTCAACTTTGCTCTTCCCCATGTCTCTTTCAGTTTCCACTAGGTCACTCTACAGATATGCGTGGGATCAAAGACTGAAAGAATCATGTTTGAACCTACAGAAACCTCATTGTCCCATATCCATATCCTTACCCTCATTCCTCTGGAGCGCTAGAGATTCTTGCTTATTTTCCATTGTAGATATGCACATTTTGGGTCTTTATTTCCTGCCTTGATGACATTGGACGTACTTTTATGTCATGGAAGGTATTTCACAATTTAGAAGAGAGATCGTCCATGTCTGAAAATTACAATTCCTCATTCCTATGAGAAACTGTAAAACATGAGCTCAGCTCTCCCTACCCTGATTTGTTACCGGAAGAACCTGAGGGGATCCTCACCTTATTTCCAGAAACACGTGAAACCTGCTTCCAGGCATGGGCCTGGTTTTCAACTATCGTTGTCTTCCATGTAAAAATTTCAGAAGTCAGGATTTCAGACACTAACTTCATGGCTTGGAGCTTGAAAATATCACCCTCACGTCCATCTTAAGAGGGTCTGTTTGGGCTTGTGTGAATGAACCTTGGAGCTTTGTGATATCTAACAACCACTTTGAATATGGATCCAGGAAAACACCAATCTATGTATGCAGTGAAAGAAGGACCCTGCTCCTGGGTAGGGGGAAAACATCTCTTTGAGTGTGTGGCATTCCTTCCTGGCATTGGTTTTGCACAAATCAATGGTATTCCACTTCTTCTCAGCACTCTCACAATGATTCCACATGAACAGAAGAGTGGAATCAACAGAGGATGCCCTCTCGAAACTCTATGAAGACGTATTGCTCTAGAAGTGGTATCATGAGCCTCCCTCTCCTCCTCCTTAATTTTCTTCATGATTAGCGGCCCCACCAATCAGCATCTTCACCACTAGCAGTTCTGTAGCGTCAGTATCACCACCACCACCACCATCATCACCACCGTCACCACCATCATCATCATCATCATCACCACCATCACCACCATCATCATCACCACCATCACCACCACCATCATCATCACCACCATCACCACCATCACCACCATCATCATCACCACCATCACCACCACCATCACCACCATCACCACCATCATCATCACCACCATCACCACCACCACCATCATCACCACCATCACCACCATCATCATCACCACCATCACCACCACCACCATCATCACCATCACCATCACCATCATCATCACCACCATCACCACCATCATCATCACCACCACCATCACCAACATCATCACCACCATCACCACCATCATCATCACCACCATCACCACCACCACCATCATCACCATCACCATCACCATCATCATCACCACCATCATCATCACCACCATCACCATCACCACCATCACCACCATCACCATCACCACCATCACCACCATCACCATCACCATCACCACCATCACCATCACCACCATCACCACCATCACCATCACCACCATCACCACCATCATCATCACCACCATCACCACCATCATCATCACCACCATCACCACCATCACCACCATCACCATCACCACCATCACCACCATCACCATCACCGCCATCATCATCACCACCATCACCACCATCATCATCACCACCATCACCACCATCATCATCACCACCATCACCACCATCATCACCATCACCATCACCATCACCACCATCACCATCACCACCATCACCACCATCATCATCACCACCATCACCACCATCATCATCACCACCATCACCACCATCACCACCATCACCATCACCACCATCACCACCATCACCATCACCGCCATCATCATCACCACCATCACCACCATCATCATCACCACCATCACCACCATCATCATCACCACCATCACCACCATCATCACCATCACCATCACCACCATCACCATCACCGCCATCATCATCACCACCATCACCACCATCATCATCACCACCATCACCACCATCACCATCACCACCATCACCATCACCGCCATCATCATCACCACCATCACCACCATCATCATCACCACCATCACCACCATCATCATCACCACCATCACCACCATCACCATCACCACCATCACCACCATCACCACCATCACCATCACCGCCATCATCATCACCACCATCACCACCATCATCATCACCACCATCACCATCATCACCATCACCACCATCACCACCATCACCACCATCATCACCATCATCATCATCACCATCACCACCACCATCATCATCATCAGCATCACCATCTTCATTTCTAGAAGCTCTGCAGCATGAGTATCCCCATGATGATCATCCCCATCACCACCCTTGATGTCAATGAAGCATTTTATTCCAATGTATTCACTCATTTTAATCTGGGTGGGAGGTCAGGTAGGGATTAAACCTACTCATGTTATATGACATGAAAACTAAAATCCAGATTACTAATTTTCCTTGCCCAAGACAGACGTGGGCAAGGATAAAACCCAGCTACCTCTCTTTTGATAGAAGTGAGACAATGGAGATGTGATCTTTGGGAAATAATGAGGTGATCAAATGAGAGGGGGCAGGAAAGTGAAGGAACAAGAAGAAGAGGAGTTGAGGCCATAGAGAAGCGAGGCTCAGATGGGGACTCTGGGTTTTGTACCTCAGAGTCTGGTTATCTCCTGGCCTTAAAATTTGCTTGGAGGTACTCCTGGAGTTTCAAGGAGTCCATGCAGTTTCCCATAAACAAACTAAAAATAAATAGGGGTGCTGGATGGTTTTGCTATTGTGATTGCTGTATTCTAAGCTGGTAACTCTAAACTGCAGGGCCTTAGCTTTCATGCACAGAATAGTGTTTCTTTTTCTTTCAGGTACACAATGGTATTTGCAAAAGAGATAAATATGGGAGCGATTTTGGCTGCACTCTTTGGAAGGAAAAATTATCTTTTCTCATCTGTAAGCCATATGCAGTAGCCATCCCAGAGCCATGAATCATCCATTGGAGGAAAGGGAGGAGAATAGAAAATTAAACGTGACTTATGCTTTTTTCTAATTGAAATCAAATACAAAATTCAATCTCCCGTGCATGGCCATGTTCACATTTAAATGTGACCAGAGTATGTTGACTTGGTTTTTCTGGATAGAAGATACTTTCTTCGTCAAGCCTCTCCAGTGACAAAGGAGACTTGGCTTAGTGGCTCACCCCCTCAGTCACAAGCATCATACCAGAGTAGGCATCGGAAAAAACCCAGACCTTAAATGTATCAAATTTGCTTTTCTTTTCAGAACCAGGAGCTTTTCAACCATTTTGCCAAACGGACTCTTAAAAGTCCTCATGATCCCAAGGTGAGACCTCTGCCCTTTTGACTCAGAGAATTTCATTCTACTGTTATAAAGAAGGGTATATAAATGGTTTAAGAGAGAGAGGGATTTCCCTGTGTTTATTTCCCAGGTGAAAATGGCCTATTTACTACTGGCTAACCATATTAAAAAATGCATTTGTTTGTCATATTTATGTGAGGATGCATGCTTACTAGCTTTCTTTGGAAGAAGCACTGAAGCTATTGACGTGCTGGGTTTATGAGGACAGGTAGGAGACGGGAAATGGAGAGTCGAGTATGATTGACCATCTGAATCCACGTACATCTTACCCTTCTCTACATCTTCTCTAAAGAGAGGAGGGGAGGACGCGGCAACAGCCATTCTTAGTAGATTGGTATCTTTAAAGCTCTCTTAGAACCAGATATGTATTCCTATGTCTAAATTATAAAGCCGCTCCTTACCTAGCTGCCATTGAACTCCAGGAGAGAACGTGTTCTTACAAGGAAACCATAAAACCCTGGGGAGGCACTTCCCTTAGGAATGATTCTTGCCAAAGCCTAAAAGCCAGGTGAGAGGAGGACGAGAAGGCAAAGAGATGTACAGATGAGACTCCAGATGTTCTCAATCCCGCCTTCTTTAAGCATATTTTGGAAAGGATCCATGCCTGAGCCCTACTCTCCTTCTGAGCCAATGGGTTGGAGACGGAGCTGTGCCTTGAACAACCCCCTGGCCGAAAGTGAGGTGGAGCTGGTGAACACCCATGTCCTCCTTGGCTCCTTTCATTACAAACGCCACCCACATGCGCTGGACACACCGCACACCTTCGGCACCAGCCCAAATCCATTCTCTTCCTTCTGTGCGTGTGTCTGTGCATTTTGATCTATATCTTCTTTTACTTTGGTATTGAAAAGTATATCTATTGCCGTCTGTTCAATTTCTCTTATCTAGGGGGAAAAATAAACACATTTGTAAAGCTGTTTTTCGGAATTTGGAAAATCAGCCCATCCCTTGCCGGGAGTGGTGAAAACAGGAGCATCTGTACTCCCTCTTAGGTACCATCTTCTATTGCAAAAAAAAAAAAAAAATCCTGCCCCACAGACAGAATTCTCCAAAATCTCTCCAACCTGGGTCTTTCTTCTGACCTGAGAAAGATACTCATGGGCTTGCAGGGTGAGGGTGGGGACAGACAGGACCAACACAAACAGGCGACAGAAACCCATGAGTTAGATTGCATTAAGCTTTATAACAACACAGTTTTCATTGAGTGGGAGAAATGACAGTTTAGTAACAGCTGAGCAGGTTCGACTCCCCCCACCCCACGCTCTTACAAATTTCAAATTTTACTAGAACGATTCCTGGTTTGGGTGATCTGTGAACAAGTGCTTTGATGTCAGATGCCGCATTTGAATCAAATCAGGCTCATGGGAAGGGTCACTTTGTTTGGCAGCCCTTGATGGGGGTGTCTGCAGACAGCCCTTGCCCTCCCCCACCCCCCACCCCCTAAACTGGAGCTGATAAATGGAATCAGCCCTTGTGCTCTTGTCCCATATGTGCCATCTCTGGAGAAGGATAATGAATCATGAGATGACCCTGTGGGGGTGGAGGCGGGAAAAACCAGAAGAACAGTCAGTGACCCCTGCCCCCACGGCATCGTGAAGGGTGATTCATAACAAAAAGACATGCTGACTCTCTGGTCTGTGCCTCTCTGGGGGACCCTAGGGGACAGAGTCCATCCCAAAAGCATGCCTCGGGACCACAGTGCTTTGGGGGGAGAGGGTCTTTAGTTTAAGGAGACCTCCCACCAAAGAGGATTGGATTTCTTCTTTCTCCCTAAAATGTGCCATTCGTCTTTTGCCAACACCAGAGTTTTGGACTTGGCTGTGATCACAGGGCTCTGAGAGAAGGCTTGTGGGCTGGATTTTCTCACACGAGGACGTATGCTAAGCTTCCCACAATCCAGGATGCTCACAATGAGAGGGATCCTTAGCAGGGAGGCCCCCAGGGATGTTTGCTAATTTTTTTGGAAGGGGAGGGCGGGGTGAGGAATGTTTGTGCATGCCTCTGTCTTCGAAAGGCGGGGAAGAAGAAAATCAAGGGCCTGTGGGATGAGAAGACTAGACATGCCTTAGAGGGAGGACTCAGCTCCCCAGGAGGCCTGAGGGTCTCAGGCACACACCACATTCTGGAAGAAGTCCATCCAGAGGTGAGCCTCTGCCAGGTACAGGTCTAGAACCCAGGTTTCCCCCAACTAAGAGCACCCCATGAAGTAGATCTTTCTTTTTGTCGTTCAAATAAACATTTATGGCACTGTCTTTGATACGGAGAGGTACCAGACTCCACTAGGTGGTAGAAGGTAAGAATGAATGGTGGGTTCTGTGGCCATCTGGTCAACCAGATACTGCGGCTCAGATAGGCCTGGTTCCTCCAGGGGGTTGCTGTAGGATCCACCCCTCCACCTAAGCCAGCAGCCCTGGGAACACTCCCAACTGGAAGAAGGGGATCTACTGGGTGGCTGCAGACCCTGGGGGATCTAGGCCCCCCGCTGAGGAGCCTCCTTGCCATTCACCTGCCTTCCCTCCCCAGCGCTATCGTCTCATTTGTCCCCCTCTTCCTGCTCCCATTGGAAATCCTGGCCAGTCATTTGGTAGAACATCATGTTGAAGGGTTTGTAGAATTTCCGCAGTCTGTGGATGACGTCGGGGTCTATGCGGGGATGAGTCCGACCTTTGCTCTTGCCCAGGCACCTGGGGGCACTGCTGTCCTCTGGCTTCTTGAGGCAAGGGAACCCCTTGGTTTTGTTGAAATAGAAATGTTTCTCGGTCACCACGCGCTTGAGGCCCAGGAAATCCTGCACCTTGGCCATCTCCCCCGCGGGGTCCACGATGAGCCGCTCCCCGCTCACGAAGAGGATCTGGGAGAGCGGGAAGTACTGCAGCCAGTTCTCCAGGTGCAGGGCGTAGATCCCGATGCGGATGGCGCTCCAGGACGCGTCGATGAGGCCCAGGGTCCGGTTTTTGAAGGCCAGCACCTCGAAGGTGGGGATCTCGGGTTTCTTGGACAGCGTCTGGGTGTAGTCGGAAATGGCCCTGGTCACGGGGTTTCTCACCACCACGATCAGTTTGATGTCCTTGGCCATGGAGTGGATGCGCTTGGGAGCCTCGTTGGTCACGAAGTAACTTGGGGTCTTCTCCATGGTTATCTGCCCCTCCACCGTCTTGGGCATCACGTTCCTGGAAAAAGGAAAGAGAATGGTTATTCCAATCTAGAAATACTTTAATTTTTTTTTTAAATGTATGACAAGAGGAACCTCGTGAGAAGCCACCAAATAAAATGATAAGCACTTGGGGGTTCTTTGGATTTACATGTCCCAACTACAGTCTTGACTATGTCATTATCCCAAGAGGCCGCGGAGACTCCCACATTCTTTTCTGAGAACCTTATACCCCTGGGTTTAAATTGCTTTTCTACCTCTTACCAGTTATGTTTAACCTAGATATGCCCTTAATTTCTCTCCATATTAGTCTTGTAATCTCCGAAAGGCAGATAATGATAGCACTGGCTTCACACTGTAGTGTAAGGATTAAGGGAGATAATGTTGGAAAAGCATTTAGCACAGAATCTGTCATGTACAAGAGCTTAATAAATTAAGGATCTTATTGTCCTAGGGGCTTTCAGAAAATGTTTGAGCTCAACAAGACCTCCGGGATTATCTAGTCCAGGCTTGGAACTACTTTCCACCTCTTTCTTTTTATGTGACTCACAGCAAAGAAGGATTTACAGTCTTTAAATAGTTGAAATAAACACATAATAATAATAATAATAGTGATGATGATGATGACAACGATGGTGGTGCTGATAACAAAATAATACTCTGTGGTCCATGAAAATTATACAGGATTCAGATTTTGATGTTCATTGATAAATCTTCACTAGGACACACTCACTCTCATTCCACGTGCTATGGCTGCATTGGGGCCATTACACCTGAGCTGACAGGTGCAACAGAGACCTTGTGGTCCACAAAACCTAGCACACTGATTGTATGGCCCTTACATAAAAAGTGTGCTGACCCCTGACATTGTCCAAAGGCGTTATTGTACAGATGAGGAAACCGAAGGCCAGGAACAGGGAATGGACACAGGAATCAGAAAGGTTTTGTGACCATAGCGATTGGAATTTTTCTCTGGTTCTTATTAACCTCATTCAAACAATCTTAAAGCTTACCTCAAGTTCAGTTGACAATAAAATGACATATAGGGCGAAAGCATCTAATATGGGTCTGCTTCAATAAGGAGGATTTTCTTCTTCCTTTTGCTCCCAAGTTTGTCCAGTGAGCCCCAGACAGATCCTGCTCTAGTTACATCTGGAATG
The DNA here is from genome assembly GCF_964194105.1 of Spermophilus citellus. Lineage (NCBI taxonomy): Eukaryota > Metazoa > Chordata > Mammalia > Rodentia > Sciuridae > Spermophilus > Spermophilus citellus. The sequence continues at coordinate 18,750,360 of NC_138187.1, read as the reverse complement.
TCCCCCTACGCCTCATGCTAAAGGTTTGGTCACTAGATGGTGGAACTATTGGAGGGGAGTGGAGCCTTTAAGAGGTGGGGCCTGGAGGGAGAATTTAGGTCATTGGGGGCATGACCTTGAAAGGGCTATTGGGAACCCAGCCCCTTCCTCTCTTTTACCTATTTGCGTACTGGGGCCAGTAGATGAATGGGTTTCTTCACCATGTGCTCCTTCCATGATATACTGTGCTGCCACAGGCCCAAAAGCAACCAGAACAATCAACCGTGGACAGAAACCCTCTGAAACCATGAGCTGAAATAAACCTTTCCTCTTGTTGATTATCAGAGGCATTTGCTACAGTAATGGAAAACTAAGTAATATAGATTCCACACCACTGCCTGTGTCTTTTGGTTTCTTTGACAAGGGTGCTTCTCCCTATTGGCCACCTCTTCACCTGTTTACCTTCAGAATGATGTCATCTTATCTGACTCCAAGATATTAAAGGGGTTTAATGCCATCCCCCCAAATCCCAATGTAGCAGGCCTGTCTGTGATAAAATGAGGCTCAGGATCCTATGAGGCAGTCAATTTGCTGTAGGCATATGTAGACCAGAATTAATTGACGATGAACCTGTTCAATACCTGTTGGTACCGAGAGCCATCTGCCACCAGGAGCTCCATTAAGTCTATTCACTTCTGAGCCTTGCACCAAAGTGGTACATTTAGGATTACACAAGACCTCTTTGTTATGATGACATGCTTTTAAATGTCTCAGCTAATAAAACTTAATACAGACGAAGATCCCTTAGCTTCTCCTACCATAATTAATTTTATTTACTATCGCACGTGTGGAGGGAGAAGGCCTTTTCTTTTATCTCTAATTCACATGCTCTGTCAATAATTAATTGCTGTTGGGTTTTTGAGCTTTCGAAGCAAGCACTATTATTAAGCCAGAGGAATTTGCCTGCTAGAGAAATTCACATAGAGCCAGACCTTGTTAGTGTATAGTGGTAGGGCAGTGCAGAGTTTTCAAACCAAAGCCATAGCCCTGATCGTGAATAATCAGACTTGTCGTGGGATGACATATTCTCCAAAGTATTTGGGATGTCTTCATGTTTGTGTGCTGGTTTGGTCCTCATCAGATTTAATCGTCTCCTTTGGAGACATGGGGTTAAGAAACACAGCCTTGGGAATCAGATTTGCCTGACTTCAGAGTTCTGATGATCCCTGTCTCCTGGGTGAAGTTACTTACCCAACATTTGGGCTTCCATTCCTCACCTAAAAACAGGCTAATCCTGGTCCAGTCTCAGGACTGGAATAAAGATTCAATGTGGGAGCAGACAAGGCACTTAGGATGGCATCAAGTCATGCCAGAATTTCTATTGAACTTAAGCCAGCTATCCAAGATCATTTTCATAGCAATTCTTAGAAGGAGGGCAAATAATTTTCTTTTCCCCTTTTGGTGCTAGGGATTGAACCGAGGGCCACTTAACCACTGAGCCACATCCCCAGCCCTTTTTTGTATTCTATTTTGAGACAGGGTCTCACTGAGTTGCTTAGTGCCTCCTGGCTAAGTTGCCAAAGCTGGCCTAAAACTCATGATCCTCCTGCCTCAGCCTCCCAAGCCACTAGGATTAAAGGGGTATGCCACTGTGCCTGGCTAGATTTTTTTTTTTTTTAATATTTGACCAAATAGAAAAGATAAACTCAGGGACAATTTTTTTTAAATGTAAATTCTGATTCAAGCCAATGTCATTAGCTGGACTTCTGTATTTAGATGCTGGTAACCAACCATTAGTTCAGGCTAACTATAAGGAACGCATCCACATCTTATTTCTGCTTTAATTGCAAAGATCAATCCCTTATTTTATTATGGAATTTATACCGTATTATAAACATATTAATTTGAAGTTGATGTAAAAAAAAAAATCAGAACTGAAAAGAACTATTTTTACACTGCCCGTTCCAGATTTGGGTCCCCTGGAGGAGGTATTTTTGCGTGTTAGTTTGGCTTTCTTTTTCTTTAGCACAGGAGTGGCTGCTCGCTACTGTCACATCCATTCTTTGCCACTCATCTCTCAGACCTCAGAGCATGCTTTACACTGAGCTCCATTCAAAGGCACCTCCTTTTTACTTCAGCTAATTGACAATCTGTCAAGATCTCCGTGGATCTGGAGTCTGGTATGTGCAGCATCTGAGAGGAAATGGTACCCGACCTGTAAGTCAGTGGGTATTGGCGGGTAAGCGTGTGTCTGGCTCAGGGCAGGCCCCGAAGGCCCAGTGAAGACAGCAGAAGGAAACCAAGGGGCCTGAGTGGCTTTGACTATCACGCTACAGACAACGTGCTCAAAGCATGTAATTTGCCAGGGCACTAGTAGTAAGACGGTGTCATGGCGCCAAGATCCAACTGCTAGGGGCATGAATTACCCAGGTTACTTTGCCAGTAAGATTTCTAGGAGCTGTTTAAAGTCTACAAAGGTGCAATTTCCCCTCTTCCTAAAACTCATTTATTCCATAAATAATCCCTTATCATTAGGGGAACAGTGAACAAAATAGACACGGTCCCTTCCTTCCCAGACCTACCAACCTGGCTGTCACTTTGGATGAAAGCAGAACTTCTTTCTCTTCTTTGGTAATGCTGGGGATTGAACCCATGGCCTTGGGCATGCCAGGCAAGTGCTCTACCGCTAAGACTCATCCCCAGCCCAAGTACAATGCTCTTTGTAGTACTACGTAATTAACTGTTATATTCAACAAAGCAGGCATTATTATTATTCCAGAGAAGGAAACAGGCTCAGAAGTGAAAGATACTTTCCAAGGCCTCGCCCAGTGCGTCTTCTGTTTTTGACGTTCAATGGCTAGGCAAAACTGACTCCATACCAGCGTTAGTGCCTAACATCAGTTCCTGGCAATTAGCAGAAATTCAAAAAAATATGCATCTATTGAATGAATGGGTGAAATTGATCTGTCTCCTGGGTTTTTTTCCCTAATATTTATTTTTAGTTGTAGTTGGACACAATACCTTTATTTTATTTATTTATTTTTATGTGGTGCTGAGGATCGAACCCAGGGCTCAGTGCTCCACCGCTGAGCCCCAGCCCCGGCCCTCTCCTGGGTCTTAGCTGTGACTGGTGTAGGTTTCTGATCTTCCTGTTCTCCTGCCTCATCCCCTTATCGAGGCCTCGGATCCAGCAATTATTTCCACACCTCCTGGTCTCCCTCTTCCTATTAGATGGGAGCAGACATCTCTCCTACTGGAGAAGACCAACCTGTCCACCTGGCTTCAGATCTCGTCCCCCTCCATCTTCTCCAGAATGATCCACACCCCAATCTCTCTTTTCTCCCCTAGGTTTTAATTAAGTTCTTCTCAACTGCACCTGACATTTCAACAGGTCCATGTTGTTGTATCTTGGGGTTCTCAAGGAATAGGAAACAGACCAGGAATTCTAGTGTGGGGGGGTGAGCCACAGCGAGGCAGCTAGAAACAAGGTCAGGAAAGATGGCGGGGAAGAGGTCGGGGAGGGATTGACCGGCCATGAGGAAGACACTGGAATATGTTTTCCTAGATGTACTGAGAGGTCATTGAAGAATATTGAACAGGAGCCTGTTACATGATTTACATTTAATGTTTTTTTTTTTTTTGGATGCTGAGAAACGAGAGCAATGTGGTGAGGGCAGAAGGAAGCAGCCTGCTCACAGCGACCACCTCAGGAAATCAGGGGAGACGTGGAGGGGCCCTGGGTGAGGGTGGCCAGGAAGACATGGCCAGAGGACGTGCTTTTAAAAAAAAATGCCAACAGACCTTAATGATGGGTAGGATGTGGGTTCCAGAGAAGGAGAGGTGTCATGGACGATTCCAAGAGCACTGGACAGAGCGGAAGGCCACGTGGAGGAGTGGTTTACCCAGGTGTGAAAAACCAGAGAAACCAGCAGCTCTGGGCAGGGGGGACCAAGCCTCACTTTGGAACTGTAACAGGAGGTATCAGCTACACCCTCCGCCAGGGGTGGCATTGAGTAGTTATCTGGACACCAGAGTCTCTAGAGGGGACATGACATTTGCCTATTGGGGGACTTCTCTCAAATAGGAAAGGTGTTTAGATGCTGGCTGTACGATTTTATTTTTTAATTCCTTTACAAAGATTTTCACTAACTCCCCCACCACCATTTTTACAGTGCTAGGAATTAAACCCAGGGAACCCAGGGTTTCCACCACCAAGTGACCCTGCTGGCTTCTCTTTTTAATTCCCCAAAGTCCTTGAGATCTACCCACATTAGAGCTTAGATAATGCCCTCCTGTGATCTGTTCCTGGGTCCTGCATGATTAGTATCAGCTCTTGAGACCATAGGTATGGTTTTGTCCACCTTGACGTTCCCGGTGCCTGATGGGACATCTGCCATATTGTACCATAAGGCTTTGTGGTTATCGATTGAATAAATGATTGACATGGTAATGAAGACATGGTCCCTGGAAATCCGGAGGGTGGAGGCAGATTGGAGGACAAGGCTCCCCCTCCCCCCCTCCCGCCCAGCCTTTCCACGCACGGGGCTCAGCCTGTCTGCGTTTTTGCCGTGCCTGTCTGAGACCATGCACTGCAGCGTGGATGGATCATATGGTGAGAAAATACCGCATCTGGGCTTGGAACAGCTCGTTAACAGTATCTCGGGCGCTCAGAGCAGCCGCGACATCAGCGTCAACACACAGCCCTGAAGCGAGAATCATTCTGCAAGATGGCACAGATGCTCTCACAGGCCCAAATGTTTATGAGACAGGATCTAACTGTGTCGCCCTGTCCCCGTCCCCCCTCCCCCCACAGTCCCACTGCCACGGGTCCCTGGCTAAGCACAACCCCATTCATACACAGGTCAGCAGTATCAGCAGACTCAAGGGAAACCAGAACAACCCAGTTAGCATGCAACCCAGACTGTGTGCTGCCATTAACCGAGTGCTCACTCTGTTTCCCCGTGAAGAGTTCAAGTTCTAAGTCCGGAATGACTTCCATAAGCTCCTTCAGATGTTGGATTCCCCTGCCTCGTGGATAAGAGCAGAGACTCAGCGCCTGTCGGACTCTGTTTGAATCTACTTATTAGCTGTAGGATCCGGCACAGGTTACTCATTCCAAGCCCAGAGGGTCACCAACTTAAAATGGTCTGACTTAACCATGTTTCAACTTTATAAAAATATGAAAGCAATGTTCAGTTGAAACCATGCTTCGAAATTGGAATGTGGATCGTTTTTCTGGGCTAATGATGTGTAACACAGTACTTTCTCTTTGGGGATGTTGGCCAGGCTGATCTTGAACTCCTGGGTTCAAGTGATACTCCTGCCTCAGCCTCCTTAGTAGCAGGAATTACAGACGCACCCACTGCACCTGGCTACGATACTCTCTCTTGATGTTTATAGCAGCTCCCAGGCTGTACATAGGACCAGGCAGGGAAACAAACCAATGTTCTAGAGGGTTCTGTGTTGCTGATCTGTTGATGTTCAGCAGATTAGGCAAATCAAATGCACTTTTGACGCTGATATTCAATTTACAATAAATGTTATGGAAACACCACCCCATCATAATTCGAGGAACACCTGCAATTTGTATCTGTTTCAATATTTGGAAATCAAGTATCCTTCTCATCGAGAATGCATGAGAACTAAATTAAAATGTAGAGAATGTCTTAAATATAGGAGGTTCTCAGTACGTTAACTGTTAATCTTTCTTCCTTTCTTCCTTTCTTTCTTTCTTTCTTTCTTTCTTTCTTTCTTTCTTTCTTTCTTTCGGGATCAAAATCAAATCCAGGGCCTCACACACCCCCAAACAAGTGTTCTACTCCTGAGCCCCAGCCCCAACCCAGCTGTTAAGTTTTAAATCAACTCTTTGATGAAAGTACCATTATTATCCCCACTTTAGAGGTTGGGAAGCTGAGGCCCAGTGAGATTGATTTGTTTGCCCCAAACCAGAAAAACAGAGTCCAAATTCAATCCCGAGGGCTTGAGCTCTTGGATACCACCTGACGGTATCTACCCAGAGTACAGAACATGATCGGTGCCATATGCCTGGCCCAAGGTCACTCTGCCAGTAGGGACCAAACTGGAAACTGAAAGAGAGACTCATGAAGTGAAGTCTCAGGCTGTCACTGACTCACCACTGGGACGTCAAGAACTCAGGCCAGGATCCCCAGGAATTCTTGCCAGATAGAGCTACATCATTCAATTTGTAATAAGTCTCTGGAGCCTCCTCCGCTGAAGCAAATGGCCATCATGAATGCCCAGGGAGAGAGCGGTCAACCGCATGAGATATAAATGTCCCGTGCTCTCTGAAAGGGTTAGTGGCGGAGCTCGCCTTTGGCTTGCGTGAATCAGAGGTACGTGGGCACCTTACATTTTCCCCCAATGCACTATCCAGTGGGATAAATGATGCATAAATTAGCAGTATTTTCCGAGCCCTCCCGAGAATGGCACTTAGAGCAAGCCCAGGAAGCAGGGCCAGCCCCTCTGTCTGGGGGAAAGGATCGCACTTGGAAATTCACTCCCATCACCACCGGCTCCTTGCTACATGCCAAGCAGGACAATTTCACACGCCATCCTGATGAAACCTTACTGCGACTCGCTGGGTGCTTGATAGGAGTGTGAAATCAGAAAGAAAAGGAATCCTGCCCAAGAGCTCAGCCAGGACTTGGCTCTGCCCCGCGACGTTGGGAACTCCAGCAAGCCTTCCGACCCCCGAATCATGGATCCAGAACTTTCTGTAGGCAGAGAAGTCCAGCCATTCAAAAGCCTCAATTTTATAGAGAGATCCAAGAAGAGAGGCCTGAACAGGGGCTAAGGCTCTCCGCCAAAGTAGAGCTGAGAGTCTCCAGCGACTGTTCTGACTTAACAACCGGGGTTGCTGGATGAATTTAGAACAGGGACTCTCTCTCTCCCTGGACCTCCAATTCCTGCACAGTGAAAAAGGCTCCATTAATAGTCTTTCCCTCATTAATTCCACCGAAGACTTATTGATGCTTATTATGCACCAGGTGTTGGGCATATGTTAATGATAAGGCTTGCATGGTCCCTGCCCTTCAACAGACTCTGCCTTCTTAGAAAGGAAGGCTGGGAGATTCCATGCCACAGAGTGGCCTGGGCTTCAGACAGGACGTCTCTGTTCCAGGCAGGAGTATCTTTTCAAATAGAAACGTCTCTGCCCCGTCTGCCTTGCTGGGTCACCTACAGAGGGTAGAAAGGCAGGCGGAAGAAAAGGAGTAAGGGAAAGAGAGAGAGGGAGAGGGGGAAGGAGCCAGACTGGCTGCACAGATTCCACAAAGAACCATCAGAGAAGGCGAAGGAGAGGTTTCAGGTTGGAGTGACCCAGGGTCACACTGTGGAGAGAACTGCAAACTCGGGCCTCATGGTGTTCCTTGTTTTAAACGTGTGTAATTTCCTATGTGCCTAGGACCAGTCCTCAGTGCATTTCACCTTTCTGTCTGTCCACAAAGCACTAATAAATAAAATCTATTAATAAATAGAAAAGGGAGTCATGGAGTCGGGGAAAGGAAACAGAGGGGGAAGAGAAAGGGGAATTATTAGGGACTGAATTGGAGCCCATTATATCCCAGGCTCATATGATGATGTCAAAAGGAACCTCAAGATTATGAACAAATAAAAGAGTTGTGCCAGGCATGGACAGATATTTTAGACTCAGGAATTTATCGGAGACATGTCATTGAGGCCACAAGGGCATGAGTCCTGTGGAAACAGGTGAAGAAAGTAGATGCTAATATTTTCCCTGGTATCAAGCAACAGAGAAGTTAAGCAACTTGGCTGAGCCCACACAGCTTGCAGGCGGCAGAGCTGAGATCTGAAAATCGACCACAATTCAATGTGACAAAGGGAGAGAAAGCTTCCAAGACCAGCTGGAGCCTAAAGGTCAGGGTCAGGGCAGCGGTCTCAGGTGGAGGAACCGGCATGCCTACTCAGAGAGAATCCCTGGCCCCAGCAGACATGAATTAGAGTCGTGAGATTTGGCGGCTGGGAGGTGGCTGGGATCAGCAGTATCGGGGAGCACTGGGCTTGACGGTGTGGGTATCCCCAATGGCGGAAGGGTAGGGCTGAGTTTGAGGGCTTAGGAAGGGAGTTAGAAGACTCAAAGAGAACGGAACGTGGTGGGATGATATTCTGACCACTTACAGATTCTGGTGACCACGGGAGAAACTCTCCTGGGTTTGGTCTCCCCTTCAGAGATCCATCTGGAAGAAAAGACCAGGGGGTCCATGTCTACCCCTGGTCCCCGTCACACAACCTCTCCACCAAGGAGGGCGGCCCCTCTTCCGTTCCCCAGGGGTGGCTAACTTTTTTTTTTCTCCTGGGGGAAGAGAACAGTTTCTCTGTTTTATGAACTTAAAAAAAAAAACCCACAGAACGCCCCCAAACAAGACCATTTGTAACCTTGACGTCACCAAGATCGAGGTCTCACCCAGGACTCCACAATGTCACCCCTGTCAATGTTCAGGATGGATCATTCTTTATAGTGGGCACTGCAGGGTTCCGAGTGGCATCCTTGGCCTCTCCCTTCAGATGACAGTGTCATCCTCAAGTCAGGACAACCACAAATGTCCCCAAGGAAGTGCAAATTGACCCTCACTGACAGCCACTGGTCTAACCAAATTGCCTGGACTTGAATCTGGGTTCTGCACTAAGAGGTGGGACTCTGGGCACGTTAACTAACCTCTCTGTGCCTCGCTTTCCTAATGGATAGAATGGAATGATGATGATGATAATCACAACCTGTAATCATCATCTAATATATGATTATATATATATAATTATCATCATTTATATATATATATATATATATATATATATATATATATATCACATAAGATTGTTTTAAAAATTAGATCAGTGGCTGTCTGTTGTTTAAAAATGAGTCCGTGTGCATGGCACTGCATCAGTTTAATTTGCATCACTATAACAAAATATCTGAGGCCAGGAAACTTACAAAGAGAAGCTTATTCTAGAGGCACAGGTTGAGGAGTTGAGTCTGGCAATGGCCTTCTTGCTCTCAGAATCTCAATGTGGTGCGACATATCACATAGGAAGAGACGGGAAGCATGCACGCTCCCCTGTCGCTTGGTCTCTCTTTCTCTTTATGAAGACACCCGTTAATCCATCACGGGAGTTGCCCCTTGGAAACCATCTAATCCTAATCACCTCCCAACTCTCAACACCATCAGCAGATGACGTTTCCACCTCTAAGTGCCTCAAAATGGATATTAAATTTCAATTTCAACATATAAATTTGGGGGGCACACACTCAAAATGCATCCAGACCCCAGCAGGTGCCTTGGTTGCCTGCTACACAGGAAGCCCTATCTAAGCCTTGGCTACCATGACGGCTCTGAGTGATGCTTCACCTCTGAGACAATCACCCCCTTGCTTCCTAGAGGCTCCATCTGGCTCCCGGAAGGGTGACTATCTGAGATCCCCGAACACAATGCCCTGGCTATGGGAGAATGTGGGGCGTGGACGGGTGCTGGTGCGGAGTCTGTGAGGACCATGTGGCCTGGAGAAGGGGGAGCCACCAGCTGAGCCCTGGCAAAATGACCAAGAGGCCAGGATAGAGAAGATGCCCTGGACCACATTTTTGTTCCATCTGGGGGGCAAGTTAGGAGGAATCCATGCACCAAAAGGCAGCAAGACACAGAGGGCCCAGCAGTCTGGATGTAGACACAGGAATCCAAGAGTCGGCTGCCTTTCTGGGTATAATATGGACAGAGAACTGGATTTTCTTTATATTTTTTTCCTGATGATTCTGCTAAATCAAAATGAGTACGTGTAAAGTTCCGAAGCCGTCATCCTAAACGGATAGGGGAAGTGGGTAGGTTATCAGTAGAACCAACAACCAACAAGGAAAGGAGAGGGAGTGTGAGAATCTTTTCCTCTCCGAGAACTATTTGGAAAAATGGTATGTGTTGCCTTTTGAGGACCCAATATCTTGAGCCACTCTTGGATGGATCTTACCACCAGGGATCAGAAGTCAAACATCCTACCTATCCCATGAGACAACTCCTTCTTTGTGGCCAGAGACACTATAAATGACAAATAATAATGGAAAAAAAAGAGAGAGAGAAAGACCCTGTTCATGGCTTTACCATCTCTGTCGCGGGCTGGCTCACGGCTTTCCAAGGTAGGTCTTGCTCTTTCCAATGAGAATAATGAGGACGTCACAGGTTTGCATCTGCTCCAATGGTGCCTTCACCTTAATGGGCAGGAGCTACTCAGCTGTGGGACCAAAATATCTGATAAGAACAACTTAGAGGAGGGAAAGTCTATTTTGGTTCATGTTTCCAGAGGTTCAGTCCATGGTGGGCCAGCTCCATTGCTGCAGGCCAAAGGTGAGGCAGAACAACATGGCGGAAAGAGGTGTCGAAGAGCACTGCTCTGTTCATGGTGGCCAGTAAGGAGAGCAACAGAAGGGACCACAGGGAAGATGAATCCTTCCAGGGCATGGCCCCAGGGACCCACCTCCTCCAGCCAAGCCCCACCTGCCTACACCACTCAGTCTGTCCATCCAAACCAGGACGGGCTGGTTAGGTTACCGCTCTCACGAGCCGATCATTTCACCTCCAAACATTCCTGAATCCACACAGGTGCTCTGGGAGGGCACCTCAGATCCAAACCACAACACCAGCCATAATGTTAAGGCCCCCCACAACCCTATTCTTGGATCCACCCCCAAAGAGAAACTGGCCGGGGGTAGGGCATGGTTTTGAGGTATGTGGTACCTTCTCCAGAGCTCAGAAGAAGACTTAGTAGTCATCATGAGCCCCAGATGGCACAGCAATGCCACGCTCAAGACCTTCACTTCCGACACTGATAGCAGATGTCCATCTTGATCTCCTGTACTATATATATTTGTCTTCGTCGGATCAAAGCTTGTGAAATAACTTCATTTGTTAATTTAGCAACTACCGTGTGCCTGGCGCCGTGCTTATTAGAAGATAAAACACAGAGCAGGACTTTCCTCTAAGAAAGTTGTCACTTTCTGAAATAGAAAACCAGCGTGTGAGGAGACACTGCGGCTCTGGAGACGCAGACTGGTCCAGAGTTTCAGGATGGACGTCACTGGCTCAGGGTCCACTTGATTCTAGAGCTACACTCAACACCCGTAAAAGCTCCCCCAGGGCAGCCGCATCCTGACAGAGGTCCAGGGTTGAGGGTTGCGCTCCAGGGCGCCATCTCTGAATCACGCTTGCTACGAGCAACTCGCATCATGCTTCAATTCCTGGTTCTCTTGTCTGTAGATTGGAGACCAGGCCATCTCCGAGTTCATTCACAAGAAAAGAGATCAGGCACCCTGGCACAGAGCACGTACCGGTGAAGGTGCCTCTTGCTAACACAGAGCACACAGTAGGTACAAATGAATCTCTCTGTTGCATTGATTCTCAAGGATTATTACTGCTTGCCTTGGACATGCATCCCCTGTACGTGGTGACTCTAGTTCACAGAACCCCACCTCTCAAATGGGCATCGAGCCAGCCCACTCTAAGAACAGCCAACTGCTTCAATTAGGCACATAACGCCAGTGGGATGCCAGAACTCTCTTTCTCCTTATCACCCCAAGGAACCTAAGCATTTGGAAGCTTCATCGCAGGGAAGAGCTTGGTTCCAACGTAGGACCCCCCCCCCACTTCACACTGTGCCAATTGTGAGCGTTGGTTTTTGTAATCCCCGACCTCTCCAAGTGTGGTCACTGGTCATTAACAGCGACAGACCACCAGATGACAGAAACTAACTTTTCCATATCGTTTGAGTTAGAAATCACCTATGGGCAGAAAGCCACGAGGATTTTAAGACTCCTTTAAAATGCATTTGTGATGGAGTCATCACTGAATCTGCATTTTCTAAAGGTTTCTTTATCTGTGTGTGTGTATGTGTGCATTCATGAGATTTATTTTATGGATTTTCTTTATGCTCAATGCTTGGTCTCCATTAAGGGAAGCAGAAATCCTTTCCAAGAATTCTGAAGCTGATAGATTGGAAAGCACAGATCTCAGGCCACGGACTCTTCCTCTCCTCCTTTATCTTTTGTGATTGGACCATCCCCCTCCAGAGGTTCTAAGACAAAATATTCCTCGATTTCGAATGAACAAGATTATGGAAAACACTCGGCCTGCCTCCAACCGGGGAGCCCATCTGGAGTGCACGTCTCTGACACTTGATTCAAACACATTCAAAGTGTGTCCCTGTGCAGTCCGTCACACACCATCTTCTATTAGCTAGTTTATTATATTTTCTTTTCCTCAGGCTCAGTGTCTCAAAGGGCAGGTATGACAATTAAATAACAATGACAGAAGTGTCAGCGTGTCTGCCCAGGCACTTTGTGCTCACAGTTGAACAGACAGTGACACGAGAGAGCTTCTCTCAGGAAGCCCGGGCTCTGGGGCCTCTCTACCTCAGGCCTTCACATCCAGCTGGGTGTCAGCCCATCACGGTCTCAGAGAGGCTGCCAGCCCTCCTTCCTTCTCACCTGCATCCTGCTGACAGCCAGGCTCTGTTGGTTCTTGCAAGCTGCCCCTGCCATTTACGCAGGTATAAGCCCGACAGCCTCTAATCTCATGGGGCACCCCAACTCTCAGCCTCGGAGTCATGAAGACCCTGCTCTGAATGAAGGCAACCTGGCAAACTTTCCATTCCCTCTCTGCCTTTTCTTGGGCTACCTTTGGTTTGAGTCCACTTGCCCTTCGAAACAGCCCAGATCCTCTTGTTAAATGAATCATTAACTTTCCATACATACGGAGCCCCAGGTGATAAATTGATACAATTTGGAATGGCCAAATCCGGGTAATTAGCGTTTAGCATTTTCTTGGATGAGACGCTGTCAGCGGCTTGCCCAGGTGCAGTCATGGCCCCCGAGCACCATCTTCTGCCCGCTTAGGCAAGTGACCGTGGCGCCCTGGCTGCAGACTAGCACCCTCCTTCTGACATCTTGGTTCTAAATGACTTTGGGGAATCTACTTAGCCCCCTCTAACCTCAGCCTCCTCGGGATCCCCACCGAGACCAGCCAAGGCGCATGTTTTATGAGGTTCACCTGCACCTCGCAGGGGGCTCCTTATTGTTGCTCGTACCTGTGAAACCTGTCTCTTTGTGGTGCATTCTCAGAGAATGTCGGGTTAGGACCTGTGCAGATTGCAGGTCATTTAATTTTTACCTCTTGTGCATCCTTAAAAAGAACTTTGTTCTTTTGTAAATCACAGTCGTGTGTTTTTCCCTCATGGTTCAAGGAACCTGGTCGGCAAGGCGGGATGATGTGTTACTGAGAGCCTTTTCCTCCAAGAACGCCTTGCCTGGCTATGGACACTTGTACATGAAGTCCCAGGGCTTATTCCGTTCATCCATAGCAATGGCAGGTGTGAATGTTCTGTGAAGAACAAGGGTGTTTCACCATCGGGCTCCGTGCCAGCTCTAGAGTTTGGTTGCAATAGAGACCTGACACGGAAGGGAATTCATCCTCAGCTGACGGAATGCAGCCAGGAGTCCCCTTCCCCTGGACCTTGGACTTGGCTAGCAGGACAGTCTCTTCTACAAAATGCCCAGGCAAGAACCTTCTACCTTGCCCTTGAGCTGTTTCCTTCAGAAAGTTGCGTCCCTGAATCAGGAGCTCTCGTTTCAAGTGATGTAAAATACAATCATAAATTAATCAGTGCTTCCTACGGTGTCTGTATTTAGACCTGACTTTCACAGCTTGGGGTGCGTGAAATGCTCAACAGATTTTCAAACCAATCAATCGGATCCTAGAACAGATGGAGAAATGACAGATAGGACAGGAGGTGGGTGCACACCTAGAGAGACGCGCGCGTGCACACACACACACACACACACACTTTTATATTATCAGATACACATGCATATCAATCACCTATAGTCTGTCTCTCTCACACACGCTGCTGTTCCCTTAATTGGTCCCTTCTCCATATTATTCTCAGAGCAGATGCTGCCTCCCGAGCGCAATCCCCCACCCGGGGCACCCTGTCTCCAAGCACTGTGCTTCCCATCGGCCTCTTGTGTCCACTTCCTAGGGCTCACTGATCTCTGAGCTCATCTTGTCCATGGTCCATCTCCTCATGCAGCGTTGGTTTGCCAGTTCTCTTTCCTGGGTATCACTGTGTGTCCCTAAAGCATGCAGCTCCAAAGAAGGGAGGTGGGCGGGCTCTTTGGTAGATGGATTTGCTCTCTGGCACCGGGTAGGTCTCAATAAATATTTGCTGAATGAAGGAAGGAAATAGAGAAGGGAAGGAGAGCGGTTAGGCAGGAAGGAGGGAGGAGAAAAAAAATGAAAGGAGGAAGGAAAATAATGTGTGCTCAAAGAGAAGCACAGAATTATCCCCGGTGGGTTCCCCGACGCGGCACGTGATGGTACCCACCTCCCCGCCGCAGCCCCAGGACACCCACCCCAGTCATCCTCACCCAGGAAAGGCCTCCACCGCTGACCAGCTGGGTCCCAAACTGGAAGCCATCGCCGGCTCTTCCTTTCCTCGCTCACCCTGCAGCACCCCCAGCAAGCCATTTCCAGAATGTTGCTTCTATTTGAAAGACACGCTTCAAGGCTAACTCCTCCTCCCCATCACCCCATCCTTCCTCTGCCACATCCCTAGTCCACAGCACTGTCATCTCTCGCTGCCACTTGTCCTAGGGCCTGTTTCTCCCAGTTTCGTTCCTCACTGAGCAAGAGGGATTTTTTCCAAAAGCAGACACTGGCCAAGAACGAGGCAGTGTAGCCTAGTGGTCAAGAGCGTGGGCTCTGGTCTTGCGTGCCCTGCTCTGCACTCTAATTCTGCAACTTGTAGACTGGGATGCATGTCAGATAACCTCTTGGCGCCTCTATTTTCTATCTTGAATTTAATATGGGTAATAACGATGGCATTTTTTTTTTCCCATTGGAATTATTACTGTGAAGACTGGGTCAGCCGATGTACACAAAGACTATATGATAAATTGACTTGAGTGTTGGTGGTTGGGATTGTCTCACTCTGGGACTTGAATCCTTCCAACCATCTCTCGCCATATTAAAATAAATCGCCATACCCCTACTTGGGGTCTACTGGGCCCCTATGATAGGCCAACCCACCTCAAATTCCATTTCATCACAATTCTCTCTGTTCCGGAAAGCTCCTTCGTAGGGAGCTGACAATTGCTCTTCCCTTATTACAGAATACAGCACCCCCCAGATCCTCCCACAACAGATCTCCACTACATACCTCCATCCGTGAGGCCCCATGCAGACGCCACTTAGCTACAGGTGACTACACACATTGAAATCAGCTGAAATTAGAGAGACAACTTCTTTGCGATACGACCCACATTTCTCAGGCCCCCAGAGTACAAATGGCTAACAGGTGCTGCCCTGGAGCCACAGACAGGAGATTCTCATCATCCTGGAAAGTTCTATTACATGAGCCTGGATTCGACCATCCACTATAGCTTTTGAGACATCTACGTACCAGCTGAAAGTTCTCTCTCTCTCTCTCTCTCTCTCTCTCTCTCTCTCTCTCTCTCTCTCACACACACACACACACACACACACACACACACACACACTTGCTCACTTCATGCCTGAGCTAGTGGTACCTAAGACCCCATCTCTGTTCCCACGTGTTGAGAGGGTAGGAAACGCTGAGGGAGACTGGCCGGCCGAGGAGGCTGATGGTCACTCTTCCTCCTGGTCAATTCAGCTGACAATCCCTAAATCATAGATAAAGAGCGACCTCCATCCTCAACCACACATGTGGAGCACAGATTCCCCTGTCTCCTGCCCCTGGGAGGCCAAGTGGAGGGAGGGCTGACCTGGAATTTCACTGAAGGTCTCGGTGCTAGAGATGATGCTGGAGGTCAAGTTATGGGTCAAGGATAAGGTCCATGACTCGGGACAAGGGCGGGAGCTCCGTGTTGGGGCTTAGCCTGCCACCTCCTCAGAGACTGTTCTTTGGAGAACAAGAATCAAGCTGAGCCTACAATTTGTGCATCTTTGATTCTCCTGCAAGTGGATCCATGCCCTGAAGTCACCACACTAGTGATCACAACTCTGATGCCCATTAGAACTCCTTGGTCCACATAGCCAAGGATTCAGACTAAATTGATCTGTTGTCATCTCTCGAATTGAACTCAGGGGCACTCGACCACTGAGCCCCATCCCCAGCCCTATTTTGTATTTTATTTAGAGACAAGGTCTCACTGAGCTGCTTAGCACCTCACCATAGCTGAGGCAGGCTTTGAACTCATGATCCTCCTGCCTCAGCCTCCTGAGACCCTGGGATTACAGGCATGTGCTACTGCGCCCGGCTCCTCATATTTCTAAAACCTCCAGGGAATTCTAAGATGCAGCCATGATTTAGAAACACATCTCTAAATCAAATGCCCAGAAAGATCAGAATATCTTGTTATTCCACGGATGGATAAACAGATGGCTGGACCCAGATGAATAAATAAACAAGAACGATTAACACATCCTGATAACATGGGGAACTTCTTGATCTTTGATCTTGCACATACTCCATCATTTCCCCATATCCATATATACTCACGGTATCTTGGACTCGACATTTTAAATCCTATTTCTTTCTTCTTTGGTTACATGTATCTATTTAAAGCAGAACTTGTGAACCACTACGTTGAATGGAAAACAGTTACAGTTGCTGTGTCAGACATACCCTCAGACAGTCTCAATGATCCCAACCTTTTGGTACTTACGTCCTGGTGTGATCTGCCCCCTTGAAGGTGGGCAAGGCTGAGACTTGCTGTGACTCCCATCTTGCTAACTGACTCTCTCCAGTGGCTCTCCCCCTGGTTGGCTCTGATGAAGTAAGACACCATATGGAGGAGTCCATTTGTCTAGAAACGGAGATACGGAGATACCCCCTGGACCAAAGCCAGCGAGGAGCTGAGGTCCTCTGTAAATAGTCCACGAGAAACTGAATCCTGAAAACAACCACAAACATTGGGAAGTGGAACTTTTCCCAGTTGAACTTCAGATCCCAGCCCTGGCCAACACCCTGACCAGAGCCTCGTAAGAGACCCTGAAACAGGGAACCACAGAGACTGTGAGACCATAAATGTGTTATTTTTAGCCCTGGTTTATGGCAATTTGTTGTGCCACTAAAGATGTCTCAGGCAAATATCATAATAAAAGGTGACCATAAGAAAAAAAAAAGAATGCTAATCCCGCCCCAGAATCTGACCCTGATGTTTTCTTTCTGACAGGGGAAATTAGCAGTGTTAGGTATTAAAGATCTACTAGCACCAAATGGAGATTTTTCTAGTATGATGTAATTTTTTTTTTTTTAAATCAAACAGGAATTTTCTTTCCCCATCTTTGCCCAATTGCCTGATTCTGGTCTTTAATTCCTTGACCGATCACACCTATCCATTGATCTTCTCAGGGAGAGCTTCACCTCCTTCAGAATGGAAAGGCGTCTGCACTCTGAGTGCCCCGGCAGATGGGACCTTAGAGATAATAGATGGCCTCCACCTGAGCATGGAGGGCCCACACCTGGGAGAAGGTGCCTTTCCCCCATCTCCAACATTTCCAGCATATTTCCAGCTGTCGGCGATGGTGAAAGCCTTTTCCAGCCCCCTTCACTGTTTTGACAGATGGCTCAAGGGCTGCACTCAGAGTCCTAGGCAGCTTCCGGCTCCTAAGACAGAGACGGCTTCGGGCAGATCCAGACCTGGGTCTGGGGTCCGTGCTCCTGGCTGGCGGGGTGATCACACAAGCACAAGAGCAACCACCGAAGAAAGCACTCCTGGCCCAGGATTGTTTTTCTGGTGAGCAGCCATCTTCTGCGGCTCTCTTCTGCAAACACTCCTACCCGGGTGTTCCCACACTCGCCCGGGCAGGGTAGGGTTTGGCTGAAAGGTCACAGGGAGGCAGGGCAGGGGCCTCAGTTGACCTTTCACCTCTGTCTGGACTCACTGATGATTTTCGTCCCAACACACCTTCCCCTGTCAAGGACTGTGGGCAGCACCTCCATAAATAAGCCTTTAGCCAGCGCTTCCTGGTTAGGATGGGTACGCTGGCTGCTCTGAGTCAGGGTAACCCAGGTGTCCCCTCTATGTCCCAAAGGCTGGCTTAGTACCCAGGACGACAAACACCACTGCTCCCTCTCTGGAGAGGCGTCTCCTACCCCGCCACCTGGGGCGTCATGTGGATCTTCAGAAAAGCTCTGTCTTCTCACTGGACTGGTAGCTGAGCCCTCCTCCACCGAGCCCTGTTGGAGTCCAATTCCCCCACCTCTACACTGCCCAAGGGAGTCCTTTGAATATATATATATTTTTGATATTGGGGATTGAACCCAAGGATGCTTAAACACTGAGTTGCATCCCCAGCCCATTTTAGTCTGAGACAGGGCCTCGCTAAGTTGCTGTGGCTAGCCTCAAACTTGCGATCCTCCTGCCTCAGCCTCCTGAGCTGCTGGGATTATAGGTGTGCACCACTGTGCCTAGCTCAGTCCACATACATACACACACACACACACACACACACACACACACACACACAGAGATACATATAATTCCACAGAAATCATACAGAATTCACAATATAGTTGTGGGTGAACCCATGGAAACATTGGGGAGTCTACTGGCACAAACAGCATCATATCTCTTTGGCCCTTGAAAATTTGGATTTCTATGCAATAGAATTCCTTGAGCTCCCTCCATATCAGTGCACATCCCATTTTTAAATGAATGGCGCCCTATGGAATGTTCTCCTCCACTGGACTCTCCTTTTATGTTTTTATCAGTGCATAATAATTACACACGATAGTGGAGCACTATGTGTCCGTGCTATGGTCCTATGTGTCCGTGACAACATTAGCTGCATTTCGTCCGGGTCTCTCTCCTTTCCCTCCCCTCTATGGAGGGATCCGTCACTTGTCACCAATTTCCCTTATGACAATCACGGCCGACCTGAGCAGCCTTGCCCATGCCTCTTTATGCCCTTGTTGGAGCAGCTCCTGATGGGAGTCACAGGGAGGTGGGCTGCTGGGTCACCGGGTCTGTGTATCCAAGGTCTAACCAAGTCTGGCAGCTCCCTGTTGCGATGCTGTGCTCAGTCATGCTCCCGTGTCACCTGGGTCATTCCGCCAACCCTTAAGGGGTTTGAACCTCTGTATTTCTAACAGTCCAGCAGCTGGTTCTCAGCCAGGAGTCCTGCTTGCCCAGGTTGATAGGACACCTCCCCACCCTGTCTCCTGCTGCCGGCGCTGATGCCTCGTTTCCATCCTTGACCCATCGCCCCTGGCTCCCGGGCCGCGGGGGGATGGATTAGATGAACCCCCTGCTTTTTCCAGATGCTCCGATGTGTCTTTGCCAGGAACCCCTGTGCCCCCTGGCAGCCCTCGGAATAGGTGGAGCCTCGCGTGTGCCTTGGGCATTGAAAAATATCTATGTGAAAATAATCATAGGGGGAAATTAATGAAGTTTGGTGGAAATGTGAAGAAGTAGGAGAGGATCAGGACTCCCAGGTAGGGTCTGCTGGCCAGAATAAATCTGAGCCTCTGAGGTCCCTTCATGAGGAGCCTGTGTTCTGGCCACAGTCCTGACACCCTTTAAAACGCACCCCCACCCTGCCTTTGAACCTCTTGGAACTTCCTGACACTTTGCAGACACCACAGACTTTGCCACAAACCATCATTTGCCTGTGAGGCTCTGACTTCTTGCAACTGCCTGTCCCTCCTGCCCGCTGACTGAGCCAACCCTTGGTCACAGCACAGTTGATCTGAAGTCGTTTCCGGCTTCCCTGGACTATGCACATACACACATGCAAATATGTCTACTGGGTGTCCGCACACATATGCACACACAGAGGTAGACACGCATGCACCCGCATCCGGTCACCCCTCTGTGCAGCCCAGGACCACCAGGGACTGAAGTCCCTTCCGTGAAGCTGTGTTAGAGCTGCATACAACCTGCACAATCTCCCCACATACGTTAAATCATTTCTAGATTACTTATAAGACCCAATTCAATATAAATGCTATGTAAATAGATGGTATACTGTTCTGTTAAGGGAATAGTGACAGGAAATAAAATTCCGTCTATGCTCCATATAGGTGTGGTTTTTCCCCATCTTTTTGAGCCACAGTCGGTCGAATCTGTGGATGCAGAATCTGCATGGGGGGTGGGGGGTTACTGTGCATGCACACGTGACATCATGACCCAAACCAAAAATGAGTAACGCCATTGCGTCTATCACATACGTTACAGATGTTGTGCCGGAGGCATGGATGTGGGGGCAGAGAAGGAAGAGGAGGAGAGAGAGAGAGGGGGACAGGGAGCCGATGAGCTTTTGCAAGAGCATCACACTAGCAATTAAATGCTCTGCCTGAAATGATCTGCATCATTTCTAATTGATTGACCAGGACCAGTCACGTCACCCACCCACCCACAGGAGACCAAAAAAGCTGAAAGCCGAAACAGCTGGAGAATTTCCCAGAGAGGAAAACTCCCCGCTCTTCAGAACATTGCGTTTAGCATTCTTTGATGTGTGGAGAGATCATATGTTGTGTTTCTAAACAACACATTGTTTAGTTCCGCTGTTTTTTTTTTAAATGGCACAATGCTGTCTTCCATCTTCTGTTCATTTTTTAAAAAGTAAATAGTAATCTTTGTAGGGTCTCTATTTTGTTGTTGTTGCACTTGGTTCAAGTCCACTCACTTTCCCTTCTGCAAAATGATCCGTTGTGTTACTGGGAGGTGATTTAGCCACGGGTTGGATGATGGGCAGTGGTGCTGTTCCTGTGGTTTTGCTTTCTGAACAAGGCTGCCACATGGATTCCTGAACATGCCTCCTGAGATACAAGGGCTAGAATTTCACTGGGTCCATTGCAAACAATGGAAATGCTCACCTTCAGGAGATGAGGCCAGTCTGTTTTACAAAGTGCTTGCAGCAAGTGACATTCCCTTCACCTGTGCCTGAGTCACGTTCATCTTCATCCTTGTGACTTAATTTGGACTATTGCTGTAATATGAATTCAAGAAGCCTGATGATCCCTCTCTCTCTCTCTCTCTCTCTCTCTCTCTCTCTCTCTCACACACACACACACACACACACACACACAGACACACACACACATTTGAACAGACTGAAAGAAGTGAAAGAACAAACCACGTGGTTTTTTAGGAGAAGACAGTGCTAAGGGGACGGAAATAGTGCAAAGGTCCTGAGGTGGCAGTGCTCTTAGGCCAGTGTGACTGGAGATTTGATCAGAGAGGTTGTGCAAAGCCAGATACTGCAACTTGCATTGCATTCAGATGCAGAGTGCAATGGAACATCTTCAGTATTTTTTTTTTGAGCAGAGAACTAAGTGTTATGATCTGAATGACAATAAAGGCCACTTTAGCGGAGGCCCTGAGAAATGGCTACCCAGGGAAATCCTCAGGGAAACATCTGCAGCCGTGCAGGTAAGTTATGAGGGTGAGGATCATGAAGTAGAGAGATGAGAGACATATTTGGAAGCAAGAGCCAATAGAATTTATGAGTGCATGTAAGAAGAAGAGGCATGTCAGGATCACCCCAAGGTACTAGCGAGATCCCCGGAAGAATCAAATTCGTAGTGAGTTGGTGGAAGATATTGGGAGATGACTCGATCATGGGGCGTGGAGGTCAACAGCTCTGCCACAGTGATGCTACTCTTGAGATGCCCCCTAGCATCCAAATGTCAGGTAAGCTGTAAACAGATGAGTCAGGAAGAGAACTGAGCTAGAGAAATACTTGGGCATAGACACATGTACAGATGGTATACCCTGGGGTAGGTACAGGGATAGGAAAGATCTACAGACTGAGCCTGCAGCCACTTCTATGCTGATCTCATGGATTGGATGCACGTGCTTGGAAGGGCAGTTTCTTCCAGATGGGCAGCACATCTCTACTCCAGCTGTTTCCCAAAACCTCATGTCATCCTAGGTCCGTGCCATCTCGTGGGGGAACCAGTACGTGCCTGGCTGCTCCTCCGCTCTTCTCTCCCTCCACCCCTGGATGAATTACTAACACTAGTCAACGTTTGCTCTGGCTCATAAATGCATAATGCCTACCACACAAACCTCAACTGCCTGTAACCGAGACTCATGCACATGCAGAGAAAGATTGTGTGCGTGGAAGATATAAATGACGCTGTCGCCCAAGGTTGCTGCAGGAAACGGGGCCGCTGGAATGGAAATTGCATCCTGCATGCATTTACTGCCTACACTGCCAGGCTCCCTTGGCCGCTACCACCCCGGAAGGTGGAGGGAATTTGCTGTAAATATTTCACAGTTGGTCATTTGCTGGAGTAAATCACTGTTCATTTTGCCAGAGAGTGCCCTGAAAGAGTGTGTGTGTTTCTTTTCCTTCTAAGGGCTATTTGTGATGTCATCTTACACCCTGCACTGAATTCAGTCCTCAGCACGCTTATGTCTTTGTAGTCAAAGTTATTCTTTTTGTTGTTGTTGTTGTTGTTGGGGGTTGTACTGGGGGATTGAACTCGACCACGGAGCCCCATCCCCAGCCCTATTTTGTATTTTATTTAGAGACAGGGTCTCACTGAGTTGCTTAGCGCCTCGCCATTGCTGAGGTTGGCTTTGAACTTGCGATCCTCCTGCCTCAGCCTCCTGAGCAGCTGGGATTGTAGGCGGGAGCCACTGCACCCAGCTGTAGTCTAGGTTATTCTGTGTCTCCAGGATGGGCTGGGATAGTGTGCCAGGGTAGGGCAAGGAGGTAAAATTTCTCTTAATGGTCAAGACCAGGACTCACTGGGCATTAATGCCCATCCCCTGGTACCTATTTATTTGTTCACTTACTAAGCAATTTCTGATGGATCACTATAGGCCAGATACTCTTTCTGAGCCCTAGGATATCCTGACCAATATTCCACAGACCCAGACAACAGGGAGTCCACAGCTTATTTGGGAGATCTCTTACAAAACCTAAAAGTTAACATCTACATATGTTTGCTATTAATATTTACTGACACCTTATTAAGTGTCAGGTAATAGTCCAGAGAT
The DNA here is from genome assembly GCF_964194105.1 of Spermophilus citellus. NCBI lineage: Eukaryota > Metazoa > Chordata > Mammalia > Rodentia > Sciuridae > Spermophilus > Spermophilus citellus. Next base: position 18,727,373 of record NC_138187.1, on the reverse strand, counting down.
TTACAAGAGTTAAACCCCATTATCTTTTACAATAATTCGGGGGGGGGGGCGGGCAAAAATCACTTCCATCCCTAGGTTATAGATAAGAAAACTGAGGCACAGGGCAGTTTGGGGGACTTACCCAAGATCGCCCACCTGGATTGCAGTAAGACCTCTCTTGCTGCCTTAACCTCTATTGCTACCTTTTGATATGCAGGCAAGAGAAGCAAAGTGTTTAATGATGACGAAGCATCTATAACACCTGCTTTACGAGGTGGCTTTGCTATTAGTTGATTCTGTGGGGAACACATTCTTTAATTCCTAATCCCGGGGAGGGAGTTCTCTGATTCTCAATTTTCTAAGAAAAGTGAGGCTCAGAGAGTAACCCAATCCAAAATACCCCAGTCCTAGGCCACCGGGCTGAGATCTGGGCCAGAATCATGAGACTCCCAAGCCCCAAGCTGTTTTTAATGCTGCAGGGAGATGAAGCCCAGGGTGCTGGGTGCAATGGAACATGGCAATGGATGGTGGAGGAAGCCCAGGGTGTGTTCAAGGAAGTGTGGCCACCCACTCACTCCTGAGAGAGCTGGGTGGGGGGGGGGCGGCTCCTCAAAGCAATGAAGAAAAAAGAGGAATGTTCCAAACACCTAGGGCTGGACTTGCAAATGAGAAGGCAGAACAGCGGGAACAGCCCATGCTTGCAGATGGGAAGAGCCCGGGGCTGCTGTTTCTTTACAGTTCTGCAATCACCGGGTGAAGATCCATCCTGCACTCAGAAGAGCAGGAGAAAGTAGGGAGGTGACCCCGCAGGGCTAAGTGGAGTGCGCTTGGGACCAGCTCCCTGGAGCCCCGTCCTTCCTCCCCATCTGGGCTGAGGGATCCGCTCAGAGGGGAACAGTACCTGTTTTGCTCCCGATTTGACCACGAGTTTCAGAGCAGGTCCCTGAGCTCCTGAGGCCTTGGAGCATCCCCATTGCCAAATGTTCCCCAAACCCCCTGACAGCAGGGAGGGGGCTGGGTGTGCCGCTCCAATCACACCAAGGACTGGGCCCAGCTGTGTGGCGGTGAAGGGGGCCCCTGGGAGTTACCTCTTGCCTGACACTGTCCTTGAAGCCTCAGTTCTTAACTTGTCCCTCGGTTTCTACCCATTCACTCTGGACCTCGACTTAGAACATCGGTTTTCAACCAGCAAAGAGACATGTCGTGGGCCAAACACCGTAAAAGAGAACTGACCTCATGGTGTATGAGAGGACTCATCGGGAATTACGGATGACCAGGTTTGGGAGAGGTGGCAAAGGACTTGCTGGGGGGACACCGGTTGCAGGACCAGAACAACAGTCTTGAGGTATTGATGTGCTCACTAGGAAGCTTTCAACCAGAGGGGCAGGTCGAGATGACCTCTGAAGAGAAGAGGTGGGACAGCAACTCAGAGGAAGGCTGAGGAGAATCCTGGGGTACAAACTTCTGGGACCAAAGTCTGCCTGGCCCGTCACAGGATCAGGGAGGGACATTGTGACTAGAAATAACTGGGAGAGCCGGAGGAGAGGGGAGGACGGAAGGCAGCAATGAGGGCCGGACCCTGGATACACGTGGGTCTAAATGGATGAATCCAATCCAATGAGGATTGGATTCATCCATTTAGGGAAGAGCCAAGAATAACCCCGAGTTCTTCGTCGACCCAAATAAAAGGAAGAAGAGAGTTGCCATCTTCAGAGAAGAGGAGGGACTCGCTGAGAAATGAAGTTTGAGGAGCTGAGACACGAACAGTGGGCTCTGGGCAGGCTCATTTCTAAGTGCTTATTAGTCACCCAACTAGAATGTTCCAGAGACAGCTGCATTTACAAAACTGGAACTAATAGACGGAGAGACATAAATTGGAAACTGGCATATATATGAAGGTCTTTAAAGCGATGGCTGCTGTTAGAAAGGGTGTGGGTGAAAGACGGGAAAATGGTGGAGGATGGAGTCTGGGGCCTCTCAACAGGAACCTTGGCGGATGGAGTTGCCCCCAAGTTGCACCCACTGATCTATGAATAAGTGACACCAGCTCCCAATGGTCACTGTTTGGTCACTTACTAGAGTCAGAAGAGTGAGTCTCATAGGGGACAGTGACTCCCATGCACTGGCCACTTGTCCTTTGTCAGTCACAGCGATCACAAACAGCAGAGAAGGCTACCGTAGGCCATTGGCCCCAAGCCCCGAGAACCAGGGAATCTGGATGGATTGGTGGGAGCAGGAACCGGATTCTCAAACTTCCAGTGGGACACCATGGTGCCTGATAGACAGGATGGCGTGACTGACCAGCAGTTCCAGAGGAAGCCCACCTTCCCACGAGGTAATGAAAATGAGAAACTGGAGTTAGTGCGCCCAGACCCATTTCTCTTTAATGAGCAACTGACGACGCAGGGGTTAGGTCATTGAAACTCACTCTTCTTTTGTAAAAATAAATAGAAATTGCATCTGTTGCTCTTTGAAAAGAAATGATGTATGGCATTTTCAGAATCTAAATAATACGTTTAAGAGTATTACAATTCCACACAGCATTTCTAGCCTCTATATGCGTATTTAACCCACTTCCACATTTGGTGAAAGACGGCCTTTCTCTGTATTGGTGTGGGTGCTTAATATTCAATCACTCTTACCTTGAGTACTCTTTGGTGACATTGATAGAAACCCCATTCTTTAAAATTTGGTTTTCCGGGATATAAAGAATTAAATACACCAATGGATGTGGAACACTCAAGGGTATTGAATTTTAAATGATATGCTCATTAATTGAATTTATCACTGGGTAAGGTGGTGTTAGATTAATTAAGCTTGGGGGATTTTGATTAACCATATACCAAAAGTTTCATTTACTAGGATCAAATAAAGTAGCCCAGAGAGATTCTTTGGAAGGAATAAAGTAAATCTTCTTATGGAGAAATGACTTGAGGATACAGAAGATAGAGCAGGTGAATAAATACTTCTTAACCAAGAAGTGGCTCCCATCTAGCTTCTGAGGCTAATGAGGGCTTCACTCCACACAGGTTTGTATCCTGCATCTATCTCTTCCTTCCTTAGAGAGTGACCGTCATCTCCCGGGGTGAACCTTGACTTGGAGTTGCTAGGAACTCTGTTAATCAGAAGCAACCGCTTACTAGCTGTTACAGTGATATGTCTCTTGCACTTTGCTTTATGACGCGGCCTCAGTTCCCTCATCTGTAGTGGTGTTAATATTAACAATGCCCTCCTGTCCCCATTGTGGGGAACTACATAAAGTGCTCAATTCTGATTGGCTGGCTACCCTTCAAAACTCATTTCAAAATGACAGTGAACCCAGAAGCTCTTCCCTGTGGAACTGCTGAGAATTCTGCTGAGAACCCCAGCCCTGTTTTTATTTACTTACTTATTTATTTATTTATTTTGAGACAAGGGCTTTCTAAGTTTCTCTGGGGCCTCACTAAATTGCTGGGGCTGGCTTTGAACTCTCAATCCTCCTGCCTCAGCCTCCCAAACCACTGGGATTACAGGCGTGTGCCATCGAACCGGCTCATAAGAACTTTTGTCTGTAATTAGAATATAACCTGAACCAAACTTCCAAAGGAGATAGAATATTAGGAAAGAGAATAGGAAGGAAAGGCGATTGAAAAAGGATTATAATTTTGGTTTTTAACAAAAAGTAAGGAAATTAAAAAAGAAAAATCTGTGAAATAAAAACAGTGAAAAGCATAGACCCCATCCCTATCCATCCGTTTAGTAATCATGGACTGAGGAACTTTTTCTACACAGATACCACACGTGTAAGTATAAAATGAATCAGGAAAATGTTATCAGGAATCCTTCGAATAAGAAGAGGGACCTTGTGCTTGTTCATACATGCAACCAATGGCATGTTTAATTTTGCCCATTTGCTGAAGTTCATTTATTCCACAGGCGCTTACTGGGCACCTCCCGGGTTTCGGACATTGGGGCAATAGACAGATTCTCTGTCCTCATGGAAGCTACACTCCAGTTCGTCACGGGCGTGGTGGTGTAGACCTTGAACTCATGCAAACACATTACAGGAAGACGACGAGGAAGCCACCGCCTTCAGCCAGGGAATGGACAGAGAGACCAGGAGGCTAGGCTGGTCAGGAACCTCCCTGTTGAAGTGACTGACATTTACGATCTGAAGGAGCCAGAGATGACAGTGTTCCAGGGACAAGGAGCAGCATGTGTCAGGGCCTTGAGTGGAGGCAGTAAGAGGTGGCCCACTGGCTACAGCCTAGCCAGCCACAGAGAAGGTACTGCTGAGGCGGGAGGGGAGGGAAGGGCCCGGGGAAGGTGAAGGGGTTGGGGTTTTAGTGGAAGAAGCCGGTCAAGGAAAGGGGTGATGGAATGTGCTCCTTTCTCGAGCAACGCCCTCCTGTCCCCATTGTGGGGAGAGTGTGCTGGAGATGGGAGGAGGGCTGGGAACGGACACCTGCTGACCACCGCAATGGGAGGCGCTTGGGCTGGGGGGTGAGCAGAGGAGATGGGGGGACGGGGGAGTGAGTGGCTGCAGACACTGCAGGGTAAACCGGATCTCCTGACCGCCTGGGTGTGGGCAGTGAGGGACTTGGGACAGCAGAGGGGACTCCCAGGCTCCCCACTTTGGTAACTGAGAAGGTGATGGGTCATTTACAGAGCTGGGGAGGAGCACGAAGCCAGGCCCCCCTCCTCTCCATCTCGTGAGGCTGGATAAACCAGACTGCCGCCAGGGCCCGGTCTGCCCAGTGGGGATGCTGACGGCTCCCCGACGACTTCATCAGACAGTGAGGACTCCTCAGAGGGTCACCATGACGTGATAATGAGGAAAACAGGGGTGGAAAGTTAAAGGAAGAAGGAAGGGTCTTAGGATGCCAGGTGGTTGTGCCAGCAAATTTACTGTAGGTCCATACCGATGATCCTGGGTTTGGCTAGAGGACATTTACAAGGCTAATAATAATAATAATAATAATAATAATACTGCAATGGGACTAATAATGAGCAAATCTAGGGCAACCCAAGTAGGTCATTGCTAGAAGCTTTGGGACCTGCTCATGAGGGTGAGAGGACCCCACAGAGAGCTTGCCGCTGAGACTGTGCAAAACTGTCTGGAATTCACGCTGCTCCAAGACCAAGGGAGGACCCCATGTTTATAATCATGCATTTTTATACTTTTTAAGCAACACAGTTGTGAGAACTGGCTCTCCTGAGGTCTCTTCCCTCTGTCCTTCTGTAATGAAGTGACTAGTCCCCTCACCCAACATCCTTCACCCTCCGCAGTCTTCTTCCCAACCCTTGTCCCTGTCGACACACATATCTGTGTGTCTAGGTAGGATCTAAAGTCCCTAAGGGCAGGCATTTGACCTGGGACAAGTCATTCAGCCATTCCCAGACTCGGTTCTCTCTCGGTATCACCCATTCGCCATTGGGATCGAAGCTCATCTTTTATTCACCTGAACCAGAGCGGCCGCTTGGCCACCTCTCAGTAGTCAGTGGAATCAGCTCTCTCCCTTCTTCCCTCTGCCCATCAGCCGTTCCATCCACCTGTCCATTTGTACATCCGTCCATCCATCCATCCATCCATCCATCCATCATCCATGTATCTGAACTCTCATGTGCCTGTCCCCATCATTTGCCCAGTTGCAAAATAAGCACTTACTGAGCACCTACTGTGTGCCAAGTCTCCTGTCCTGCCCTAGAGATTCAGAGGTGCATCAGATAACATATGATATTACCCTGCAGGATCTACAGCCAGGGCCTGGAGCCTCTGTCCTACCAGGTCTGATGGGGCAGTGGGAAGTCACTTGGGGCAGCTCTCTTAGGGACAGGCTCATGATTCCTGTCTGGTCATCATCTTCCTCTATAAGCCCAAGTGGGCTGAGATTGTTCTGTGGGGACAGTTCTTTTGGCTGACTCTTCGCCACGTTTGTTCTGCCTAGGAAAGTGTAGCCATAGTAGGATCAGAGATGAGTCAATACCCCAGGAGGAGGATGCCAGAGGATCCAGAATATCATATCCTGCATGCAGCCTATTCTGCCCTTCTGGGGGGACCCAGGTGGCTCTACACAATGACTTTGGTTCGGCATTTATGATGCATCAGAGTTGGTGTGTGGAATTCCTAGCCCTTAGAATCTCAGCCTGAATGTTCTATTGTTAACCTCCTTTGGACGGCTCTCTGGGATATGGTACCTTCCGTCTGTGTTTATATCTGAGGCTTGGTACCATCTTACTTCCATTCGCCCTGTGCCCAGAAGTCCCTGGAGGACTGGGCATGATGGTGTATTTAAGATGTCATGAAACCAGTGCCCAAAGGGTAGAAAAGATGAGCTTTCATCACACAAGCACCACCTTGGACAGGCAGGGAGCAGGTGGCCAAGATTTCTCTGCTGCTTTAATAAAAGTGCCTACGTGGATCTGATTGGGCAAGATTGATGTTCAATTGAGTATCTATTATGTGCCAGATCCAATGCTAGATGTTTTCAATATATCTATTGATTAATCCATCCAACAACACACCTGGTACCATGGATTAGAGTTAGAGAGGCTTAATAGGATCACAGATCATGGTAAACATCACGGGCCATGAAAGCCACCCCGTTAGCCCCTTCCATTCTTCTTCTTTATTAAGGATCAGTTGATGATCCTGACGGCGGAATAGTTTAAATGTCCAAACATCTGCATATAAACGTTGCTTCTGTCTCTTTCTCTGATTTAGTTTGTGGTATTCAGACTTGAGTGTGCCTAAGAAAAATCTGACAGTGTTGTATTCATAAAACCGCACAGACTGCTGGGTACGGTGGGGTGGCACACGCCTGTCATCCCAGCAGCTTGGGAGGCTGAGACAGGAGTATCACGAGTTCAAAGCCAGCCTCAGCAAAATCGAGGCACTAAGCAACTCCGTGAGACCCTGTCTCTAAATAAAATACAAAACAGGGCTGTGATGTGGCTCAGTGGTTGAGTGCCCCTGAATTCAGTCCCCAGTAAAACCCTCTGACTGTATTTTGGGGGCCATGTAAGGAATGCTGGAGGTTAATGTCGACCCTTGCTGAATAAGCCTCCTGCTCTGACTTCCGACCCTGAGAATCCACCCCCTGGTCCAGGGGTCCAGCCTCACTCTTCTTTCCTCCATTGCGCTTTCTGGGCCAGGATGAGAGGCAGACGTATGGTGAAGACTTTCCCAGCCTTCCCCGGCCTCCCGCCATCCTTTCCCATAACTCAGCTTTACTGATTCTCTTTGTGGTTGCTGGGAGGCCCGGCACCTCCAGGTTAAGATTTCTTATGACTATTTATGCTCACAGACCCTTTGGGGGGTGGAACAAATCTTCCACATGGCCCCCCGGGGTCTCCACGGGGAGGGCGGCTCTGCACCAGTGGAGGACTTGCAGGTCACCTTTATGCATCGAGCGGCTTGGATGGGCTCAGCTCTTTGGGTCTGATCCGTTCTTGTTGGAAGAGCTGATTCCCTCGAGAAGCGTGGGGCACCCTTTCCACGTTGCTCTGAAGAAGGAGAAGAAGGAGTGGTTCTCCAGGAAGGGCCCCGGATGCTTCTGTAGGAGCATCCCCCATCTACCTGGGGCATCCTGGCCGACACGGACACAGCTCAGTGATGGTGACTTCTAGAGAATGGATGAAACTCTCATGAACATCCCCACGCTGGGCGATTCCACATGATTTCCTCAATCCTTAATCTCCTGGAGAAGGCTGGCACTGGAGGTGGACGGATGGGGACTCGGCTCCCAACCTCTCCAGTTGGGCCATCTTGGGAAAAATTCTCAAACTCATTTTGAGTGAAATGACCTACAATACGGTTGTGAAAATCAAGGGGGCGAAAAGAGAAGAGCTGAAGCTTATGAAGAGCCTATAATGTAGGTGATACTTTAAATAGATTCCTGTTAACAAAACTATAAAGTAAGAATTAGTAATAAGAGTGAAAATATACCACTGTGAGTCTTGTATTTTATCAGGGCAACTATTTTCTATGCATCCTGAATGAGCCGGTGGTGCTAGTTGTCTACAGAAGACTGAAGCACAGAGAGGTTAAGTGGCTTTCCCTAAGTTGCACAGTCTAAAGGTGTTAAAGCTTAGCTTAGAAACTCCAGCTGCCCTGAATCATGCTGTCTCTGGGATTTGATGCGATCAAGCTTGTGAGGACCGGCAGGACAGATGCTGGAAGGCAAGAAGCCCTCAGCACACAGGAGGCTCCTTTTGTCTCCCTTCAAGTGTCCTTGTCTTTGTACCCACTCGTCAGACCCTCCCTGGGGTGGCACTTTGCCGGCTGTCTCTTTTCCTGAACTCACCCGACCCTCTCTGGCTCCTGCACCAAATCTTCCTCCTCCATCATCCTTGACAAAGGACAGAGTGAATCGGGCTGGATACAACCTCTATCTGCACTCTCAGGGTCATGACCGGCTCTGCTCTTGGCTGTCACAGGCTGAGAGCTGCCCTTCCACCTTCCAGCTTGAAGAAGTCAACCTTCACACTTGGGAGAGGCAGAAGGCCCCCTTCGGGTTTCCAAGGGTCCTTAGGTGGCCCCCATGTATGCCCCTTCTCTGGGAGGTACTGAGAGGTTCTGGCCACAGGTCTTCACGGAGCACAGCGGGAGCTGGGACCATGACATGACACCGGCTCAGAACTGCCACTCAGCCCTGCCTGCGCTTGCCTAGCAGGCACACCAGTCCCTGAAGGAGCCCTGGGGCTAGTCTGCAGTTAGGAGAGCAGCAGGGGACGTGCCCTTTAGGGAGACTTTCATTCACAGGCAGCTAAGTGTCTGCCATTTGTCTGAACTAGACTCAAAGAAAATGGCTCGATGGGTTTTGCAGAATTTGCAAGGTGTATTTTGGATGGTCTGACTTAAAATATAACCTGCATGGCCCGTAGAAAAATTAAGGTCAAGGATACTCGTGGGGAACCCAAATAGAAAGGTGATTTTTATCCGCTCCACCTGAAAGTGAGAGAAAATCAGACGCCCTTGTGACCGCTCATTGGAGAAGACAGGGACACACTTGCTCAGATGGCGCAGGCAGATAAAATGAGCTGGGATCTAACTCTGGGGCTGAAGCTTCAAGTCACGGGTGCTGGTTTGCAATGAGTAGCCTCTCTCATGCACAGCCGCACCCTGCGAGCTCCTCCCTTGTTCTGTCATGGAGCTGAGAGGGGAACTGTCCATGGATTGGTACCTTCAGTAGAGCCTCCCACTCATCCACAGGGGTCAGCTGTCACCACAACAGACCAACATCACAACCAACCAATCAACACAAGCAGTCACTGTCACAACCAACTAACCAACCACCCCAGCACAACCAACCATCCATCACCACAGCAAACCTAATCATTGCAACCAACCCATCACTACCACAACCAACCAACCAACCAACCAACCAACCAACAGAATCAGCCATTACCACAACAAACCAGCTGTTACAACCAATGTTTCACCCACTCGATCGACCCAACAACATCAGTAACCACAATCCCAACCAACTGATCCAAGCAATCCACACCATACGCAACCACTAGCTCAACTCAGCAGACATCACAGCAGCCCATCAACCACAGGCAACACCATCACACAAAACTATCTTGTATGGCCCCCAACAATCAGCTGCCTCCCCAACTGACTAGCCAATGGCACCCATCAGACAACACCAAACCAACCACTAACACAACCCGCCAGTAACACAGCCCACCGCCCGTCTCTACATTCCACCTCCTCCCACCAAACCACCCCCACAGCACAACCCCACCAAGAGCAAGCACCACCGACCGACGGACGCCCCTGCTAGGTCCCTTTCATTTCTCATGGGTTTGGTTGCAGGACCTGGGCTAAGTCCCTTCTGTGGATTAGCAGTTTCCCTTACACCAACACAGTGGAGGAAGCTGTCGCCGTCATCGGTGCCTCTTATTATAGTAGGGCACTTTACGTGACGTTGTATTTATTCTCTGGCTTATTTTACATCCCACGATTTATATGACATGAGGCCCTGATGCAGGGATCATCTCAACCGCTGCAGAAGCTGCAAGGCACAGGGGTTAGGTCACGTGCTCAAGGTCATACAGAGGACCCAGTGAAAGGAAAATTTGGAAACAGAACCCAGGCAGTCCAGCTTGAGACCAGAGAACACTTTCCCACCAAACCAGATGACCTGGAGTGAGGGGGACCATCGAGCGGGCACCTACCTACTGCCAGGGGTCATGCTAAGTACTCCTCGGGCATTATTCTTGCTTAATTCCTTATCAAGTCTAAAAAAGAAATGCTACGATCCAATCGGTAAGGGGAGGAGGTGGGGGATGGTGTGTGAGGCCACACATCTGGTGTGTTTAGGAGAGCAGCAGGTTCATCTCAGGGGCTGCAAACTGCGGGAGACAGGGGTGCCCGACGGAGATCTGTCCACTTGTGGGACAGTCCCTCCTTTGGCATCACAGCTGCTGAATTCTCCATGGGCACTGTAAGAGCCCACCGTGTCCCCACAAGTCTGTGCTGGATGTACTGCTTGGATACCAAGCCACTTCTGTAACTAGTCACATGAGTAGCTCAAGGCCACCAGCGGGGCCACCATACAGCTCCTCTTTGCTAGCGGAGGGAAGGCCCTGCGGATGGCTTCCTTCCCAAGATGCTGTCCTTGGCCCGGCTTTTCTCAGGGGTGGAACAGCAGGGAAGCCTCTGTCTGCGCTCAATGCACTGTCTACGGAACTTGAGAGCCAGGGGAACCAGTGCTTCTCTGTTTATGCTCCTACTGTTTGCAGTGCTGTGATTGACAGACTGTCCTGCTCTGGTGCAGCAAGTCTTACCGTGTGCTCCCAACACTGACGGCAATTCACCAGAGCTTCTCTCCGCTGTCCTCCATGAACTGGGCTTCACGGTAGGACACAGAGGTAAAGGATGGGTCAAAATAGTCAGAACCATGCCCTCATGGAAAAGAAAGAGAATCCTACAAGTGAACTGTCCAAGCTTAGAAATGAAGGATCTGACCTAGCCAAGGAGGTACAGGAAATTCCATGAAGAAGGGTTTCAGCTGGGCGTGGTGGCACACGCCTGTCATCCCAGTAGCTTAGGAGGCTGAGGCAGGAGGATCGAGAGTTCAAAGCCAGCCTCAGCAACAGGGGGGCCCTAAGCAATTCAATGAGACCCTGTCTCTAAATAAAATACAAAATAGGACTGGGGATGTGGCATTCAATCCCCAGTACTCCCCCTTACGCCCCCCCACATAAAAAGAAAGAGTTTCAATGGAACACAGATTAAGGGATGGATGTGTTTCCTGGGAGGAGAGGAACATGGGTCCCAGTGAAGATGCAACATCTGCATGATTGTGTGGCCGCAGCGCACAGAGGAGGGGCGAACACCTGGAGGGGACCATCAAGGCTCAGCAGACAGGGAAGTGGAGGTGGGGCCCGAGGATTTGGGGATCAGGCTCACTGGAGAATGTTCTCTTTATTCGGAGAGAGATGGGGACAGTATTTCAAGGTTAAGCAATGGGGTAAGCGGGTAAGCGATAGGCATCATAAAAATCATGTTTTTAAATCATCCCTGTAGCTACCATGGCAGGTGTGGGTATGGGGAGACGGGGCTGGATGGAGGACAGTGGTTTGGAGTGGGGTGTCAGGAATCGAAGCCAGAGCCATGACCCCCAGCAAGCATTGGCCGTCTCGGGTGGAGATAGGGAACCAGGCAGAGATCGGAGAGCGATTTAAGGGTTTAAGATAGAGGACGCGCTCATGCCTTGGACATTGGGCCAGAGAAGGAGCCAGGGGCATGCAGGTCAGTCCTGGGTTTGAGGCTCCTTCAATCAAAGAGCAGGTGCCCCGTGGTTCCACTAGGAAGCCTGGGTTCCCCTGAATCTCCCTCTCAGAGCCAGATGGTCCCTTAATGGGAAGAAAAAGGCCCCTGATGTGCAGGTGATTCATTACTTCCTCACCAGGACAGCTGGGGGCTTGCTCTGACCACGTCGAGAAGATTGAAATGCTCTTCACTGTGAATAAACACATCCGAGCCGCCCACGCTGCAGAGCCAGCCACCTGCCCGCCGCTTCATTTAATGGTCAGATCACACACACCCGAGCCCCGTCTGGGCCTTGCGAAAGAGATGCCACCCAATTCCTAATGACCCCAACTCTTCCAGGTGTCGCAGCTCACACACAGGAGGCCGCCGGAACCCAAAGTGTCTATGCAAGGATTCATCAGCACATTCCACGTTAAAGGCTTGAGAAAGAAGCCCTTGGGCACTTGAGAGGGGTTGGGAGAACTTTCTCACCTAACGAGGAGCGGCGGGATGTGCCGGAGGAGAAGGGACACAGGGGGAGCAGCGCCCACTTCCCATCGGGGCTCTGAAACGCAGACACTGGCCATCGGAGGAAACCAGAGTCGGTTGTCAGAAGATGGAGAGGAGACTTAGGGGTGGCAGCAATGAAAGATGCCACCAGAGGTTAATTGGCCGAGGGAAAAAGCGAAGAAAGAAACTGATAAGGTGAAAGGGTGCTCTGCAGGTCCTCCCTTCCTTCTATAAGGTGTTTCTTGAACACCTACTAAGTGCCAGGCATTCTTCTGTGGGTTTGGAAAGCAGACGCAATCTCCACCCTCACGGTGCTGACAACGGAAAGGACGAGCCAGAAAACAGCTAGATACTCACAGGTGTGTGATACACGCTCCTGAAATAAGAAAGAAATTAAAAAGGGGTGATCATAAATCCAGCCATGGGGAGGTGCCTGTAAGGAGTGGAAGTGAGGAACTGGGGGTTCAGCAATCCCAGGGTGCCCCAGATACACTCCATTTAACGCTAGGATGGCACGTTCCATCAGCCCACTTTACAGATGACGATACAGAGGGTCAGAGAGATGAATGAGGTTCTACAGCTTAGAACTGGCAAGGCCAAAGTGTGAACCTGGTCCAGCTGGACTTTTAAATCAGCCTCTCTTCCGACCATGTCCAACTTCTTGTTCGCTGTTGCATCGAGGTTGACATCAATCAACACAGGAGTTCATTTAACGATGGACGGTCGAGGCTTGTTTAAAGAACTGGGTCCTGCCAGGCGCGTTGGCGCACATCTGTCATCCCAGTGGCTCGGGAGGCTGAGGCAGGAGGATCTCGAGTTCAAAGCCAGCCTCGGCAAAAGTGAGGCCTTAAGCAACTCAGCGAGACCCTGTCTCTAAATAAAATACAAAATAGGGCTGGGGATGGGGCTCAGTGGTGGAGTGGCCCTGAGTTCATTCCCCAGCACCAAAAAAAGAAAACGAAAAAGAACTGGGTCTCCGCACAGGGGAGAGGTAGAGAAGAGTAGAATTAGGCAAGACACAGGCCACAGCGAGAGGACCCGCCCCGTTCCTAATCTGAGTCACATGTGAACTTCTGTGAGACTCATTCTCCCTGCTCTAGAACCTACCTGCCTCCTATGGGTACACGATTGCCTTAAAGGAGGTGTCAATGACCGATGGCTACCACAGTGGCTGCAAAACTCTTGCTGTTGAAATCCAAGCCAAATGTCAACGCCTTTCTGAGATTTGCTAGTTCCCTCCATGTGGAATGACCCCTTCCCATTTGGTTGTACAGATCACTAATAAAGCACTGGTTTGTCTTTAAATCTCTAAATTGTGATTTTTTTTTTCAGTAACGAGACCAAGGACTTGTACACAGCTCTGGGACTTCTTTGATTCTCTGAGGAATTTTAATCGATGTCTTTATGGTTAATATACATGATCCAATCTGAAGTGCCTTCAGGAGTCCTTAGTCTATGGTCTGCATGAGTCTCTGAAAAGCAAACAAGATCCATCAACCAGCATCTGGACCATCAGCTAAAAGCTCTAAATAACCATTAGTAGAGCTCACGCCAGAAAACCAATACTAAACTGAATGAAGACGTAGTTCCCAATTTTTTTCTTTCTTTCTCTTCTTTTTTTTTCTTTCTTTCTTTTTTTTTTTTTTTTTTTTTTGGTATTACGGATTAAACCCAGGGCGCTCGACCACTGAGCCACATCCCCAGCCTGTTTTTATTTTGAGAACAGGTCTCGCTAAGTTGCTTATGGCCTTGCTAAATTGCGGAGGCTGATTTTGAACTTGCGATCCTCCTGCCCCAGCCTCCCCAACCGCTGGGATTACAGGCGTGCACCACCACACCCGGCTGTTTCTCACCTTCTTCATTAGAATAACTCTTGCTAACCCCAGAAAAAAAAACAAAAACCACAGCACCGATTGTATTCTGTGCTACTTCCTACTCCAGTGAGGCAGCAGCACGTCTTATGGGTTAAGGAGAACAGTTTCAGAGACAGACCAACCGAGACTCAAAGCCGAACTCTGCTCCTATTATCTATTGACCGGAGGCAACTTCCAGAACCTCTTTTAACCTGGATTTTATGATGTATAAAGTCGAGTTCATATGCAAAGTTTTAGGAGGGCTGATTAACACACGAACTAGTACAATGTGCAGTTCAAATCACAGTTGAGAAATGGAGCTTATCTTTCTTTCTGCCTTGGAAAGACAATAGTGGGTCTACATTTTTTCAATGATAATCTATGATTTGCTGGGTCTCTGGATCTCTGCACAGGGCCTAGTGTATAACAGTGGCTCAATGCATGTTTGTTGATTGAATAAGTGAATGAACTCACTTTCACGGGTGCTCTCTTTAGGAGTCTCCTCACAGTCCCCTGAGATGGGTGCTTACAGATACGCTTCCCGTGTTAGAGACGAGATGGCTTCGGTTTCCAGAAAGGCATAAATTGACTCATTCGAAATCACCAAACTTGCCAGGGAAGTGTCAGGCAGGACTGAGTCTAATTTTTCTGAACCCAAGCCCCAGCCTTGTTTCACCTGTGAGAGCCGCTGGGTGGAGGAGGGCCATGTCCAGAGGGTCTGCAGGGAGCCTCCCAAAGCCTTTAGCCACCAGGCCCTCCTGGGACTGAGAGGGAACTAAGGAAATGATGACAAGTTCCAGTCCTTTGACTGGCAGGCGAAGGCTTGCAGGAGACCGACAGGGCAGAAGCATAGTCACTCTTCAGACTGAGAAGCATTTAATATTTCAATCCCCGCAATCTTGCAGGAAAAAAATAAATGGGAGATGAGCTGGCGTGTGAGCTTTGAGAGTTGGCTTCGGAAAGAAAAGTGGGAGGAAGAAGGTCTTGGGAGATTCAGTTCCGGGGAAGAAGTTGGGGGGCCCTGGTGGCACTGAGAAAGAGAAAGTCCCTAACGTCTCTCTAGAAAGGTCAGAGCTGGAGGCCTTGAAATACCAGGGAAGGATTCAACACATTAAATCCATGGAGCTCGAGTAACCAGGACCCTCAGAGAAGAATAATAGTCACTGGCAGACATTAGAAGCAAAGGCATGGTCAGGAAGGAATCGAGCTAACAAGGGGAATTAACCCAGGAAGGCAAAGTCCAAATTTGACAGGGAAGTCATCCACGGCAACTGGAGCCACTGGCCCTCTCTCTGTCCTCAGCAAACTGGGACAGTGTGAACACGCAGGCTCATTCCTGCCTCAGGACCTTTGCACCTGCCCTTTCTCTAATTCTGGAATTCCCTATAATTTTCTTTCCTGCAAATCCCAGGAGCTTGCTTCAGGTGCATTTCATGTAGTATTTCCCAGTCCAAATAAAGGAGCCCCCAACCTCCCCACCCATCATCCACTGACTGCCTTTTCTTATTCAGAAAACTTATCACATATGAAACTATTGTCTTTATTTGACTCTTTACTGGTTATTATCATTTTTTAAAAAACAATTTCTAGGCACACAGCGGGCGCTGTGGTGCATGCGTGCAATCCCAGCGGCTTGGGAGGCTGAGGCAGAAGGACGGCGAGTTCAAAGCCAGCCTTGGCAAAAGTGAGGTGCTAAGCAACTCAGGGAGAGACCCTGTCTCTAAATAAAATACAAAATAGGGCTGGGGATGGGGCTCAGTGGTCGAGTGTCCCTGAGTTCAATCCCTGGTACCAAAACCAAATTTTGTATGCACCAAAACTTAAGAATGTCAGTTCTTATCTGTCTAGATCAAGGATCAGCCAAATCTGGCCCATCATTCAAAGAAGTGAGTTCATTCACTTATCCAATCAACAGATATGCATGGAACAGCCCCTGGGTCAAATCTGGCCCTTTATCTGCTTTTGTAAATGAAATTTTATTGGAACGCAGTGACGCTCATCCATTTATCCTGCTTTATTTTTTACAAGTATCGTGACGGAAACCTTTTGGTCTGTGAAGTCTACGTATGTACTACCTGGCCCCTTTCAGAAAAAGCTTGATGATGATCCCGGGCAGCACTGAATCTTCTGTGAGATCGTTTTGATGCAATAATGGATGGATAAATAAAAAAGACTTGAGGAGGAAAGAAACAGAAAGCACGTTGCAGTTTAAATATTCCTTACCCAAAGTGTTCGGGGTAAGACTTATTTCAGATTTAGGAATTTTCAGATTTGGGGATATGTGTATCGAGGGGGCTGATTGGGCATCCCTCAACTCAAAAGTCCCCAATCCAAACCTTTCTGAGCATCATGCTGTGGCTCAAAAGAGTGTTGGATTTGGGAGCATTTCAAATTGGGGATTTTCAGATTAGGGATACGCAGTGAACAGAGATAACGCTCAGGGTAGATGGAATGGCCACGGAAGTATTCAGATTAGTGCAGCTCACTCAATTTAATACGATAAGTTCTTCCAAACATCCACGGTGCCTGGAACTGGGGAAGAAGTGGTAGGAATAAAAGGCACCATTCAAAGTTCTGAAGTCCCCAAGCGCTGGGGGGAGAAGGGCTGTGCTGTCAGAGGGCAGAGGAGGGGGCAGCCCCGCAGCAGACGCAGAGGAGGAAGGACACCACTTGAGTCTGCCACAGTCCATCTTGAGAATCATTCTCAGTGGTGTCCAGGCATTGAGCATGATCAATTGTCAACAAGAAAAGAAATAGGGAAGGATTGCACTACCAAGTTGGTATGCAGGATCCCAGGATGGTAGACCCTCTACCAGTAAAGAAGTCACCACTGACCTGTTGCTCCAGAGGAGGAGAGAATAGAGAATCGTGGGACACAGCTCCTATGTTCTGTGGCATGTAGCATTTTTTCTTGGTTCAAACTAGTCACATGACTATGCTCAACTTCAAGGGCGGGGGGTTAGAGCTGGCCAGGAGAAAACCAGAAATCATGGCACACACCAGTGATATCCACCATAAAATAATTTACAAGTGAGAATACCACAGTGCGGAAAAGTTAGGTAACACACCCGAGTTCCCAGTAAGAGTGGAGTCTGGATTTGAAACCGTCTGATCCTACTACTGCTTGTTCCTTAATCCGTTTTAGGACCCCAATCAGGGACAAGACCTTCTCAGAGACAGAAGCGAAAAGGAAGATGTGTTTAATAAACATCGAAAAAAAAAAAGAGGGTAGAAATGGAGACACCACCAAAGACACATGAAAATCAGGTGGTCACCGCTGCCACCCCAAAGGGTGACTATAGGAATATCAGCTGTAGCCACATCGTGGTTTCGAGAATTTTAAGAGACTGTAAAATGATTGACAGCATAGGAGACCCAGAGCACATCTCCCTAAGGACTGTGCTAGAAAGATCCCCTGGAATGGCAAAGCAGTGAGTGTCCACCCATCTTCATTTAGAAGAATGCATCCTGAATTACACAGTTCCTAAATAGCTTGGGGACTCTCTTCCTGGCCAGGGCTAGACACTTGCTTCTGCCTCAGACATTCTTCTGATTTTGTGACCTGGCTAAGCCCTCCTGGTCCTTGGGGACTCTGTTTAGATGCACCTCTTCTGTGAGCCCCAGTAGATCTGGGCATCCCACAGTGTTCCCCCCCCCAGGACACTGAATCTTCTCCGTGGGCCTATGTCACAGGACCTGCAATACCTCCACCATGAATTCCTAGAGGTCTCCACTTGGGACTTGTCCATCAGTAATACTGGACACCTCACGGAGTGGCCGGCCCCTCTGGGATTCGCAATAGGTGTCTTGTTGATCGAGTGACTATATTTGGGAAAGTCTCGCCATCATCCACCAACAACGGATGAGTGCCTAGTGAGCAAACTCCTGTCCCTTGGTTGGAGCCTCCCCGAGATGTCTCCAGAGTGTCCACAGAGCTTCTGGGTGGAATTGTGCTTCCATCATCCACGTGGGTAATTTGCCTGACAGCACATGGCTATTTGAGTTTTTTTCCCTCTCTGCCTTGCCTGCCGCCTCTACTGGGGTTTCCTGGGATCAAAACCGAAATAAACCTCGTGCAATCGCAGCCTTGTTTTAGTTATTAAAGGGCATCTGAGACAGAGACAGGCAGCCGAGTTGGCTGCACAGAACCCAAGGAGACGCTCTCCTTCCTTCCTCCTGAATGAGATAGCAGTGCAGATTCTGAAATCAGACAGACCTGGGTTCTAATCCCAGCTCTGAATCTGATGACTCTGGGCAATTCCTTCACTTCCCCGAGCCTCAGTCTCCTCATCTGTATGATGGGGTTAAGAAGAGCCCCTCCTAGCACCAGGGCTCTCGAGAGGTGTAAACAGCACTATGCACATCAAGTGCCGGATAAATATCAAGAAGTTCCATAAACGTTCACGGTTGTCATTATTATTACTACTTTATGCTTAAGGGGACCCCGGGAAACAACCGAGCTTTCAATTCTAGCAGCTCTGGCTCCTAAATGTCTCCAGAATGCTGCTTCACGACTTTCCCCTGACTGCCGGCTTCAAAAGAGCTCTTGGTTTTCAAAGCCTACATTGGATAAGTCTGTGCATTTGCATGCTACCAAAAGCCTCCCGCCCCCCCCCCCCCCCCCGCCACCCCGCGGTGGCTTGGGTAAGTCCGGATTATTCTGTTTATTCCTTCCGTCATAGTTATCATTGATCATGTGGCAGCAGCCCTTTGATTATGTCTGGGGTCTCCCAGGCGCCTGCTCAGGGCAGCCTTTGTCAACTAGATCTGCCTGCCTCTGCCACCAGTGAAATGCTGATGGTCACAGCCGCCGTCCTGTCCCCCAGCAAAAAGGGACCTGAGAAAATGCCCGAGGTGAGAAATTCCTGGGGAGGGGCTCTTCATTTTCCTATCCTGCTGCATCTCACCAGCGGTGGAAGTTGCCTGCTCCCCTGGCATTTCTTGCTGAATTGGTACCCACAGCTGCTTTCATCTTTATACAAGACAAACATAGTCATTTCCCTGTTTTACTATTAACACTCTGGCATAATTGCTTGGGCTCTCAACTGTGACCTGCTAGATATTCGCTCAGCTGTGGAATTTTCAAGGGGAATACAGCATCGTCGTTAAAGACCGCGATATGCAATTCCCCCCCCCACCAAATCTATTTGCCTGTAAGCCCCCAAGTCAAATCTCTTGTTGAATTTGTTCAAACATAAATGAAGAGTTGAATTTACATAGATTTAATGTCTTATAATCTTTCTGGTCTGGGAATCTATATTCAAGACTCGGCGCATCAGCTCAGATACATCGCGTTGAATTGCTGAAAATAATTTTAATCCCTCTAAAGCCCCAATCCTTTTGCACATTACTCAACCCGAGCCGCCAATCCTCTCTAATAAGACACACACAAAACCTGCTGCTGCCAACTAATAAATGCACATTTCTAGGATTGGGGCCATGTGCATGGGTCTGTTTAGAAAAACAAATATTAATGCACAAACAACTTTTGCAAAAAAAAAAAAAAAGACTTGGTGAGTTGTTATTTCTGGGGGGGTTCCCATGTTACCCCACCCCCCAGTAATACTAATGGTGATCATTATTGGGGGTTATTGGAAGAACTTGGGATAAACATTCCATCAGTTATATTTATCCAGAGTTCACTTGAATAGGTTCGCTTTCTGCATGCAACCCAGTATTCATGGAGTCCCTGGGATGTACCAGGTGCTGGTCATACAGCAGTGAGCAGAACCTATGTCTCCCTTGCTGTCCTGGAACTGATATTCCATTGGGGGACAGACGAGCCAACAAATGCAAATGACTGTGTAACCTGTCAGGTGGCAGTAAAGAAGTACTCAGAACAGCAGCATTGCAGAATGAGAGAGGACCGTGACGGTGTTAGGCATCACATGGTAGCTGTAGGGACTGCTGCACAAAGGTGCCCAGGAGTTGGAGGAAATGTGCAGAAAGAACACTGATGTACCAGTGACATCGATGAGGAGCATGGCCCCTGCTCAGTCGCACTTCCTGTGACCATGCCCGTTGGCAAACTCACATTGCTGTTCCTCCTCAAAGACAGATACCCTATCTCCTTGAACCTGGCCTTGGTATTGCTCAAAGCAATGCCACACCAAGCAAGTGTGGCCAATATGACGCTAGAGAAATGCTTTTGTGTCTAGGTCTTAAGGGCCCTTCAGATCCTGCTTCTATTCATCCTCTTGGAATCCTGAGTCCATCAGACTTGAAGCCCGTTCTAGCCCCCTAGAGGCTGATGTGCTCCCTCAAACATCCAGCATGGTGACCAGTCCAGTGAGTAAGGTCATTGTGGACCACTGGAGGGCTGTAGCCATGTGAATGATCCCAGGTGAAATGAGCAGAGGAGCTACACCACAGGAATGTAAGAAATAACAAACCAGTGGTCTTCCAAAGCATTAAGTTTGGGGATGTTTTGTTACGCGGCAACAGCTAGCTGCAACACCAGGGAAAGAGTATCCCCGGAAGATAAAAAGTAGTAGAAATGCCTTGAGGCAACTGCACTTCAGAGAAGGGAGTTAAAAGAACTCCAGGTGGCTGGTATGAATGGAATGGAGTATCCCTGAATCCTTGACCATTCTGAATAATTTCAGTAAAAGCAGTGGCTACTCCGGTTTCTCGCCATCCTCATCCACGAGCTGCTATTGCATGAGGTATTTTCTGGCTACTTTATTTAATCCTCATGGAAGTCCTGTGTGGAATGTACTACTGTTCTCAGTTCAGAAACAAGGCAACTGTGCTTGGACAACAGGAGTTTCTTACCCAGCCAGTGTGTGTAGAACTAAACCCATTCTAACTCTAAAGCCCATGTTGTAATCCCTGGGCTTGCCTGGCTCCAACCCTCAATTCCCTCCTGTGCCCAAAGACTGGGTGGTTCCTTCTAATCCTGCTGCAATCACTTCAGGTATCTCCTCCTATGGATGAGGTGGGGCTCCTTGTCAGTCTAACCCCTCATGCAGCCACCAGAACAGGATGCCTGTCCCCAGTCCCTGCCCTAAGTTTATTCCCTACAAACCTGAAAGTGCTTTTGCACTTTGACCAAACTTGCAGAGTTCTAAGAAGGTGCTCTAGTTTAAAGTAGAGTCACAGAATGGACACGTTTGGGACTGACGGAAGAAGGTGGGTTTATTTTTTTAGGTCATTGATGGAGAAATGAATCCTACTCAGCAAACAAAGGCTAGGGATGAACTCTTATATTTGTAGATGGCAGTAGAGAGGTATCCTAGATGTCCCAGGGAGGAATGTTAGGACTCACCAAGTTTAAGATATTCAATGATTTCACTAGAAGAAATGCCCCCATGGAGAGAACAGGAGAACGTTATGATGATGTTCTGATGGGCCAGGCACAGAAAGCTAAATATGGCATGATCTCACTCTCCCAGCACATGGAATCTAAAGCCATCAAACCCATAAAATTAGAGTGTCTATGGGTGGTTACAGAGGCTGGGGGGTATGGGGAAAATGGGGAGATGGTGGCCAAAGCGTACAAAAATCTCAGGAGAAAATAAGGATTTTTTTTCTTTAAATCTCGCAGCATGGTGAGTACAGTTAATAATGGCAGACTGTACATTTCAAAATCTCTAAGAGTAAATTCCAAATGTTTTTACCCCCCCAAAATAAGTATTTGATGTGATGGATTTGTTAATTAGCTTCCTTCATTTATTTCACAAGGTAGTCATAAATCCTAACACCCATGTGTACCCCAGAAATATATACGATTGTAAAATTTCAATTAACAGTCATGATTTAAAACGTTCATGAAGAAATGTCCAATGTGAAGATGATCATGCCCTTCTCTTCTGTAAGTGAAAAACCAAGCTGGCCTGGATGGGTAACTGAGATGCCTGAGCAGAACTGGGATGCCCTTGGGGAAGGTACTAGGTAATACAGTTAAGAGAAACAAGCCCCACCATATTTACGCGCCATCCAGCTGCGTAAAGGAGCCAAGGCTCACAGAATAGTATTTTCCAAGTTCTTCAGCCCAGTTCATGGTCATGGCCCCAAAGGTCTGCAGAATAAGTGCAGAGCACTTCATGAGACCACATCTCAGACGAGACATACAGGTTTCCTGCTAGATTACTAGTCGGAACGAACAAATTCCAGTGGAAGATATTGGGTCATTCCCTCATCCTTGGATTTCCCAAATGTGCATCATCTTAAAGAGTTTCAAGAGTAATGAGGACACTATACAAATTTCACCCAGAGCATTGACCTTGGAACCCAACCTCCCTGTTAGATGGGGCTGTGCGCTTTCTCAAGCCTACTGGGACAGTGACATTAAAAAGCACATCTATCATATGCAGCATGGTGTCTAGCTAGAGTAAGTGCTCGGTAAGTGTCTGTTGCACAAATAAATGGAAAAAAATGTTGTAAGAATGACCATGATGTTTACAGTCCTGGGCCGTGATCCACATCTTTGCATGTATTTACCACTTCATATATATGTTCTTAACCAATGAATCCCATGCCTCTCATGTACCACAACAGGATGATGGTACAACCTCTTGGGTGCCATCTTGAAATTTTAAGGATGAGACCACCATCATGCAGATAGACCTACCAGTCAGCCACAGAGCTCTAGAGACCACTGGTCTGATGCTGGGTACCAATCCTGATGCCCCATATTCCATACTATAGGTATCACTGCTTATTAGACTTCTAGAAGGTGGGGAGAAGATGGAGCATGGTGCTTCTAGGTTGCTTTTCTCCTCTAAAAGCTTATTACCCATCATTTGGAATTGTGGGACATCTGAGTCAGAATGGTCCTAAAATAGTGCATCCAAATGTTGTCAGATTGCCAAGTCACCAAAGGTCCAGAAAGGAAAAAGCATGTGCACAAGGTCACACAGCAAGTAAGTAGCCCATCTGGATCCAAAGCCCCAGCCCTCTGGAGCTGAACTTGGTACATTACTCCATCTGAACTTTCTCTAACTAGTCTCTCTTCATGCTTCATGGTCCTGCTTTTTTTCCTCAAAACCCCAATACAGCAAAGATGGGGCTCTTCAGAGAAGGTGTGAGAGCCGGGTGACCAAGTCACGCATTTCCAATTGACCCCAACTTGAGACTTCTGATGAACCTACCAAATGAGATTATGCCTTCAGGAATATATTAACATGATTAAAAGAAGGAAAGATACATTCGTAGGCAGGAAAACAGGTGAAGGAAATTCAGGACCCACAGTGCACAATCTAAAGACACTTGATCCCACGGGGGATGTGTTCCTTCAAATCTGCCTCCTCCTGGTCCCTGCCCTGGTCCCTTACAGCTTTACACCCGAGTCCTGCTGCCAGCTTAGGTGTATGACTAATGGATCTATTTTAAAATAAATCCTCTAATTATCTTAGGAAGAATATAGGTCTATTGCATCATGAGGAAGAGCACGAAATGGTTTATCAGGAAAAGCATAAAATGCAAACAGTTGACAGGTGCCTCCATTTTATAATCTTGTTTTAGCATCCCTTGATTTTTTGAATGTGACAACACCCTCAACGAAGGCAGGTTCTCTGAGCTTCTTGCAGATTGAGACGTCTCTAAGAACAAATATATTTTCTTTCCTCCCTGGAGTCTGCTTTGAACTTAAGACTCCTCAATCCCTTGTCCTTGTCCTCCCTGTTCTCTCCTAGACCAGCCCTTTCCACCCTGAGCCCTGCTTGGGTCCTCTCACCTGCAGCTCCTCCCCATGCTTGCCCCACCTGACCCCATTCTCCCTCATCCCTCACCTGCTCCCCCCCCCCATGGCTTCCAACGTGGGGCTCTGTTTCGCACGCTCCTCCACCCACCACGAAGAATTTCATCTCTGCGTTTGCGGAGTCCTGTGCAGGAGCACCTGCAGGGCTTCATGCATAATAAATGACCCCTCGGTGACACATGTATTCTATTAGCCATTCAGACTCTTTTAGGACTTTTTTAAAAACATACTTTGCCATTCACCAAAATTCTGGGAGACATTTAAATAGGGGGAAAAATCCATAAAAAGCGCAGAATGTCTCAGGTTTCTGGAAGGAGGTTTTAATGAAGAATTTCTCCCCAGAGGAGCATTTCCTGAAATGCTTTTTTGCTCTGTTCCACAAGTTTCTCTAGTGAGTACAAGACTAAATCGCAGGTCTCCTCAAAAACAATGTCAATGGAATACATTTAAAAAAAATGGTCCCAGGTTACCATAACAACCAAGGTTCCAACATCATGTTGACTAACTGCAAAGTGATATGATCAGGAAGACCAGAGAAGAGAACAAAAGTATCAGGTTGCTATAGCAACTAGATATACAAAAAAAAAAAAAAAGGAGTCGTTTCAATAGGGATGTTTTCAGTACAAAAGTAAATGTAAAGAATGCTTCTTGGCTAAATGATCACCTAGGAAAATTTTTAATTAGCCAAGAGAGTTTCCATTATGTTGTTTGGTTACCAGAACTCTGAGACAGAGGCTGTATCAGTTAGCTATTGCTGTATAACAAATAGTCCAAGCACATAGTGACTTTGAACAAGAGCCACTTATTTTTCTTATGAGTCTATGTGTTGGTTGGGGGAGTTTTGCTGATCTGCCCCGGGCTCAGATTTTATTATCTGGTTATGATCATCTCATTGCTCCAGGCAGCTGGGGATGGGCTAGTGTAGGGAGGCTTCAGCTGAGATCGGTAGACTTTGTTGCATGTAGCCCTTCCTTCTGTAGCAGGCTACTCTGGATTTGCTTTCATGGTGGAGCAGGGTTCCAGAAGAAAGTCAAATGTCAGAAGACCTCTTGGATCTGACATTCAGCTCTGACAAGGTCTTTCCTCCACTATCTTCTATTGGTTAAGTGAGACAAAGTCTCAGTATATAGGGAAATAGATAACCATTTCTTGAAGAAAGACCTTCAACATCCCATTTTGCAAACCATTTATCAAGATGCCAATTTTTACATGTAATATCCCCCTTGAAATCACACAAGGAAGTTAAACAGGCAAAAGTCAAATACATCCACCTAAATATTAAAAGGCGTTGGGCTCCCAGAGAGCAAAACAATATCATAAAATGCCAAATTATAGCTGTGCCTCAGATACCATTTGGACGCTGCATTTGTCGGGATTTTGTACTTGTTCTTTAATTTTCTTCCTTTCCTTTCACACTGACCAGTCAAGTGACCACTTGAGTCTCGAAGGGCACATAATTGAGGTTGAAGATGAGATGGCCTGAAATGTTCACTCATCAGCTGATGCGGTAAAGTTGAGGGAGGGGGTCAATGAAAATGGTGGATTCTGAAATCACATGACCTGGGGTCCAGTTTTCCCTCAAACTCTGATTTGTTACATGAACTACTTACTGGCTTGACTTTTGCATGTTTAACTCTCTTGTGGGATTGCCAGGAGATATTATTCGTAAAAGTCAGCACCTTGATAAATGGTTTGCAAAAAATGACTCTAATTCTCCACATCCATTGCAATGAATGGAACCCTTGACTTCCATGATCCTCGGTAACCACATAGCATATTTATCTACTTTATTGATACTAAGACTTTTTGCTTATCAATATCTCTGAGGTTGGGGGTGCATGACCCAAGTGAGGTCATGTTACAATCAAACATAAGAGTCATAGGTCCAGCGGCTGATGGCACTCCAGATGCAGTAAATATGGCGGCCCCTTTCTCAGAGAGTGGAGTTAATTCAAGTGGACAGATTAGAACAGTGTCTCTGGGAAGTGCTAATCAAATGTGAACTACGAGAAGGAGAAAAATCCACTCTGGGCATGCATGCCGGTCTTAGAGAGGAAGATACACTAAGTATGCACTTCAAGCTGTACATGGTTTGAATACATAGAAATGTACCTGGGAGATGTCTTAAGAAAAGACTACTGGTCAGTGCCAGCTGCAATGTTCCTTGATTGGAATTTAACTGTCGCATCAATACTCAGGACACCCATTTTATAGAATTGAGAATCAGAGAAGGGGGTGGGGAGTTGCACGGAGGGTCATCAATCAACTAGAGACCTACAGAACTTGCACCCAAATATCTGCCAGATCATCATTGCCCGCCAACTTCCTGGGGGCATGAACCACAGAGAGGAGGGGACATGAGTGACTTTATCATTTTAGACCTTAGAATTACTTGGTAAGTAGAAAAAGGAGTAGCTAGTCCATGCTGATTCAGAACGTCTCTGGAGGAGGTGCTTGAGATACCCATTTGATTAAAAGTAGGGACGGGGACTTGGAAATCATGTTTGCACAGAAAGCAAGAGGTTTTTATATAGATTGTGTGTTTGCTTGGGGGAGGCTTAATGGAGATTATGAGGGGTGAGCCCCCCGTTCTGAGAAATCAGTGCACCCTGTAAAATGCAGTCCATCCTCTCTGCTTCTGTGGACCTTCCTACCAGATGAAACACGGAGGAGCCTCCACACATCTTTACCCGCGTTTGCATCCCTGGGTAGCCAGACCTGGCTGCTGAGGATTTACTACATAAAATTTTTGGATGCCTACACCATCCCCCAGGAATTCATTAAATGCATAGTCTGGATGTGTAAGGAACAAATGCCTCCCAGTGTTCCATTCTGCAAAGGGATGTCCTTCCTCTGTTCACAGAAAGACTCGAGAGCGAGATCCTCATCTAAATAAGACGCGAGACATCATTTGGAAGTTTGTGCTGCTGCTCAGGCAGGAGGAATCAGGCATTCCGGCCACACTCCTGCAGGTGTGCGCTGCCTTCTGTAATTAACCTTCCTATGTTTCCACAGTGCATCAGATGGCGACGGGTCTCGTTTACCTGAGGGACACGCAGGTGCCTGGTGGGAGACATCGGGGGTTCTTTCAAGACGCTCAGTGAGTGAGAAGCAGCAAGAAGGAAAGGGAGGAGAAGGATCTTAAGAGGAAGAGATGAAAACCCCCTCCCTTGGTGCATTTCTTATGTAGAATGATGCAGATAATAGAAAATGGTGCCGTGACAGTATTCTTCCTCTTAAAGGGACTAGTCATTAAAATGTTTTCATATTTCTTGCAGAAAAAAAAATCCTTTCTCCAAATCCTCCTCTACAAATTACCTTTTGGAGTTCAGAATCAGAAGAGAGTCCTATGTGATAGCGTGTATCTAATGGTTTGCTTGCGCCCCTTGGTTTTGTCCCCAAGAACCCTTAAACATCTCTAGGGGGATGTCTTGCAAAACGAAGTCTCTGATGGACATGACTCT
This sequence comes from Spermophilus citellus, assembly GCF_964194105.1. NCBI lineage: Eukaryota > Metazoa > Chordata > Mammalia > Rodentia > Sciuridae > Spermophilus > Spermophilus citellus. The sequence goes on along the minus strand of NC_138187.1, from coordinate 18,700,124 downwards.
TCAGCGTCCACCGTGGAGACCAGTTTTCTCTATAAGACCTTAACGACATGGCAGGTCACACCCGGTGAATGGTCCCATGGATCTCCCATTGTGACAAGCAGAAAGTCTGGTGGTTCATTTTTTAGAATACGGAATTTAGTCTTCAATGTAAAATTACTTAAGATGTAGGAAAATCAGCGCAAGAGGAAAGAGAATAAATGGAACAAATGGTTACCAGCAGTTAACACCTGCGCGTGACAGATTCACAGCCTCTGGACAAACAGGAGGAGACAGGGAAGGGCCAGGCCTGACCAAGGAGGATTGAATTCATACATCCGCAAATGCTCTCAATCCCAGAGAGACATCCTGGATCCAGAGAACAGAGGGAGGTGGGAACCACTAAGGGTATATTTCCCCAAATAAACGACTTCGATGCACCCCATAGTACTCAGCCAATGAAGAGCCAGGGAAGGGACCTTGTGTGGATGGATGCTGATTTTAACAGCCCGGGGTGTGTCCACTTCCCCTGACATCTATCTTGCAAGATGGTCAGTAAAGCTGGGCGTGGTGGTGCACACCTGTAATCCCAGGGATGCAGGAGGCTGAGACAGGAGGATCACCAGTTTGAGGCCAGCCTCAGCAACTTAATGAGGCCCTAAGTGATTTAGCAACATCCAGCCTCAAAAAATATAAACACATATACACATGCAAACAGCTAGGGATGTGGCTCAGTGGTAAAGTACCCCTGAGTCCATTCCCCTGTACCAATAGATAGATAGATAGATAGATAGATATTGTCATCAATGCCTTGCTTTTGCTATACCTTGTGCCTCTTGCTCCCTCCTTTGGGTTTGGACAGCTGAGGGGGTTCCTCACCGCATTATACTTTAGTTTAATCTTTCCTACATTGTCAAGGAGATCATCTCAAACATACCCTGGATGAAATTCCTCACTTGTTGAAAAATCCATTATTACACCATCTAAATGGGCGGACATTTGCTGGACAGATGCCTAGGAGCTGTGGTCTGTGTTTCGTTGTCTTTGCTCTTTCCCCAGCAGGACTCAGAGGCTTGTGGAAGGTTTGGGTGTCTAGTCTCCTCCAACCGGTAAGTAGAGCAAGACAGGAGCCCCTTCCTTATTGAGGTGCCTGTGACTAGGGCTGGCGCACCAGAGCTGGGGCTTGGAGGGCCTGGGTCCTCTGTCCCTGGGCAAGGGCTGCCTCCTTCCCCGCCTTCTTTCCCTCCTGCCTTCTGGGTTGATCTAAGCTGACTCTCCGACCCCACGCCCTGGTTTTAACTCAGCCTCCAATTCCCATGACCGGTGGACGTGGTATAAATAGACAAATAAGGCCCTGACACCTAGCCCTCCTGAGCTTCAAACCCTAAACACCTTGTTGAACGTTAGGAGATTCTTTATTTGGAGGGGGGGGGGGTGAAGCTAGTCATTGAAAACAGCCCACATTGAAAATCCAAGTTTAGTTTAAAAGTCCACATTTCCATCATCTCTTGAGAGAGTGGAAGATTTGGCTCTGAGCACTTCCTTTTGGTGGGACACCATATTGGAAGGACATGACCTAGGAGAGGTCTGTATTGTCCCCTTCTCTCAGTCCCCAACTCTCAGACAACATAAGCCCACCCAACCCGTTCCCCGAGACTCCCAGCTTCTTATATATTTCCATAGTGGACCTAGAGGTACCCTAAAGCCTACTCTCCATTTTTATCTGGAAAGGATATTCCAATGGTGGTGTGATTGTTTCCTTGAGGGTAAAGCCGATGTTAATTGTCAACAGCAGGTTCTAACTGACAGGGGTTGGCCATTTCTTTAGTTACTCAGAGTTCTGTGCGATTCTCAAGGTTCCTAACCCGCTTCCAGACCAGCCTCTCTGTCCCCAGTCTCAGAACTGGTTACAGAATGAAACCCAGTGGGCCTCGGTGACGTCCACTAGCAGGGCTGCCTGTAGTCACCTAGTCAGAGTATGACAGTCTCATCCCCCGGGGACAAAAAGAGGTAAAAATCAAGCAGACCATCATTTGACTAAGCCCACCCAAGAGGATGTCACGGCAGATATATAAATGGAAAGACCATGAAGGTTTAATGTGCACCTATTACTATGGCAAGCACCATGAAAAAGCTTATTACTCACCCCTGCTTTATAGATGAGAACACTAAAGACCAGGGGGCGGGCAGCAGATTAGCGCTGGACCCAGGACTTGGACTTATTTGACTCCAATATTTGTTTCTCTAAATGCTCTGAGTTGGATCTGTTTTAGTTGGATTCCAATTTGGGGAACTTGGCTCTGAGACAGACATATAATCATATAATATAATAAGAATGTAATATAATAATGGCCACCAAGTACTTATTGGTCTTTCTCCTATGTTTAGTCCATATATTTAGATGGGACTCCTTCATCAACTCCAGAAGGTCAAGTGCATGACCCAGTTTGGTAAGACTATTCCCCCTGCCTGGCTACCTAGGGTTAGCTCGTGGCTGAGCATGTGAGCTGAGCCAGTCCACCAGGGTCGATCTCAGGACTTTTGTAGGAAGGAAGGGAGGGAGGGAGGGAGGGAGGGAGGGAAAGTGTTTCTTTTCCCCATGGGACTCAAAAGCGAGAGGCCCTGGGGCTAGGGCTCACCATCATGAGATCAGAACTGTTTACAGAATGAAATCAACCCAGAGATCTGAGCCCTGAGATGAAAGAAGAAAGAGAAACTGAGAGACAGGTCCTTACAACAGTATTTGAGTCCCCTGCACTGAAAGCTGAATGACTCATCCTCTTCCTACTCCAGAGCCAATATACTCCTACCTGCGTAGACCCGTTTGGTCAAATTTTCTGTTACATCCCATGGAAGAGTCTCATCCGAATTCCAGACAAGAAGTAATGGCAAAATATACCAATGTACCAATGTACCTGCCCAGGACTCTTAAACCTACCCTCCTTCTGGTCTCAGTGGTTCCTAGAGGTAGGTGTCCAGCCAAGATGGCGGTGGAGATGGAGAAGACTTGGATGCAGGTGAGTCTGGCTCTCATGTACCATGACCCGACACTGGACGTTAAGCCAGCCGCACACCTTTAAGCAAGAAGTAGGTGCAGGGTGTCAACCCGTCTGCTGTTAGAGAAAGACAGGGTGGCTTCGGCAGCCAGGCACAAGTAATTTACTAGGGCTTTCTGTGTTGGCAAATACTCATCCAGCTAAAGTCGACTGTGGAAATAATTTAATCAGACTTAAAAAGAAGGAGAAGAAAGAAAGAAACCCTTTGACGAGTTTCTGTATCAAAAACCGTGCAGACGCTGCCGTGCCGGGGGACTGTGGATGTGTGTGCGATTCTCCGTGATTAGAGACAGCGCTCAGAAGCCAGGAACAGAGCAGAAATAAACAGGCCCTTCAGAGGATGGGATCTGTGATCCGTGGTGCAGGGCTTGTCCTGCCAAGCATCTTCATCAGATCTCGAGGACTCGGTGTCACCAGTGAGTAGCAGGGAAGGCTTCTGGTTAATGAGAAGCCCAAAGGAAAAGGGAGAGTGTCTCTGTCTGGAGTCCCCAGTCGGTCAGTGTAATTAACGACTGATCAGTTAATTACAAAAATCCAAGCGGATCAATGGCAGGTGGCGTTCGGACATTCCAAAACCAAAGAGAATTAGAAAGTATGGCTTTATTCCTCAATGCGGCGTCTGATAGACGGAGACCAGGGGACACTTATGGCAGCCTCTCAGCTGGATGAACAATGGAAGAGAGTCCCGATCCCTGGTAGGACTATGTGTCTATAGGGTCTCTCATCTCCTCCTATTTCCTTGCTAGGTCCTCACCAAAGGTCACAGAGTATCTGGACCACTCTGACCCAGTGGCTGCAGGTTTTCCCCAGCAGAGCTCAAGCGGGGACCCAGAACATTGACACTGATGAGGGGGTTTGGTTGTTGTCCCAAATACCTAAAGACAATTTTTGGCCCTGGGACAAAATTCCTTAAACCCTCCTAACTAGTCCACCTGTCACCCTCCTGCTGCAGGCCTGGCTCAGTAGGGTATCCCTTTCTGTCCCCATCCGCAAGGACAGGAAGCAGCGCTCTGTAGGGATGATCCCCTGCAGATGCTCTGGACTGGTCCCTCTGCATTTAGGGCATCCTGCTTTGGGATCCCAGCTGAACATTAGTGTGCTCTCTTGTGAGAATTCCCCTGCCATCTCTTTTTTGAGGTGACCTCATACTTGGGTTAGGAGCAATAAAACTGTGTCTGTGTTCAGATGAAGCAGCGCGGGGTGCTCTTGGAAAACGAACAGAGAACCGTACCCACCTCCTGTTGAGCATCTGAAGATGGTTGAGCTGTGTGAGAGCCAGGATCAAGGGGCTCGGCAAAGAGGGAGCTTGGGTTACCTCAGTGGCCACCAGGAAACCCTCAGAGCCCAAGAGGAAGGCAAGAGCTGGCAATTCACCAGAGCCAAACCGTGGAACCAGCCTAGGTGTCCGTCAGTGGATGAGTGGACGAAGGAAATGTGAGTGTTATTCAGCCAGAGAGAAGAATGCAATTACGTCATTTGCAGGGAAATGGATGCAACTTGAGAACATTGCATTAAGCAAAATAAGATCAACTTAGAAAGTCCAGGGTCATATGAGTTCTCTCATGACCTAGAGAGGACAAAGGAAAAGGAATCTGGGGGAATCTCATGAAAAATCCAAGAGAGATCAGTAGAGTAGAAAAAAGAGACCAGGTTGAGAGAGAGAGGAGAGGAGGGAACAGGGAGATACTGGGAATGATATTGGCCAAATTGTACTGTTACATTGTATGAATATGAGACAAGAATCCTGCCATTGTGCACAACTACAATGCTTCAATAAGAACGTGGAAAAGAAAACAAAAAAACAAGTGTTGATTTCAATGTCGCTACCTTCCTTGCATGTTGGGGAGCCAAGAAAATGTTTTGTTTTGTTTTTTATGTTTCAAACACTTCAGTAGGACTTGAATTGCATACTTGTGAGTTAAAAAAAAAAGCTAAAAGCTGGTGCAGACAGCGCAGAAGAGGGGTCCCCTCTGGGTTCAAAGGACCCACACCACATTCCCCTTGTGCTTCTGGCAGCCATCAGTGCCACTGTCATCCCTGGTTCCAATAAAAGGGGAACAGAAGTGGAGCTCAGGAGATGGCCCCTTCTTTCCTGGTCCCTGGCTCTCTCTCAGGGAGCTTGAGTGAGTTGTACCATCTTTCTTGTGGGGTCAGGGTTGGGTTCCTCACGCACAGACCCAAGGTTCCAACAGCAGTGAGCCCAGTCGCAGGCGCAGTTGTAGTATCATCATGACTCCTTCAGGGTTTAGGATGCATGTCATTCTGGATTTCTTAATGCCACCAAACCCCCAGGGAGGTGATTTGTGATCATCACCAGTACCTTCATGGGTCAGCCTGAGAAGCGACTTTGGGTTGTGCCAGCTGCACATCATCAGGGAAGAGCGGAGCTGGACACCTGGTAAAGGTCAAGCATGTTGGGCATCAATCGATAAACTGGTTCTTAACGGCGGCTTTTCTAACCCAAGCTTCAGTATTCTGCCTGTTTTTTTTTTCCCAAATGGGCAACGAAGGGACCCTCACCTCTCAACTTTAGTTCACTATTAGGTAAAAGGTAACGATTTCATTAACTATCATGAAACAGTCTGCTGCTTCTGGCCTGTAGGCAAACTGGACCTCACACCCTAGTGCATTCAAGGAAAAGGGGAGAAGGGGAGGGAAGGAGGGAGGGGGCATGGAGGGAGGGAGGAAGAGAGAGAGGAGGGAGAAGGAGAGGGAGGAGGGAGGAGGAGAGGGAGGATGGAGGAGGGAGGAGGGAGGGGGGCATGGATGGAGGGAGGAAGAGAGGGAGGAGAGAGGAGGAGAGTGCTAAGAGCCATAGCCAAGCAGTATGATGCATGGCATTTTTGGTTGAAAGATGACGCCAGCAAGCCATAGAGATGATATGATTATGTTAAGATCTGCATTCTTATGGATATTAGATTCCTGCTGTCCACCTCGGCCTGGTATGGGACTCCTGGAGAGTTCCCATTGGTTGGGGAAGTGCGGTAGGAGGGAATTCCAGAGGAGGGACTTCCTGTTGGGGTCCGGGAGAATGCCGCCTGGGTCAATCGGCAATTTCCCCGGGAGCGTACGGGACATTGGCGGCAGTTTCAAAAATAAAGTTTGTTCCTGCTTAAGTGGCTCGTGATTTTGTGCCCAGCCAAACTGCAGCATTTGGTGGCTCATACGGGGAATGCCTGAAGCTTGGAGGTGAGTAAAATTGCTCGCCCCTGAGGGAAGGAGAGAGAATGGGTGACCATTTCAAAAAACAATGTGTTCTTGTTTTGATTTATTTTGTTTTTGTTTCAAGCTGCCTATCCCTAGAACTTTCTCAGGCAAACTGGGAAAAATGATTGGCTCAAGGTTTGAAGTTGTTCGGCCCTGAGAAAGAAAAAATTGATACAACGATTTTTTGTTCCATTTTTGTTTCATTCTGTTTCGTTTTTGTTTTATGTTATCTTATTGGGTTGCGTTACCTTTATAGTAGATTAGAAATTAGTAAAAAACAAACTGAAAGAATGTTAAGTAAATTGTTAGAAGTCCAGACTATGGTAGAAAACATGTTAGGTCAAGCAAAAGAGAAGGTCTCTCGAGCTAGTCAGACAGAGGAAAATTTAAAGGAAGAAAGCTTAAAGGACAAACAACCATGGGGGGGGGGGAGCTACAACAGGAGGCTGCTACTAACTCTGTTCTATCACCACAGGGCATAATTCAACCAACAGCTCCATCTACAGCTGAGTGGCCCTCAACTCCCGTAGTTGATGGATGGAATCCTGAGCAGGACCCCAAAGATTAGCATGCCCTGTACTTGAGCAGGCAGGAGGGCAACGAATTCACTGTGATTTAGATTTCAAAACAGTGAAGCAATTAAAGGAGGCTGTAACAACCTATGGTCCGCAAGCACCCTTCACGGTGAGCATGGTCGAATCCATTACCAATTTGGACATGACGCCAGCAGATTGGGCTAACATGTGTCGATCTGTGCTAAACGGAGGACAATATTTGTTATGGAAGGTTGCCAATGAGGATTTTTGCACGGAGACAGCTAGGCGAAATGCAGCAGCTGGTTACCCTCAAAGAAATCTAGATATGTTGTTAGGAAAAGGACCTTATGAGGGTCAACTGCAACAAATTGAATATGATCCTGGCATATACGCACAAATTGCTGTAGATGCGGTTAGGGCATGGAAAACTTTACAGGGGCATGGAGATTTACAAGGACAATTATCTAAGGTAATACAAGGAAATAATGAACCTTATGCTGAATTTGTAGATAGGCTTATTCAAACAGCTTCCAAAATGTTTGGGGATACAGAACAAGCAATGCCATTTATAAAAAAACTGGCTTATGACCAAGCAAATCATTGCTGCAGAGAGGTCATTAGACCATGGAGACATGAAGATTTAAACACATATATTAAATTATGTAGAGACATTAATGAACAAGGGCAAGTCTTGGCAGCAGTACAACAGGCTTTAGATGCCAGGCCAAAAACATGCTACAATTGTGAACAAACAGGACATTTTAAAAAGAGTTGCCCCATAGGAAGAGGATTTAACAAAGCTAGGTATCAAAGGAGTAGAATACGGGGTATTTGCCCACGATGCTGTAGAGGGAGACATTGGGCTAATGAATGCCGTTCTCAAACCACCATAGAGGGTATTCCGTTATCAAAAAACGGACAAGGACCAAGTGTTTACCCACGATATCGTGGAGAAAGGCATCAGGCTCCATTGCCAAAAAACGGACTGGGGGGCCCAATGCTCCGGGGCTCACAACCACAAATATACGGAGCAATGGAGGAACCAAGCAACACCATCAGGGCTTAGTGCTGCGGAAAGACATATGTATCCAAAAAATATACATAAGCCTAAGGTACTTTGGAAGGATATTCTAACAGGACAATGGAAAGGTCCTGACCCAGTGATTGTCTGGAGTTGGGGTTCTGTTTGTGTGTTTCCACAGGGAGAACAGCAGCCGATTTGGATTCCAGAGAGACTAACCAAAACAATTTCTACAGACCAAAAGGAAGATGATTTGACTCAAATCCATAACAGCTGATATCCAGAGCTCCAGCTTGGCTGTTCTTACATCTGCGACAGTGATCAACCAGGATGCTTTTTTCAATATCTATTTCATTATTGCTTTTTCCCACATCATAAAGTTCTATTTTATTTTTGAGCTCATACAGACCTAGGTTAATGTTTTTCTGATCAGTTTTAGTTTTTTGACTGTGGAGTTTTTAAACATTGCAATGGAGATTTCACCTAGGTAAATATACAAGGCCTTTACTATTGTCTTATGTGTTGAATGTTACGTGTGCACATTTCTGCTTTGTGTTGTATGTCTGTATGTGTGTATGTCCATATTTCATATATGAGGAGCACTCATGAATAAATGGATCCAAATTTTTTTATTATTCACGTGATTTAAATGGTTTAATTTAAATTGGGTAAACAGCTGTTGAGGATTGTTTTAGTATGTGAACAAATAAGCAGGTTAACAGATCTGTTTGTTTACTTTCACCTTTCCTTTTCATTATATTTAATAATTCTGTTCAGGATAATGTAAATTGTTCAAAAAATTGTTTTCTTAGTACCTGTTGGAATGTTACATAATTTTTTTTTAGCATCATTGTCAGAATTTCTATCTTCATCCCAGTGCCGGTGAAGACAAAGATGAAACCAAACTACAGTTTCTTCAATAGTTATCACAACAAACTGTATAATCTGATGCATCAATGAATAATAACTCAACAAGTAATGCTCAATCAAGGAGTCGATTTACTTTGGGAGGAAATGTACATATTGATGGATTCCTCTGCTTTGAACTGCTTGCAGAACTTGCCTGGACCATGTATCACTTGTATGCATTGTGATCTGTTAATGCAGCGAATTATGGTAGTGCTGTCGTATCTTTGCTGATGTGTCACCAATGATGCAATTTTTCCTAAGGAGCCGTCAATTGGCTTGGTGTCATGGCATTTCTGTATCCTCCTCCCTTCTACTAGTGATGGTCTAAATTTCGGGGCCAACAGAGGTGAGGCAAAGAACCTCACCCCCCCACCGGCACCAAGGCCAAATTTGGGGGCCAACAGAGGTGAGGCTAAGAACCTCACCCCCCCACTGGTGCATAGGCCTATCCACAAGTATGGCTATACGTTGGACCGGTAGTCAGTGATGGGTATGATCCAATTGCAGTGGTATCAACCTAACACAGGAGGCTGACGCCTAGAGGTCAGTTCATCCAATGACAGGTAAGAACCATATGTTGAATTGGACTACCTAACAGGCACGGTCCCTAGCCACATTGCTTGTTGCTTAATTAAACAGAAGGGGGGAGATGCTAAGAGCCATAGCCAAGCAGTATGATGCATGGCATTTTTGGTTGAAAGATGATGCCAGCTAGCCATTGAGATGATATGATTATGTTAAGATCTGCATTCATATGGATATTAGATTCCTGCTGTCCACCTCGGCCTGCTACAGGACTCCTGGAGAGTTCCCATTGGTTGGGGAAGTGCGGTAGGAGGGAATTCCAGAGGAGGGACTTCCTGTTGGGGTCTGGGAGAACGCCATGTGGGTCGGTCGGCAATTTCCCCGGGAGCATATTGGGCATTGGCGGCAATTTCAAAAATAAAGTTTGTTCCTGCTTGAGTGGCTCCTTATTTTGTGCCCAGTCAGACTGTGGCAGGAGAGGGAGGAGGGAGGAGGAGAGGGAGGAGGGAATAGGAGAGTGAGGAGGAGAGGGAGGAGGGAGGAAGAGAGGGAGGAAGAGAGGGAGGAGGGAGGAGGAGAGGGAGGAAGAAAGGGAGGAGGGAGGAGGAGAGGGAGGAGGGAGGAGGAGAGGGAGGAGGGAGGAGGAGAGGGAGGAGGGAGGAGGAGAGGGAGGAGGGAGGAGGAGAGGGAGGAGGGAGGAGTAAAGAAAGAGGGAGAACAGGTGGGGAGGGGAGGGGAGATGGTGAGGAGGAAGGGATGGAAGGGAAGTGAGAGAAGACAGGAAGCAAAAGAAGCAGCCCCCATCTCCAGTGCTGGCCACCCTGAGGCCCTGAAACTGACAAGGTCTCTCTGCCACTGCCTGGTCACAGTTCTGGCTACACCTTGCTCTTTGAACCAGAGCCCTACAGTGTTAGGGTCTGTAAACAAGTCAGGATGGCGCCTGGCATTTTGCAGAGGGAGTGGTTTGTGAAGTGGTGCCAGTGAGCCATTGAGTGTGGAGATTCCTGATTGGTTGACTGCTGTATCTAGTTTATGCTAATTAAGATAAGCTGTGTGGGATGTATATATACCCCTCCTGTCCTACAATAAACGGCTCCCACTCCTGCTGTATCAACCTACACAAGTTCCTCGTCACCCCCTGGTTAGTTTGCTGCAGCCGGACTGTGGCACTACAGTGGCCTTTTTTGGGCCCTGCCCAATCCCGACTTGAACTCCTACTTGGAATCCCCCTCTTTCCACTGGAACCACAGGGTCTCCCACTTCTGCTCAGGTCCTTGAGGCCAGGAAATCCTCCCCCAAGTTTGCACTGGGGCAATAAATGGGGCCCAGCCCATGATGCCCCGGATACCTGCTCCCTCCCGTGAACTGACCATCAGGCACCAGGGTCAGTGGGGCTGCTGGGCTTCCTCGGCCTCCCCCACTCCTCTCCCTCCTCCGCCTCGCTTTCCTCATCTGCACTGGGGGTGGGGGGAGCTGGGTGAGGTGTCCTCTGAGGACGCTCCCAAAGCCTGACTCCAGCATTATCTGCTCTCCTGCGGATTCAAGCAGAGGCAAATGGCACAGGCAACCTTTTTCCTCTCCCTGCACAGACTCACCTCTGCCTCAGGAAATGAGAGAATTAAATAAAAATCAGGGACTCTTCAGCTATGGAGCCTAGATGTGAGGGACAGGAAGAATCCCATGATTACGAAGCAGGGAGAAGCCGGGAGAAGCCGGGAGAAGCAGGAAGAAGCCAGGAGAGCATCAACACCTCTTAGCTGCAGCCACCAGGGTGCTGTCCACCCCCTGCTGTGCCTGGGTGCCCTGTCACCCCGACTTTTCAGGGCCAAGGGGCCCTCTTGTGCCAGCTTATTGAGCTCACTCGTGTCACCCACCTGCCCCAGAGAGCCTGCAGGAAGCACTACAATCTAAAAATGTGACCGTCACTGGGGACCTGATTTCTTTTTCTTCTTTTGACAAATGGAAAATCCCCAGGGTCTGTTCTGAGCGGAAGCCACACAACAAACACTGGGCCCTTGTCCTGCGCCTAGCCCAGCCCCCTTCTCCAACAGAGGCGGGGAAAGGGGGCTTCAGAATGGTTTGGTGACTCCCTAGAAATCACATATCCTCTGTCACCAGCTGGGAGAGCATCTCGATTCCTGAGCTCTAGTAGGACCAATTTTTTTCCCCTGCAAGAGCTTCTGTTATCTCCCATTTGTGTAGTTAAATCGTGACGATTCCATCAGGACCTGCTTCAATGTCCCTTAGATTGCCATCAGACTAGATTGTAATACTCTCTCTTACTTTCTGGGAGGACCATAGCCCTCTACCTGCCCTCCACCCACCCCCCCGTGAGATGTCCCCTGAGTGTCACTTCTGGGTGAGAGTCTGCCCCTGGCCACAGTCCTCTGCCTCCTTCTCTTCTTTAAAGGACACACACAGTTGTGGGCCACTCTCCCTGTGTGATAAGCTTCTCAATCTCCCTGAGACTTGGTTTCTCCACCCATCAAACAGGGAGAGTGCCAATGTCCCAAGGTTGGCGTGAAGACTCAATATGTCAAGACATGATGGGAACTACTCCACAAACTGTGCCCAGTGGTGATTTCCAATAGGGATCCACTGCAGAACACTCATAACGGTAATGACGTTAGACTCGGGCTCCTCAGAAGATGTACGTGACAGACAACAGTGATTCTAGGTGGTTCTATGTCACAACAAAAATCAAGACCAAGCAACCATAAATAAGTGTGTGTGTCACAGCCTGTCATCAGGGAGGCATGGACGATGCTCCGTGTGACTGAGGCTGGGTGGGGACATTGGCAGAGGAAGGCTCCATCAGTGGGGGAGGGGAGAAGCAGCGGGCAGTGCCAATGGGTGAGCACATGGCAAAGATCGACCTGGAGCATCCGCAGCGGGTTAGCCCTGCCTGATCCCCAGCTGCGCTCGCCCCGAGGTGGCCTTCATGAACCCTGGGGCCTCGCTTCTGGCCCTAGGTCAGGGGCACTCATGAGCCTGTGGACCCTGAGCTGACGACCTGGGCTGGCTCACACTGCTCCCAGTTCGCACTGTGCCATTTCATTTGGGGGAGGACAGGCAGTCCTCTGGCATGACCCTTTCCTGGCCGCTCATCCTTGGTCATTTCCACCATGTCCCAGTGGTCGCTGGTCCTGAGCCACCTCGCTTCCCAGGACCCCTGAGAGAAATGGATGAGGATTCACAGGAGACAGGCATTTAACCCTGGCACTCACTAGTAGGTGATGGGTCAATGAGAGGGGAAGGTAATTAGCACAGAGAGTGAGCATCCCTCTGAAAACAAGGAGTCTGCCTGCACTCCGGTCTCTCTCTGTCTCTCTCTGTAAATATATATATGTATACATAGGCTACAGACATGTACACGTATATATCTCTCTATATACACATATATCTTCTTTTCCCGTATTTTTATTGGTGCACTATAGTCACACAGAATTGCGGGATTTGTTGTTACATCGTCAACCATGCACACAACACCACAACGTCATTTGGCCGGTATCCTTCCCCAGCATCTCCCATTTCCCTCCCCTCCTCCCTGCCCCTGGTCACTTCCCTCTATTCTAATGATCTCCCTGTGATTTCAGGAGACCTCCAGCCCCACCCCTTTTCTTTTTCCTTTCTAGCTTCCCCACGTGAGAGGAGACAGACAACCCTTGACCTTCTGAGTCCGACCTATTGTGCTTCACATAATGGTCTCGAGTTCCATCCATTTTCCTGCAAATGACATAATTTCATTCTTCTTTATGGCTGAATAAAACCCCATTGTGTATATAGACCACGTTCCCTATCTGTCTGTCTGTCTGTCGTCTATCATCTACCTATATGGCTTTTGATACAGCAATGTAGCAATTTTGGATGACCAAAAAAGACCAACACTCATCGTAATGGAGGGTGGCAGGTCTGAGGAACTGTGAATTCAAACTCTTAGGAAGAAAATAGAGCAATCACATGGAATATTCCCTGGGTCCTCGTAAAAGGTCCAGTTCAGGGCTGGGACAACCATGTGACGTCAGAGGCGGAAGGCAGGTTCCCAGCCAAGGAAGCCCTCCCTGCTCTTACCCTGGGCACTTACTAAACACACCGCGGCCTTATGATCTGCTTTGACAAAAAGAACGTGGTGAGAAGTGACTTGTGTCACTTTAAGACCCAGTGCACTCCCTACACGCCTTCCGTGCCTGTGAAGAGGTGGGAGTCTGTTATGAGGGAGCTGTCATCACCAAGGACCCAGAACACCTCGGTCCAGTACTGCACGAGGTGTGGTCAGCGGGCCTCATGGGTGAGAGTCATTGTATATTACTGAGATTTCTGTGGGGGTTGGCTATGACATAACCCAATGCACATTGCTCCACTTCCCTAAAAGTCCATGGAAAGGGATAAGAAACATAATCAATAAATAAGAACATGAATGAAAGCTTAGGCTGGTCCAAAACGTTGCTTGTGCCTATGAGATTCTGTTTCTGAGTCTCCACACAAATAAACTGGGTCCCCAGTGGTAGACACTGGTCCAGGGCTACACACAGCCCAAATGCAATAGTCCTCAACCTAAATCCAGCATGTCCCTGTTCCAGGGTGACCAGAACCATACTTCCCCAGGTCCCCATTGAACTTCTCCCGAGAAAGCCCCACCCACGTTCCTTTTTGGAATAGGTATGCATCTGCATCAAAAGATCTGCATCTCTCCACAGACTGTGATGTGAAAGCCTTCTAGAAGCAGACATTTCTTCTCCTCTGCATAACAGCTCTATGGCTTTGGAGGTTCATGCTGAACAACAGGAGCAACAAGTATTAAAATCAATTCCTGGGGCTGTAATAGGCACTAACCACGATTTATCTCACTTCCTCTTGGTACATGTGAGACCTCAGACTTCTACCAAGTCAGGCAGACCCTTAAAGGCAGATGCTGTCATCAGGCTGGGTGAGCTGTGGATTTCTGATGGGAGTGTCTTGTGTTGCCAGGATGTTGAAACTTGAGGGGTGCCTGGAGAGTATTTTGTGAGGGGGAAACTGAAGGCCAGAGAGGGAAAGAGGATTGGTCAAGGTAACACAGCAAACTAGAGACACAGGACTTGAGCCAGGTGTCCTGGCTTCAGGTCCATTTCATTTTTGCAACAAATGTCATGGAATCCTCTGAAGAACACTAGCAACATGCTACAGAAGATGTAAAGAGTTAATGAAGCTAGGCGAGAATACTTTCTAATCATACTTTAATAACTTGCAAATCAGAAGTCCTGGGCTCCAACTACAAGTGGCCTGCATAGACCAAGGCTCCCACGTGAAGGAAAAGCACCAGGATACAGACTTATTCTAGTTTGGTGTCCAAGAAGCAACATGATCAGTGGGAACCAAGGAGGTTCACGTCTCACTTGAAATATCTGCAGCCGCAGGCTACGGCTGATGGTCTCCAGGAAGGATGGAATCCCTGCCTCACCAGAGCTTCCGAGTTTTGCAGAAGACGTCAGAAATCCAGGTCTTATGTCTTTAAAAAAAATAGATTGTCTCCTGACTTTTAAATGTTGGTAAGGGGTGGGGAGTGGAAGAAAGGGAGGAAGGAAGGCAGAAAGGGAGAGAGGGAGGGAAAGAGAGAGAAAGGAAAGAAAAGGAAGGAATGGGATGGAAAGAAGAGAGGGAGGAGTGGAGGAAGGAGGGAGAAGCAAGGGAGGAGGGGGAAGAGCGTTATGTAGGTCAAGCAGAAAACATGCACCACATCTGGAAATTGGAGGACTGGACAGCAAGTTCAAGGTGGAAGGAGGGAGGAAAGATGGCCACCCGAGCAGCCCAAGGCTCTAGCCTGCCGGCTGAGGGCTCCTGGCCAGGTCCCCTTTGCCTTGGCCACAAAGCGTCTCCTGATTGGTTTCCCATCTCCTCCCTAAAATCGTCTCCTCCCACCTCACCATTGGTGACCACAGGACCTTCACACCACCACTTTCTCCACCTCCCCGTCCAGCCCATTGCTTCACCCCACCGGGACCTCAGAGTCAATGTCCCCTGTGCAGGGAGATCTTCGGGGACCTTCCTCTCCTGCCCTGGCTCCCATCCCCTCCAGCTTCCCCAGACATATCTGTTTATTTGACAGGATATTTACTTATTTCTCACCCCCGTCCCCCAGTTAGGAGGTTTAACTCAGGGAAGCAGAGCCTCGGGGCTTCGGGGACATCAGGCAGCACATCTGTACCTGCAGGGCGCAGGGTGGCACAGGTAGGAGCCTGGGTCCCACAGGTGAAGAGCCGGCTCTGCGCTGTCAGGGGCAGCCTGGGGCGGACAGGAATGCGCCTGCGCAGAGGGAGCCACGCCCACTCGGGCTCCGGAGGGATCAGCCTCTGATGGAGGTTTGCAGGTGATTCAGGACGCAGTAGGCAGCAGTCATTAACTCATTAACCTGGAGTCTCTTCCCACCCCGACCCCCAGCCCCATCCCAAAAGAGCTTGCAGATGCCGTTGGAGGAACCAGGTCTGTCTTTGAATTATTCTGCACCGAGTCCTGCACGTTGGGGAGGCTCATTATGAAAATCCAGGGATGGGTCTCATTAATCCATAATGCCTTCCTGGATGAATGCAATGGAGGCTGGAGTCCTCACCACTCCCGGGAGATTCCTGACCTTCTGGTGGCGGGGTCCTCTCCACCATCCCAGCTCCCCGCTGCAGGGTTATTTAATATTTCTCCTTAAATTGCTAAAGCCATGCAATGAGGTCTTCTGTATATTTGGCTTGCTTCCAAGGGCCATAAAGGCAAGGATTCTCTGAGTGGCACTTTTTTGGGGAGGGGAGGGAGGCACCGGGGATCCTCCCAGGGACACTTAACCACTGAGACACATCGCCAGCCCCTTTTATTTTGAGACAGGGTCTCATTTATGTAGTTAGAGCCTCTCTAAGTTGTTGAGGCTAGCCTCACAGTGGTGATCCTCCTGCCTCAGCCTCCCAAGTGGCTGGGATTACAGGCATGCACCCCTGCACCCAGCTTGAGTGGCACTTTTGAAACACTGAATGTAGGGTGTATGATAACACTGGTCGCATGGCTGTGCACAGTTTGAGGAGGGTTCATCCACTTTAGTTCCTTTATCACCAGGGCAGCATACATGGGGTCTGCCTGAACCTCTCCAGGCACGGGGATCCGAGGTGCGATGATCACTGCCTCAAGGGCCCTGGTCAGTGTGTGGGGCACGGCTGGGAGCCACGTGCAAGTCTCTGACCTCTTGACTGGGATCCTGTTTGTCTTGACCCCTGCTGTAGCTATAACACATTGCACAGTTCCTGGCACACAGAACGTGTGAATTGATTTATTGATAACTACATGCTTCTGGAGAACCTACCATAATGCACACCACTATGTACTGCATACATAATATTTGGATATATTAATATAATCAAGGAGACAGCATTATGTCATCACTCCAAATGAAAGCCCAGTTCACTTGCCGTGAACCAAAGGCAAACACAAAACATTAAATAAGTTGAAAATAAGGGCAGTCTCCAATTTGAGCTTATTTTCCAGTTTGGTCTATATCCTGCTGCCTCCGTCCCTGCCCCCCATCATCCATCATGAAGCTCCTATATTTTACCTTTCACTTTTCATCTTGAGCTGCTTGAGCCTGTATTTGTCAGTGTTTCATTACTATCACAAAATGCCTGAGGCAGGCTAACTTTATAAAGAAAAGAGGTTTATCTAGCTCAGATTTCTGGAGATTCAAGGGAAAGGTGCCAGCATCTGCTTAGCTCTAGTAAGGACCTCAAGGCATCATGGCAGGAGTATAGACAAGAGGGAGAGATCACAGTTCAAAACAGGAAAAGCTGGGTGTGGGCAGGCTCAGACTTTCATAAGGACCTCCTCTCAAGAACTACCAAAAGAACTATCAGCAAAGGCATTGTTAATAATGCTAAATTAAGTAAAACAAACTTCAGTGGACTGACTGCAGATTGGAAGGAGTGGTCATAGCTGGAAGAACATGGGCACCGGGGATAAAACTGGGCTTGCAAGTTTGCCTCTCTTGTTTGCTCGTGACACGACCTGGAGTGATTTCCGAAACGCTCTGAGCTTTCCCTTTCTCCCACTGCAAGGTTGCTTTCAGGATCAAAGCAGGGGATGGGGACTTCTGGTGCAAGACACCAAGCAGCTGGTACATAACCGGATTCACCTTGCATCACTTTCCTTGAAAAATATTCAAGGGAGCGTATAAGCTGATAAATGCAAAGTTGCTGCAGCCCCTGGGAACAGGAATATTGATCAAAATCTTCTGGCCTTTGATGAATTCACGAATCAAAGAAGGGAATGGTCACTAATGCAGAAAAGCAAGGCCAGGCCTTTCTGCTAGAGCTTCTCATTCACGGGGGCTTAGAGACAGGGCTCTGTACAGCCAGAGACAGGAAGCCTCCCGGCCCCGCAGGAGAATTCTCTCAGGAAGTGCCCGCAGCCCCTGTCCCTTCCTCTAATCTGTAAACAAGCAATGCAGGACTACCAGGTCCTGTCATGGAAAACACCATCAGGTGGCTTCTCTTAGGTAGGAAAGAACAGAAAGAGGAAAATCCAAGCAGCTGGGGGTCTTACATTGTCATTTCTGGCCAGAAAGGAAGGAGAAGGAGGCACATCTCAATAGGGAAGAGCCTTCCGGGCCTGTTTGCTTTAATTGGAATTCCGGCTTGGTCCCATACTAGCTGTGACTATGGGTAGATTACAGTGACTCAGTTTCCTCACTTGTCAAACAAGGACACTAAAGATCAGCGATCTCATAGATTTACTGTATTCGTCAGATTTTCGTGACTGTGATCAAAACCACTGACGAGAACGATGTAGAAGAGGGGAATTTTATTTGGGGGCTCCTGGTTTCCGAGGTCCCAGTCCATAGACAGCTCACCCCATGGCTCTGAGCCCAAGGGGAGGCAGAAGATCATGGCAGAAGAATGTTGGTGGAGGAAAAGCAGCCCAGGAGATGGCAGCCAGGGAGCAGAGAGCCCTCTGCTCACTAGTTACAAAATATAAAGCCCCAAGGTACAACCCCAGAGAGCCACCTCCTCCAGGCACACACCTGCCCTCCCACCCCCAGTCGACAGTTCCTGCCCAGTTCATCCTGTGAGTGGATTAATGCACTTGATTATGTGAAGGCTCTCATAACCCCATCATTCCACCTCTGAAAACTCTTGCCTGGTCTCACACATGAGCCGGTGGAGGGGGGCGCCTCATTTTTAAACCGTAAACAGTTATTCTGCAAATAAAATGGATATAAAAGATCTTTGAAATAGTGCCCCAGTAAGCATTATATAATGTTTGATAAATTAACTACAGAGTGCACACGCGCATGCGCGCACACACACACACACACACACACACACACACACGCTTCTTGGCATGCAGTAGAGATAGAAAATCCCTCCTGAATTTTAAAAGAACCACAGTAGCAACTCTCTTCGAAGATGGGAGAAATCTGGTTCATTGGGGGAATACCCCTAATATCAGGGACGGCACGATGTGACAACATCCAGAAGAGCCACGTGGAAAATACCCATGAATTGGCAGTGGCTGATAAAGACTAAGAGCAGAGTTTCCCAGACTTCTTTGTGCCGTCCTACGATGGCAGTCAAAACTGTACAACAAGACACAAGGGGTCCCCTATATAAAAGATATACCAGGAGGAACAAAAGCCCCTTCTCGAAACTCTATATCTTATGGTCTCAATCAAGTTTCGAAACAACCACTCAATGAAATAAGAAGTAAGGTGGAAAGGATCCAATAACTGAAACAAGGAGAGGGTCATTTGACACAAGTTTCATCATATGGGAAACAAAAATCAGAGAATCAAAATATCCATTAGAAACGGTCATTAAAAAAAGGTAATCTTTAATGGGCAGAAATATAGTCATTAACGAAAAAAAAAACATAATAAGGCAGAGAAATAGCAAGAAGACGAAAATGTTAAAAGAAATGGAAAACTCATAAAGGATAGTTCTAAACAAAAGACCAGCCGAGTGTAATCCCAGTGGCTGGGGAGACTGAGGCAGGAGGATCAGCAGTTCAAAGCCAGCCTCGGTAACTTAGTGAGGCCCTAAGCAACTTAGCAAGACCCTGTCTCTAAATAAAATATTAAAAGAGATGGGGATGTGACTCAGTGGTTAAGCACCCCTGGGTTCAATCCCTGGTACCAAAAAAGGAAAAAAAAATAGAGGTCAGAACACAAGAAGATCAGGAATCAAAGACTCAAGAAGATTGTCCAAGGAAAGGCAGGATACCTTCGTTAGCAGAGTTAGTTCATATTGGTTAACATTAGTCAATATTGGTGCAGAAGGTAAAATCCAGAAACCAGATGAAATGCACCAATGTAGACAGTTCACCTGCTCATTTGCCTCTTCTCCTCCAAGTTTTAGTGTTATGTTCAAATAAATCAGCCTTTCCCAAACTTGCATCACTAAAGATAATGTTGACATTACGGTACTGGCTCTTCCAGAAAACACTTCTCTGGTCCAGTAAGTTTGGGCAAGAATATGTTAAGCTAAACCGAAAAAAAGAAATCTTTATTACAGAACTTTACTGGTCAGACGCAGCCTGAATTTCGAGGAGAGGGATAAGACGTTGCACATTCCAATTCAGAAAGTATAGAGGCCAATGTTTCCCTTTGCTTTTATGACGCCGCCCCCCCCCCACCTTCCTTTTGATGTCTTGTAACAGCAATTGACATCTCTCAGAGAAATGCCAAGGTAGACCAGAGCAAATGAATGCTAGGATCGTCAAGTCGAGCTCCCTGGGTGTGTTCAGCCTTCAGAGGAGGCCGATCAACAAATTTTGCATTCACGAGGGCTCTCAGCATCTTTGGCAAAATCTTGGCTGAGCAGACCATCAGCCTCTCAGATGGGCACTGAGACCCCGTGAACAGTCGGCATCACGATCTGTCCTGGATCTTACGTGCCTCAGTTTACTTTTTCTGCCACTCCAGTGTGCTGGTGGCCACAGGACAAGGGAAAGCAGAGTCCCTGATTCTACCAGGCTGTGCTCTTCACGAGGAAATGAGTGACTTGTCCCTGTGGTCCTACAACACTGCATCCACCTGGGATGGTCCTCTAACTCGGACACACAGCCTCTGCTACCTACCTGAGTTGGAACATAGTTCCGGCCTGGAAGTCCACCATGCCTGGCCCCGGGCCCTGGGCTAGATGCCTGGAATGTTAAAATGCATTCGACCTAGAATCCCTTGTTTGCCCATCTGTCCTCCAATTTCATTCTTTTAGTCCCTGATCCAGGTGTGCC
Organism: Spermophilus citellus; assembly: GCF_964194105.1. Lineage (NCBI taxonomy): Eukaryota > Metazoa > Chordata > Mammalia > Rodentia > Sciuridae > Spermophilus > Spermophilus citellus. The sequence goes on along the minus strand of NC_138187.1, from coordinate 18,679,656 downwards.
TCTGGTCAGCATGCCCACCATGCATGGAGTGTCCCACCAGAGCCCATCCTTGGCCTCCCAAGTGTCCCTCCCTCTCCCACTCTCTTCCTTGGCAGGGTGGCCAGGCTGCTCCCTGGATCTCCCGCACCAAGGAAAGGTATGGGGTGAGTCAGAACCCATCCAGGTGCAAATGTAAGAGGTACAAGGCCCTGTGGGGTCTCCTCGTCCACACGATGGTCTGCACCCGGCGTGCCAAGGTGGCAAAGAGCGCGGGCCCTGGGGCCAGACTGCCAGGGCTGCAATTGAGGAACACCACCTACTAGGTGTGAGATTGGGGGCTATTTAGTGAACTTCTCTGGGCCTCTGTTTCCTAACCTGGGATTCAGAGCTGAGAGTGGATCTCCGAGCGCCCGAGACCACAGTGGAATTGCTGGAGAGCATTTTGCCCTGGTCCAGATATGTGTAAGGGCCTGGCTTGGGGTGGAGGCAGAGAGGATGAAGGGGTAGAGGCAGATAATTATTTAGGAGGCCAAATGGCACAATTTGGTAGCCAGTTACCCGTGAGGAAGGTGGTGAGGGGGAGGGAGTTGAGGGAGAAGTAGTTAAAGTGTAGCTTCTAATTTTTTTTTTTACCAGTTTATCCAAGCAAATGTAAATGATATGATTCAAAAGCAGTCCAAAGGGGGGACTCGAATGTGCTGTGTGTGTGGCAGGTGGGGAAGGACTTTGAAAGAATCTACTGCAGTAAGAACTGATCTCCTTTCATTCTTACCACTATATTCTGGTTGTGATTCTGGAACAAGGAAGGAATGGCTGAGGCTTGACATCTGTTACCTCACTTAATCCTCCCAAGAGGATAATGCTGCACTATCATCCCCTTAATGTAACAAAGTCACTGAGCCTCAGAGAGGCAAAGCCACTTGCTTGAGATCACACAGCACTTTGGCTGGGATCTCAACCCAAAGAGGATTGGCCTCTCTGTGCTTCTAATATTACACACAATACTACACACCTGCCCCCCGGAAAGCACTCTAAAAAACTCTCTACCAGAGAGAAGCAATCCAGATTTCACATCTGTGCAGTCTTCTTGTGGAAAAGACTTCAGATTCTTTCCCCATACATTTTATTTGAAACCTTCTTTGAAACCTCTAGCAGCTTCCCTAGCTAGTGGAAAGGTGTTTGGTTTTGTTTTTTTTTTTTTATCAAACTATGCATTTGTCACAAGAGCCTGCCAATCTGTGCCTGTGTATTATATTTGCCCCGTGTGGTTTCTGTGTCTAATTACAATGTTGAAAGAGATTGCGGGCCCCCACAGATATGCATATAGACATTAGGAGCACACAGCAATGCCACGTTAGCCTAACATCAAAGTTCTTGTGCGTTAGAAGAATAGCCCATTTTTAACTCTTGGGCACTATTTGCTTTGCTGATAGCGGACTGAAACTGAAGGAGCGGGGGGCCTTTTAGAAAGCTGTGAATAATGTTCAATATTAATATTATGGGTTACCTGGGGAAAAGAGGGTTTTAAGGTATAAAATGATACTGCCAAAATCCACCCAAAAGGCTGCAAGTCCAAACCATTCTAAATATTGATTTGACTCAATTGTGCCATTTAGAACATTCCTATTTCCCGGGAGAAGAGTCATTCCTGAGGAAAACTGTGGAAATGGAATGTAAAAAGGAGAGAGAGAAAAAGGTAAAAACCCACAGATCTGCTCTGAATGGAGTTCACTTTCATCTTTGGGGAAATTTATTTCTACCACTCCCAAAAGAGAGAGCTGCCGATAATGCTTCTCCCCGTGAAACCATCGCGGCTGGATCATGCTAAAAAGCTTTTAGGAGGGAGGCAGTGAGTAAATTCAACTGTTCCGATGCATTTGGATGTAATCCTAAAGCGGTAGCCCGGGTAATCGCCCAGCCATCAACAACTAAAAGGATTGAGACTATTAGATGCAGACAACAGAGAAATAATGGATGTTAAAGAGGTCGGGGAAACAGAAATGATTGCATTCACCCATCATGAGGTGCAGAGCTGGGGATGGAGCAGGGAGGCTCCGTGTTCTAAGAAGGGAGTATTAACACACCCAGAGACTGATGAGCAGCAGCACTGGTTTGATTATGGAGGTGGTTAAATAGTCGCTCTCTGTCTCCAATATTTTGAAACACATGAAGACTCTGGCCTTTGACTACGTTCATAGTGGATAAGGAACAGTGGCTTCCTCCTCTGCCCACGTTCAGCCTGCAGGGCTCCTAGCTGGGGCCTCCCAGGATCCCTTACCATGACCAGATATCATGATTGGACAAGGACCACCTTTGGAATGCAGGACTTTAGACGTATTAGGTGAGAGATTCTTGGACAGCCTTGCTCAGGGGTCAGCAAGCTGTGGCCCATGAATCAAATCTGGCTGTCATTGTTTTTTTGTCAATAAAGTTTTATTGGAACACCACGGTGCTCATTCATATATATATATATATATATTTTTTTTTTTTTGGCTACAGTTCAACAGCAGAGCTGAGTAATTGCCACAGAGGATGCGCCTGGGTGCGTTTTCTATTGCCAGTCACACCGTATCCCAGACTGGGGAGGTTGTAAAGAAAAGTGGCTCACAGTTGTGGGATTGCAAATAACGATGACCTTGTTGGTGGCAGAGCCCAAAGTGACACAGAGCATCATGTGGTGAGAAAGCCCGTGTGTGTGTGTGTGTGTGTGTGTGTGTGTGTGTGTGTGTGTTCCGGTCTCTCTCTCTTCCTATAAAGCCACCAGAGTTCAATCACAGAGGTACCACCTAATAACTCTATCTAATGCCAATCCCCTCCATAGGGTGTCACTCTAAACCCCAGAGTTGGATTAAAATTTTACCCTGGTAATCCTCACAAGGATTAAACTCCCCGTGAATTTTGGCAAGGACAAAACCACATTCAAACCCCATAAGACCACACGGCCTGCACCATCAAAAATATTTACTGTTTTGCCTATAAAAGAAAAAGTTTGCTCACCTCCGATGCAGGGCAATAGTTACCAGTCATTTCTATGTGTCAGAATCACCGAGGGTTGTTTGAGTTTTGTTTTGTTTTGTTTTCACATGCAACTTCCTCAGACCTAGTCCCAGGGGTTCTGAATCAACTGGCCTGTTGTCTGGTTGCAATGGAGGTGTGTTCTAAGAGGCTGTGTAGATCCTGATGTGCAGCCAGGGTGAGGTTCACTGCTGGGAAGGAGATAGCACCTGCTTTGGAACCAGGTTGAAAAGTACCTGCTTGATAACCTCCCCTCCGCATCGAGGGCATTCTTGGGCAGCCTGTGTAATTTGTGTCTCGGGTGCAAATCTGCGAAACAGAGATATCAACAGACACCTCGTGGGGAGAGGCTACATGAAGATGAGAGGTGGTGTGCGCACATCTCCCGAGACAGATTAGCATATAATAAACCTAAATAAATATGACGACGAGGACCATGATGATGACGACGAGGAGGACATCGACACGGTGGACCATGACAGTTCTAATGGATGCCAATGCCTTCGGTTCTCATAGTGCAATTGAATCTACATTTATTAAGCTCCAGCTGTATTCTGGAAGGGGCAACTGAGATAAATAAGGTGTGAGAACCTGGAGGAACTCACAGTTGAATAAGAAAACCAGGCACATAAAAAGGTATCGACAGCAATAAAAAAAACAACGGGCCAAAAATATATAGACAGAGAAGTCAAAGATGAGTCGAAGAAGAGGAGAATCTAATTTCCAGTAAATATACGCGGACATGCTCAACCTCAGCAATGATCAGAGAAACAGAGAATAAAACTCCAACAAGACATTTTCTCCTAGTAAATAGGCGGACATTAAAAACCGCTAAAAATATTCTGTTTTCATGGGTGTGTAATTTTTATAAGCTTTTAAAAAGGGTGAGTGGTTCCTTTAAAATCGACACACTTTTCAAATCCTGTATTTCTCATCTAGGTATCTAGTCTACAGAAATATAGATGCACTAGTCTGCAGAAATATAGATGCATGGGAGCATTCACTATAGCTTTGTTGCAATGATGAAAACCATCTAAATATCTACAAGATGGGGAATGGCTAACCCAATCACCCTGCAAGTCTATGCAATCCAATGCTACAGCCTTTTTTTTTTAAAGGAAGATATACAGATCGGTACCAAATGGACAGTCACCCTCAGTGTCTCCTGGAGAAAGTGCAAGTGTTCAGAAATGTAATAACACACGTATTATAAAAGCCGTACACACGCTCCAAACAAAACGGACCATTTTTTAAATTTCCCATGTATGTATGCAAATTCCCAGACAAGGTGCCTTCTGGGAAGGAAAGATAGATTTAGAGGAAGATAGAGATCTTTCCCTTTACCTGTCTTCTTTGAATATTTAACAACCTGAATATGTTCGTGGACCTCTGCTGTACATTTTTTAAAAGGATAAAAAAAAGATCAGGATTATAATCTTACATGGGGAGTACTGTCAGAGAGCTGTGGGTAAGTCATAGTGGCAGAATTCTGCTGGATAGGAGGGAGGCCGTAGAGAGAAGGTAGCGCTGAGCTGGACCTTGAGGGGTGAGCTGGCAGAAAAGAGGATGGTGTCAGTCCGTGGAGAGGGACCCGGGGCCGAGGCACCCCCTTCAGTCCACACATGTGAGAGGGGGTCTGACTCAGAGCTCAGGTCTGTTCTCAGAGGCTGCAGACGGAGATGCTGATAAAGATCCTGGCCTCCATGGTGATTCTAGTCCATCTAGACAGACGATATTCAAATAAATAAAATGCACCATGTGATCACATGTATTTCTGGGGAATAACGTAAGGGAGGAGGAAATGCCTCCGTGGAAATGGGGTTCCCCTCCTATAATTGGGGACATCAGAGAAGACAGCATGAGAAGACACGGGCGTGGATGGAGAGTTGAAGAAAGGGACAGAACAGAGATGATCAGAGGAAGACCATTCCAGGCACAAACACGTGTATGAAGAACAAGTTGAACTTGAAGAAAAAAGAGAAGGAGAGTCTTGGGCAGGTGGTAGACACCTGGAGACTATGGGCAAATGAGCTCATTTTCAGGCAAGACTGAATCAGGTCAAGGCTGAATCCCAGAAAATACAGAAAGGGCAGTAGAGCATCCACCCCAGGTCGGTTCTAGAAGATGGTTTTGAGAAGGGAGAAGCCAGCCGAGGTTCCATATAACCAAGGGCTGCCAAACTCCTGTTGACCAGAGCCTTGCTGATGAGCTCCCCAAACTGAAATACGGGGGCAGCAGGGTGCATGTGAGGTGCGTGGCCTCTAGAGGGAGCATCATTCCAGTTGAGGCTGCCGTGACCTTGATTCCGTTTAGTTTGGACTTTGCTGGAACTGCTGCCTGGTCTTATGGCCTCTGGTTGAAATCAGGATCTCAGTCCACCTGCAGAGAGTCTGAGAGGCTGTCCTCAGGGTGGACAGGATCCCCTTCTTCCTCTTGTGCCGATACCCTCTCCATATCTTGCCTTCCTCCACTCACAGGCCCCCTGCTGCTCTCTTTGGGGGGGGTTGACTTGGTTTGTAGCTCCAAGGCTTTATGTTTAGCATAGAAGCAAGGAAACACCACTGAAAAGCTTTAAATATGTACCACTGGGGACAGAAGCAATGGCAGGATGATCTGATTGGTGGGGCACTGGGGAAGGAGCCCTTGGGCTCTAACATGAGGGAGAGATTGCATTCAAGCAGATGAATGGCGAGATGTCAGGGTCTTAATGGAAGAACTACCAGGTCAGATAAGGGATACTGGCAGGACAGGAAAGAGAAGCCAACGAGAGACTTTTAAAATGAAAATCATCAGGTTGGTTATGAATTTGATCAGGGAGATGGAGGGAGAAAGAACTATCACAAGGGACGACTAGGTTTGTACTTCTTGCAAGTGTATGGAGAAGCGTGCCTTGAGCAATACAGGTCTCTCCAAAAGAGGAAGAGCTTAGCCCAAGGGATCCATGAAGAACGTGGCCAAAGTTTGGAACATTTCAAAGCATATAAAAGGAGATGTTCAGAGAGCTACGCCGTAAGAGGTATAATTATGGGACATCAAGGATGTAAATGGCTGGAGATATCAATGTGCCAGTCCCCTGACAGATGGGCACCGAAGCCAAAACTGTGCATAACATTGGTCAGAAAAGAACAAAGAGACCAAGCCAATAATTGCCACCTCCTATGTCCTCTTTACCTCTCTCCCCACTTTACTGGTACAATGCTGGTTTTCTACCCTCTCAAAATGTTCCCAATCATTCCCACGTAACCCCAATTTCCCCACTGCTGACCTCCTTTGGAGTTCATTCGATATTTTTCGTAGTACAGATAGATCAAAGTTTTGCCCAGATATGGTCAAAAAGAAATATAGGCAGATGTTGACGTTGATTCTGTTTGGATTTTATTGGTCCTCATAATGGAAACCGCGGGCACGGGGAATCTGAAGCCCCAGGCTCTATCTTGGCGAGACCCCCCCTGCCACTTCATGGAGCCCCTCCAGTTTGGGGGATCACACATTAGGACCGAAATGGATGGTTAAGATTATTTGGTCGACAAGGATCGAGTCCAGAAAGAAACCAGGAAGCCACGTAGGAGGGGAACCAAAGCAACTTCAGGTATTCTCAAGACATCTGGGGAGGAGAGGGGAGAGCTGAGACCTTTTTGGCATGGCCCCAGAAGAAGAGCAGACCCTGCCACCTGCACCCGCATTCTCCCGCTCACACAGGCCGATGCAAAGCAGAAATCAGTCGCTGCATTGAATGACTCCAGGTGATGGCACATGCGGGGAGCTGTGGTCAGGCACTAGGTGCTGAAGATTCAGACGTCCCTGAGCACACCACCCTTAAATAATGCCTGGGCCACTGGGAGTCTGCATTCGGCTTCCTCCTAATGTCACCAGGTGCACGGGGGCCTGCCTCCAGTCCAGTCCCTCTCTAGCTCTGCCTTCCCAAGAGTCTGTGGAAGCCAGAGCCAGAAAGCAGGCTGAGAAAGATGTTGGAGAACAGGTAATTAATTGGAGGTGAGAAGGCTCTCACTTATGGAGACCAAGGTTGACTTTCTTGGGATCATCCAAAGCCAGACATGGAATTTGGGCACCTACTAGAACTCTCGTGCAGGGTGCCGTATGCACCCTGTTCTCTTACATCCCTGTTTTCTGCTGTGTCCACCTGATTCCCATTACACACCCGAGTGCTGACCATCTTTGCCTAGAGATGAGGGAGCTGAGAGGCTTGGAGAGCCTGGATCTTGCGGCTATGAATCAGGCCAGAGGCTTCTATTGATGGTTTCTAAACGGTCCTTCTTCCCCTTTTGGTTTTTTTAATCTGGGGCCGATTTGCTCCTCTCTGCTTGGTTAAGATCTAACACTGGTCTCTCTCAAAATAAATGCAACGATCCTCGAGCTTGTCTTGGCGGAGGGAGCTTTAGCATGTACAAGCCTTGCCCGGCCCCCCTCCCTGGCTGGAGTACAAATGTCCTGTTGGGACAGGCTGAGTCACACCACGATCCCAATCTTATTCTGATAGAAATGAGTGAGATGATCGCCTCACCCCTGCCGGAAGTCGCGGGGTCTGAGGTTGTTCCCAGGGCTGGGTGGTCTGCAGCTGCCAAAGGATGGATACCTGCGTCATTCCGCCCGTTCCCCCAGCGTGGCCCACGTGCCTGCCTTCCTGCTTCCCCGGCTGGTCAGATCCCTCTTCTCAACTCCAGCAGCGTGCCTGGGAAGGCAGGTCCCGCTTAGAAAGGGGCCCCTTGGCATCTCAGTAAGGTCCTCAGCCACCCCTTTAACCAGCATCTGCCATGTAGGTGCCCCTATCCCCCCTTGGACATTGCATGATCCTGTTCTCTACTGCTCCTACCCATCCTGCCTCAGCAAATGTCTCTTTTGCCTTTCCTGTGCGTTAGGTAACAGCGAATGCAACCAGGCAGAAAAGCAGGAAACCCTCTGCCCTTGAGGCAGTCCTGCTCCTTAATGGAGGGAGCGTCTCTTTAAATGGATACAAAGAGGAAAAAAATAAAGCTCGGAGAATCTTCGTAACTTAGACTCTCACACGACTCCTGTTCTGGTTGGGATCTAGAACATTCCCCAAAGGCTCAGGCCAGGTCCAAATGAGAGGCTTTGGGGGAGCCATTGGATCATGAGAGCTCTGACCTCTCATCAGTGGATTAATCCACTTGATGGATTAATCATTTTAGTGGATTATTGGGAGGTGGGATCCAGTAAAGGATCTAGAACATTCCCCAAAGGCTCAGGCCAGGTCCAAATGAGAGGCTTTGGGAAAGCCATTGGATCATGAGAGCTCTGACCTCTCATCAGTGGATTAATCCATTTGATGGATTAATCATTTTAGTGGATTATTGGGAGGTGGGATCCAGTAAAGGATCTAGAACATTCCCCAAAGGCTCAGGCCAGGTCCAAATGAGAGGCTTTGGGGAAGCCATTGGATCATGAGAGCTCTGAACTCTCATCAGTGGATTAATCCACTTGATGGATTAATCATTTTAGTGGATTATTGGGAGGTGGGATCCAGTAAAGGAGGAAGGTTCTGGAAGAGGATGTTTGGTCTCATCTCGGGCCCAGAGCAATGGAGTGAGCAGACTGTGGACTAAAACCTCTGAAATATTAAGCCAGAATCAAGATTCCCTCTGCCAAGTTGTTTACGTCAAATGTTTTGGTCAGAGCTACACAAAGCTGACTAATACAGTCATGTGGTGGAAAATGTACAAGTAGGCATTGTTTTCCAGAATCAAAGAGGAAGGCCGAGGCAGGAGGATTGCGGGTTTGAGGCCAGCCTCAACAACTTAGTGAAGCCCTTTCTCAAAACAAACAAATAAATAAATTAATAAGTACTGTGATGTAGTGTAGTGGGAAATCACCCCCGGGATTCAATCCCTAGCATGAAACGGAAAGAAAAACAGAGGGGAAAGGAGAAGGAGAAGAAGAAGGTGGAAAGCTCGTATTCACTTTATTCAGTCCTGCCACGTGCAGCCCATAGTAGGTCTCACCCCCAGAATCCTTGCGATGGAAGGGGTGAGATTCAAGTGCTGAGGTCCGGACAGCCAGCAAGATTCCAGGGAAAACTGCAAACTAGTTCTACTTGGCACCACAGATCTTTCACTCAATCCAGGTAACTGGGTCTGGACGGAGAAATAGCCCAAAATTCTAGCTTACACGTGAGACCACCTACTATGTGCTAGACAGGGATCCAGCTCCTCTCTGTGCCTCGACTACTTTGCTCTTTATAACTAACCTGGGCCCTGTTGGTATTATTGACTTCTTTTTACAGATGAGGAGACTCAGGGTTTGGTGCTTAGCAGGAGCTGGGAGGGCAGAGCCCAGGTGCAGCCCTGGGCTGGTTGGTCCGTGCATCCCCATGGGACCCACTGACTGTGTGCAGATAGACAGAACCCACCTCCTGTCACAGGCAGAAGCTGGGACTTCCAATGGTCCCAGGGCCTTGCTGCTGAGCCGGCCGCTCACATTTGACAGAGCTTGCTCTCCTAAAGACCCGTAGAGGTAGAGGCCAAGGGATCTGGTTTTATAAACACTGGGGACAGGTGTTCTTGGGGTGAGAAAAGAAATATCCTGGATTCACAAAAACTGAACCAGAGATACCTGACATCTTTGGATACTGGGGATGGTAGTCACCTCAAGAAAACAGCCCTTCTCTGGACAGTTCCTTTAGTTGATGTCCTACCCAGGGACCATAGCGGTGACAGCCCTGGCTCTCCCAGCGAAGTAGTTCTGTCTTGCAGACCCCAGCGCACCGTGAAAATGTGGAACGTTATGCAAAATTATTAAAAATGTCAAAACTGCCACGGTGGGTCCACAGACCCAGCATGGGGCCCTGGGAGTGGCAGGACCCTGGGCAACTGTCCGGGCCACGTACCCAGGATGCCACTCAAGCCCCCCCCCCCCCCCCCGCCTTCCTGAGCTATGGCAGCGTCACATCCCTGAGCTCATTCTTTGTGACAGTTCTGGGAACTGAGTATAATCGTGACCACGTTCCAGCTGTGAGATCCGAACTAGCTGTTGTTCTTAGAATCAGTGAGTCACCGTATCAGATGAGAATCATCACCCGTGACAATGCACAGTGGACCGCGGGTCCCAGAACCCAGCCTAAGACTGTGCCTTTAATGCCTGCCCCACAGTTGATCCGACCACCCCTCCACGCTAGCTAATAAAGAGCTGTGGCACTTCACCTGCCAATCACAGGGCACGTTGAGCTACAGCCTCGCCGCCCTGCCAGGGCCGTAACTCTTACTCAAATAGACAAAGCGATTGGAGTTTCTGGGGTGGTTGGTTTTATGGTCTGCAGATGTGAAAAATCCCACACTAGGTACCTTTAAGAGAAGGGCACCAGTGTCCCGGGAAGCATTTGAGATGCTGGGTGGTGGCCCATAGGAAGAATCCAACGGTAACGGGGAGTGAGAGGCTCAGGAAAAACTGGCAGCCAGCCAAATGGGCCTACAACCAGGACCTGCCTTGACATCAGAGAATGTTCTAGAACCTTCCTCTTGGAAAAAAAATTATTGATCTTTCTGTTCAAGAAGTGCACCTCTTATCTTATACAGAGGTTGCCTAAGAGTGTCATCTTTATTCTCTGATAAGCTATAAAAGAACAGCATATACCGTCCTGGTCTGGAGGGGCGAGGGTGGATGACGGAACGTGGTCAATCTGGAACTTTCCCCATTCGTTGTGCGTTAATGGAAGGGGAGAGATTTCCTACACGAAAACTCCCGGCGGTACTGCAACCCTAAGCAGGTCATTTGGTTCACTTACCAAATACCGGAGTGCTGTACCCGAGTCGTGACCTGTACTACATCTGCTTTGTCAACTTGGCCGTGGCTGAAACGACGCAAAGCTTCACTAACCACCCACGGGACGTGTTTCGCACATCCTGAAGCACTCTAGGGGACTTGTTTTGAAGCTCAACACAAAGAAAATCATTCCCAGGAGCTCGTCCTACCTGTGATCCAAGTCGCAGTTCTGAAGGGAAGGTGGATCACCCAACGGGCCTCACTATGGTCCATCTCATGATCCCTGATGCTGAGCAGGGATCTCACTAGTGGCCACCACCCAGATACCACGCACTGAGCCAAGTGCTTTATATGCATTGCCTCTGCGACCAAGAAGGACCTCACAGGGACATCTGAAGACATGGAGACTCAGGACAGACAGATCATGCTGTTCCACCATGCCACTATCAACTAGAAAGTGACAGGTAACAACTCGTAAAGACCGTTCCTTTATACAACTCAAGAGTTTCAAGGCAGCTGTTTTTTTTTTTTTTAATTTTAATTCTGTTTTTCTATCCATTTTAATACCCTTCATCTTATCAGGAAAGATGCATGGATATTTGGGGGAGAAAAGTGTGTGTGTGTGTGTGTGTGTGTGTGTGTGTGTGTGTGTGGTGTCACTATGCACATGACCCCTGGCGATGAAGTAAAACGGATGATACTTCAGCCTGACATAATCAGCAGCCATTACCCGTGACATTCATTATGATGTTTTTAAAAACATGGGGACCTGGTGGAAAAGGAACTTGAGAGATAAAGAAAAGAAAAGAAAATCTAATGGAATCTAGACTTACCTGATTACAACTATTTAAAACGTTTCATAAAATAAAAAGTAGTACATGCCTGTCATCCCAGCGGCTTGGGAGGCTGAGGCAGGAGGATCTCGAGTTCAAAGCCAGCCTCAGCAAAAGTGAGGCTCTAAGCAACTCAGTGAGACCCTGTCTCTAAATAAAATACAAAATAGGGCTGGGGATGGGGCTCAGGGGTGAGTGCCCCTGAGTTCCATCCCTGGTACCTGCTCCCCCACAAAAATAAATAAGGTAAAATAGAAAGTAGTAAGCGAAAGTGAACCTCCTTATTGACTCAGATCAGGATCAACACACAGAAGTCCATGGACTGGATCTGACCTGTGCTGTCTTATGGGATCAGCCAAGGTGGCCGCCCTCCTTCATGTCCATGGTCTGTGAGTGTCTTCATGCTACAGCAGAACGGTAGGTGTCCTCTAGGTGAGCAAATCCTGAAATATTTTAGGGAAGAGTGTGCTGGCCCCTGATTTAGAAGGTGGGATGATAAGGGTGTCTCCTCGCAAACCTAGGATCAGATCTCTAGTAATAGTAGATACAGAGCAAGTCAACGGAAATCAGCTAAGGCCACCGTTTCAGATTTAGATTTCTTGATCCACCCATGAGCGGGGTGTTCTCAGTTCCACTGGATGTCTAGCCTGGATGTGGTCAGACGTCGTCCTCATCAGGGAGGTGGCCTGTCTGATGTGTGAGCCTGGGACGCTGCTGAGCATCCCTGTGGCCCTGTGGCTCTGTGGTCCTCTGTGTCAGCCGCAGAAACTCACAGGGGAAGCATTTTCCACGGACTCTCACATCACACAGGACAGGCATTGTGAATGCAAAGTCCACAGTGGCTGGACAGGAAATGGAAGTGAGTAGAGTGGGCTGTGTGGAAGACCATAGGGAGAGGTGGGGACAGAGGTGACCAAAGAGAACAGAGTGCCCCTCCCATTCATCCCATGATGGACGGGGACAGTGAGCTCTCCCAGCAGTCACTGTTGGACATACCTTGACCTTTTCTAAAGTAGCTGAAAACACTGTATATAACATTAGATATACACACCTACATGTGTGGGCACACTCGTGTATATAAGTATGCATGTGACACTACACAGTATATGTATGCGTCTGTATGTGTATAGACGTCTGTATGTGTGTCCCCCATGTATAAATGTGGGCAACCATGTCAACTGCATCCATTTTTTAAAAATCACCACATAGAATCTGACAGACGCATTTGGCCCCTGGTTGAGCAGCCGTCCAACTCTGCTGAAAATAAATTCACAGTGTGAGGGTTTGCAATGATACCTGGGGAAGAACATCCCGCGGACATAGACAAATCCCTTGTACGAGGCAAACTTGGATGTTATAAAGGTCTAAAACTCTAATAAAGAGTGGTGCAGTATAATAGGTACTGCCGCAGACGCCTTGTGTGGATCGACACATCTCTTCCTGTAAGAGGCAAGGGCCACTCGACCATACTGCCTAAAGATGTGTAAACTGACGTGTGGGTAGTTATGCCGGTCCCCAAGTTGACAAAACGGTTAAGTGCACAGATCAAGTTTGAACTTTGGTGATGTGGGTCCCAAACCCTGTTCATTTATCACACTCCTATGTACACACAGCTCGCCAGACTGAATGCAGAGTCTGGCTTAGACGGTCTGGGATAGGGCTGGGGATTCACTGCTAACAAGCTGCCAGCTATTGCTGATGCTGCCAGTCCATGGACCCCACTTTGAGTAGCAGAGCTCATCCATTATGTCAGGGGCTTTTTAAAGTGTGGTCCCCAGGGCAGTAGCACCAGCAGCCAGCACCTGGATGCTCCTTAGAAACTCAACTCCAGCCATCTCTGTGTACCAAGCCTTCCAGAGGATGCCATGCAAGCTCAGGTTCTGAGATGTTCAAAGCCTCAGCCCTTTCTAAGCATCTCAGAGCAAGCTTTCCCTGTGTCTTAGGACGTGGGATCTTTCTTGGGTAGCGTGCCAACGGCTCTTAGTGTATCTGTTATCCCTGGCACCCCATAAAGGACAGCACTTTCAAGAGACCCTGTGCACAATTCACTTTCCAAGATCAAGCGCACGGACGTCGCCCATCCTGGCTTGACGCAAGTCTTCCCTTGGAATCTGCCACGTGTCCTCTGGGCTGGACGCTCCTCCCTGGGAGCTCCTGGTGCCCTGGGCTCCCGACAGGCTCAGCCTTGGGAAGTCAGGACGATGGAAGCTGGCTGCACTCGGCAGGAGGGGTTTGGGGAGAGCAGAGAAACCACAGGGCGGGTATCTGGAGCACCAGAAGTGTTTTGACAGCTTTCAAGATGGACATTAAATCACTCGCTGGAGAGAAAGTGAAGTGGATGTCATCGGGCTGGGGCGGGGAGAGGCGGCTGGCAAGTGGCAGTGTCAGTGACTGCGGACGGGAGTCAGAATGAGCATCATAAATCTTGATTACTCTCTGTCTCGGCTGATTTGAACCAAACGCCTTGGACAGGGATAGAGTTCGCCTCGCGCTGAAAACGGCAAAAAACCTGATTAAATGCACCAACTGTTATAAATAGCCCTCGATCCAAGTTAATGTCCAGAATGTCACCACGGAGGGAAGGAGGGTGCGTTTGTGCAGATCAGGGGTCTGTTTGGATGAGATGTGGCATTGCGGACCCCCAGAAGCCAAAGGGACCCATGCCCTGCTTGCGGGTGTCTGCGGAAGCCCGTGGATATCTGTCACTCGGCTGCTGGAAGGCTGGTGGCTTTTATAATGAAGGCAATTAGAACAGCCAGCCCTCCCAACGCTGATTGCTCTCCTGTTAAAATTAGGCACCCTATAGAAAAATGGAAATGCAGGGCCATTACCATAAAGCAATAATAAAGCAAACCATTCAATTATGAATGGGAAAAAAGGCACTCGGATTAATAAGAATATTGTATGCTTAAGAACATTAAAATACCAGCGTATTGCCATTTTGCATACAAAATGAATGAACTCGGAGATCGTAATGATTGGGATATAAAATCACTAAATGATGGTGCCCTTTCTCTTATGCCATTGCTGCTGTTTAGGGTTTGGGGATAGCAAGATGTTCTGGACCCTGCAGGATCCCTGGACATTTACTGTTTGGAAGCAGGGATTGAGGGGCTAGAGGAGGCATACAGATGCCAAGCGCGGTGGTGCACGCCTGTCCTCCCAGCAGCTTGGGAGGTTGAGGCAGGAGGATCCCGAGTTCAAAGCCAGCCTCAGCAAAAACCAAGGTGCTAAGCAACTCAGTGAGACCCTGTCTCTAAATAAAATACAAAATAGAGATGGGGATGGGGCTCAGTGGTCGAGTGCCCCTGAGTTCCATCCCCGGTACTCACCCTGCCAAAAAACAAGATGAGGGATACAGAGGAGAAAAAGTGGCCACCGCGTCACCTTGCAGGTTGGGGATGTGGTGGTTTCCGCCCCGTAATAAGAGGCTTGAGGAATCCTCAGCATCAAGGGAGGAAATGAGGGGTCACAGGGGGCAGAGCAGGGATTGCAAAGTCACAGGACTTTGGAGGCAGACGGGCAGCTCAAAAGAGGAGAAGTGGGCCAGAGGAAAGGTGTTTGAGAAAGGTGCGACGGACACTGGCTACTCGGGTGCAGACAGGGGCTGGCTTGTTTGTTTTGCTGGTGTTTTTGTAACAGAAACCACCCAGCGGGCCCTGGGTTGCCAGATCTTCTGATTTTTAAGAGAAGGCAGGAAATTAGATATGTGTGTGAGGCTCCCCCAATTTTTGAAACACACTTTGGTCCCATCGCAATGTTAGGGAGGGCTGGACGCACCTCCGGGGTTACTACCTGTGATCCTTTGTACAGCGTCTATACTCAAAGGTCCGGCAGTCAGCGTCTCTGGTCCTTTCCTGACTCTGTCAATATCCGACTGTATTATTCTAGAAAAATCCCATAACCTCTCTGAGACTCGGTTTCCCCAGGGGCAAAGTCAAGTGGTCTAGGCTGTAAGTACTTAGAGGGCCACCCGGGAGTCCCTGTGGCTCAACCTGGCATCCCCAGAGTGGAGCAGTGTGCACATCATGTGGTCGATGCTGGGAAAATGTTTGATGAATGACTGAATGAGGGGGAAGGAGAATGAGAGTCCTCTGGATTCTCACAACCACCCTCTAGCACTCTTACTATGCATCTGACCAGCTCCATGCCCTCTTCATCCCTTTCTGCTAACCAAGACGTACACCCTGCTTCCTGACCCTGCCACTCCTCCATTTACTCTTTGCCTCATTCACTTATTCATTTAGCCTTTCTTTTCTGTTACTCTAATATAGTCTGGTGGGGATTTTGGTTTTTTTTTTTTTTTGGTACTGGGGTGCTTAACCACTGAGCAATATCCCCAGCCCGTATTTATTTATTTATTTATTTATATTTAGAGACAGGGTCTCCCTAAGTTGCTTAGGGCCTCGCTAAATTGCTGAGGCTGGCTTTGAACTCACAATCCTCCTTCCTCAGCTTCTTGAGTCCCGGGGATGACAGGTGTGCACGAATATAGACTCTGATATATAGTCTTACTTTGCAGGGCAGGTCCAGTACTGGGAAATGGGCACAAGTAGACAAAACGGCATGAGCCCTTCTCCCAAGCCACATTCAAACTAGAGAGGCCACATAACAAGTGAGTGGGATGTGGTAACAGGCTTTGCAATGCAGATGTGTGCACGGAGCCAGCGAGGCTCCTCTGTCTGACCAGGTGTCCAGCCCACCTGCGATCCTACCTGAGTAATGAGGTGCTACAATCCTGTTGCCATGACCTGAAATATCAGAGTTCACATCAGAATTTCCTTCCTGCCCTGTGAAGAGGGTCCTTACCAGAACGCTGCCCGCCCCCAATCTCCCACTAGGACCCTTTGTGGGGTCTGCCTTGCCTTCCAAATTGCTTTGTTTAGAAGTTCTTGCTTCTTCCACTTCTTGATGACTAAACATCCCAATCTTACACCATCGCCACGTTCGTCAGGGGACTGGGAAGCCAGTCCCTTGATGTTAGAGTCTGTAAACAAGTCAGGATGGCGCCTGGCATTTTGCAGAGGGAGTGGTTTGTGAAGTCACACCAGCGAGCCATTGAGTGTGGAGATTCCTGATTGGTTGACTGCTGTATCTAGTTTATGCTAATTAAGATAAGCTGTGTGGGATGTATATATACCCCTCCTGTCCTACAATAAACGGCTCCCACTCCTGCTGTATCAATCTACACAAGTTGCTCATCACCCCCCGTTATTTTGCTGCAGCCGGACTGCAGCACCTTGAGGCCTCTTCCTAACTTGAAGGTCCCATGATTCTGATTCTAGGTGAACCTATAAAGGAGTTCATGGCTTGATATTGGAGAAGGGTCTTCCTGGCGCAGGAGGATTTTCATTTCTTGGGAACTCAACAAAAAGAGCTGCCTTGGTATCAGCACTGCTAGTACGGTCTCTGGGCTGGGGCTGCAGCTAAGCCGAACCCTGGGCAGAGAATGTGGAAGACCCGGAGTTTGATCCCCAGCACTGCAAAAAATAAAATAAGATACAATAAAACAACGATCTTTTCAATGTTGCCAGATCTATAGACCTCCCGTTCTACCACTCTGCAAACAATTTCTGGAATCTCTCTGTTTGCTTTCAATTCTAACCGCAAACTGTCCAGTTTTCCCCCTGGTCCTGACTTCTACATATACAATATCAACAGACACACACTACGAATGTCCTACTTTCCAGTTTCCCCACAGAGCTGCAAGTTAGTCAGGCACATGGTCTGTCTCCCGAGTTGTCAACAAAGACAGTTCTACCCAGCACTTGGCCACCGCCAACCAGGCATTATCATGGTAAGAGGCTCCAATAGCAGTTTTTCTAGATCCTCATCTCCTACCTGCTAAGTAATTACTTTAGGTTTTTATTATGGAATCACCCCACTCCTGGAACTAGTTTCTGTGCTACGAAGAAGACTATGTTACTCAGTGATAAAATACTGGTCCTGGAATATCATAGATTTATTATGACATAAGTCATGATATTTGTAATTAATACATGCACACAATATTTATTTCCTGCTCAACCATGTGTCCAGAAGTTTCTGGTCTACATATTCCCCCAGGGTGTCTCTATGGTAAGCAACACAGGTATCTCAACACTTGGTTTGGGTCGTCTGTGCCTTAATAGTAGGTAGCCAGGAGGTCATCTGGGCTATTGCCTGCTTGCAGTTTTTATCGAGGAACAACGTCAAGACTCTTAACTCGAAGGAAAATAGGAAATACAATCCTCAAGGGTGTCCAAAGAGGGAGGAAAGAAAGAGAACCAGATAGGAGGGAGTACAAGGTGTGTCTTCCACCTCGACTTCCCGTCTTCTTTAAATAGAATGAATGGTCCATGGAAAGTTCTAACTCCAGTTAGAATAGATGTCCCTCGAGATCAATTACTTGTATAAGAAGACTTTCTGTTATCATCCACAAAGAGATAACTGGTACCACCAGCCAGAAACAGATAGGTCATATCAGAAAAAAAATTAATACATTTTTGAAATGTATGTAGGTGTTATTGGTGAAAGATTCAAGACTGAGACCCATTCTCCGGTTATAAAAGAGAGGATGGTAAGGTAGTGACAGACAGGTGCTAAAGATTGATTAGCCAAACGGAGACACTTCCCCCACCAGACCAATGGAGAAATTGAGTGTGAACAACTTCTTCGTCTTGTGATTCATGGGAGAAGGAAAACTTGGTAGCACACATTCTGTTCCACCCCAACGGTACCAGTCTGGGCTCATTTACGGCTTTAATTTAACACAGGGGTTTTCAACCTCATCACCGCTCATACTGGGGGGTGCACATCTTTGCTATGGAGGTATGAGTTTGTCCTGTGTGTTCTAGAACAATCCGCACCGTCTCCCAGAGCACATCCCTCTTGTTGTGACAACCAAAAATGTCTCTGTGCTTCACTAAATGTCCTGGCACAGGGGGCTACCATCACCCCTCATTGAAAAGTACTAGTTTAACCTGATTCTGCAAAATTGGAGGGACGGGCTGTGGAGTAAGCTATTCACTCTCAAAGGAAGAGAGGTGTGAGCTGGGCACAGTGGGGCATGCCTGTAATTCCACTGACCCTCACGTGGAGGCCAGAGGATCGCAAATTCAAGGCTGGCCGCGGCAATGTAGCAAGACCCTAAAAAAAACACAAAAAATAAAATAAAATAAAAAGAACTGGGGATATAGCTCAGTGGTAGAGTGCCTCTGGGCTTGATCCCTAAATCTCAGGAGAGCTATGGTCAAGGCCCTGGGTCTTGGCCAGCAACCTCCAGAGCCCTGGAACTTCTTGAGTGATAGAAATATCTTTGTTATTCACGGTGGGGCCTCAGACCCCCACCCCCATGACTTGTGCACATCAGATGATTCAAGGCAAGAGCTGGCCACGTCACAAACACCAACCATGTGATTCCAGGGCTGGGTTTTTATTTCATTGATTTTTTTTTAATTAGAGGACTGAACTTACGCATACTATTTGGGTTCATTTTGTTCCACCCCGAGTGATGGAGCCCCCAGTAAAACCCCCCTAAAGCCTCTGGACATGGGGACTGAAGGAGCCACTTGCATGGCGCGACTACACACATATCGCCACGAGTCGACGAGGGATCATGACGCACTCCTGGGAATCACAGAGGCTTCGCACCCCCTTAGATTCCACACGGTGCATCTCTCTCCCTTTGGCTGGTCCAATGGGTTTTTTTTCACAATAGAAAAAGGTGATTGAATCCTAGTACTCTCCTGAGTTCTGTGAGTCATTTAGCAAATGATGGCACATGAAGTTGGTGTGGAGGATCCCTGGATTTATAGACACAGAGGTTGGGCCAGAAGACCCTTGAACTTGCCTGGGCGGACTTGGGCATCTAGATGTCTGTACCCTTAACCTTGATTTTACTCTCTCCAGCTGCAGATTTACGGGCTCATTGGTTTTCTTTTTAACCATCAATTTCATTAATTCTGTCTTTTTTTTTTTTCAACAGTCCACCATAGCTCCAGAGGGGGAGAGGGCTGCATTCTCTTAGCTCTAATTGAAGTCACAAATATCTGGAGGAAATGGCTCTGGCCCTCTCGATCGTGAGTTCAAATCCAGTTCTACTTCCTTTGTTTAAATATGGTGGCCAAATCCCAACGCTTTTTTGAGATTTTTTCACCCCATTTATAAAATGGAGACGACAGAACTTTCACTCACTCATTCGCTTATTATTCGTGGAGCGTCGACACTGAACACAGCACAACGCTAAGCACAACTCAACAGTGAACAAGATAAGGTCGCAGCCCTTGTTGAGGTCACATTCCAGCAGGAGGGACAGACTACCAACAAACCACTATTTCATATAATCTTGGGTAAAGGTAAGTGCCACGAAGAAAAATAAAGCAGGGTTGGGGAAGAGAAAGAAACAGGAGGTGTGGATGTTCCTTCCTATAGAACAGTGTAGAGCACTTCTTTGGAGAGGAGACACATGTGCAAAGGCCCTGAGGTACAAACATGTGTGGTATGTTTGAAATATGGGAAAACACAGGCATCAGTGATTCAATGAAATGAAACTGGTGGAAGCGATGGGCATAGTATCAGGCACTTATAGGAAACTTTAAGCATCTATGAGGTGAATCAGTGTAAGTGCATATTATATATCGTTGGAAAACATCTCCAGAAATAATAATGGTAAAATTCTGAGTGCTTAGCATGTATTTTATTCTAATTGCTTTATTTGATCCTCACAACAGCCTCCTGAGGTAGATAATGCTGTGTCATCACCATTTTTAGCAATGAGGATATTTAAGCAAGAACATTAACTACAGTGCTCCCATTCACATAGTTGTGTAGTAGTAACACCGGGAACTGGGCATCCTGAGCACCTTGCTACTAACCACTCAGCAACACTGCCTGTTTTAACAACAGTGGCACCAATCCACAAACTCCACTGCCTTTTCTGACCTCTCGGCACACATGGGAATGTTTTGTACTGTGAAATTCTTATTTAACAAATTTATTTATTCAACCAGCACTTATCACACACCTACCAAAGTCCCCGGCCCTTGAGCAGGCACTGGGCAAATAATGCACGTGGCTCCACTTCTGTGCACATTCTAGAATGTGGGCGGAGACCACTACAACATTCTAAGGCATCACATTGAGTCTCAGAGCACCATTTAACCATCTCACGTGTCCTCGGCTTGTCTTCCAACAGGAAGATGTCAGCAGAGGCTGGGATCTTTGGAACTCAAGGCTAATGTACCTGGACATTCATAAACATGGGGAAAATATACGTGGCCTCGGAAAACAAATAAAAAATTCCATAGCAGCAGAATTTCACATTTCAAGAAATCTCCGATTGCTCTTGGGAGAGAATCCACAAGCAAGGTGCCCTCAGTTTCCTGGATCTTAATTTTTCTTCCTTGCTGTGCCCTCTTGGAGAATATTTGTCGGGTGGGGTGAGAAACACACCTTCCCTTCCTTCTTGGTATCTTTGCCTGCCATCTCCTCTTCCCCTGGACGCCAATCTCAGATGCTTTGACAGGAGGCTGTAGGCGCCTTTCCCCACAGGCTCTCGCCGAGCATCCGTGGCGCCTGGTTTCACAGTCAAATAGGATCCTCGGCAGACCACACCTGCTGGCTGATCTACAGAGTCACGAGGCCCCGTTGCCGTGGTTGATTAATTCTTGAGATTGATTTGGAATTTGTACATATTGCCTTCACAACCATTAAAGAGGCATTAATTGATTATTCAGGTGTAGAATGCATTCTGTTCCCCAATTTTATAGCCCTCTCCATCTTCCCTACTAACTGCAAGGGCTGCTTGGAGCTGGCCTGGATTTCATTAATCTCTGTTTGGGCAACACACGGGAAGTCCAGAAAGTGGGTGCTGCATAGCCTGGTTCCTGCGCCCCAGATCTCCATCTCAGGCAGCCCCAGAGCATACAGCATTGCTAATAGATGACTAAAACACAGATTTCTCTTCTCTATTAGAACCCTTCGGTGTCTCCAGTTCAACTCCATTTTCTACACATACACAAACACACACACACGTTCACACATACATCCCCATTGTGAGATTGTCATTCTTCGATGAAGCCCTTGTCTGCGGTTATGAATCTTATCCCAGTTCATGTATTTTATTTATTTATTTAATTGGGGGGGCAGGTGCCAGGGATTGAACTCAGGGACACTCGACCACCGAGCCCCATTTTGTATTTTATTTAGAGACAGGGTCTCACTGAGTCGCTTAACGCCTCACTGTTGCTGAGGCTGGCTTTGAACTCGCGATCCTCCTGCCTCAGCCTCCCGAGCCCCTGGGATGACAGGTGTGCACCACCGCGACAGGCACCCCAGCTCATGTGTTTCAAACAGCTAAAACTGAATGGTTTTAAGTAATACTTGGGTTCTTGAATATTACACCCATCTTTATTCTCTGGTTCCATTGGTTTATCTTCTCTGCCTGGCCCTAAGAGGAATTTGGGTTTGCAACCCTTGTCTCTAATCACACTGAAGTATTCCCAACTTCCTGACCATGCCCCATGGTACCCGGCATTATGCAAGGGCACAGGCTGCTCTCTATGCCCAACTTATTTTCCTTCCCAGGTTAGTAATTGTGGCTGTGCAGGTACCTTTGCATGGGGCACTGTGCTAAGCACTCTCGGATATTGAAAAGCTACCCTCATGAGAGAAAAGACCGTCACCCCCATTTTATAGAAGAGAAAACTGAGGTTTAGATAAATTACTATAACTGCTTAATAGCTCAGAAAATCAGTCCACTAGCTCTAGAGCATACCTTCTTCCCCCCAAAATTATCTCAGTAATTTTGCCTTATTCTTCAACACACATTTCAGATTTGTCTCCTCTGTGAAGCCTTCTTTGAGTTCCCACAGGGAGGATTAGGTATTTTCTCTTGACGATTCTCTAAGCATCCGACCCAACATGTCTTGGAGAAGTTATCAGACCACTGAATTTATTTGATGGTATGTAAATATCCCATGGGCCAGTATTTCTCTGCCTTGCAAATGATACCCAAAGATATCTCCACAGATCCCCAGGATTCCTGGAGCCTCAATTCAAAGCCATAGGCTAACAAACAGAAATATAGGTAAAATCATATTGTTCACACTGTCTTGCACCTGGACTTCAGAAATACGGAAAACACCTGTTCCTCCCAGTCTGTCAACCTCTTGAAGGCAAAGGCAATGTTCCACTCAAAATCAGATCCTCGTGGCTTAGCCTCAGGCTGGGTCCAGATTCCAAAAATGTTAGTTGAAGGAATGAATGATAAACCGAACCCCTAAGAACAAAGGAGCCCGAGTGGCTAGAATTAATTAAGCTAAAACTAAAGTGCTAACTCTGCAGGGCTGATTCCCCCATGTCAGTGCCCACCATCCATACAGATCTTAGTTGACGTCATTTTAAGTTACATTTGCAGTTCAACACAGCAGAATTGCCCTTCCTGACCCTATGGAGGTAGGCAAGAGCATGTGACTTTAGCCAATATGATGTGAGTAGAAGTGTAATATATCACTTCCAGGGGGAAGGCTCTAAGTGCTGATGAACATTTTGTCATTTTCTTTTGTTCATGCAACAATCCAAGTGTCAGGGCCTACATCCATCTACCTAAGTAGGGATGTCATGGACATGGACTCCAGTCTACTGCCTGAACAGAAAACATGAACAGGAAGGAAGCACCCCTTCACTGTATCCAGCCACTGGTATTTGGAGACTGTTACTGCAGCAAAACCTAGCCTATCCTGACTGAATTACGAAAACCTACATTCATTCTTGTACTCATTTCACAAATATTCATTGAACAGTGTTCCAGAAGTTACGCTAGAAGCTAAGAATACAATGATGAAAAAAAAAATCAGATTTGATTCTTGACTTCCTAGAAGTCACAGTCTCCTGGGGTGGCCAAATATTTATCGATAAAAGACACACATTTGAGTTTACAACAGTGACAAACGACTGGGCATGAGGAGCCTGAGACCATGAGAAAAGATAATGGAATCAGGGGATCAGAAATTAGAAGACACTTCTCTGGGGCATTCCTGTCTGAGTAGAAGGAAGAGAATGATGAACTAGAGGAAGGGTTTGGGGGAGAGGAAAGAGCATGTCAGAGAGAGAGAAGAGCAAAGAGTTCTTGACGAGACTCTGTGGGTTTAAACAACCAAATGAAAGCCTAGGCAACTCCAGCAAGACTAGCTCACGCCTTTCCCTTTTTGTCTGGGCTGGAAGCCCTTGGCCTGCCATGCCTGGGTGCTGCCTACCAGGATGGTCCTTGCAAAATTATATAGGACCCTGAAGGCAACTCGAACCTCGCCGTTGCTTAACGAACGTCCATCCTGCCTGAATGGGCGGCTGCAGGCATGTGCCAAATCCCTGCTGATTTTTTTCTTTTTCCCAACAGTAGCCACATATATATAAATGTCATTGGCCCCCAAGGTTAATGTCCTGGATAGGGAAAGAAAGAAAAGCACTTCCCTTGATACTGCCTCACCAACCCCATTCCCACCCATCGTTCATGAAGACAAAGTGGAAGGTCTCTGAATGACAGTGTCATCTCGTGGAAGGAGGCTTCTGCCTTTGTTGCCCCCAAGGACGAACGAGGAAGGGAGAAAGATGGTCTCGTCTCGTGAGTTTGCACACCTGGGAGCAGGTACCTGGGCAGAAGCCAGGGATGAGGGTGAATTGGGGCTGGGAGGGGGCGGGGAACTGGTCAGGGCACCAATATTTCTCGAATCCCAGGGCACTTTTAGACTTTGGCCCTTGAAACCTCCTAATTTCCCCTAAAACGTACATGCTAACATTTCCCTTGCAGGTTTGACTAACCCATGGAGAAGGAAGCTGGGACCCAGAGAAGTCACAACCCTAATAAAGGACAAAGCCGAGGCCTGAATCCAGTTCCATCTGACATCCCATCCTCTTTTGCCTTCCTGGGGCTCAGGGACAAGCTGCCCCCCCCCCCATGGTGCAAAATCGAAAGTCTGAGTTATAAAAGCAAATCCCTCTGGGCATCTCTGCAGGGCAAAGGAGGGAAGCAGACCAGAAGAGACACACTGCAGAGGGGTGGGGACCCCGGGGACCAGGGGAGTCTACACCTGTTTGCAAAGGGGCAGCTCCTAATGGGCCCTCCAGGGTCATGGCTGTGTGTCACCCAGGACCCAGATCTGCCAGATCCCTACCCCACCCGGCTTCAAGAGGATCCAGAAATTCAGACAATGATGTGAAATCCCCAAGCTGCTAAAATGCTAGCATCTGAAACGAAATATAAGCAAACCAAAAAAAACCTCCATGCTCCCCAAACCAAGCTGTATTTAAGCCTCATTTGGGGTATTTCCCACCCGCTGACATCTGGTGACATCACACCGCAGACACATGGTGACGTCCGGAGACTGTTTGGGGTTGTCAGAACTGGGAAAAGGAGATGCTCTGCTCAGGGAGACTCCTGAACATCCTTCCTGCATTGCATAACGCCTGATGCCAAGAAATACCCAAGCCCAATAGCAACGGTGCCAACGTGGAGAAACTCTGGTCTGCTCTGTGTCCCTCCAACTCTGATCTCTGGTGTAAAGCCTTCTCCCCTCGTAGCTATCCTCTGCCAGGGACGGCATGATGATATCTATTTGCTTTTCCATCCGTCCGCCTTGTTCCAGAGCCAGGATAATTCTTACTAATGCTGAAGGTCTTGAGTTACACTTGCAAATCCAGCTTAATGTTCAAGTGTATAAGGAACAGGCGGCGATTCAACTCCAGTCAATAATGTAAACAAAGCTCAGTTTAGATAAACCCCATTACCAAGCCTGAAGTGGCCCAGGGCACCTCTGCTACTGCTGATTAGCGTAAATGCTAAACACAAACCAATTAACACACTCTAAGGCTGCTTATCTCCTGTCACTTAGTGGGGAAATAAAGCCCAACGCTAAATACACATATTGATTTAGCCATTAAATCCAGCATCACTCAAAATAAAACTCATTATATTATTGAGTAAAAAAAAAAACAAAGTCACCTTAGTTTTCGGAATGGGCTGTATTATTAAGAAATTCCACTTCTGCAATTTTTGGGGTCAATGTCCGGAACTGGGTTAGGGATGTCTTCCTCCAGAGGGTCCCCACTACCAGCTCTAGGACAGTCCCACTGAGAAGAGTTTTGCCTTCACCTTGACACGATCTTGGCTTTTGAAAGGCACGATTCTGCGGGAATCCTTTGCCTTTAAAATACAATTTTAGCATTGAAGAGGAAATTTTATGCTCGAAAGAAAGGTTATTAAACGGGAAGGTGAACTGGGATATTAAAAAACAACAACAAATACAAGGACCACAGGCGATATAATAAAAATGGGTTAACTCTGAACATTAACCACAGGCATTGATCCGATGCTTATGGAGACAAAAAGAAAAAAAAAACAGAAATACTTTCCAGTTCAGGTATAAACAACTGAGGGAGGGCTCAGAAAATTGCAATCAGGAAACCCCTTTCAACGAGTATTTATTCTGGGTACGGTGCCCATTCTAACTGTCATGGCGGCCGGCCATGGCATTATTGGAACTGAGCCCCAGTGAAGCCTGGTGCTGATTGACTTTCACATCCCTGTCAGTGAACTCCAAGTGCTCACAGGCAAAGGACACTGTTGGGTCTGTTCAACACAGAGACCTGGGCAGTTAGTTGTCCCATGAAACCCAGGCTTCTAGAAGCGCCTGCCTCTTGCATTGCTTTTTAGCCATAGAGCTCTTTGGAGGGCTTGTTTCACCTTCATTTCTGAGTGAGAGGATAACTCTTTGATGGACACATGACTGGGGCCCCTTGTGAATCAATCCACCAAAGGTGGTCCCCACCGGCATCTTTGCAGGGCACTCAGTAACCAGTTTGTTTATCGGCTGCTCTTAAAGCATGGCCCTGGCGAGCTTCGGATCAATGGTAGAGAAAGAAGTGTACTTAGGGCTCAGGAGTGCCTGGGACCCAGAGTGTCTCCTGTTTACCCGACAAAGCTTATCGAGGGGGCTCTGATACACCCCAGGATGCTATTTGTCAGGGTACAGGAGCAGCCTGAATGAAGCCTTCTGCAGGGACTCTTAGGACCACAAGGCAGAGTGGATTTATGCATCTCTCCTTTCCCTCCAGAAAAAGTGAAAAAAAAAAAAACCACTAAAACAACAGAAAATACACGTTGAACACTGTAAACAGGTGTGGAACAGAGAAGACCCGGAGAGGAAAGGGGTGGGGAAGGAAACTGACTCGGCAGGGTGGCCAGGGCTGAGACAACCACAGCCTCAGGCGCCAAAGAAAAGCTGTCCTCAAGAATCACGGCAGGCCCAGGTCTTGGAGAGTCCAGGGACCTCTGCAGGAGGTGTGCGTCCAGGACATGGAGCCCAGCACGCTCCTGCTGATGAGAGCGGCTTTCTCCACCACGCACTGCCAGGAACTTATGTCCCGCCCTCTGCAACCTACCCCCTCAAATGCCACACGGGCCCCGGCTCCAGAAGGGAGGGTGTCCCATCATGGAGCTACTTCTACTGACCACAGTGGCCAGTTCAGGGGTGATCTCATGTTTTCCTGGTTCCACTGCAAGTCCCTACCACAATTTGGAGGTAGTGTAAGGGTGTCCCCCCCCAGGTACACACGCTGGAACTTGGTCCCCCGTTAGGACTCGGTCCCCAGCACGGTGATGCCAAAGTGGTAGATCATTTAAGAGGTTGGGGCCCAAGCCAGTGGCAGTAGAGCCCATCTGGAATCCCAGTAACTCAGGAGGCCAAGGTAGGAGGATCACAAGTTTGAGGCCAGTCTGGGAAATGTAGGGAGAGCCTGTCTTAAAATAAAAATAAGAAAGAACTGAGGAGATATATATATATATATATATATATATATATATATATATATATATATATATAGAGAGAGAGAGAGAGAGAGAGAGAGAGAGAGAGAGAGAGAGAGAGAGAGAGAGAGGTGGGCCTACAAGGTTAGTAGGGCACTGCCCTCTTGCTACCACAAGAGCCAGTCGGGCCCCTGGATCCCTCTGGCCACCTGCCTTGCCATGGACCTTTCCCCTCTTGCAGTTGTCCCCACCAGGATGTCATCTACCACATTGTGACATGGTGAGAAGGCCCTCACCAGAGCTGAGCAGATGTTGGGCCCATACTCTTGAATCTCTAAAACTGCAAGCTAACTCAACCTATTTTCTTTATAAAGTATGCAGCCTCAGGTATATTGTTGCAGCAATAGAAAACAGGGAGATACAGCCGCCTTTGGAAGTTTTGCTGGAAATGTTAGACAAAAGTCACGGTCATTCCGCTGGAAGAGCAAACTAGTTGAATCCAAGCTGTACATTTAATTTTCCCCAGGGAAGAGAGATTACCTGAGAATAAAGTCAACTGGAATAAAATATTAGAGAGTTGTGGCAGACATTGCTTGAGCACCAGAAGCCAACCAAGACTGACAGCCGTTGTCCCTGGATAAAATTAACTAACATTTACTGAGCATTTGCTACAGGCCAGACCCTGTCCTAAGAGATTAAACCAATTGACTCTGACCACAGCTCCATAACGTCAACATTATAATTATCTCTGTTTACTGATGAAAAATAAACTGTATGGATAAATTAAGCAAGTAGTGAAACCAGATTCTAACTCTGGAGGTCCAACCCCAGAGCATGCCAGTTTCAAGATTATATTTTGCAACTCCTGGTTGTAAGTTCTGTGAGCCACTAAATCCACAGAAGTCAGCTGAAGTAGCCTCTCTAGCCCTTCTATCTGACAGAGGTCTAACCCAGTGTATTGTCTACACAGCAGATTTTACTCATGTAAACCCTATAAAGCTAGTAAAAAAAAAAAGTACAGAAATATCTGCATGTTTTACTCCGATCCACCTATGGTGAACATTTCATTCAAGCAAAAAGCTTTATCTTTTTGCTCTTATAGTCAGAGAGACCCAGTTGTTTTTCAGAACCCTTTGAGAATATATTGCATATTTCATTGATATGCATAAGCAATACCCTATTCTGAGGGCGTCCTGTCTACGAAGCCAAACCTTTTACCCCAGGATACTTCGGTGATTATTTCTAAGTGTTTTTATTTAACCACAGGCCAGGGATCCTCTCTGCTAAATTCAACATCGATTCAATACTTTTGTCTAATCTACCATCTGAATTCCAATATTGTCGATGGACCCCATAATGTCTTCTGTGGCCTCCGCTCTTTGGTACAAGACCCCATTGAGAGGATCAGAGATTGCATTGAGCTGCTCTGTCTCTCTAGTCCCCTGTAATCTGGACCATGTGCATCGTCTGAGCATGATCTTTCTTTATAAGAACTTCCAAGAATCATTAGCAGGTAAGGAGAAAATGCATCCGGGAAACTAATGTCGTTTCTCCTGAAACTTCTGTAGAGAAAGATGAAGAACGTCTAGCACTGAGTAGCCCCAACCTGGTCCTCTTTCTAGTCCAATGTTCGACGTCGGTGATCTCTGCCCCACCCCCTGCTCATCAAACCTGCACCCAGGCAGATCTCTGGCAAGGATCTGGAGCGTTAGTTACCTTCTTCTGCTGTCTCTGCTATATTTCCTAACACCCAAATGGAGTTTAGGCCAGCTGTCTCCCACACGGTCACCTCCTTGCTCGTACATCAATCACCCTTACTATTGAATGGTCCCAGATGTTTGGGATGATCCATTTTTATTTTTTTTAACATCCACAAAGTCCTAAGCTAGCCCTCCTCTCCGTTGATGCTCCTACATTTCTTGAGTCATCCCGGACAATCCTAAAGCTTTCAAGACCACCTCTGCCCAAAAGACCCCTAAAGGGTGCTTGGACTGTCTTGCTGAATGACATAGCTACAGTTCCAATTTCCTTCCACTATGTGTGACCAGAAGTCCCACAGGCCATGGATGCCAAAGCTCCTCCCACTTGTCCATGATGCTCCAGCGGCACCCCCCCCCCCAACTCCTCTGCCAATATTGTCATCAACAACACTACGTTCCCTCTGGGTTCCAGATAAGCAACTTGTCTTGCTTATCTGGGGGCCCTGGCGCCACGGTCAGTACTTACCAAGTCCTGACCCCTCTCCCTTGTCTCTCTCAAGGAGAACCCTTCTTCTCTTGTCATTAGTTCTTGGCTGAACTGTTGCAAAAGGGCCTTAAACATCTTTCCCACCCCCAAGTCAGCTCCTTCCTATCTGCCCTCCCCGTGGGAACTATCACAATCCTTCCCGAAAAAGACAATAAAACTTCAGAGCCTTGGAGAACATGGTACGTGCAGGAAAGAAGGCCTGTCTCAAACCCCCTTCAAAATGCCCTCAAACAGGCAAGGCACAAATGACGTGAGATCTCTGCAGACAGAGTAAAATCAATTGCATTCTGAATCTCAGACAAGCCCATATGAACTGCAGTGTCTTTGGAAACAGACTTAAAAGCATGCACAAGTTTATTTTAAAATTTAAATTACCTTGCTTTTTGCCTTAAAAAAGATAAACCCAAGTTTTTTTTTTTGATTTTTAATGAAAGGAATGTCAAACTTACAGAAAAGTTGCAAAAAAGTACAAAAATAGGTACATAGGTTTTACCCAGATCCACCTCTAGCTAACATATTGTTCGAGCAAAAGGCTTTATCCTTTGCTCTTACTCTATGTATTCAGAGAGACCCAGTTGTTTTTCAGAACGCTTTGAGAATACATTGCGTATTTCATTGATATGCATAAGCAATACCCTATTCTGAGGGCATCATGTCTATGAAGCCAAACCTTTTACCCCAGAATTCATCGGTGCTTATTTCTACAGGACAGGGATCCTCTCTGCTAAATGTAACATCGATTCAATACTTTTGACTAATCTACCATCTGAATTCCAATATTGTCGATGGACCCCATAATGTCTTCTGTGGCCTCCCCTCTTTGGTACAAGACCCCATTGAGAGGATCAGAGATTGAATTGAGCTGCTCTGTCTCTCTAGTCCCCTGTAATCTGGATCATTCACATCACTCCCCCATGACCTTTCTCTATCTTTTGTGGCACTGACATTTTTTGAAAAGTGCAGTATTTTTTGTCTTCATTTAAATAGAACTTTTCTCATCTTGAGTTTGTCCGATGGTTCCTCGTGATTAGATTCAAATTAGTCATTCCCTGATGGAACATATATAAGTAACGCCCAGTTCTTCTCAGGGTATCGTGTCTGAGAAGCCCAGATCTTTCCAACGTGCATTCAAGGTCTTCATACATTGACTCAGGATTTCTACGGCCCTAGACTGGTGGGTGTCCCGAGGACCAGCCTTTGTAGAGACTGTTTCTCTGCCTGACATCTATTCTCCCAGGGGAACACCTGTCCCTCTATTTCTTCCCAATGCTGCTTAATCTTCAGTTTGCACAGTGCACATCCTGTACCTGGGTTCTAGTGACATCACTGGGGACCAGAGATAGCCAGTCAAGTCCTTCTTCCCCTTTGTCACAGAAGTGCGTTGAGAACAGGCATATATCTCAATTTAGTCCATCCTGTGCTTTCTCAGGACCTGTCAGAATTAAACCTATTTTGATTCCGTTCTGTGAATTATCAGAAGCACCTACCTTTGGATCTTTAAGAGATGAGAGCATCTTATCACAGTGGAGAGGTCCCCATGAGAATAAGGGACAACACAATATATGTGTTGGAGAGAAGAGAGAAAGAGAGATGTGATCACAACATCTGCACCTGATTCCTGCCATGCCTGAAGTCTTCCCTCCCCAGGGCTTGTGAGTTGCATGAGCTGGTAAATCCCAGAGGTGATTTAGCTAAAATGGGGTGTCTATGCCTCAGCAACCACAGAACCCAACTGTCACCTTTTACACACTGCTCTGTATTGTTAAAGTCTCAGCATGAAGAAAGGGGGGAGGCTTTTAATTTAACACAGGCTTTTAATTTTCAGCATGTGCACATTTACAGAATAGATGAACACTGCTGAGGTTTTCATCTTCACGTGGTGCTGTAGAGACTGCTTGACTTTGCTCATGAGCAGTCAAACACACATAGGCATCAATTTTTAAATTACATTTTAAACAGAAAGTACAGGGAAGAATTTTTGAGAATCCCTAAGACATGTCTAAAGAAGCTACCAAAGGAAAACTCAGAGTCCCAGGTGTTATGGATTTTAAATTATACAAGTGAAA
Organism: Spermophilus citellus; assembly: GCF_964194105.1. Lineage (NCBI taxonomy): Eukaryota > Metazoa > Chordata > Mammalia > Rodentia > Sciuridae > Spermophilus > Spermophilus citellus. The sequence goes on along the minus strand of NC_138187.1, from coordinate 18,648,001 downwards.
ATAAACAAAGGATCTTTAACTTGAGGATATGGGAGGGGGGGAAATGATACATATAACTAACAAGAGACAGGGTCTCGCTGAGTTGCTTAGGGCCTCACTAAGTTGCTGAGGCTGGCTTTGAACTTGAGATCCTCCTGCCTCAGCCTCCCAAGTTGTCAAATTCACAATCTTGAAATAAGAATGAAAATTATATCAATTGCAGAAGCAATTCTATAGGTCACTTAAAAAGTACCTTTGTGAAGATAAGAAAACCCACCCCTGTCTCAGGCTCTTTTAATGTCAAATGCTGGAAAAACTACTACTGCAAAATTATCACTACAATGTACAAAATTACAGCAAAGGGAGCTCTCTAGAATTGCATGGTAGACAACCTGCCGAACTGCATAAGGTGAACCTATGAAAAAGACTATTTCCCAGAACACTGTTCGATTCCATGTCAATTAATGGCAAAATCTTGATGAAATGGATTTTCTAGTAAAATTATAAATTATGGAAATTGAAAGCAGAAAGGGAGATGCTTAAAGTATAAATACACACACAAAAAATCCCTGAAAACTTGCAAGGAAAATATATGACCCCAAAACTTCAGAAGTCAATTCTATCAAATCGAGGAACAGAATGCATAAGCCATTTAGCCCTTTATGGAGCATTTCTTAAAAGCAAGCATAATAAGCACTCCGGGAGAAATTTCACCACCTCATCAGGCACTTGAGCAGGAGAATTAAGCTCGTGCTCAAACTCTGGCTGTGGTTCCATTAAATGGACAAGAGAAGAAAGTTCATTCCATACAATGGGAATTTTTGTGGGAGGTCTTGAAAGTATCAATACATATAGAAAATAGTCATCAAATGGCACAAGCTTTTGAAGAGTGAAAAGAGGATTGTCAGGGCAGGAATTAAAAATACTCATAATCTGGGGGTGGGGCTGATTCTGAAAATACACGAATATGATACAAAACTGAGCTCAGGCCAGGAAAGCAGTCACACCTGTCATTATGGTCACCCAACAACTAATTCAGAAATAACATGTGGTTAGCAAAAGTAGGAAGAAATTCTTGGTTACTATGATGCTCTGGAATATTTAACTAAATACTGGCTAAAAATAATTAAATGGGATCAAGTTACTTGCATTTTTCTGATTGTAGAAATTAGCTAAGAGGCAGTGTTGGAAAGATTAAAATCGGCATATCATAAATAAACAGTATACAATACATGTTCTTTACAATATAGCATGAAGTGGTAAAGATATGTAGGTAATAAAAGTAAGATAAAATTGGAAAATAAAGACAATAAACAATTGATAACAAGATTGAAAAAATAAATTTAAATGAGTAAGAATTACCAAGCAAGATTATACAGAATGAAACAGAAATTAAAATGTGGTAAGGTAATAATGAACAATGGAAATACATTGCAAACCCATAATATTTAAGTAAAATAGTGTACTAAGAAGAATAGAGGTGAGTTAGACTGGATATGTATGTTGGTCCAAATACAGTAGTCCCCCACTTTATTTGTGGGGGATGTGTCCGATGATCCTGGTGGATGCCTGAAAATTTGAATAGTACCAAACCCTACCCATATGTTGATTTTTCTATCCACATCCACACAATACCTATGACCAAGTTTGAGACATTAACAGCTGTAACTAATAATAAACTAAAATAATTATAATAATATACCATAATAAACTTGCCAACATCACTACTTTTGAGCTTTGGGGCTCTTAACAACTAAAATAAGAATACTTAACATACAGCACTGTTACACAAGTTTTGCAACAGCTGATCTGATAGCAAGGGAGTAGCCTATACAGAGTGGATACACTGACTGTCCTGGGCAGAACAGGAGAAGACTGAGCAGGATGGAATAGGATGGGGCAAGATTTTATCTTGTTGTTCAGATGGGAACAGAAAATTTATTGCCAATTTATTGTTTCTGGGATTTCCCATTTAATAATCTGGATCATAGTTGATCATGTTTCATGAAACCGGAGAAAATGAAACCAAGGACAGGAAGAGAATATCATATGGAAGCTCTTAACCACAGTGCAATTGTGTTTAGAAAAAGACCTTAGGAGGTAATGAGGTTTAGCTGAGGGCATGAGGGTGGGCTGGTCATGATGGAATTAGTGCTCCTAATAAGAGGAGGACAGATCTCCCCACCACGTGCATGCCTGAAAACATGCACACAGGCATGCACACGCACACACACACACACACACACACACACACACACACACGTCATGTGAGCACCGAGCAGACAGTCTGCAAGCCGGTAGGATGGTCTCTCGCCAACTAGCAAATCTGCCACCACCTTGATCTTCAACTTCCCAGCCTCTAGACAAAAAGAAACAAATATCGCTTAAATACCAGGCTCCCCGTTCATGGTATTTAGTTCCTGCAGCCTGCACCAAGTGAGAGGAGCAGAATTCCAGGTTGCCAGTCCCCCGGCGACACCTGACATTCACGGGGGGCGTGCACAGCGTGGGCCAGGCACTAGGGGGTTGGCATCTGGGATGTCACTGGATCCTGACAACAGCGCTGCAGCGTGGTATTAACATTTCCATTTTACCAACAAGGAAGCTGAGTCCCTGCGAGGTTAAGTGATGAGCTCCAGGTCTCACTTTAGGGGAAAGTGGGGCTTAGATGTAAATTCTGGCATGTGCGCTGCCCCCCGCTATGGTGCCTCTGAAATAGCCAGGGCTGCCCCTCAACTGGCCTTCTCTCCATCCTACATCCCAAAAGGCTTGCTCTTATTTGGAGCGTCAATGGGATTTCAAAATGGGTTTGGTCCCTATCTGTATCTGTAAGCCCTGGATGGAGCCTTCACCCTGCATTATTTTAGTAATATCTCCATTTCCCCCTTAAGAGTCCTCCCCTAAGAGACTCTGGGGCCAAGAAGCTGGAAAGATGCCTCTGCTCGTCTCTGAGGTGGAACACAGAGCAAGGTCCTCGGCCAATCAGCTTGCTTCATTTCCTTGCTCAACACTGATTGGTTCCAGAGTGCATGGGAAACTTGGGTGAACCAATCAGAATCAGCCATCCTGGTGGGTGGGGCTGAGCTCCCTGAGAATTCAAATCTGGTCCAAGTCCCACGTCTGACTGCTGGATCTCAACTGGGAGGATCCAAACTGGCAGGAGGGAATCCTACTAAGGTGGCAGTCCTCCCCTCGCCGCTAATAGAAGCACTGGCCTGAGACTGGACCACATTGCAAAACAGAGCTGCTTAAAGGGGAGAGAGTAACCAGGTCCTGGGGATGTAATTTTACCCTCAAACCTCAAAACCTCAAATTTACAAACTGCGACATCAACCTGAAGCCTTGCGTCCCCATAATAAGAAGTCCTTATATGAAAGAAGCCTGGAACACTTTTCACCCCCTAGTCTCCAAGCTCCAGCAAGACACTGACCCTAACATGGGGGCCACCAGTGTCATGCTCAGACCTCAAAGACCCTAAGTGGGAGATTCCAGCTTATCTTAAATACTCGACAGTTTCCCTTTATGGTTGGGCATTTTAACTCAGTGTTAAAGAAGATCACAGATTCCCCTTTTGTGTTGGATTTCAATATCACCAGTCAGATAAACTGGACTCAATTATTAGTTGGGTCGCGTATCCTTGGGAAGTTAGTGGATTTCCTCTACCGCTGTGCCTTAGTTTATACTGTCCCCTCTACCTGGAATTCTCTTCCACCTTCCCCATTTACCAGCTAATCACCGGCCATCATCTAGGTCTCAGCTTAGACATCACTACCTCCAGGGAGGACCCCTTGATTTCTCACCCTAAGTTCTCAGTCAGTTTCACCTTTTCCAATGGAGCAGTAGAAATGATTCGAAAACTTGGAAAAGATGAAACTGAGAACAAAGGGTGAGAAATCAAGGGGTCCCTCCTATTCCATTGTTCCAGGGCTTAGATCACTATTATAATTATCGTCACCAAAAGATAACCATGACTCTCCATTCTCCCACTGAATAGGAAACTCCACCGGCAGGGATTATATACCAATGCATTCCCCATCAGATCCTCAGGATTTAGCACATGATGGGTATTTTAACAGCCTTTCTATTTTCTCATCTATATAAGGGACATAATTAGAGCCAGCCTCCAGCGACTTCCTGGAGATTTCATCAGTGCGTAGAGAGCCCAGCACGTGCCTGGCACCCAGTGGGTGCTCTATGAACACTAATTCCTTTCTACTTCACTAACTCTTTTCAAGAAATTTGTTTCTTATGAAGTCGTTCTTTGCTAATCACTCCCTAACTTGATCTCCTTAATTGCTCTTAACAAAGCTAATAAAATCCTTACTATTTTCCCCCGAGTCATGACAACTCAGGGGTTGAGGATCATCTGTCTTAGCTTGGCAAGAATGGCTGGGTCACCACCACCAGGTAAGATTTTTTTTCTCTCTCTCTCAGTAACTGTCAACACAGAAATAAAGCAATGAAACTTGTTAAATGTGATATATAATGAATGGCACCAATATCAAAACTAATTGTCCCTAATATTTCCTTTGAGTTGCTAACTTTTGCATTAATTGAAGCAAGAAATGTGCCACTTAGTTAAAATATCTACTTAGTATCCTGCTCATCAACACAGCTGCAGCCAGAGCTCACTGGTTCGGGGGGTTTAAATTCGTGGGTATCAATGTTACTGAAGTTGAGAAGAGACACAAAGGTACTGAGTCAGTAATGAGGTGGAAGGCGCTCCAGGGTTTCCCTCTTCTTCAAAAAAATCACGGGGTAGGCCAGGGCTCTGCTCGGGTGTGGGGTGAGCTCGGCTGCAGGAATTTGCTACAATAAAAGCTACAAGAAGGAGCATAGTCCACCTGCTATTGTGAATGGGAGGATCCCCCAGACCCACGTGGGCCTCTGTTCTCCAACGAGCAGGATTGGGAGGCGTGGTCTTGTGGGAGGTGCTTGAGTCATGGGGAGGAGCCCTCTTGAATGGATTCACGTCTTTCCCTCGTGAGCAGCTTCTTGCTTGGGTAGGACTGGGTCAGTTACCACCAGAACAGGTGGCCAGAAAGCAAGCCAGCCCCTGGTGTTCACTCTCCCCTGCGGGCGCCTGCTGCTTCTTTCGCTTTCTACCAGGAGCTGAGGCAGCAGGGAGCCCCCTGAGTTTGGATTTCCCAGCTTGCAGGACTGTGAATCAAAAGAAACCTCTTTTCTTTGTAAATCACCCGGGCTTGGGCAATTTGCTATAGTTTTGGTGTTGAATGTCCCCCTAGAGGCACATGTGTTGGAGGCTTGACCTCTAGGGCGCTGCTGTTGGGAGGTGGTAAGGCCTTGTGGATGGTCCTCAGCTCATTGGGGGCAAACCCTTGAACGGGATCATGGGACCCTGGGCCTCTCCTCATTCTTTCTTTGCTCCCTGGTACATGAAATGAGTGGTTCTGCTTCACCTTGGGGTCCTGCTATGATGTGCTATTTTGCCACAGAGGGAGGTCCGACAAAGGGAACCATTTGATCATGGACTAGGAACTCTTAAGCTATGGGCCAAGATAAACCTGTTTTCTTTATAAATTAATTTTCTCAGGTATTTTGTTGCAGTGATGAAAAGCTATGAAACACATTATTGTAGCAACAGAAAATGGACTAAGACAAAGCCCTCCCTATATGGTGAACAAAAGTCAAAGCACTTTACAGAGACCCAGACATGGTAGTGGATGTCTTTGTTGAAATGAATGAAAATTGGTCCTCTGGTGTGGTTAGCGCAAAAGAATAACATTTTCATTGAGCATCTAGTATATATAAGGCAATGCGTAACACGGGGGTTAAGAGCACAGATTTGAATCTGGCTCTGTTACTATCTATCCCTCAGCACAGCTCTCTTTGATAGGCTGCTTCATTTGCAAAAAGGGTAATGATAGCACCCACTAAATAGGTTATTGTGAGGATTAAATTACCTAATTCTTTTAGCAGTCTCACTATGTTGCCCAGGCTGGCCTAGATCTCCTGGACTTGAGTGATCCTCCTGTCTTAGCCTCCTGAGTAGCTGGCATATAGGCATGGGCCACCAGATCCAGCCGAAACTTGTCTGTGTGATGCTACATGGTGGCACATGTCATTACATATCTGTCAAAAAACCCAAACACTGTAAATCACCAAAATGAACCTTAAAGTAGACTATGAGCTTTGGATGGTGTTTTAGTCAAATTTTTAGCCTCTGTGACCAAATCAAGTGGCAAGAACAACTTTGGAGGAAGAGAAGTTTATTTCGTGCTCAGGGTTTCAGAGATGTCAGTCCAGAGACGGGCAAGTTCATTATCATTCCTCTAGGCCTGAGGTGAGGGGGCGCATCCTGGAAGAGGAGTGTGGAGGAGGAAGGCAGCTCAGGACCTGCCGATCGGGAAGCAGAGAGAGAGATTCCTTCGCGAGGGACCAAATGTATCTACCTCACAGGCCCCAGGGATCCACCTCCCAGAGCCACACCCAGTCAACCCTGTCTCACACAGGAGCTTTTGGGGGACACCTCATGACCCAAATGCAGCATAATGAAGACAAACTGATAAAGCACACTAGAGACCAGGCTTGAAGACTCCCTGAGCAGAGCACGCTCGTCAGGCCTCACCAGTGAGCTTCGCCTTTCTCGATCCGCAAGCACAAGCAATGAAACTCGAGCTGTTCTTAATAAATGCACTCTTAGAGGAAGAGGAAACTTCAGGCAAATCCATCGGGAGCTACCAACTAACTTATGGAACCAGGGACTTCCCTGCAGAGCCGACCAGACAAGCCCCCTCCATGACTATGACGGATCAGCTACTTCCTGAATCAGCTACTTCATGAATTTCCACTTATTCAATTAAACTCTTAAAAAAAAAAAAAAAAGGAAAACAGGGCTGTGCCTCTATTTACTCTCTGGCAATGCACACAGTACCAAAAAAAAAAAAAAAAAAAAAAAAAGCTATGTCACCTGGGTCCTGCATTCCATCTCTCCAAAGGCCCTTGGCTTTATCCATAAAATAGGAATGAACAACCCACGCGAGATTCACCAGGAATGTCAATAAGATCGCATCAGCAGAAACGCCCTGGTGCAGAGTAGGGGATCCTCAAGACACTGTCCGACCCAAGGCACAAAGCCATCCCCACACCCCCTGGCCCGGGTTTGGGGGACGATGTCTCTTTCAGGAGGTGCAGGTGGGGGAAGAGGAGCCGCCAAGGCCGTGCCGTGCGCGGATGGAAGGAAGCCGGAGTTGTTTACATTCCTAATTACAGGAGCCGGAGCTTCAGCACAACCAGGTGTCATTCCAACAGACAAGGTTAATAGGATGTGAGCGGGCCCAGCTGCCACCTCTCAGCTCTCTACGACGACAGGCGGAGTCAGATGAATGAGCCCAGCCTGGCCCTGCTGGTCAGCCTCACTGTTGGGAGGTTCAAATTCAATCTTGCAGAATCTCAGGTCCCTGCCAGCGCCCCCTGGAGCTTCTGCTAGGACTCCTTTGCAGAAAAGGTACTGCCACCTGGGGATAGGAGGGCGGTGGCCATGTAGGACATGTGACCAGTGGTTCCAAGCATTGTCACCTTTGACCCCCAGTGGTGACATCCAGGAGGAGAGAATGCATTTAGTCTTGGGGTCTGGACACGGCTTTGGCTTTTGAACCGGTTTGCAATGCCTTTTCCTCCTCTGTAACACGGGAATCTTCTTTCTTAAGAGTCTCCGTGAGCAAACTAGCTCAAGAAATATCAGTGAAGATTATTCGCAATTTGCTTGAGCGGCTACCTGGGCAAGCCCCCTCTCTGCCCCGCCAGCCCTATCAACAACCTGCTTCTGATCCAGGATTTATGGCTTATGCTTCCCGGTGAATGCAGTGCAATTGCTGAGCCTGGAGATGTAGCTCGAGAGCAAACAAAAGTCCACCTGAAGATGACCCCTGGATCCTGCCAGTCAAGCTGCAGAGACACACAGGCAGGTCGGGTGCATCTGATGATGGGGTCCAGCGCCACCAGCCCTCGCCTTAAAGGCGCTGATTCCGTTTGCAGGGGGAAGAGGTGTCCTTGCCAGTAGAGCCTCTTCCAAAAAAAATGAATGCTGTAATGGGGCGCCAAATGGGCTTCGCTAAAGTGCTTTTGAATGAGGACTAAATTTCGTTCCTAAGCATCGGCGTCAGGACTAAAATAACATGTTTATGGATGCTGGGAGCGTAAATGGCTGAGTCAATGGGGCCACAGTGGGGGGGACTTGTTTCCTTTCAAGGTGCTGTTTGGACAGCAGGGTCACAAGCCGGAGAGCAGGGAGCTGGGCTCGCGCCTCTGTAGGCTCCTGCATGGTGACATTAGGGGACACATTGACTAAAAGCAACCCCCAACTTCCAGGGCTATAACAACAAAACCAGCATCGTGGAAGGCTTGGAAACATGAAGCTCATTTATTCACCCATCCATCATGTGTGTTTCTCTCCCCGGTTCTGGGGATAGAGCTGTCATCAAAACGGAAACAAGGACTCTGTAGCACTTACGCTCCAGGGGGCCAAGACAGACAGGAAGAAATGGATAAGGACACGGTTTGTGCACTAGATGGAGATGGTTGTCACTGAGAATTATAAACCCAGCCGGGCGCAATGGCGCAGGCACACCTGTAATCCCAGCGGCTCCGGAGGCCGAGGCAGGAGGATCGTGAGTTCAAAGCCAGCCTCAGCCAAAGTGAGGCGCTAAGCAACTCAGGGAGACTCTGTCTCTAAATAAAATACAAAATAGGGCTGGGGATGGGGCTCAGTGGTCGAGTGCCCCTGAGTTCAATTCCTGGTGCTCCCCCTTCAAAAAAGTATAAACCCAAAGAGGAGGGAGGCTGTGGCGTGGAGGGTGCAGGGGATTTTAAATAGGGTTGTCAGGTCCTACTGAGAAGGTAGCACTTAAATGACCCTGGAGGAAGTGACAATATGTAGCATGTAGCTAAGACTCGGGCACAGAGCCAGAGTTACTCTATTGACCCGATCCATGGGTATTCACTGGGTGACTGCTATTGAGTTATTGTTGTTATAACAATGATGGGAGGATATGTACGTGAGAGAGGTTTTGATGCTACAAAGACTCAAGCAACTCAGGTTAATGGATTCAATGTGTCTGCATGTCTAGGTGGCTGTGGACAGCCAGGAGTGGCCCTAACATGGATGCAGTGGTTAGGAAACTGGAGGCCAGAGCGTCTGGATTCATGGGTCACGCAGAGGATCCCCCCTGCATTTTAACAGCTCCACACATGATGGAGAACTCAGATACTTGCCCAGTGACTAGAACAGGCCAAGAAAGCCAGGTGTGGTGGCGCACGCCTGCAATCCCAGCTGCTCAGGAGGCTGAGGCAGGAGGATCGAAAGTTCAAAGCCAGCCTCAGCAATTTAGCAAGACCGTAAGCAACTCAGTGAGACCCTGTCTCTGATATAAAAAATATATATATTAAAGGGCTGGGAATGTGGCTCAGTAGTTAAGCACCCTTGGGTGCTTAAGAGGACTCTGGGAAAGTAGGAAAGAGCCTCAGCTTTCCAACATGACCTGAATTCTTGAGGGTGTTTGGGGACCGGGGACTGTGCGCCTTGTCATTTGAGCACTTGAACTGCTAGAGATTCTTAAAGATGTGAAGATCCTAGATGGTGATTTTTTTTCTATTGCTAGAGTCAAAAGGGCAAAGTTCAAGTCTAGGCCTTGACACTTCCCAGGTGGGTGGTATTGAAAAGTGTCATTCACCTGAAGACGTGGATCCCAGGACTGCTATGAGTCACAAGCCAGGACAGGGGCAGAAGTGGGACCTAAATTTAGATCTCTCTGATTGCAAATCCGACACTCACATGGAGCGGGGTTGGTAAAAAGGCAGCTTCGTCAGAAGCTAGGAAAAGAGAAAACACAGGATCCCACACAATGTGACCCTGCCTTAGCTATCTAAATATATTTCCTCTGAACCAAAAGTTTTCTAATAGCAGGGGACTCTATTTCCTTAGCAGAGTTGATCTCAGACTCCACATATTCTACCTGTTAGGGACAGTAGGTCTGATTGGTTGTCGTTTGTCTCTTCCTCTGGGAGCAACCCCCAATCTTCTTTCACAATCCAATACTAGTCCAAGCAGTTTACCTGAAGTTTAACTCCAACTCTGGATCAACCAGTATACCTCAGGACATTTGCTACAACTATCCTGGGAAACATAGGCAACTTTTCTGCTGGCGTAGCCTGACTGGTAGGGTATGAACCCTGGAGATACCAGTGCCCATCTTTCCCCTTCCAAGGGAGAGTCTAGAGGAGGATCAAGAGTAAAAACAGAAGGCAAATATCCAGTTGTGTTGTTTGAACTTGATCCAGCCATACCTGAATCAGTTAAATATCCTACTACATCTACTTCTTTCCAGAAGCCACGGATTGGGTTCTGTCTCTAAAAGATACTTAAAAGGCATATACTTTTACATTTTATCCCAATACCTTAGTCCTTTTGTGATTTTCTACTATGAAGGATGCAATCTATTACTTCAGAGATTTGTATAGATTTCATCACGATAGCACCATCATGACAGTCCCAAGATTTTATGATAATTTATGAGAGAGTCAAGATTATTTGGTGTTTAATCAAGTTAATGAGAATAACCTGTTGAGCAGAGCTGGGTCTTGATGCTCAGAGCATCTGTGCTCTGTTGGATAGATAAGGAGACAGAGAATCGGGTTGTCTTCTTGGTCTGCAGTTCACCAGTGGGTAAGGTGGCAATTCTGTCACCTGAGCCTGAGTCCTCATATAAATTGGAGAAAATAATACATCTGGGACTTTGGGTATCAGAGTGAAGTGAGAGGACTAATTTCTTGAGAGAGCCACTCTCCCCTCTCGTCCCTTCCCATTTCCTTGGTCCCTCTGGCAAATGCACCTTCTGTCCCTGACAAGTGGATGAGTGGGAATTAATCCACCCAGAGAGATATGTCAATTCTGCTTGGCAACACACGGAGGCCTGGTGGACTGGCTCGTACCCCAGGACAGGAAGAGCGCGTGCAGCCCTTCCCAGTCCTGAGGGGTCCTGCTAGACTACATGCAAGGATCCCTGGGAAAATCATCTGCAAACTGAGAGTCACGGTGCAGGTGGGAATGAGAAGAGTCAGGTAAACCAAAGGGCAGATGCTTTTTGGAGGTCAGCAAGAGGCTACGAATCCCTCTCAAAGACAAAACACTTCCGTGACTACAGTCTTCCTTTCAATGGCTCCATAAAGTGCAGGAACATTTAAAAAAAAAGATCCGTGGAGCCCCTCCTGATGTTGGACATGAAACATTTAACACACATCTCTGATCACCGCGACTCAGTCGGAAGGCGCGTGCTGGGTCCTGGCTGTGGGCTCCTTGCAGGGGGTGGGGGGGTGAGATCAAAGAAACAGCCCCAAGAAGCCAAGACTCACAAAGGACAGAGGGAGAATGGTGGGAAACCCAAGGCACGCAGAGAGGCCCCTTCAAGGTACCAATGAGGGAGGAGTCCCTGCAGCAGACCCTGTTGGGATTTGCCCATGGCCCTGGGACACCAGCCATAGAACCAGGGATGGAGCGAGTTGCATAAATACCCCAGCTCCCTCAATGCTGGCTAGGATCACCTTGACCCTTACATTCTACCTCGGGCCAGGTGCAATGGGGCACGCCTGTAATCCCAGCGGCTCAGGAGGCCGAGGCAGGAGGATTGCAAGTTCAAAGCCAGCCTCAGCAAATTAGCGAGGCCCTAAGCAACTCAGCAAGACCCTGTCTCTAAATAAAAAAATAAAAAAGGGCTGGGGATGTGGCTCAGTGGTTAAGCACCCTAGGGTTCAATCCCCAGAATAAAAAAAAAAAAAAAATTTACCTTGGCTTCCAAAGTTCCCCAGTGGGATTGGGAACCCCAAGTGGTCACTCTACCTCACTGGTGATTGGCCACCTTATCTTTCCCACTGTCCTACCAATGTTTCCTGGAATCACCTTCCAAGTACACTATCTGCCCTGGTTATCTTAAGGGGCAACCCCAAACTAAGACACCCCAGGAGGTAAGGATCACTGTCCTACTTTATAGATAAAGGTACGGAGACGTATGCTTCCCAAGCCCTTGGATGCGGGGCTCCCACCTGGGTTCAGTCGCTGCAGCCCAGGCACATCAGTAAACCCCGAGGAGCTCCAGAGGGGAGGGTCCTCCCAGGCGTCCCCTGTCCTTGGCTCCCCTGTTGGCAGACACTGCTCATGTTTTTCTCACACATGACCAGTAGGTGGCACTGCATGGCGAGGCACTCGCTGCGCATCCTCCTCCATGTGGACAGAAGTTGAATATTGACCCAGGGCAATGACAGAGCTCATCACCCTTGACAGGTGGTGGTGACAATGGAGGTGACGTCTATCAGCAGATGCCCGTGTCTGAGGAAGCCGCTCAAGGGGTTAATGAGAAAGAGAAAGAAAGGCCAGACGACCCTTGGGCATCTCCTGGGAGAGGTCACTGGTGTTTCCTCTCTTTAATCCCAGTCCCTCCTGGTCTCGGGGAGATTCCTGACCAGCCTCATTTCTACCAACTGGGATATAAGTGGCTTCTAAGATGGCCCCGGGCCCCAGCTCCTAGAGTTCATGGCCCTGTGCTGCTCCATGTCTTAAACGCAGACTCCACACACCAACTTGCACTGAGCAAAGAGAACAGGTTGGGAGTCAGAACAAGTGGCCTCCTTTATTTTAAATCAATAAAGGAAAGACAAAAATCTCAGCACAAGTCTCCCTTCTGCCAGGCTCACACCCTCTCTGCCTGTGGGCAACCCCCAGCCAACAACCAGCCAAGAAGCCCTGGTTCAAAGCCCTGCAAGGATCCAAGCCTGGCCACCTGGTAGGTCACCTTGGAAGGGGACCCTCCCCATGGCCAGCCTACCATGGCAGACCACGGCCGCACAAGGTCACCCCTGGATTCAGCCCATGAGAGACTGTGAGACAGAGAGACTCAGGGATTCCTGCCTGATTCCTGAGAGGCAGTCCTAGTAGGTTGTTTGGAGTGACCTGGCCTTAGGGTAATTCATTGCATGGCAGGAGGTGACCAACAGTGCCATCTTCTTACCGGCTTCAGAGTGTCCCACCTGATGTGGGTGGACTAAGGGCCCAGCAAGGGTGGGGGAGGGCATGACCAGTTCTTCTTCTACTAGTTTTTCTTCTATTTCCACGAGCACTGCAGTTCTGGGAACTAAGTAAATACTCAATAAATATCAGATCCTACATCATCTCAGTGGTTGCTGTTATCATTACTGTGTAACAGTGACTGCCGTGACGTAGCCTCTGTTCTAAGGATGTCAAACCCTCTACCTATAGGGTCATATTTAAGCCTCACCACTGACCTCTTTAATTTTTTTTTTTTTTGGCACACTACTGTTGTTAGGTATTCACGCATGCACATACTCATTCCATCTCTGGTAACTTCCCGAGTCCAGAGCAGGGTGAGTTTTCCACTTTCCTATTAGAGTCGAAATAAAAGCTTTTCTTTTCTCACTGTTTCTGGTGGTCTCACCATGGGACACTGGTTCTCAAAATGAGATATTATTCTCTAGTTAAAGGACACCAAAGCACAGTTAGAGAGGAGGAAGCTGTTCTCTAGCGCAAGAGGATAAGTATTGCCTATGACAATATAGTCTATGTTTAAAAGCTACTAGAATAGTCTCAACACATCGAAATAACAAAATTGTAAGGAAATGGAAATGCTCAATGCACAGATGCGATCATTATACATTACATACACGTGTCAAATTACCATACCAAACCCATGAATATGTACCAATGTTATGTGTCCATTAAAATGGTAAATCAATAAAGGAAAGGTGATAGTGGACCAGCAACGTCTGTATTACTTGGGGACTTGGTGGGAAGACAGATTCTCAGCCTAATGCTTCAGGATTTCTGCAGGAAGGACCTGCAAGCCCTCCATGGATTGGGGCACTTGCTGAAGATCCACGGGTGACAGAATGTGTGTGTGACCCATACAGCACCTTCCTCCTCCTTCCCACAGAAAAGCTTCCAGGAGAGGGTGAGTCAAGCCGGAGATTCCAGAAAGAGGTTGAGGGATAGAGTTTGGATTTGTGGCTCACTCTCAAAGCAGAGACTCAAACCAAGATGGTGGGTGGGATTGAGGAAGAGGTACCTGTACCAGTACCAGGTACCTGTGCCTGAAATACACGGACCCAAACCACAGCCAGACGGCATGAAAGGCAGCAGGAGAGAGAGTCCTTTGGGGCTGTAGAGGCTTACGGGAGGAGAAGAACTCCAAAGAAGATGGGCTTCCCACCCCAGCTCCATCCTCCACCACTGCCAAGCTGGATATCTGGAGCAATGGCTTTATTCCTCAAGAATATTCTTTATATCCCACCATTTTGCCAAAATCACTCTCCAGAAAGAGCTACAGGTGACCATCTAAATGCCCAGGCCAACTTGGTGCATCTCCCTTTCTCCACATCCTCCACAGCTGCGGGCCACCTCCTGGCATCTTGGAAGCTCCTCCTTCCCATTGGGCCAAGTCATCTGTATTGAGCAGCCCCCGAAATGCCTGGCACTGAACTAGGTATCTTCACACATCTGGGGTCCCACAGTTGCCACAGCACCCTTCAAGGTGGCACGAGATACCCCTATTACGGACAAGGAAATGGACACAGAGAACCCTCAGGTACTTTTGTCACATCCCAGGACCAGTCGTGGTTGGATGGGGAAACAGCGGCCCTAATTTCAGATCAGCACCCTCCACGGATGAGGCTTACCTGGCTAACAGCTGCGTCCCAGGGAGAGCTCTGAGGTTTGGGGAACTGCGGGTCAAGACTACGCTAAGGATGACATGGAGCCAGCTGGAGAGGACACAGGGCCTGGGAAGTCACACCTAAGAGTTGGGACATCATCTCCTGGGGACAGCCTGGAGCTCCAAAGCCTTCAGCAACGGGTCCTATTTTTTTTTGTTTTAAACCTTTCTCGTGTGCTGTACAGAGAAGGAGGGTGTTCTGAGAGGCAGGAAGACCAGGGAGGACCCCAAGGGGAGACGGTCCAAGGGAGAGCTGATAATAGGACCAGATGCAGCAGCATTAACAGTGAAGCATTGGATGAGAAGAATCCACAGGAAGAGAGGAAGCCAAGGGGAAGAGGAAGTGCCCGGGGCAGTTGGAGAGTCTTAAGGGACACCCAACAGGACACACCTGGTGAGAAGCCGGAGGCAGGGTCCAGAGCATCACGCGAGATCATCCATCCCCTTGACCGACCAAAAATGCAAGATGTGAACGCTTTCCTGTGCACACTGAGTTCCACATGGGCTAGACCACGGGAGGTTGAGCTGCGGCCCCAGGCCACACCCCACTGTCATCTGATTTTCTGTCATCTGATTTTATGGTCACACCGCCATGCACCTTCTGTATTGCTTGTGGCTCATTTTGCTCTTACAGTGCCAAAGCTGAATGGTTATGACAGTGACTATACAATTGCCCAGCCTAAGAGGTTTCTTTTGAATCCTTTAAAAAAAAAATGGGGTGGTTACTAATCCTTGCTCCGGAAAATTCCTCTGTTCCCTTTTCTAGCAACCAGAATCTCTGAGTCTGGGGGAACTACCCTCCACCACACCTACTGTGTGTCAGACACACTAAAGGCAGCTTCATTCCTCCACTGCATTCCCGCAGCATTGACATTTTTGGTCCCAGTTTTGCACAGGAAAATACAGAAGCCACCGAATCTTAAGGTACTCCCTGGAGGTGACATAGCCCATATGTGGTAAGGCCAATTGCATACCTGGGCTGGCGGCTCTCCCAAAGCCTTGTTTTTCCCATGCCAACCTGCTGACCTCCAAGAAAGACCTCTGGCAGAGGGCTCTGAGCTGGGAGCCACCTATCTGTCACCACAGGACACAGCAGGAGGCCCACAGGAAAGTCCTGGCGCTCCACTTCTTCTCCATGGAGTTCAACTCAAACTGTCAACAGCTGCAGTTGCTCTGGCTCTAATTAAAGAATAAACAATGTCTTTCCAAGTTCTTTTATGTACCAACTCTCTTGGGACTGGGGATTTGAATTCTAAAGAAACCAGCAGCTTGCAATGATGCTAACACCATCCTGTTTGGGGGTCGGATTTTAAATTCATTCAAGGGCAAGTTCAAAACACTTGGATGTGATACTAGTGGGGGGAGGGCATTTATAAAGAAAGAAGCACTGGGTTGCATGGTGCACGGATGGATACGTAAAGGCTTTTTCAGATGGTCAGAGCTGTGTTATTTGTTCTTCCAGGATTGAAAGGAAACATGTTTAAGAGAATTAAGATCTAGGCCGCTATGGGAATTTAGCGGGCACGTGAGAGTCGCCATGCAGGTGTGGAATAGGGAAGAATAAAGGCTCAAGATGTCTATTCCCATTTCCGCAGGGCAAGAGAAGCAGAATGGGAAATTCTGGGACATACCAAGGAGGTCTGCACAAATGATGGTTTGAGAGACGCTTTGGCATGTAGACAGGGTGAAAATCAGCCATCGTTTAAAAACTGACAACTCTGAGAATGTATTACAAAACTATGTTAGTATACCCAGAAGACCGACGTATGCATGGCTGAGTGATTGGCAATTGTAGTCCCCGACTTCCACGAGACTTGGTTCCAGGTCCCTCCACAGATACCAAAATCTGCAGGTGCCCATGTGCCTTACATGACGTGGCATAGTATTTGCATATAACTTGTGTACATCGCCTGCCGACTTTAAATCATCCCTAGATGGCTTATAAAACCTAATGCTATGTAAACAACTGTTACGCTCCATTGTCTGGGGAGTAACAACCGTTTTAAAAGATCCACATACGTTCAATACAGATGCAAATTTTTTTTCCCAAATATTTTCAATCAGTGGTTGGTTGAAGCCACCGAGGTAGAACCCAGAAATTCAAAGAGCCAACTCTGTCTTTTCATTTGATCTGCCCAAATCCTAGGAGAAGGGTGAGCACCCAGCTGCCTCTGGGTCAGAACCTACCAGGGAGCTCAGTGTGTTTTTCTCATTGCTGAGTAGTTTGAGAAATCAAAAGAATATTCTGTGGCGTGTACAAATGACATGAAATTCACATTTCAGCGTGAAGTTTATTGGAAAACAGTCACACATTTTCATGTCGGCTGAGGCTGGTTTTTGCACTCCCAGGGTGGAGTTGAGTAGCTACGGCGGTAACAGACAGGATGGCCTGCAAAACCCAAAATATACGTCATCCCTGGTCCTTTATGGGATTTGCCAACTCTGGCCCTAGGAGATTGGTAAGCACGGCTCCTGGGCTCCCGTTACTGGTATAGAAACAGACCGAGTTTGCCCAGTTATAATGCAGTGAAGCTCAGATCGAAATTAATACTCTGATTCCTGAAACTACTTGGGTAAATAGAAGCCCACACTGTCTCTCCTCAACGGCTTCTCGCACAAACACGGGTTTGTAGGAAACACCGAACACCTACTGGAGATTCAGTGGTGGGGACAAGGAAGAAATAACTGTCACTCCTGGAGAAATAGATGCAGAGCCCCCTAACTGGCCACCAACCAACACAGAGGGTTTGAAAAATAGAGAATGTAAAAATTGCTTGGAGCAAAATCAATGCAGTTAAAAAATTAGATAGAACATTTTTAATCCAATTAATATAGGATGCATTTGTAAACTGCACCGCTGTTGAGGGTCCTAGTTTTACAAATACCCTCAGACATGTTTGTTGGAAATAGGAACTGGGCCAAACTTTGAAGAAATTAAACTGGCAACATGATTCAAGTTCTCTCCTCGCCCAGTGAAGTTAACTCTACCTGTAAGAATCCATCTTAGATAAATCAGGGGAGAAGGGGAAAAGGACCACGGATGTTTATTAATAAATGGGGAGAGAAAGACGGCACCAATCGGTAAGTTGGCATGCTATTCATAAATGGGGAAAGATTATACCAATTGGTAAATAACCAAATAGGTTATGATATATCACATCATGTAGCCATCGTAGCCATTTGTGAAAATGGTGTTTTTGAAGAACATCGAATGTGTACATTTAATTCTAAGGGAGATCAGGGGCCCTTGAAGAGATCAGACAGAGGAGAAACATGCGTGATTTAACATTTTAAAAGCATCTCTCTCTCTTGCTGCCAGGTGAAGAATAAATTGGATGACAGACAAGACTACCAACGAGAGGCTACTGCAGAGTTCTAAGGAAGATAAAATGCTGACCAGAGGGACCACGATGGAAAGAAGAGGTCACTCGGATATTTTTCAAAAGTAAAATCGACGGAATTTGCTGATGTCTTATGGTAAGAAGAGTCAAGGATGACTCCAAGGAATTGGACCTGAACAATTGAAAGAATATACCAGCTATTTGCTGAGATAGGGAGACTGGTATTGGGAGAAAATTAGGGAAGGAGTAGAGTAAGTATCTAGTTTTGATACATTAAGTTCAAACTTATTATTATGGCACTTAATGTATGATTCTATAATTTGAAACATGCCAGTGATTTCCTATTACAAGTTATTAAGGACCAGAAGTGTATCAAATCTGAAAATGACACATTTTTCTATTATTGTTTCTTGCAAAAATTATAAAATATCAATCAGGCACGATGTTGATGGCACATACCTGAAATTGCATCAACTCTGGAGGCTGAAGCAGGAGGATCACGAGTTGGAGGCCAGCCTCAGCAACGTAATGAGGTCCTGTCTCAAAATATAAACTATGGAACCAACTAGATGCCCTTCAGAGGATGAATGGATAAAGAAAATGTGGTACACATACACAATGGAATATTGCCCAACCTTAAAGAAGAAGGAAATTATGGCATTTGAAGGTAAATGGTTGGAACTAAAGAATATCATGTTAAGTAAAATAAGCCAATCCCCCAAAAAACCAAAGGCCGAATGTTTTCTCTGATAAGGGGATGCTGATCCATAGTTGGGTGGAGGAGATAGGGAAGAATGGAGGAACTCTGGATTGGGCAGAGGGGAGTGAGGGAGGGGTGGGGCTGCGGGGATGGGAAGGATAGTGGAATGAGACGGACATTATTATCCTGTACATATACACGTATGACTAAACTATATGTACAGCCAGAGTTGTGCTCCATTTGTGTACCATGTGTCGAAATGCATTCTGCTGCCATGTATAACTAACTAGAAAAAATTTAAAAATTTTTAAAAATTAAAAAAAATAAATAGCATGGGTGATATAATGATCAAGTCGCGGTGGGATCAATTCTCAGTACCAGAAAAAAAATTATAAAATATTGCATCCACTACAGAATATCTGGAGAATCAAGAAAAGATGTGCAGAATATATATATATATATATATATATATATATATATATATAATTTTTTAAATTTATTTTTTTTTTCTGATAAGACCTGCCACCAGTCAGAGGCAGCCAGTGGTATTTTCTGCCTTTGGATGACAAGTTGCAGGCTTTGTTTTTGGAACACGGCCCATGTAGTCATTTGAGCACTCCCAAAGGAGAGAGTGTCTTTTGTTTTCACAGACTTTTTAAAAGGGTTCACCGTGGATTCTCAACCAGGATATATTCTCCATCCTCAGATCCAGAATAAAGGGCGTCTCTGGGGGAATTTGCATCGGTAGCTTCTGAGCCCTCGAGTTCAACAGGATATCCGTGGTATAGCTGTGGTGTGGGAGGGTCTA
The DNA here is from genome assembly GCF_964194105.1 of Spermophilus citellus. Taxonomy (NCBI): domain Eukaryota; kingdom Metazoa; phylum Chordata; class Mammalia; order Rodentia; family Sciuridae; genus Spermophilus; species Spermophilus citellus. The sequence goes on along the minus strand of NC_138187.1, from coordinate 18,628,438 downwards.
AGCAGCTTAGTGCCTCCAAGTCCCCTAGTATGCGTTCAAGACATCACAGAGCGGGGAGTTCAAAACAGCTCCGGAGGCGACCCAATCCAGAGATCCTGCGGGGCCCTCTGATGTACTGCAAAAATCCAATGTTGGATAAAATATCAGAACCAATGGCTTGATGACTCATAAAAAATGTATGTAAATAAATACAGCTCAGAGCTATCAGGCAAATTCGCAGAAAGAAAGGCTGCTAGATTATGAAGACGGGTGGAGGAAGGATATATTTGAAGTTCTTTTACTTGTTCAGTGGGCATAAGTTGGAGGCTCATCTCTGGTCATAGCTGGGCAAGGAGATTGGTAAAGCTGACTTGGCCCCTGTCCTCCTAAGCAGACCCTCTTGTATGTATAGCTCTCAGGCAGACACACAGACCTTTCCTTTTTTCCTGAAAGCTGATTTGCAGAGAGGGAAGGGTTAACTGAGGAGCTATTTAGTGACTGGCATTCTGGCAGAGTGTCTGGGGAAAGAAATCACAGGACTTGGGGTTGTGCTCTCCCAACCATTGGAAAATCATTTGACTCTTCAAACTCTCAGTGTCCTCACCTGTAAAACAGTGAACGTACTGGATAAAGGGTAGTACTTGTCTGCAGATGCTTGTGATTTTCAAAGTGTCCAAGGTCAGCAGAGTCATCTGGTTGTCACGTGGAAAAGCTGAGATGCAGAAGATTAAATGACAATGGCCAGGGTCACAGAACGAGGTACTGAGATCAGACTCATGAACCTGAGCTCTGAGGTCTTCAAGGTTATTTTTCCAGCTGGGTACGGTGGCGCATGCCTGTAATCCCAGTGGCTCAGGAGGCTGAGGCAGGAGGATCACAAGTTCAAAGCCAGCCTCAGCAAAAGTGAGGCCCTAAGCAACTCAGTGAGACCCTGTCTCTAAATAAAATACAAAATAGGGCCAGGATGGGGCTCAGTGCCCCTGCGTTCAATCCCAAGATTATTTTTCCACTAGTCAAGCTGCAATACTGGGTGAAAACAAAAAAAAAAAAAAATGGTACTTTCTTTATGAGCATTTCTTGGAGAAGGGTCTCAAAGGAAAAATAGTCACATTTCTTGTGCTGGATTTTCTTCTGTTGGATTGTTACAAAGAACAACTTGAGGATGTGTCTTTAGAGCTGCCCAACTCCCCGTCCCTCCAGCCCATACCTTTATGCCCAAAGCAATCCTCATCTCAAAACTCCTTCCTGGCTTCTCACTTCAGAAGAGAGGAACTTCCAACCCCTGTCAAAATCTGGCACGAACCTAATTCTCCAAACTTCAAGTGTCCTTGCCTTCCAGACAAATGCAACAACTGCTAATCTCTGTGCACATCCGGGGCTTTCCAGCTCCGTCTCTCTGCCCTCTCCTGGCAGTAGGACAATCATTTTCTACTCTATGCTCTTTATTTTGTAAATGAACATCCATCGCCCAGTGTACCAAAAGCACGTTGAAGAAGGACCTTCTTTTAACTCATCTGCTCCCAATTAACCCTCTAAGAACAGGCAACGCTAGTGAGAAGGCTGTGTTTGTGCTAGTGGGAAACTCCATGAATAGTTGCTGAAACAATTCATTAATCACATTAGTAATAATATTAGTTCAGATTTATCAAGTGTGAGCTATCTCCCTGACACTCGTCTGAATGTTTTGCATGCATTTACAGCTTCTGATGACTCCCAAGGTTTCCCCCACCCTCTTCCTGACACTCACGCCGTGTATGATCTTCAAGTGTGGGCTGCACCTCATGATTTACTTATGAAATGAATGCAAAAGCGAGGTTACAAAACACTGAGATTCAGTCTGACTGGGGCTCTCTCTCGTCCTCGGGCTTTCTCGCCTGGATGGCTCAAGCTGACATGTTGTAGGACCACCTGTGCAGGAGTCCACAGGAAGGACCAACAGAAGCCTCCAGCCAATAGCTTGGGAGTAACTGAGACCCTCAGACCAACAACCTGCAAGGGATTGGATGCTGAGAACACCCTCCTGAGCGGGTTTGGAAACTGACCTCCATCAAGCCTTAAAACAATCGCACAGGTCAACACCTCTTCAGCCTTGAGAGAAGCATAGACCCAGAAGGCAGCTCTGCCTGGCTTCCTGACCCTCAGAAACTATGAGATGATAATGTCACTGTTTCAAGCCACAAGTTTTGAGGTAATTGCATACACAGCAATAGACAACGAATGCAAACCCCTGGGAGAGAGCATAGAAACCCAATATAACCACTTTTAGTATCCCATTTGTATGTCAGGGACAAAGGAGGATGTATTTAACCACGAACTTCTTCAATGGTGCATGAATTTCATGCAACTCATGAAGCTAACAAGCAGCAGAGGCGGGGATAGAAGTCAGGTGGTCTGGCTCCAGTATCTTTACTCTTGAGTGAATACTACTATGACAAAGGAATGAGTGGATGGGTAGATGATGGGTAGGTATGTGGATGGGTGGATGGACGGATGGATGGATGCATGGATATAAGCATGTATGGGTAGATAGATGGATTTATGTATGAATGTATGCATGTATGGATGGGTGTTTTATGTGTGCATGCCTGCATGTGTGATAAATGTTCAGATGAGTAAGCAACTGGATGATTTTCTCCCTTCCCTCACTGAAGGGGTCTGCTGTTTAGCCCTTATGGAACAAGTGGGCTCACTATCAACCTCACCAAATTGTAGCATCAGCACAACGGAGCATTTTACTAAAAGGTAGCCTCAACAAGAATATCTGTGTCTTGCTGAAGGCCATATTTGGGTGGGAGGGGGCTACACCATGGGAGGGAAACAGACTGCAGGAGTTGAGAAACGATGCAATCATGCAGCAACCGTAAGCCCCAAGCAGGCTTCCGTCAGATACGTCATCTTGTCAAGTTAAGGTGTAGGTAACTGTTTTCTTTCTCCCTCAGACCAATGTAAAGTCCTCAAATAAAGAAGATGATATAATTCATTTTTCTATTCCCAGTGCCTCATCAGGGGCTTGTCACTGAAGGTGCTTCTAGAAAGGGAGCCATATCAAGATTATCCCTTTGAAAGGAATGAATGAATGAATGAAATTGGTTGATGATGATTACCAGGAGGATGTATTTAACCATGAACTTCTTCAATATCGAATTTGAGTATAAAAATGATTATTCAGAGGCCAAGTCCTTCCTTTCACTTCAAAACGGCAAGAGGAAGGGGGAAAGGAAATCAGTGCGTATTGAGCAACTTTTAGGTATCAGGCTGTGTCTTGAAGTCACGTTTATTTTCCATGAGAGTTTGGTGGTCCTAGTTCTATCTGCAAACAGAACACTGAGGCTCAGACAGGACTGAATGTGTGGCTTCAGGCCACAGGCCACACGGTTGCCTATGCTACCATTAACGCCTGGCGAATGACTGGCCGGGGGAGGGAGGTGCGTTCCTGCTTAAGATGACATTTCATTGCAGCCTATGGGTGAAGCCCAAGGGCCCGGAGAGCACTGATCTGTCCATTGATAAACTTAGGCTGCGGGTCCCACTGAGCCAGGCACAGCTCTGGGCACCGGGAGCAGCCTGCTTCTTTGGGGTTGGGGTTGGGAAAAGTGCTTTGCTCCTGGGGAAGCCCCACACAGGTGCCTGAAATCAGAGCAGGTGGCCCTAATGGAGCTCACACTGAATAATCGGCTCATCTTCCCAGGCTCCTGGGTGAGCTGAAATGGGGACCATCTGCTCCAGATCAGTACATGACGAGCTCAAGTTCAGGAGATGGAAAGCAACCCCCCCACCTTTCCCCCCCTTAGGAAAGATGGAAAGGGACACAAAACTGTATCTGTCGTGTGCCAGTCCCCTATATCCATGTGCCTCATTCAACATGGACGTGAGCAGGTAAGTGACCCTTGGCTTCATTTTACAGAGGAGAAAACGGACCCTCAGAGAGGCTGAGGGGCTTGTTCCAGATCACGTCTAGGAAGAAGAGGGGCAAAAACTGAAAGGATTTTACACACACACACACACACACACACACACACACACACACACTCTTCAGACCATGTGAGTTAGTCTCTTTGCTGCTGTGACCAAAAGACCTGATAAGAACAATTTAGAGGAGGAAAAGTTTATTGTGGCTATGGTTTCAGAGGGTCAGTCCATGATTGGCCGATCGCCTTGCTCGGGGCCAGAGATGAGGCAGAACATCATGGCGGAAGAGTGTGGTGGAAGAAAGCTGCTCTTCTCATCACAGCCAGGAAGGAAGCAGACAGAGAGCTTGGGTGCCAGGAACCAGGGATATCATCCTCAAGGGCACGCCCCTAGTGACCTCCTTCCTCCAGCCACGCCCTACCTGCCTACAGTTACCACCCATTAGCCCATTCAAATTGTTAACCCATCAAATGGATTAATCCACTGATGAACCCAATCATTTTACCTCTGAGGTTCCTGCATTGTCTCCTGCAAAATTCGGGGGTGGGATACCTCCTGTCTAAACCACAGAACCATCCTTCCACTCCAGTGGGTACTGTACCAGGTGGAGTGCCAGGACCCCCACCTGCCCAGCAGGGTAACACAGTTCTTGAATGAATGAAGTTCAAATTCCCTACATGGTCGTGATCCCAGAAATCTCCCTGTATCAAGAAATAAAATGTCTATTCCAGACAGAATGCTGTCCTCAATTCTGCTCCAAAGACTTGAGGCCTATCATACGGGGGCATGGGCAAACGCATAAAGGATGCTAAATCACTCATCAGTAACTCAGTGATTCATGTGGCAGACATAGGCAGTAAAGAATGAAGGGCAGTAGTAACAATTATCACTAGTAGTAATAATCATAGCCTTTATTGATGGTGACTAACTCTCGGACACTGTTCTAGGCACCTTACCTTCATCAACTGATTAAATTCTCATAGCAAGGCTGCTTTATGAATTTTTAATCCGAGGAAATAAAATGCAGAGAGATATGAAGTAATCAGGCTAATGTCCCAATGCCGGTCAGGGTCAGAGGCAGGAGGACCTGAACCCAGGTCACCTGGATCTAGAATCCACACTCTGAAATATTTGATTATGCTCCTTATTAATGTGCATACAGGAAGGAGGTGGAGTATAGCAATATTAAAACACACACGGAATAATTGGCACCTGTCACTCGACCTCAGTGTCAGGGAAGTAACCACAAACTGAGGGAAGGAGTCACAGGCACCAGCCAAGGGGGCAGTCACTGTACAACCCCCACTGTGTGCAGCCATCCAGGTTTTACATGACATTTCCAGATTTAAAGTGTCAGCATGGTGCTGGCCACACAGAACTCTCCTGCAGAACATAGTGGCTTGCGCTCTGCCCACCTGCCACTTATGCCAGGGAACGGCACCATGGGTCCTGCACTTCATTAGCCAGTCTTTCCGTCACGGCTTAATTCTGATTGCAAGGGCTCTTTCTGACCCTGAGTTACAATCTGCCCCATCCAGCATCTGTCTGTCTCCCTTCCCTGAAAGAGCCTCCTGCTTCTGTAATCAGGGAGAGATTAATCCCTCTTGCCCGCGACAGCCTTTCACATATTTTGATCACTGAAATGATTTCTGAGCTGGCATGAATCTTATTCCATCTAATGAGAATGACAGAGTGGGTGACACAGTCACACACAGATTACAGCTGCTCTGGCCACTCACTGCCTCCAGGGCTGCTCTAGGAGCAGCCTCTAACCCCAGGGTTCCCCCATTCCAACCGAGAGTCACAAACCACACCCTTCCCCTCTGGAGGTTCCAGACCCACCCAGGCTCAGGTGCCTGGGTGAGTCCAGGAGGTGAGTCTCAGATCAACTCATGGAAATGAAGGCAAACCAGAGAGAGTCTTATGATCTGCACAGGAAAGCATCTAAAGACACCTGCACACAAAACCTAATAATCATGATCTACTTCTGCGAGATAGGATCCATGGGCAAATTTGTGAACTTTCTGCATTTTTCTAGTTTTTCAAAAAGAATGTCATATGACTTGTAAAAGGAAAAATATTCTGAATTTCAATTGAGAACTATAAAATAAAAAACATCTCCTGCTCTGGACCAGTGGTTCTCACACTTCAGCTTGCCCCAAATCCGCTGGAGGGTTTATTTTAACTCAGATGTCTAGGCTCCACCCACAGAGTTTGAGGTAGAGCCCGTAAAGATGGGCTTTTAACGTATTCTTGGATGATGCAGGTGCTGCAGGCCCGGGTGCCGTGTCTTGAGGACCACAGCTCTGCAGCATTCTGAATATATCCCCCAAAGTGATGGGGATCATTTTCTGACCCCAGTCTCTGCCCAGGTGCTGCATCTCTGAACTGCAGCCCCCAAGAAGGTTTGTCCCCAGGGTTCTATGCATGCTCATATCTCCACTGCCCACCCCAATCATCTCACATTCAGATAAAAATGCAAAAACACATACTGCAAGATTCCCTTCCTGCCCACTGTGCTGCCCAGAGGAGAAATGGAGGACAGCAGTGTCATGTGCATCTCCACCATTGTGCAAGTTCCAGATGCTCATCTTCTTATTCACCTTCCTTGTCAAGAGCTGCCCGGTTGCTGGCCAACACCTGGAGATGCTCAGGCTACCCACGAAGGACAAAGCCTAACGGATGGCTATGGAAATGAAGTGACATTCTGTACACCCCACACCGGGGGTGTTAAAAGTGTCATAGGATCTGCCTCCCGTGTACCTTACTTTTCCAAAGTGCAGATGTCATGTCAATCAAATAATAGTCCAGAGGAGGTCCTTGGGAAGAGCTCTGTGGGAAAAGGACATGACATTCCACTCAAGTTCATTTGTAAGTCTTTTTGCTCATTATGATCTCGGGTGATGTCAAATGCCTTGCTTGCGTGAGCACAGGAAGTTGAACGCGACCTGGAGCGCGAGATGGAACTTTATCCATCAGTATCACTGAGGCCACTGAGCACATGATTAGGAAGCGCCATCATTCTCCCAGGGGTGGGAGTTTGGGCAGGTATTTAAATATGCCTCAGTTTTCTCTTCTGCAAAATGGGAATAACAACAGGACCTGCACCATACGGCTGCTGTGAGCATTCTATATGTTGAAATAAAGCACCCTCGCGTGCATACAATTTTACAGGGGAATTTGGAACTAAATTTTGTAAATGCTCTTTTATTTTGTTATACATATTCACTGGGGCCATTTTCAAAAGCACTCCTTAAATCCTGCCCACTGAAAACGCCAAGTAGCCTCTCTGCCTCTGCCCCCCGCTACCAGTAAGATCGGCAGATCCCCAGCAAGGCTGTCCTGACTCAGCTAAAATACCTTCGGGTCTGCAAAGGACAAGCACGTCGAGCTTAAATTGGAAGGACATTTGCCTCCAGCCTTACAACGTTAAATTCTTTGATGATTTTGAGGATAAAACGTGGAGGAAGCCCCTTGGGAATAAGTACATGCTGCTGAGTCCAAATCATTGAGGGTTTTGGGTCTGTCTAGGAATGAGACGCTCATAGAGGCCAGCTTTGGCCACAAAGGAAGTCAGATGGGCAAGTTTGAGGTCTAGCTGTACCAATGACTGGTTGAGGTTAATAATAATAATAATAATAATAATAATAATAATAATAATAATAAATGGGGAAAGGAACTGGTTCAGGGGGAAAATTGCAAGTTCAAGATCCCAGCTGCTGCGTTTCTCTGCTTGCAATCTGGGGGTCAGTGGTGATGTTAATGTGACATGAAGTTAGTATTTTTTTTTTCTTGCTCAAAAATCCACCATCACTTTCTAGATTGGACTTGATTTTTTTTTTCCTTTTGCTTTTTCTAGTCCAGAGTTCAACTCTGACTTTTTTGTTTGTTTGTTTGTTTGGTGGGGGGGTGGTGTGGAGGGCACCAGGGATTGAACCCAAGGGTGCTTCACCACTGAGCCACATCCCCAGACTTTATTTTTTATTTACAGACAGGATCTCACTAAGTTGCTCAAGGCCTCACTAAGTTGCTGAGGCTGACCTCAAACTTCTGATCCTCTGGCCTCAGCCTCCTGAGTTGCCGGGGATGGCATGTGCCACTGAGCCCTGCCATTCTTTCTGGGTTAATGTAACCATACCTTCCTCTGCATCTTGGATGGTAGTAACGGTAGGAGGAGTGAGAGAACGTATGACAGGATTTACTGAGGTCTTACTAGGTGCAGGGCCCTGTTCTAGGTGATGGTTCATGTGCTAACTCATGTCATCACAATGAGCCTAGGAGAGTATGAGAGATGCGTAGTGTTCACTAATGATACTTCCACGTCTCCCAGCCTGCCTTAGTGTGGTTGGCTATACATCTTATTCTGCATGGGGAATAATGGATGTCACTGCAGGCTGAGGTGGCTAAGTATCCATCTTCCAGTCCTCATGTTTTCTTTTTGTACTGGGGATTGAACTCAGGAACACTTTACCACTGTGTTACATCCCCAGTCCTTTTTAAATGTTTTTATTTTGTGACAGGGTATGGCTAAGTTGCTGAGGGTCTTGCTAAATGGCTGAGGCTGGCCTCGAACTTGCAACCCTTCTGCCTCAGCCTCCCAAGTTGCTGGGATTTACGGGTGTGGGACACCACGTCTGGTCCTCCTTCATGTTTTTTGTTCGTTTTTTTTTTTTTTTTTTTTTTTTTTGGTACCCGGGTTGACCTCTGGGGCACTTAACCACTGAGCCACATCCCCAACCCTTTTTATTTTTTTATTTAGAGACAAGGTCTTGCTGAATTATTTAGGGCCTTGCTAAGTTGCTGAGGCTGGCTTTGAACATGTGATCCTCCTGCCTCAGTCTCCTAAACTGCTGGGATTACAGGTGTGCACCATCATGCCTGGCTCCTCTGCTTATTCAAGGTTGGATGATTCTGAACCAGTGAGCTAAAAGGATAAATACTGGGATCCCTGTGTTATTGCACTGAGGAGAGTGGCCTAGGAAAGAGATCCTCATAAAGAGATCCTCATTTATATGAACATGACATTTTTACCATGGTGTGGCACTGACTTCTTCCAGTTTATTTTTTGTGGTGCTTAGCACAAATGCATTACCATGACTAACACAAGAGGTACCACTGTCATGCCCACTTTATAGATGAGAACACCGAGGTCAGAGAACAAGTGAGCGGCTAAGCCAGGACACAGACCCAGTTCTTTCTACCTCTAGGATCTATGCTCTCCCTCCCTCACCCCGCCTTGGTTCCTGATTTCATAGCTATCTCCACATTTTCTTTGATGGATTTCCTCCTGTATCCACTCCAAGACCATTAAAGTGAGCCCCAGTGGAGGGGGGAACTCCTGCATTCCCCCTGAATAATTGGGGATGAGCCCCAAGACTTTGAACTGTGTCTCCTCCCTGAGTTTCCCTAAGAGCTGCCCACACCACATTCCTGTTTAAGATGCTAGTGGGCATTTTAAGAATGACTTTTCTGCAATTCCCTTCTCTTTTATTACATACTATGATCACACCTGGCTAAAAAAAAAGAGAGAATCAGTGACCAAGAAGCTTGCAAATTGTCTCCAAGCTTGCAGAGTTTAATTTTCTAAATATCAACAGTACCCTCCTGCCTCACATACTGGTTCGTCACATTTTCAGAGGAAATAGGCACATGCAATCGGGGTGAGGCGTTCACACAGCATAAAGGTTAATGGCATGACTTTTTAAGTCAGGGGAAATGATTTCTGTGCACCCCTTTCATTTACTTGCTGTGTGACCTGAGACAAGTCACATCATCTATCTATGCATTATTTACTCCCTTTTAAAAGTAGGAAATGCATCTCACCAGGTTGCGCTAATGTTTCAATAAAATAATGCTTGAATCCCTAGGTTTGAGCTAGAATAATGAATGCAAAACACACACACACACACACACACACACACACACACACACAGGTACATTGTTGCTCCCCCTAGGTAAGAAACACACTTTGTATAGTTATTATTTAATTTTTATTATTTCTCAAAGACAGAAAACACAGACTATTCCTTTGATAGGCCCATTGTCTCGCAAAAGGTAAGGTGAATAAGTGTCTGAAGAATGTTTTAGGAAAGGGAAAATGAATATGTAAATGGGTGTGAAACAGCATGAGTAGAGGTGGAAGGAACAGTATGTAGAAAAGTGTAATGAGCAGACGGTCACAGCACGCAAGACACAATAAGATGCTACTGGACATTTTCAGCATGTTCTCATGGTCTCCTTGGGGAGCAGATACTTTCTGACTTCGACTTTCTTCTTTGCACCATGGCTCCCAAACAGAAGGAATCCTTGTGCATTTGAGAGATTTCATAAAGACACTTTTCTAGTTGGTGTGTTTACTGTACAGATACTAACAGATTAGCTCAAGAGAAAGAATCTGGCTTTCTGCTTTCTTCCAACCATGCACAAGATGAAATACAGAGTAAACTCTTTCAGGGACTATTTAGAAGCATTTCTCTCTCACTTGTCCTTCTATGTGTCAAAACATTTTGAACTATAAGAAGAGGCAGCAGTGGGGTGGAAAACAAAATGGGTCTAATGCTCCACCTTCCTTTTCTGACGTTCAAGTTTGGGGACTTATCCCAATTAGCAGTTGCCATCTTGGTTTCCTGGGATCAATGTTCCTCTATTCATATTTCCTTCAAGAGTGAATAAAGAGGAATCTGAGGGACTGAGAAAGTCAAATAGGCAACATCTCACTCTTAGTTTTAAGATGCATAACTTTATTTTCAACTTCTCAATACCTGTGCCTTGTGTTAAATTACTCATAGGGTCTCCATTAAAAAACATGGAGGCCCAGATTCTGATACATAAAATCATGGAGAAAAATCATAGAACAAGTTAATAGACAAAGTGGACATGCAACCAAGACCTCAGATTTCAAACTCCAAACCATTCAAAGAATGTTTTCCAGCATGAGCCCATCTTTGCTCTGCATGACTCTGAGCACAGGGCTTACAATAAAATCGTCCCCCTGCCCAGAGTTGTGAGACTTCCTGATAAGCAGAGTCTAAGGAAACACATTACTTATTGGTTCCCACACTGATCAATGTCCACCTGTATCTCAAGAAATAGTAGCAAGCTCCCAGAAAGCACCGAATTTAGCCAAATGACAAGCCTCCATTCTTCCTAGGGCTGTGTTGTGATTTAAAGTGCATGTGTTAAGAGAGCCATGAAGGTTCGCTGGTTTTTCATAGGCTACATTTCTGCAGATAAAATTTAATTAAACAGATCCTGCAGTGATGCGCCCACTGCTCTGAATCGCGTGCAATTATTCTCCTTCCCTGGCCTCTCCTGGGGAAAGGGAAAGGCCCCAAGTTACCGCTGTGTGGCTGAGACAAGGGAGGGGTTTTCTCCAAAGGAGAAACCAGAGGATCTTTGGAAAGGACGTCAGTGGGGGACCCTGACCAGCTCGGACCACAGGGCACTTGGGTCCTGTGTCTTCACACCCCCATGCCTTCCCTAGCAACCCCCCTGCATCGGGATTCTGATTTTCTCTTAACAGAACATGGCAGGAACCTCCTTGTCTCCAGTTCTATCCAGATCTAACTCCAAGCCCATGTTTAAGGAGTGACCACTGGATCCAGTTTTGGTCACTGAGGTTTCATAGTGGGGCTCTGGGAAGGTTTACTCTGAATAAAAGAGAAGCAGGAGCCGGGCACATGGCACATGCCTGTCATCCGAGCAGCTCGGGAGGCTGAGGCAGGAGGATCGCGAGTTCAAAGCCAGCCTCAGTAAAAGTGAGGCCCTAAGCAACTCAGTGAGACCCTGTCTCTAAATAAAATGCAAAACAGGGCTGGGAATGTGGCTCAGTGGTCAAGGGCCCCTGAGTTCAATCCCCAGTACCCCCACCACCAAAAAAAGAGAGAGAAGCAGGAGGGAGCTGCCTTTTCTGCCTGCCGGCAGCACAGTTGTGTGACAGCGTGATGCCTGGACCTGAGCCCATCATCCAAGGACCAAGAGTCAAGAGCCCACCTGCCAGAGGAATGCAGAATGGAAACCCAGGAAGAGCTCTGACGCCTGATGACATTTCTCAGCAGCTACCAAGTCTAGATACGTGTACCTCCAGACCTCGCCATGTTAAGATAACTAACCGACTTTGCCGCCCAGGTCCCCAGGGGTGATATGTTCTTGCAAAGAATCACCTTCACTACTGATAGCATTTTGGAAACACCACTTTTAGTTAGCCACAGGAAAGCGGATGCTGTGTTCCGTTTGGGTGAACCAAGCTTTATCACCAGGGCCTGGTTTCCCTGAGATGTTGCCATTTCTCCCTAAACAGTATCCTATAGACTTAGGGGAAAAAAAAAAGGAGAAAAATGTTCATGGCGGGGGTGGGGGTGGGGTTCCAACAGGATCTTTCATGGCCTGGAAATATGAAGAAGGTTTCACCAAAAAGAGGGGAGAAGAAGTGTCTGAGCAGAATAGCTGATAACTCTCCAAAGCATGGAGTTCTTTGAAAAACAATGGGAAAAGCCTAGTGGTAATGAAGCAGAAGATGAATTGTTGCTTTCTTAATGTTTTGGGTGGACTTGGTCCGTCCTTCCCCTGGACAATACCTTTAGAAGGTACATATCAAACCAGGTGTGGTGGCACACACCTGTCATCCCAGCAGCTCAGGAGGCTGATGCAGGAGGATCGCTAGTTCAAAGACAGCCTCAGCCATAGCGAGGTGCTGAACCACTCAGGGAGACCCTGTCTCTAAATAAAATACCAAATAGAGCAGGGGATGGGGCTCAGTGGTCGAGTGCCCCTGAGTTCAATCCCTGGTATTCCCCACAACCAAAAAAAAAAAAAAAAAAAAAAGATATATCTTTCTAGGGACTGGGCAGAGATAAGGCAAGAAAGGTGCCTTCTGTGATAAAGTTTACCCTTGCATATGGGAGAGGAGTTGGAGAGTACCCACCCATGGGAGCAGATTCAAATGTCACGTGGTGATGAACACATGTGGATCATCTTATTAACATCATCATGGTTATATCTGATGCATCATTTGGGATTAGGTTTGGCTATGGGCTAAAGAAACCCCAATGATGGCTTTAACAAGATAGAATTTTTTTTTCTTTGACAGAACTGCTCCACAGATAAGCCATCGGAGCTTGGGGCTCTGGCCCCACGGTCACCAGGGAGCAAGTCCCCTTCTTCATGGTGCTCGGTCATGCCCAACCTCTCCACTTCAGAAGTGCTTTCTTTTCTCCCCTGCAGATTCGTCATTCCCAAAGGCCTGGCACACTCTTCCCCTGTCTCTGGCCTCAGCAAGGGGTCTGGTCCACACGTAGGAGACGGGAAGCTGCCCAGGAGCAGGCCCCAACAGTAGCTGGTAAGACTGAGGCTGAGCACCCGGCTCCCTCTCCTGGCCAGTGGGCAGCTCTTCGGCCACTTCCCAGAATCCTCCAGCAGGACGGATCCACCATAACTGGCTCATGAGCACATCCGGTCCTGGCTTCCTTCCTTCCTGTCTTACTTCCCCACTCTCCCACCCGTGTTTTCTGGGATCGCTTACCAAATAAATAATGTGCTCTCAAATCTCAGACTCAGAGTCCACTGCTCTGGGGTAACTGGGTCCCTGGCCCATGCTCCACCCACCCTGTCCAGCAGGACAGAAGCCGAGGGGGAAGGGGTGGGTCTCCACCCTGTAAAGACATTGTCACGGGAGACTGGCACTGAGACCCTGTGGGCAGGAATGTCCATGGCCTCACTGTGTAGCAGAGGAGGCTGGGGAGGGACGGCATGCCAAGGAGCGACACCCAGTGTGAGGTCGGGCATCGATTTCTAGTGAGGAAGGAGGTAAAGGGTGTAAGGAGTGAGCTTATCGGTGTCCAGGGGATGGAAATGGCCAGGCTTCGGGAAGCAGGCGGAGGACCCTGGTACTGGGAGGCTGTGCCCTGGCAGCAGATGGGGTCAATGCTTACAGAAGGGTTTAATGAGAAGATCCTGGGACGGAAGTCAGATGGGAGTCCACCTGCTGCCCAGGACAAGGCTTGCCCAGTGGGGCGGAGGCCCAGGAGCTGATCCAGAGGCTGTGTTTTCAATGATAATGGGGCACCTGATCAAAGCCTGGATGGTGGAGTGCCTGGCCCCCTGCTGGGCCTCCCTCCAGGGGCCTCTCAGGTTATCTAACTTAATCTCCAGGACAACTGGAGCAGGTGGGGCTTATCCTTTTACTGTGCAGATGAGGGATGAGCCCAGCTAATCCTTGTCCCAAGTCCCAGGATCCTGTGGGACTCGAAGCCCCTGCTCCTGCAGCTACTGAGCTCCGGAAGGCAGGCCAGACCTGTGTCCCCCTCAGCTGGTGGTGGCCCTGCCGCCACAGAGCCAGATGTCTGAAAGAACTCAGGCCGGCTGTGGAACTGGACTTAGTGAGTCTGCCCCTGGTTGATGGCCTTCACTGTCCCCGCTGGGCCATTGAGGTCAACACCGTCATTCTCCAAGAGAATCTGGGTGAGTGGTTAGATGTCAAAAGCCGGCAAAACACATGTGAAGCTGCGAAGCCGAATTCTTCATCTGAACAGTCCCCCAGAGGGACGGAGGTGTTTGGCTCTCTTGGAGTGTTCAAGGTGACCCTGATGATAAGATTCTTTCCTGGACTAAACTTGGGCCAGGCCCCTCTGAGCAATCTTTTCTGTTTTGTACCTGAGATTGAACTCAGGGGCGCTCGCCCACTGAGCCCCATCCCCAGCCCTATTTTGTATTTTATTGAGAGACAGGGTCTCACTGAGCTGCTTAGTGCCTCACTTTGGCTGAGGCTGGCCTTGAACTCGCCATCCTCCTGCCTCAGCCTCCTGAGCCGCTGGGATGACAGGTGTGCGCCACTGCACCCGGCTGAGCACTCTTTCTGATTAGGCCTGACTTTGAGCCCTGGCCTGGCCCATTTAGTCCCGTTTTAAACCTGCTGATTGCTTTAGTAAGCCCCCTCCACCTTTGAGACCTGAGTAAGCTCATCCCCTCTCCCTGCCCTCCCACCCGGCCCCTGCTGAGCCTGCAGAGCCGCCATCCTCCACATCCGTGAGGTTCTTCCTGGTCACCTTCTGTCCATCAACGACCCCCTACCCTTGCTCCGGGGTCACAAATTCCTGCTTGTCCCTGTCATGCTCATAACAGAGCCCCGGTCTGTCCCGAGAGATCCCACTTCTCCCATTGCAATAGTTTCTGGGTCAAATCTGCCTTTGCCATTTGAACTCCTGTTCGTCCCTCATTTCCTGGGAAACCACAGATGCCATCAAAAGAGGTTCCTAGGAAAAGGTTTCACTGGCTCATTCCAGAACACTATCGCTGCCGTATGATATTATTCTGATACACAGAGCAGAGCAGAGCAGCAGCTCTGAGCCACAGATAGTAATGAATGCCATCCGGACCCAGGAAAGTCTCCCAGGTAATTGACAACTCAAGTCGACTGGCGAGGTAGTAAGTCTGTCTTTGCTTCCGTTTTCTCATCTATAAAATAGACCTAATAACCACGTCCCTGCATCGGAGCAAGGGTCTGAGCTGATATGTGCAGGGCACAGGTGGGTGCGGCGTCAGCGCTCAGTAGCTCCTGGCAATGGAGGTTACAATGTATCCATTAGCATCCGGCTTGAGGGAGGGGACCAGGTGTCGATGGCATCCAACATCAGAGTCCATCAAGAACATCGATGGAGCCCCTGGAGTTTTACGCAATCCCTAAACTCAGGAATCGATGCAAGTAATTAGAACCCGGGGTGCAGATGGATCAATGTCCTGAGATGGCAGCAACGGGAGACGTGATTTCCAGCTTTCAGGGTGATGGGTGTCCAAAGAATGAGGTGATATTTGGGATCCTGCCACAACTAGCATTTGTGCATAAAGAGGGGTCTGGAGGGCATTTCAAGAGGGCAGCAGGCATATGCAAAAATAGGTCCTGCCACACCATGTCCCAGAACTGGCCACCACCCCTCATCCACGAACCACAAACCCCAAAGGCTCTGAAAACCAAAACAAAGAACTAAGGACTAATTTCTGTGACAGCAGCTGAGCTGGTCCGATTGACACGTGTCTGCAAATTCCATTTTCCCCCTTTACGTGTGAATGATCGTGTTTCATGGCAGAATATTCAAGAGTTTGGTTAGGAGGCTATGACCCCAGAATCTGTGGGATGTTAGACAGTCTATGATGTACGGACAGCGTCACCTTTCTAAAATAGAAATCATTCTCAATTTCCAAGTCTGGTTTTGGATAAGGAGATAAGTAACCGTATAAATGAGACTTGGAGTTTATTGAGCAATTATTATATTCCAGGTACTTGTCCAAGTACTTAACTAAGTTAGTTCTCAGGAGATCAGGGGATATTAGTATTATCTTTATCATTTTTTTTTGGACAAATGAGAAACTGCCTTAGAAGGAGGCTATTAACTTGCCCACACTCACCCAACTGACAAGTTTCAAATATCTTCTCATTGCGCCGATACTGGGCTTTGCTTTCATCAGTGAGATGTCCACGGCGGTGACACAAGCCCAGGCTATCAGTATGCTTTGGTGGCTTGGTGGGGTTCTGCATTATTCTTGGGATTTTCATGAGGAAAGCAGAACCCAGGTAGCTGCGTGGACCTCAGAGACCCGTCCACCAGCGTTGAGCCCTATCCTCAGCCAGCCCAAGTGGCACGGAACCGAGAAGAAAGGCTGGTTTCGGTGGCTGTGGATGGCAGGAGCCCAGCATCAGCTGACAGACACAAGCCACGGGAACTGCTGGGCATGAGGCGGATAATGAGCATCGTCTGAGATCAGGATTTAGAGCTGACATGAAGCACGCTGGGAAGTGTCCTAAAAACAACGTTGAAGATTTTTAATTTCATCCCAACAGCAATGGAGAATCTTCTGATGCCTCTATGCAGAACCAGGAAATGGTACGACTTTGATTTTCTACGCTGCACTCAGAGATGTCTTTGCAAACTACAAGCTGAGTCACTCTCTAGTCTCCCAGCCCACTCCCAACGGGTGCTTGCTTCATACCTGTCACAGGCTTCCCACTGTTTTAAGGATAAAACCTCAAATTCTCAACATCATCTTCTTTCTGGACCCTGCTCAGCTACCCAAGTCCATCCCAGACCACATTTCTCCTTTGCACTGTGCTCCCAACCACACGGGCCTTGACTGTACACTATTCCTTTTTGCCACAGGATCTTTGCACATGCTTGTCCTGCAGCTAGAAATGGTATTTTGCCAACTCTTTGCCTACTTACCCTTCGATTCATTTGTAATTCCTTCTAGAAGCCTTTCCTGACCTCTTGAGTCAATTAATTGCGCCTGTTATATCTACTCTTAGCACCTGCACCTCTTTTTCCTTTCAGTTATTATAGTTGTCATTTCGTATTGGGGTATAACATTTGATTGATGTACATCTCTGCCACTAAATTCT
Source organism: Spermophilus citellus (assembly GCF_964194105.1). Classification (NCBI taxonomy): domain Eukaryota; kingdom Metazoa; phylum Chordata; class Mammalia; order Rodentia; family Sciuridae; genus Spermophilus; species Spermophilus citellus. The sequence goes on along the minus strand of NC_138187.1, from coordinate 18,611,163 downwards.
CTACTTCCTGAGAACAGTTCAGGGTCTTTTTCCCCCCTCTTATCTTCCTATCTCCAGCATTGAAACAGCCCTGGATGCTCTGCTGAAGACCAATAGAATTGGTGGAATGCTATACAACAGAGGCTCAGAGAGGAGCGAGGGCAATGGATTATTTGGCTGCTTAAAGCCACACAGACATGACTAATCCCTCTTCCTTATATCAGCCCTCCAACACCTGCTTGATTTCTCTAAGATTTTGCCCAGACAGATCTCTCCCTAAACAACAGCATGGTGGGATGCATCATCCATCTGTTATCACCGACCGGGAAATAGGGCCCCAACACGGTGCAGTCTAGATGCCCGGGGTTCCTCCTGCGTCCCTGAACACCCACCCCGTGACTCTGCAATCCAGAAGCCTCCCGTAATGGGAGGAGGATGAACCATCGGGATGTGGCAAAGTCTCTCGACAGCTTGTCTATACCATCCCCTGCAAAATCAATGCACAAAGAATGAGAGTCTCTCCAGCAGCAGGAAGAGAGGCTCGCGGCAGAACACACTGATGGATCCCCTTTATGGCATTAGGCAGGGCCGGTCTGGATTTCCACTGGGGGTGCCTGGGAATTGGGATCTGGCCATAAGGGAAGCGGTGGGTATGGCAGAAAGATGGCTTCGTTTTGAATGCGTTTGTGCCAGGAGGATCAAATAAGGGACAGAGATCACAGGCACGAATTCTGTGAAATCAAAAAGTGAATTCAGTACCCAATCAGTGCCCTAGGATCATTGGTGGGAAGCAAGAAGCGGGCATCTCAAGGCGAGGCGGTGGGTAGTTAACCCCAGGCATTAGAAGAAAAGAGAGGAAGAGTCACCCAGGAATGCAGAGTGGGGATATGACACGCTGGGACAATGGTGTCGCCTCATTTCAATTCCGAATCAACTGCAGCGGTACCCCCCAAGAGAACCAATCAGGAGTGCAGGAAAATCAAGTTGATGACCTCGAACGCTGGTGAAAATCGGGCAGGAGGCGGAAGAAACCTGTCTGCGTTGGGAGGCCCTGGGGATCTGCTTCAGGTGGTGTGCAGGCACAGGGGAGTTTCACTCAGCCACAGAGAAGGATGGAATCATGGCGTCTGCTGGTGGATAGATGGAACCGGAGATCATCATGCTAAGTGAAATGAGCCAGACTGGGAGAGTCGAGGTCCAGTGTTCTCTCCTTATGTGCAGAAACTAGAGCAAAGTAAGGGGGAAGGGAGGTCAGAAGCCCAGGAAAATAGAAGAGATATCTGTACAGAGGAGAAAGAAGATTGACAGGGGGAAGGACGAGAGGAAGTTCACCCAACTGTCCTGTGTGCACGCAACGATATACCACAGTGACTTTAACCTTTACATATATAATGCACTAATTTAAAAAATTATAAATAAATTTTTAAAAGACCAGGAGAGTAAAGGAAAGGGAACAGAGGGTGGGAGAGGGGAGGAAAGGGATTGAATCAGAGCAAGTTACATTCCATGCTTTTATGCTGATGTCAGAATTGACCTACAGACTAGGCACAATTAAAATGCACTAGTAGGTTAGTCTCTGTGTCCTCTATTCTGTACCATTGGTCTACCAGTCTGTTTTGGTGCCAATACCATGCTGTTTTTGTTACTGTTGCTCTGTAGTATAGTTTAAGGTCTGGTATAGTGATGTCACCTGCTTCACTCTTCCTGCTTAAGATTGCTTTGGCTATTCTGGGTCTCTTATTTTTCCAGATGAATTTCATGATTCCTTCTTCTATTTCTATGAAGGAATGCCATTGGGATTTTGATCAGAACTGCATTGAACTTGTAGAGTGCTTTTGGTAGTATGGTCATTTTGATAATATTAATTCTGCCTATCCAAGAACAAGGTAGGTCTTTCCATCTTCTAAGATCTTCTTTGATTTCTCTCTTTAGGGTTTGGTAGTTTTCATTGTAGAGGTCTTTCACCTCTTTCATTAAGTTGATTCCCAAGTATCTTATTTTTTTTAAGGTTATTATAAATGGGATAGTTTTCCTCATTTCCTTCTCAGAGGATTTGTCACTGATATACAGAAATGCCTTTGATTTATGGGTGTTGATTTTATATCCTGCTACTTTGCTGAATTAATTTACTAGTTCTAGAAGTTTTCCAGTGGAGCTTTTTTGGGACTTCTAGGTAAAAAGAAATAATAATAATAATAATAATAATAATAATAATGCACCAGTAAAAAATTCTTAAAGAAAAAAATGAAGACACACATTTACTGTGAGACAGTAATTACTCTTCTCAGAATAGACCAAAAGAAACCCTCAACCCCGAGTACAAAAGAAGGCACACAATAAGTTCATTGTGAAGTATCCGTCATGGTAAAAAGCTAGGAACCACAGCCACTGTTAGAGGGTTGGCTGAACAAACTGTGATGCAGTCATCTATGGGATGCTATGCAGCCCTGAAAAATGCATTACCATGCAAATATTCTAAGACAGAAAATTGTGGAGATGAGGGAGGAAAAGCATGTCAGGTAGCCAGCATGCTCTGCTCTTCTTAAATAGACACTCTAAATAACAGTACTGACAGGGAGTATTTCCTGCCTCCGTTTATCTGTTGGAATTGAGCAGCAGATGGCCCAATTTGTGACACTCAGTTTCCCCCATGCCCCATGAGGCTCTGACGGCTTTCATCGGTGGCTGGTCTGCCAGGGCACATTCCCAGCTCCATGCTACCTGGGGCCATCAGAGACCCTGTGACTTGTGGGAACCGAGGTTGTTTCACAAAATGACCATGTTCATGAAACCAGCCTGGTTGGGGGGGGGGGACAGGAGGACAAGCAGGACCTGGAAGATGGGCCACCTTTCTTTAAAGAAAGACTCCCAAGAGCCACTGGAGTTTGTTTAAAGGTTGTATAAACCACCTGAAAGGGACCAGGAGTTAAATATCTACTTGTGCAAAGTACACTTAAGCTCTGGGGTAGGAAAAAGCCAACAGATAAGATAAACAAGCCACTGGGCGGAAATGACCACAGGTCAGACCTACCCTCAAAAAAGTCACGGGGCTCATGGAGGCCCCTGGAAAAGTGTAAATGGTGCACAAATGTTGCTCATGATGCGATCGTGTCCTGGCGGGTCTTACATCAGAATCTGATGACAGATGGAACCTGTGGTGGCCTTTGGTTCAGCATCCGGCCATCTGTCCTGAGGGTGAGCACTTTCTACGAGAAAGATTTTGCTTTTACAAGGAATCAACCTCAGGGTATTTTTTTGTTTGTTGCTTTAAACTCAAATATCATACCCAAATTATTAAAAATTAGGGAATAGAACAGAGAGGAAAGCCAATCAAACGTTTCAGTGGTCCTCAGAGGCCAGCCGGTATTTGCTACGAGAATGAATGAATGAATGATGAAGCCATTTCATCATCTCCCTCTCTGCCTGCCAGTCATTCCTCATCAGCATGTGAGTTCAGGGCCACTCAGTCTCTGTGCTTTGAAATCTGCACTTTCCACCACTATCACAAAGGGTTCTTCATCTTGCTCTGAAGTCTTCAGATCTCTGTAGCATTTCCTAGAATCCATGTATTATGATGTACTTAATTCGTCCTTCTTGTTAGAATAACTTTCGTATCCTCTGTGTGCTTTTCGAGGGGATGTCTTGGTAGAGAAATGTCCACCACCCCTGATATTGGACAACGTCCCAGAGATGAAAACATGGATGTTGGTGGGGAAGTTAGTGGGGGTCCCATTTTAGATATATGGCTGCTCAGGTGATGGTTAGGGTAATCCTTCTCCTTTAATGTAGAGAGCTATTTTCTGAACTGCTCAGTTTATTTCCTTAATTTTTAAGAAAAGGGAATAAGATGTCGTCTAGGTACCGCAGACGCTGTTTAAAAAAGAAAAAAATATGACAGGGCAGAGATCACATCTGATAATAAATTGTAATATAAACTAAAGGCCCCATAGAAAGAATTCTATGGAGAGACAACCCGTGGTAGGGTATAGATCTGAGGTGTTCTCCCCAAACTCACGTGTGAAATAAAAAAAAAAAAATGCAAGAAAGTTCAGAGGTAAAATAATTGGGTAAAGAGAGCCTCAACCTAATCAGTGCATTAATCCCCTGGTGAGATTAAGTGGGCGGTGACTATGGGCAGGTAGGGTGCAGCTGGAGGAGGTGGATCCTCTTGGGGGAAGGGGCTCTCTCTCTCTCCCCCTCCTCTCCCTCCCCCTCCCCCCTCCTCCTGTCCTTCCCCCTCCTTCTCCCTCCTCCTCCCCTCCCCCTCCCCCTCCCCTCCCCCTCCCCCTCTCACTCCTTCCTGATTCCAGTTCTGCTTTCCCCCCACAACATTCATCCACCATGATGCTCTGCCTCCCCTTGGGCGCAGAACAATGGAGTCAGCCACCTATGAACTGACACCTCTGCCATCCTGAACAAATAAGCTTTTCCTCTAAAATTGTTGTCATCGGATCTTTTGGTCACAGCAGGGGGGGGAGGGGGGGTGGAACCCGGCTAGAATAACCTGTTTCAAAGCGACATTCCTCCTGGGTGACAAAACCCTGTTTCTCAAGGCTCCTTGGGAAATGGCAGGGGGCTCCTGTGCCCTGGCCGCTGGCCATTCTCTCTGGGGTGTCGAGAGGAGACAAGCAGAGGCTTGCGACTAACTGTCTGATACACAGGCGGAGCTCATTCACTAGCCACTCATGTCCCCCACAGATTCTACTGGCCAGACCACTCAAAACCAGCTCTCCATAGTGTCCGTTCTGCCAGAGATGCTCTGTGGTCTTTTGCTTCTCCTCCCCTGGCCTCCAAGGGCACAGCCCTGGGACCTACGGTTCTCCCGAGCTCCAGGGCCCCACCCATTGGTCCACCAAGCACCTTCTTGCTGCCCTCACGTGTGACAGAACTGTGTGGCCATCCTGGACCCAATCGATGCAGGCCAATTCTATTCATCCTCAAATTCCTTCAACCCCTGCAGTAAAATGGGCTAATTCTCTCCTACAGGCCAAGCTGCCATTCATTTGCTGATTCACTGCACAAACATTGATTGAGCACCTACCATGTATCATGCAAAGTTATATTTCTGACAGTAAAAGATACAATACATCAGTGTTCCTGCAAGTGTGGCAGGAGCAAAGGCCCCGGGGCCGAGATGAGCAGGAGTGTTTAAGAAAACTGCTGGTTGAGTTTTCTGCTTGAAGCTTAGAGAGCAAGAAGGAGAGAGGGATAGGAAACGATGGTGGAGATAAGGCCAGAAGGCCTGTCGCTTGGGCACTGAAAGCCCTGGGAAGGAGTTAGCCATTGGTGCAGGTGTAAACCCCGGTCCTGGATGGCACTATAGTCCATCTGTCAACCCACTTCATGGTCTAAACCCCGGTAGAGTTTCCTTGTAAAGTCTCAATGGTGTCATCTGGGCATAGCTCTTACAAAGGTTCTTCTCCAAGAGCTCAGCGCTGCCCTCCATTTCCCTGGTCAGGGCTTACAGACTTGGCAAAGCAGAAGGGCTCTCACAGCCTACAGCACAGCAGAACAAGAGTCCAGTATTCTCTTTCATTCTGCAAATTCCAGCTCCTCCCGGGCCTTCTGAACCAGGTTCTGTTTTGCTTTGCCACTTAGACTTGACATCTTGGGCCAAGATAGCACAGCCCCAGCCCACGTCCTGTCTCCACTAAAGGTTCCCCTGGTCCACCTGGATCTGCCTCATCGCCTCATCCTCTCCCCCTCACCCTGTGCCTAATCCGCCCCCTGGCTAGTCCCTGTCCTATTCCTGTTAGAGCTTAACTGTACATCACAGTGGCCCCAAAACCAGTCCTGTTAAGCTTAATCATCGGACTCATTCAGGGACTTAGCTCCAAATGACTCTTGGCAGTTTCCAAAAAAAAAAAAAAAATCAAATCTGGAGATTTGTCACAATTGAGGACATTTAAAAATTATGTTCCAAGCTCTGATGGCAATTTCCAAAGAGCAGTTCCCAGAATAGCTGGGAAATTGCCATGTAATTGGAATAAAGTGCTGACCTCCTCAGGGGTCTAGTTAGAAGAAGGACCACATTCGTGTAAAAACCAGCATATTTGTTAACAATCGGCCTCATTACCCACCTACCACCCCATGTGTGTGTGTGTGTGTGTGTGTGTGTGTGTGTGTTCATAACTCTTGTGGCATTTTGAGGTCTGCATTCTTATTTGGTAAATTAGACACCAAACTGGGAGAGCCAGGGCGGCAAAGCTCAAAAGCTCTGCTTTCAATATTTGCATTTTGGACAGCCGTTTATTTCACGGTTTGATTTCTGGATGCCCAATGTTTGCCTCTGGTTTTCAATAAGCTTTTTTTTTTTTTTTTTAATGGTACCGAGGACAGAATTCTCCCCTTCCAATGTAGCCTGAGCAGAGCAATTCAAAGAGGTGAGCAAGGTGGGCTCACGATTGAAGGCCAGCCAGTGTCCCCAGTCCAGACCCCGCTTCCCCCATGTGACTCCTTTGACCGATAGAGGGTCTCCTCTTTCAAACTATTGTCGGGAGTTTTTTTTAAAAAATTGAAATGGTCTCCCCAAAATCAAGATCTTAAATTTTCTTCACAAAATTGCACACCTGTTCACCTTGGTCCACTCTGGGCATCTTATTATATGACTTTTGCAAGCATCGATTCTCTTTAGGTATGAGTTCGAATTCACCGCCATCTCTATCTGTTTCCCAGTGTGTTTCTGATTTGTGCATCCCAAGCCTAACAATTAGCAGCCGTCTCTATGCACTCCGTCCTCAGGGGTCATCTCGGATGGCTTCTGAGATGCAGGACACAACCTATCAGATCCTAAGGACACAGTCCTGACCAAGACACAGATCGGGCCTGCAGAGCTTCTGATCTGGTTGTGAGGTACCTGTCTTCCTTAGGGGCTGCAAAGGTAAGACGGGTTTCTAAGGAAAAGCCGAGAGAGTTTCCTGAACCAACAGGAGACACACTGGCCTTGTCCAGAAGGTCAGGGAAGCCTTCTCGGACACTGTGACCCTTATGCTGAGCCAGAAGGACATGTCCCCTGTTTTACTTTCCCTTGTCCTTCTGACTCAGCATAAGGGTCACAGTGTCCAAGACAAGGACAAGGAAATATCAGGTGCACAGACCTTGAGACAGGAAGCAAGCTGGCACACCTTGGGAATTAAAAGATGGCCTTTCTCTCTCTCTCTCTCTCTCTCTCTCTCTCTCTCTCTCTCTCTCTCTCTCTGTCTCTCTCTGTCTCTCTCTTCCTCTTTCCTTTTTTTTTTAATACCATAGATAACACCTGGGGAAGATTTTATTTCCGTTTCTTTCCTAAGAGCAGGTACCGAGCTCCCTATCACAGGATCGATCTTTCCAATAGACACAGCCTTGTTGGTAGGTGTCTGGGCTCCTGCCTGAGTGTTTTACACACAAAAGCATGAATTTCTGGCAGAAGATGCACACTTTGTTGTTGTTGGTTTTTTTTTTTTTTTCTAAAAAGACAATGAAATATATGTCACTCCTAAGCCCCCAATCTCATCCGCCTGTGACTACAAAATGAGATAATACCCTTCTCTCCTATGCAAATGATCACGGCCCCAGGCCCTCCAACTGTCTCCCAGCTGTTTCTGAGAGCTTCCCCGGGCCTCCGGATTGTCCAGAATTACACTCTGGGCTTCTGGTCAGGCTGGGCCCAGCTGTCCTCATGGGTGACTATTGCTGTGGATGTACTTGGCTCTGGGGGGGAGAAGACTGTTGTTTGGGTCATTCCTGTTGGGTTTGGACATAGCGAGGGGAGGAGGAACCCAGAAGCACTCCTGAGTTGAAAAGCTGCAGGGCTTCTCATAAATGCCAGCTGTCCCAGCAAACCTTGGTCAGATGGCACCCTGCCTGCCAACTTCCCTCCTGCCTCCTTCGGGGCAAAAGGACCTCTCCACACCTCGCAGCTGGGAAGCTCCACTAGGTAACGTTGGGCTGATGGCCGCATCTGTCCACTCCTGTTTCCGTGCAGTAGCCCCCACCCTTATCTGCAGGGGAAACATTCCAAGACTTTTGATGGATGCATTAAACCACAGATCTTAGGGAACCCTATGCTGTTTTTTTTTCCTTTGTGTAACACTATGATCAAATTTAATTCATTAATGAGGCAGGGTAAGAGGTTAATCACAACTAGTAATGAAGTAGAACAATTGTAGCCACACACAGCAATAACAGTTATTTATGAATTACTTCTGAAATTTTCCATGTTAATATTTTCAGACCGACCGTGGTGGTGGGTTCCAAGTTCCTGAAACTGCAGAGTGTAAAACTGCAGGTTAAAGGGGACTACTGTAATGAGAAAACGGATCTACTTACCAACGTCACAGCGTCCTTGGGAGGACAGATGAGTAGCTGAATACAGAGCACTCCAGATACTCTGAGACTAGCCAGAGGAGCCTCATAACACAACAGCTGAGGGCAGAAGCCCCAGTGAAAATCTGAGAAGGGCACAACGGTGCCAACCAGAAACCACACGACTATCTAGGCCAGCAAATCCTCAAGGACCATCCTCATCCTGCTCCTTCCCCCACGCCCCTTGGTCCCCACTGTGTAACCAGGGACACTCAACCCCCAGGACCTCATGAGCACACACAGCATCATGTGTCCCCGAGTCTGGGCGGTGCAGTCTCTCTGCCTGGAAATGCCCTCGCTCTGCTGCAGCCACTACAGATAAATACGATCCCACAGGATCCCCTTGATTTGGAAATGAGGGGGAAAAAAATCTCAATTCACAGTGATACAAGAATAAGGGAATCAACAGATTTGTGGAAGTAAAGCATTCTACGGACACAAAATTTCTCTTTCTTCACTTTTTGTGTCTATTTCCTGGATGCTAATTTCATTCCTAACCCCCATAAAAGGTACCATCCAGCTGTCGTCGTTCCAAATGGACTTTCTCTTTCTGGCAATCAATTGGGCAGATGGTCAACTTTCCCATTAACCCAAAAATCAGCCCCAGAAAGGTATCGCCTTGTCCCTGATGGGTCCTCCCTGGATGGCCAAAGGGTGGAACACCCCGACCCCGTGAGCCAGTCATCCATTTGTTCCCCTCCGAGATCAGCAGCTGCAGAACTTCATGCCACCTACAGAGCCCGAGAGATGCTCAAGGTCCCCCAATGCCAATGTCAAGTACGGGGTGTCGAAAGGTACAAACGTCTACCACAACTACCCCTGCAACTCTACTTCCCAATTTTTACCTGAAAAACTCCTACCCTTCCTTCAAAGCCTCTGTTTTTCCCTGCCCAGTGAATTGCTATATAACACTAGAAAATAAGTTACACGATATTTGAGAGTCCCATAGTCCTCAGCAAAAAATAAATAAATAAATAAATAAATAAAACAACTGTCCTGTAGAGTTTATCCTACTAAACTCTGATGGATCCTAATCTGTAACCAAAAGTTCCTCCAAGTCTCAGTCATCTACTTATTCCTCTGCATGAAGCCTGTCTCCTGGCACAGAGATAATGCCATGTAACAATTGATAAATGGGTGATCATCCATATATATTCAGCTACCAAACTTTTATTATCTCTATCAGCTACTATCTATATTTATCTTGTGGTCAACAAATCTGCAAGATCCTATTTTCTCTCTCTCTCTCTCTCCTTTTTTTTTTTTTTTACATAAATACATTCTAAATCAGCAGTGACACTGTAATTCATATCTTAGACCTAAAAACAAAACTTTGCGTAAGGCCCTACTAAATTTCAACTGACTAGCGCCTTTCGAGTTCTCCAACTTGTTTGGGTTTTAAGTCCTGATATCATCACGGAGCCTGGCATCATCTGCAGATCTGATTAATAGACCTTCTACGTCCTCATCCAATCACTAATTAACATGTAGGGACAGAATTGAATGTAGAGTCCCAGGTACCACTCACAGAAATCTCTCTCCAGAAGCAAAAAGAACTATCCATCTCAGCTAGAAGTCTTCGTAACAGTATCATCATAAACCAAATCTGATCAACAGAGCTGCTACAGAGATTGTCCCTCAGTTTGTCATCAGAGATTCTGGAATGACAATGTACTTTGTTGGTCCCCTAGTTTTTGTTTTTTAAATAATAATTAAGTTGATGTATTTGTGTGGGCGGTTTCACATTAAAGTCTCCATCGCTGACTTTAAAAAACCGTAGACATTCTAGAAACACGTCCTCACGACAGACAGCAGCTTTACTCAGAGTGGCCAGAGCTTGAAGGCAACAAAGATCCCCCTAGAGCAGGTGAATGGACACACTGTCCTATACCCAGACGATGGGATTGTTTCGTGCTAAGAAGAAATGAGCTATCAAGTCATGAAAAGACACAAAGGAACCTTAAACACATGTTACTTAGTAAAAGAACTCAATCTGAACAGGCTACCTACTGTCAGATTCCAACTATGTAACATTCTGGAAAAGAGAAAACTGGATAAAGTCAAACCTCTGGTGGTTTCCAGGGCTTGGGGGGAGGGAAGGAGGGATCAAGAGGCAGAGAATATTCAGGGCAGAGAAGCTATTCTGTAACAGTGAACAGTGGCTATGATGAATCCACGTCATTACCCATTTGTCCAAATCCACAAAACATTCAACTGCGAGAGTGAACCTTAACTCACACCACGGACCTAGGGAGATAAGAATGAGTCCGTGTCTGGCCATCGATTGTAACAGATGTACCACTCCAGTGGGGGATGCTGTGCCTGGGGAAGGCTGTTCCTGTGTGGGGCTGTGGGTATATGAAAATTTCTGGATCTTCCACTCAATTTTGCCGTGATCCTGAAACTTCTCTTAAAAAATTAACATTGATATGGACGATCCCAAAGGAGACTCATTATTGAGGGAAAACGTTCTGCAGTTCGAAGCTTTACCTGACCCATGGCAGGCTGCAATCCATCAACCCTGCTCACTGCATCTCTCTGATAGGCTAACCCTACTGTCAAGGGCGTAGGAGATCCCGCGTCCAGACTCACACGTCCCTCAGTCAAGGTGCTTTGCAAAAAGCAAACAGCTCAGCCAAACACCCCAGACCCATCATGCCTTGGCAGACTCTTATCTTTGCTAACAGAGCTGACCATTATGAAGCCTCTTTCTCGGGGAGTAAAATTTCTCCATCTGCCTCTCTTTCCTGTCCATGAGCCCTGATTGCATCCTCTGAAACATTCTTCTCACGCTGGCCCCTCTCTCCTCTGAAGGCTTTGCCCCCCTGTCTGTCCCCAGGTGAGAGTGGGTCTCTTTCCCTCCAAGTCCATCAACCGTTTCTCCTGGGTAATGGTTTCTGGTCCTTCCTTAGTGACCTGGTCACCTACCCTTAGCCAGGATATTGCTTGGCAGGACTTGGAGGGCACGGGGGGTAAAGACCCAAACAAGGAGAAGGCAGAATCAGGTCAGATGCAAGTACCTCCTCCAAGAACCTCAAGGTCAAAAAGAACCTGAGAAATCGCATGACCCTTTCTAGGGGGTGATGTGGAGATAGTCGGGGGGTGCTGGGGAAACCAGCTATGAGTGATTGAACTTCCTAGAGGTGGACAGAGGATCCAAGCAGAGAAAATCTAATGTGGTTCCTGCAGAGAGTTCATAAAGCAGGGTCCACATTCTCTGTGGCATCTGAATTCTGTTTTCTGCTCCAAGGAAACGAGGGGAACTGTTTTCTCAACTGCACCAAACCTCACTTCAAATGCAACCGAGGGTGGACAGCCAACGTCAGACACCTCTGCTTGGGATGAGGCTTCACCTGGGAACCAATTATCACCAGGAAGAGTGTTCGAGAATTAGGGAAACTAACCTTTCCTAATCCGCTGTCTAACGGAAACCTCTCTGCAGCCAATCAATAAGGGCCGTGGAGAAGAGACACACGAGAAGTCCCCCTCCTGGCCTGCACATGAGTAATTAAAGCCAGTTTAATGAGATTGCCGAGAGCTGGTGTCTGCAGGAGACAGAGACGGCAGCATCCAGAGAGTGGCTCTGCAGGAGGAAGCAGATCTTGGAGCAATAGATGATGAGTTGGCACCATTGGGGGTGAGTCACCCCTGAGTGTCTCTGGCAAATGACGGGGAGCAGCAGCCTGAATCCACAGAAAGGTAACTGCGGTTCCCTGTCACAGCTGACAGCCCAGGGAAGGTGGAATGGGAAAATAGAGACTTACGGTGTCTGAGATCCGCTCCCTCTTCACATTTCTGAAGAAAACTCCTGCATCTCGCCCTCCCTCTTTTAAAATGGTGAGAAGAACTTGGGTTTGAACACCAGACAGACGGGACTCTAAAGTCCAGTCCTGCCGCTGAGAAGCTATTCTACCTTGAACAAGTACTTTGGCCTCCTGGAGCCTTAGGATCTTCTTCGGTGAAGTGGGATAACATCTTGAAGAACCTCTGAAGGATCTCACAAAGGATCAGTGGCTGATGCACTTAAAGAGCTAAGCAGAGTACTTGGCTCCCAGCCAACATTGGACACATCACGTACTCCCAGCTATGAGTGTCTGTCCCTCACATCTCAGACGTCACCTCCAGGTAATCATGGTGTTGTCAAATGGGCAAGAGATGAGAACACTTGGCATGAATCTGGTGCCCAAAATGGCAGCTGCCACTCTACCCCTCGACCAAAATAAATAAATAAATAAATAAAAATTAAAAATAAAAATCTGCAGAAAGGCATCAGGAAAGAATTTAAATGTAGTAAAGTGCTTTCCAGGGCCCATGTGGTGTGAGGTGCCAGGGTGAGGGGTGGAAAGGCAGGTAGGGTGCAGGGAGTGGATTTTCAGCCCATGGTTTGGCTTCTGTCTATTGTGGAACCTCTGTTGCTAGGAAATGCAGCCTCGGGGACCCAAGTCCCTTCCAGTGGAATTGCTTCCCCACGGGTCCACCCTGGGGGAGCAGCTAGGCAGCCCTCGCCCGGTTACCTCTCCCAGGTGGAAAGCATCCAAGGCATCGCCAGAGCGGCCAGGGGTGCTGGCAACCCCCGTCGGAGCCATATGGTCTGCTGCACATTCCACATAAATTAGCTTTTGGCACTGAGCAAAAACCAAAGGACCTGAAATAATTCTGTATTTTAATAATGGACTCCCTTTGTGAGGCCTGTCTTCCGCCACCCAGAGGCAATCAGCATGTGCCCATGTCAAAAGCATCCCAGTCAGCTGGCCGTCCATTGGTTTCAGATCAGCTCTTTCTCGTCCCCATCCTACATAATGAAGTCCGTCCCTCCTTATTGCCAAATGGCTCCGGGAATGCCTTCGAGAGACGGCCCCGCGGAATGGTGCTTCTGCTTTCAGGAATAAAGGAGCGCGATCTGAATCTCACCAAGATAAACTCGCGGCTGGGTCAATACATCGAGTGGTCATCGAGGGTGCCCTGCGCTTTATCTATCTTCAGGCCTCGTTCCTGCAGGGGAATGGAAATGTATCACCTGAGGAGCAGCCAGGGGCCTTCGGGGAGCGGGGGAGGAAGGAGCATTTGTGAGTGGCCTCCTGGAGGGGACGGGAGCCAACCCAGCCAGGCCCTGGTTGCTGGCAGAAAAGCCACGCTGCAGAAACGGAGGCAATAAAAAAGAAAAATCACCCCTTCTGGCACTGTCTGGGGCCCTGGGCTTCACGGGTGGTGCGAGTCCTGCCAGGGTTTCTGGTGATCAGCACCACGTTTTACTCAGGGCACTGGGAGCCACCCGGGAGAGGGGCTTTCCAGGGTCCCTCCACTCTGGATGGCACTTGGGAACCGTGTCTCCAGCTCTCTCTCCCCCCAGGTTCAAAGTCATGAGACCCTTCTGTCCTTGGGAGTTAGGTGTGGCCTGCAGCTTCTGTGAGCCCAGGAACTGGGGGCAAAAGGGAAGAGGATCACTCCCAGCGAAGCTTTAAGAGCCGGAGCGCACTGCTGGATGACGTTCTCTCAGCGGTGAGAACATTCTAGACAGAGGTCCTGTGGGCCTGGGTCCTGCAGAGAGGCCGGCCAGAGCGGAGCTGGAGCCCAACATGAAGGACAGAGAGAACTAACCCCCCAGCTGCCTCTGGGCTCAGTGCTGTCTGGGGGCCACGGCCCAGCCCACCAGCCTCTCCAGCGGGACTCACGGCTCCCTGCAAGGCCAGAGCGCGGTGCTGCTGTCTCCCAAATCCTTCGACCACCGTTTCCTTGGACCCTCTTTCTTCCCTTATGAGATTCTCAATTTTTTCTTTCTCTTTACCTTCTAGGACAAGAAATTAAATGGGAAGACATCAAGTCCCTTGCCTGAAGGCTCGATACCAGTAAGTTAAGTTCTTAAGTCATCTTCATTTTGCTTTTTTTAAGTACTATTTCATTTGTTCATTGACACTTAATAATTGCATATGTTTATGCGTATCATGTGATATTTTGATATTCATCATATTTTTGTGGCGAGTGTATTTAAAAGTCCCTCTTTAGGTGTTTTGAAATATATAGGTATATTAATACTCTTCCTTCCTTCCTCCCTCCCTCCCTCCCTTCCTGTCTTCAGTACTGGGAATTGAACCCAAGAGCGCCCTACCATTAAGCTGCATCTCCAGTCATTTTATTTTATTTTTTATTTTATTTATTTATTTTGAGTCAAGTTCTTGCCAAGTTGCTGAGGCCAGCCTAGAACTTGGGATCCTCCTTCCTCAGCTGGGAAGTAGACGAGGCCGACCCCGAGAGGACTGTGAGAAGGGAGCGTCCCACAGGGGTTTCATTCAGAAGCACTGACCTTCTTTAGGAAAGGCCACTGTCACCTGGCTTTGCCCATGTCACCTGGCTTTGCCCATGTCAGCCAGCAGACTGGCCCTTGCCTGCTCCGGATGGGATAGCTCACAGCCTCTGTTCCTTTTCTCTCCTTTCCTGGGGCCAGCCCGAGGGGTAGGTGATCAACTCTACCAAGGACTTGTGATGTCAGCCCTGGAAAGTGGGCCTGCAAGTGCTGTCATCAAGTCAAAGCCAAGTCACCTGAGATGCGTGGCCTTGGAGAATCTCAGGGGTTCCTCAACACTCCTGCCCACCTTGCCTGGGGTCTCTTCAAATGGGCCAGGGGTCCTAGAAGGGGGACTCCCACAGGGGTGGGTTCGGGTTGCAGATTAGAAACGGGGAGCCTGAGGGAGAGTCCAGCTTCTTCTACGTGCCTTTGAAGATAACCATTAACCTTCCCGAGACTCAGTTTCTTCTCCGTCACCTGCCAGACAGGGTGGCATTCACTATCTTTTTTTTTTTTTTTGTACCCTGGGCTGAAGCCGTCCCTGGACAACCTACTGTCCTCTAAACGCTGCTTCCTATTTCTCTGAGTGTCACCATGCTCAGGCACAACACGAAACTTCCCAGCACCCACTTTGCACTTGACCTTCAGGGCTGCGGGTGGAAGAAACCTGGCAACGAACGCTTCACGGTCGGGTCATTGAGAAGGCCAAGTGGCACTCGGTGATTCCACTGGACGGGGACCAAGACCCCAAGCCAGGAGTTGTTAACATCATAGACCAAAGACTGAGTTTGACCCAAAAATATAATCCGCTGGCTCCACATGATTAAGCACAAGACAGCCCACAGCTACATCCTCAGCACCTAGAACAGGACCTGGCACTCAAGAGGTGTTCAATTACTACTGACTAAAATTGATGAATGGAATAAATAAAGATATCGGAAGATTTTTTAATAAGTATCTACATATCTAGTTTGTTCTGAAAAAAATCAGAGAAATTGGGGGGAATATAAGAAAATGGTGAGCTGGGTTTTCAAGGAGTAGCTTCCTCCTGAAGATAGGAATTGTTTTGCTCTATTTTACCCTAGTCCTCACTACTCCCTATTACCCTCTACTGGGCCGGCTTCATCTCCATCCATCACTTACCAGCACACAGGCAGTTAGATTTCTTGACCATGACCTAAGATACTGTGAGAACGTTCCAGGTTAAGTCCACCCTGGTCCCTGAAGAGGGTCATCCAGGGGAGTCAGGATTATCCCATGCATTGGTAGCCATACAACATCCTTCTGAGAGCCAAGGCCTCATTTCTAGTGTCTGAGGGCTACAGCAAAGTCCAATGTCACAAACCCATCCTGTACCTTGTCGTTCCTTTGCTTCTAACATTCCCAAAACGTTGAACTTAAATCCTACCAAAAAAAAAAAAAAAAGTCAAAAGAATCCAGTTCAGTTTTTCTATGAGTCTCTCCAGCAGTTTTTCCCCCACCAAATGCTTTGCAAACACTAAGTTTGTTGTTATTACTTCATATTCTACTGGGCCATTGCCTGCAAGAAATCTACGGGGGAAGGAAAACGCACAGTCGATTTAGCTGATCAGGAAAACCAAATGGCTTCACACTAGATTAGTCAAAGATCTTAACGTATTCCAAATACTCCTGTCCCTGCAGAGGGACCCCAAGATGAATGCAAAGGAGGTGCTCACTGACCAAAGCACAAACAGAAATCTAAAGGGTACAGACCCATTGCAACTGGGGGAACCATTAGGCATGGTTCTCGTGGCCATGAGGACAGCAGATGGGAGGTGCTCAAGATTTGAGGAAGAGAGGATGGATTTCAGGGCAAGCAGGGCCAGGTTGGAGGTCTATGGCTTACGACTGCAAATCCTCATCTTTCCCCAGCCTCAGTCTTATCTTCACTGTACGTGCCAATGATCATAGTCATCACCTCTTCAGCTGGCATGGGGTTCCATCAGGTGGACGCGGTTTCAGTCTTAACACTTGGTAGAGCATCCAGCACATAGTAAATGCTCAGTAAACGTTAGCTATGCTTTTCTTAGAGAAACAGCATGAAATCTGCCCCAGAGACCAAGTGAAAAACTTGATAGATGCCTGTGACCAGTCACAAACTGTTTCCACCTACCTGCCACGTGCAGGGATTCTACTGAGCCCCCAAGGTAAGAAAGTGACCTGGGTATCAAAACTCTAGTCGGAGAGGCACATTAACTGCAGTCAACAGACCATTTGATAAGTAAGTACAGAGGAGGTTCAGGGCAGAATTACTTTGCCAGAGGAAGTGTGAGCTCACAAAGACAAATCTACAGCGACCGTGAGATTTGTGGATGCCGGGGGGTGGTGGGTGGGGATGGGAGTTGATTAGGATAAGGCATGAACAATCTTTGGGGGGAGAAGAAATGTTCTGAATTGGATTGTGGGATGGTTGCAGCACTCTAAAGTTTCTAAGCATCTTTGAATGGGGGCACTTACAATGAAGGAATTTTTTATACGTAAATCTGATCTAACAAAGTTTTTCTTTTTTTTTTTTTAAGGTGTACAGAGGTGGTACTATGGATGCCCTCTGGATAGGTGGTATTCTCTAGAGACAGGAAGGACTCAGCTCCCTTCCACACAGAGGTCTGGCAGAGAAGCAAGACCATGGAGCTCCCTCCACGAGGGATCAGCAACCTGGCAGCTGGAAGGAGACATGAAAGATGGGGGTGAGAAGGTGGGTCAGGGCTTCGCACTGGTTTTAAACCACGGGGCGGAGGCTCTCCAGCAACACAGCCTCCGCGTATGTCCTCACCCTCGGCCATGCCCGGCCTCTGCCTTCTGGTCTTCTCTCTCTTGCATTCACGGAGGGCTTTGGGCTTTGCAAAAGACACATCAGAGCTGACTGTTTGAAGCCACAAATCCCCTCCCAGGACATGAGAGCAGAGCAGAGTGTTTGATTTCTCTGATGTCTCCTCATTCAAGCTCCCCCTTCACTGAGACTTAGGGGATTTGCCGCTTCTTTGCTGAAACGACACAAGAGGTTTTTCTGCTTAATCCCCAGATCTTTAGAGTTGGGGCTGCCTTCGGTTTGTGTTTCAAGAGCATCACAGAGTAATCTGTGACACTGAGCTTCGAGCTCTCAGCACAGGGAGCGAGCTGGGAGGATTCAGGATGCTCAGAAAGCTTTCAAAATGAGGCCAAGAGCAGCACCCTCCAGCGCTCCCGGTGAGGTCACGGTCTCAGCTTCTGCTTGCAGACAGGGCTGTACTGAGTAACCCAGTCCTGCTGGCTCATGATGCTCAGACCCTCAGCCCCACTGGGCCAATCCGATAGGCTCTTCAGAACTGAGATAGGAGCTGTTAATTATTCTGGGACGGTCACTTGGACCATACCCCATTACCCCATGTGGAAGTAGGAGCTATGTGTATTTCTTTTATTTTTTTGGTACCAGAGATTGAGCCTAGGGAACTCAACCACTGAGCCACATTCCCAGCCCTATTTTGTATTTTATTTAGAGACAGGGTCTCACTGAGTTGTTTAGTGCCTCACTTTTGCTGAGGCTGCTTTTGAACTCGCGATCCTCCTGCCTCAGCTTCCAGAGCCACAGGCATGTGCCACTGAGCCTGGCAGGAGCTGTGTGTATGTTAAAACTCTGACATCGCTCTGCAGAGAGCGTTACAGTTGACCTCCAGCATCTATCCTGACGACTCTCTGGTAACTGTGTCTTCTCCTCTGGGACTGGGTTTGCTTGATTCTACCTTTGGGATTCATTAAATGACCTAGATGCTTCTGAGAAATGCCTATCATTGATGTAAGCAAGTTGAAAATGGATAACTTGGGATCAAAGCATCCTGAGTCCAAGAATGGTTTCTTTGAACCACAATGGGACATTAATACCAGACCCTACCCTCCTGCCGGACCAGGGATCATGACATTCATGAGCCAACAGGGAAGACATGAGAGGCTCCTCAGTCCACACAGCAACATAGAGTTCACAGGATTCTTTCAGAAGCAGGTGTACGAGGAGACGACTGCGGTACAGAAATCACCAATACACAGATAACCCGGGAGAGGGGTCATCCTTATACGATCTGATGGCACTGAAAGTATTTTGGTTTTGCTTAAGTGTGTTAATATAGGAAAATGGGTTAAAATACATAAAACATTTAAAATCATATATATAAGTACCACCTAGTGTTGGTCAATAATTCTAATTATTATCTCAAGGACAATGGGACGTACCCAAAGGCTTGTGAGCAGAGGTGTGACATGGGTTTGGGATTTTGAAGAGCCCCCCCCCTTGATTGTGGGTGGAGAACAGATTGGTCTAGAACCTCCCTGGGTACAGGAGGCAGATGCAAGTCTATTGCTGTCTTCAACACAAGAGGAGCTAGTCCCTACGGAGAGGAGTCTCAATGGGTACCAACAACTCAGACAGACATTCCAGGGTGACACTGGCGTGATTCCATGGCGGTCTGACTCTATGGAATCACCACGCCAGCAGCTCAAAGATGACTTTGGGATTTTATACTGAATCACTGGATGATTGGCCCAGTCCTCCATGAAGACAGGGAAGAGCAGAGAGAGCAAGGTGATCCCCGGAAGGTCATGACGTTAGCCTTTGGGGACGATGAGTGTGAGATGAATTTAAAATATCCCCGTGAAGAGGCCAAGCCAGCATTTGGGTATCGATGTCTGAAGCTGAGATGGGGAAAAATCTAAAAAGGAAACCTTTCAAGTTATCACTGTTCCAAAGTGGAAGCCATGGGTAGACGTGGGACACTCCGCAGGGGTGTCTAGAGTCACATTCCCAGCAAAAGCCAATGGCATCTACTTCAGCGTGATGGATGCTACTGCCCACCTAGAACGCTCCCCCCTATGCCTCAAACCCAGCTCGATAGTATTTACTTATTGAACAAACCAATCATTCCATCAATTCATGGAGGGGATTGAAAGCGAGAGTAACCCATTGGGTCCTTCTGCAGAAACACTGAGAGAGAACCACAGCCTGCAACCAACCTTTATTTCCTGAATTCTGGACTCTGTTGTCCACCCCCCCACCCCACTCACACACATACTTTTTTGAAATTTTGGAAAATAAATGTACAGCCAGAATTTGCAGGTAAATACAACATATTGAAGCCTGATTCCAAAAACACAAACAAACAAAAAAACTTAATTTAGTTTTAGAAATCTGTTCACTACGGCTCTGCCAAAATGTCTCCCGCTTTGATAGATGCTTTGAGTTGCAGGCAACAGAACTCCCAGAGGCTGTCTCTGTTTAGCAGCCCCTGAAAGACATGACAAGCCAAGCCCCAAGCCTTCCAGTTTGGACAGAAGGAAACAGGAAAGAAGCCGGCGAGCTTGGCTGAGAGGGCATTTAATAAGTTTGGCTAATACAAAGGCAGAACAGAGCCCTGAGTATTGCATTTGCCAATGAGCAACCGCTCTTCCTCCTGAGGGATGGTGGCTGTGGTCATTGGGCGATTATTGTGTTTGCATCAGAGAAATTTATATGATGGTTTAGATGCCGGACACTCTAACAGGCCCCTCAGAGAAAAAACATTGCCCTGTTCCCACCCTTCTGCCATAGCTGAGCTGCCCCCCAGGTGATGCACACAGCCCGGGGGGAATCATTTTATATAGCCATGGTTCTTAAATATCATGGGCAGAAAGAGCATCTGAAAACCTGGATACAACCTAGCTCTGTGGGTCCCATGCTCAGAGACTGGAATTCAGTCTCCCAAGACTGCACTTCCAACAGGCTCTAGGAAATGCTGATGCTGCTGACTCCGAGAGGAGTGTGAGCACCCTGTTTAACAGCGGTTACCTCGTCAAGGGCACGGGCATTAAGGTATCCAGGGCGCCGGGGACAGGGCCAGGCCATAGTAATCGCTCCATAAATATTTGCTGAATCAGCAATCCTCTCTCTTGAGGGGTCTCAATATGTTTTGATGGTCTGTTTGGGATTCTGTAACAAAATACCAAAGACTAGGTAGCTCATAGTCGACAGAAAATTATTTCTTATGGTTCTAGAAGCTGGGAAGGCCAAGAACAAGGTGTCAGCAGATCAAGCATTCTCAGGGAATAGCAAGAGCAAGGCAGCTTTTTGGGGGGACTACCTAAATAAAGACACAGATCCCCAAAGTTCATGATCCTGCTTCCTAATACCATCAGGGTGGTGATTAGATTTCAATGTAGATCATTTTGGAAGGGTAGTGGCATTCAGACTGCAGGGGCCAGAGAGCAGAAGAAAGAGCCCAAGACACACCAACAAAGTAGTGCTATTCCCAGAACATGAGCATGAGGTCCCCAGGGGGTCCCTGCTCTAGGCTCTTGGCAACTCAAATTTTCTGAAAGTGAAAACACAATCCATAAAGCAGAGTGGGCCGAGCAGGAGAGCTGGCTTCAAGGCCCCGTGTGCACAGCGGACCTTGCCTTTATCAGGCTGTGCTAGTTCTCCCCGGTTCTCCCCTGGGTGGACCTGGGGTTGATTGACACCTTGATAAACAGCTGAACCTCACATCATTTCTTTCCTACTCTGCATGTGTTTAAGTTTCTTTTTTTTCCCCTGGAAAATGCACAGAAGAGGAGTAAACCACAAGGCTAATGTATGTTCACTAGCAACAGGTTGATTTTCAGTCAGTCCCTCCAGCTACTGCTTGTGCCTACTCCCCCGCACCTCGGGTCTTGAATTCCCATTGTGGTCCTCTAGCTTTCTCTCTGTAACTGCATGATGGCCTGGTGTCCTTCCCAGGAGGAGTTTCAGAGGGGGCTGAGGGCCCTAGGGTGGCCTCTTCTCATGCATCCTTCCCCCTGTCCGGCCTCCTATCTGACTTGAGGACGGATCATGGAGGCAGCAGAGGCCATAAGGAAACTCAAAGCCCTGAGTTTCTACTACTTGGTGTGAATCAAAACTTAAAGAGAGAAACTCATCAGTAATATCCAGGGTGCACTGAAGCGGGGGAAAGAGTCATAAATATGATAAATATCATGGTAAAATGCACAGTGTCCTTGGGTCCTGTCAAGTACCCTGGACAGACAACCATGAGGAGTAAGGGTGGCAGTTTTAATATGGCAGTTTAGAAAGGCACACCCATTACCCAAGACCTAAAGAAAGTGAAGGCGCAAGTTTTTAGGCATTTAGGGACAATCATTCAGCCTGCCAAAGAACGCCCTGGGACTGGGGAGCAAGGGGTTGGAGGAGCACATCAAGGAAGCCAGGGGTCTCGGGAGAAAAACAAATGAAGTGAGTGTGGTATGAGCTGAACTCACAGAAGGCTTGGTTTCAAAGATGGATGTGGATCCCGTAGGGAGGGCCCTGTTGGATGTGGTGACAGTCTGGCTTTCATGCAGCAAATGGGAACCCGGCTCAACAGAACTGAGCTAGGAGGAACCCACATAGCTTGTGATTAAATTCTCACATGATGAGGCAAGCGCAGAGGTGGGGAGAACATCTTGGGGTAGTTACTACAATAATCTAGGTGAGGATCCACGGGGGCTCGAACTCAGGTGGAGCACAAGTGATTAGAAGAATCATATCCTCAACAGTGACATTGTGAACATGGGCCAGGGGCTGGGGCTGGGGCTCAGTGGTGGAGCACTTGCCTAGCATGTGTGAGGCACTGGGTTCGATCCTCAGCACCACATTAAAAAACAAAATAAAGTTATTAGAAATAAAAAGGAACTGGTCCTTTTTCTCTGTCCCCTGTGTATCCAAGTTCTTAAAAGACTTGTTTGTGTACTGATTTCAATTCCTCTCCTCCATTTCTTTCTTTAGTGTCCTCTCAAATATGAATTTTTTTCCATTTTACTCTTCCCATATTATTTCCAAATCCACAGGACACATTTAAGCTCTGTGTTAGTGAGTCTTGCTTTGCTGTGACCAAAATATCCAACTAGAACAAATAAGAAGTTTATTTCAACGCATGGCTTCAGCGGTGGGGTCCATGGTCAGTGGAGACTGTCACTCTGGGCCCAAGGTGAGGCAGAACATCATGGCGGAAGCTGTCCTTACTCATCCCTCGGATTCCAACCTAATGTCACCTCCATGGGCTTTATTCTTCAAGTCCCACCCGACAGCTCTTGCCCTATGCACCTCCAATAGCTCTTCTTGCAATTTCTAACTCTTCCCACGTGTTCTGGTTGAGATCTGGAACGTGCCCCCAAAGCTCATGTGTTGAAGGTGTCCCCAATGCATCCATGACCAGAGGTGGGGCTTTGGGGGAGGTGACTGGATCCTGAGGGCTCTGAGCTCATCCGTGGTCACTGATGCTGAATTGACCAGTGGGAGGGGTGGAAACGGTGGGCAGGTGGGGCACGGTTGGAGGGAGTAGGCTACTGGGGACGTGCCTTTGGGGATGATATTTTTGTTCCTGGCTCTTCCCTCCTTTCCCCTCCCCTCTCTCTGCCTCTCAGCTGCCAGGAGCTGACCGCTCACACCCCCTCCTCCCGCACGCCTGTCTCCCATGATGTTTCTGCCTTGAATCAGCTGACCATGCACTGAAACCATGAGCCAAAATAAATCTCTCCTCCTCTAAGTTGTTTTTCTCAGGTATTGGTCACAGTGACAAAAAGCTGACAAATACAATATGTGTGCTTAAAAATGTAGTGCCATCCACCCTCACCTAGGCTAGGAACTCACACAGCCATTATCCATGGTGTTTGTCGCCACTGGGAACCCAGGGCCTGGCATACATTAAATATCTAGTAAGAATTGGTTAAATGAATGAACGAATGAACGAATATCATCTGCCTTGGCGTACCCCAAGCGTCTCCCTCTGTAACATGGTGACAGTGACATGTGCCCTTTGTGTGTCTACCACTTGAGGGATCAAATAAAACCATGAGGTTGCATACAATCTGATTACATCTGTCTTCTCTGAGAAAAACTATTCTTCCCTTACTTGCTCCAGGTATAAAGTTACAATCCAACCCATGTGTGTTGAATTGGAATGCTGTTATTAGATGTCTGCAGAAGAGAAATACAAAAGTCGGTGCCAGCAGCTTGGTCCACACACAACACCCCCCACACCCGCCCATCGGATCTCAAACAGATGCCTCGGCCTGATCATAAGGTTTGGAGTAAGCCTGGTTTGGGGTGAATCAATCAATTCACAGCCCAGAGCAAAGCTTTTTCACCCTGAACAAGTTTCTGTTTCTTACCTGTTTGTTTTATTTTTTTGAAAGGCATCCGAAGTTTGTCAATAAAGGTGAAGTTTATTGCTTGAAGGTCTGGCCAGCCAAAGAAACAGTTGCAGATTATAGAAACTCTGTCATCTCCCAGAGAAGACTAATAATTCCAAATATTGACTTCACACGCACAGCAAAGGTTAAAGCTAAGGTGTTTGAGGAGTGGTCGGGAGGCACACAACGGGTCTGTCACTGTGGCCAGTGCGAGGAATGAACACAGAGCCTTGGAGGGCAGACGTGCCTAGATTTGAATTCTCTCTCTCCTATGAGGAGCTATGTGACGGTATGTCAGGAGGTTCCTGGGCATGGCTGGACCTCTGGTCAGTGGGTCACATATGCTGTGGTCACCTGACATGTGACAGGTTTTGCTTCCTCCTTCCCATCTCAGGCAAGGCAAGATCACTATGAAATTTACCCTAAAGATGATACGGATAATTTTCCTTTTCTGAGTGCGGGCTACATATCAAGAATCCAGCTAAGCCCTCAGTGTGCCATATTTCACTAAATCCTTCCAACAACCTCTTTTTCCAACAGATCACAGAACTGTGCCTTGGAGAAGCTCAATAACTTGCCCAGCCTTGCGAACAGAGCCAGGGCTCCAACCCAAGCTTGTTTTAAGCAGATGCTCGGGCTGTTTAACCACTAGGCAGCCCTGCCTCCTTCGCCACGTCCCAAGAAAACTGGTGTTGAGAAAATATAAACTGGTGTTGTTAATTTATATTTTAATGGTAACATTCCCTCACCTTGAAATCTATGCTTATGCAAAATCAACAAGGAAAATTTAAGGGTGGAAAGATCAGGAGACATCAGCTAAGGCCGTGTTAAAAAAAAAAAAAATCAGCCAGGCTGATCTGATATCATGATGGAAAGGAAATTACTAAAAGCTCACTGTCCTAAAAAAAAAAATTGAACCTTTTGTAAAATGATTGCTGTCAGTATGTAAATTGCTGTCAGTATATAAATCAAGTCCCCTTTCTAAATTATACTCTCTTTAGGTTGTGTCCTTAATGACCCTCCACTGGCTCCCTGTCCCATATAGAGTGATCTGGATCTCTTGCTTGGCACAGTTGCAGAAAACTCTGGTCTCCCACAGCCCTCCCAGAGCCCAGCGCCTTGGACTTCTCCAGTTGCCTGAGAAGCTCTGACCCCTCCACGCACAAGGCCCAGGCACGTACATCCCACCCCAACTGTCCCACTCATGAAACACCCAGCCAGCAGCACACACATACCTGCACCCACAAACGTACATACCACACATGCACGAATACCTCCACACACCACCTGCACATCTGCACGCACTGCCCTGCCACACATGTGCGTCTACCCTGCCACACACATGCGTCTGCGTTCCATGTTCTCTTAGCCTGGTCATCCCCTCCTTGCTTCTCCACCTTGCAAAACTCTCCTCGAACTCCAAGGTTTACTCATGTCACCTTCTCTAAACCCTTTCTGAAAATATTGAACTATTCAAAGTTGGCTTTGTGGACTGTCTCAGTCCACTCAGGCTGCTATAACAAAGCAAGTATTTCTTTCTCACAGTTCTGGAGGCTGGGAAGTCCAAGATGGAGGCACTGACAGACTGAGCATCCGGTGCTGCTCACCCTGCTTCACAGAGGGCTCCTTCTCAACTGTGTCCTCGTGAGGTGAAAGGAGCACATAAGCTCATTAGGGCTCAATCCCATCACGGGGGCACCGATACCATTTATAATCAGCTCCCACAGTACCCCCTTCACGCCATCCCTTGGGGGTTAGCTTTGAACATGTGTATTTTAGGGGAACACAAATAGGCCGTAACATGGACCAATGGTCTCAGCATCACCTGGGATCCTCTAGAACAGCAGCATCCCAGGTCCCGACTCTGGACCTCCCTGCATCAGGATCTGCCCTTCAAGGAGTCCCCAGCTGTTCCATCTGCATGCTGAGGTTTGAGCAGTACTGTCGGAAAACAGCAGGAGCTGCTGCATCCCCTACTCCCAGAGCATCCTAAATAGACCCTCGACTCACAAACCGACTGTCTAGCAATCGTCTGTCTTTCTCTCCACTTGTGATTTTGGCCTGTCTTTGTATCACTGGCATCGAACAGAACTGGCACAGAGTAAGTGCCCAGCATATGATGGCTGAATAAACAAACCACCTACTTCTCCAGGCTTCACACTCCTTCTGCAAACAGTTAAGCCCACTCTCTGTCCAGGGCCAGCCACATGGCTAGGGGACATCTTCAGCACCTTCCGCTGATATTGCTCAGAGCTAAGGAGACTGGGAGCTCACTCTGTGAGCACCGGGCTTGGCAATGGGGTCCAGGTGCTGAAGAAAACAGGCCTGTCCCTCCTTTCCCTGGGGATGACATCTGGGGGGAAGGAGTCCATCCATGGACACGTCCCCTCAGGGTGGGCTGAGGTGCTCCAGCAGCAAGCACCATGTGCAGGGTGGGAACAGCGTCCCTCCTCCCTGAAGGAGTGGCTTTCTAGCTTAGGAGCTGGCTGAGTGCCTGTTTGTTAGTGGGAGAAGTGGGGGGACAGGTCCTTCAGGAGGAGGGCGCTCAGCAGCCCAGGTCAAATCCAAAGCTCAGGGTAAGAATATGAGGAGTTCCCAATTGAGGCTTGAGAAAGCCCCGGGGACAAGAGGGCAGGACGAGAGGCTGCCAATACAGCAGACCCAGCGGGGTCTCCTGGGGGCACGGACATCTCCTGAGAATGGCCATCTCTAACCAGCTTCTGCCCCCTTCTGAACCAGCCAGCAAGAGTGGATGGGCCTTATCTCCACTGTGCAACTAGTACCCTCTTTCCCAAATGAACTTGAGACCTTCTAAATTGACAGCCAAGGCCTCCAAACCCTCTCCAGATTCTTTAGAAGGTCACGTCTCACCTTTCTCAATCTTCCATCTTTTTTTTTTTCTTTTTTTTTTTGTACCAGGGATTGAGCTCAGGGGCGCTCAATCACTGAGTCACATCCCCAGCCCTTTTTTTGTATTTTATCTTGAGACAGAATCTCCTTGAGTTGCTTAGGGCCTCACTCGATGGCTGAGGCTGGCTTTGACCTTGGGATCCTCCTGCCTTCAGCCTCCGGAGCAGCTGGGATGACGGCTTGCTGCATTGAGACAGGTGTCTCTTATCATTCACTCACTCACTGTCTCGTTGACTTATTTGATACACTTTCTGAATCCTCCTGTATGTCATGTCCTGTGGACACAGAGGCAAGTAAAACAGACATGAGGAAAATAAACAAAAAGAAAACCTGCCTCCTCCTCCAGACTCTGCCAGGGGCTGGGGAGTGCAAGGTGGGAAGAGCTCCCAGGGTTCGCCCCGCAGGCTGCCTTGAGCTTTAGACCTAAGCCAGCTCCTAAGATGGCCCAGCTGCTGAACACCAAGGAGATCTCCCTTCCCTCCATCAACGCAAGCCACAGAGACCCCCGTTTCTGCAGGCCCCTCTGAATAAACGGGAGTCAGCAGACATTCTCTAGGGGGCCTTTTTTTGGTGATTCCTGAAGGTGCTATGGGGCCTGGGAATCATGCAGGATGGAGCAGCCTTCCTTGACTGGTGGCTCTTATCTGGGGGACCCTGCCTGGGAGAGAGATGCAGCCTGTACTTGCCAAGCTTCCCCGGGAATGACTTCTTATTGCTCAGTGCAACACACTGCGATGATGTCACTAGCTGCATGATCTGAAGAGCTCCATTACCAAAGAGTCTGACGTTATCAGGCATTGAGTTACCTTGGATGATGTTTTGCTCTCCATTTCGATGGGATAACCTTTCAGAACGGGCGGGGCATTCTGAGCACCATTTGCTATTTGCAGGTAAGTTCAGCAAACCTCCATCTCTAGCATGGAGCTCGTCTGTATTCCCCTCTGGGGTGTCTCACCTGACCTCTCTGGGTTATTCCTTCTTCTAGCAAGAAACATAATCATACCTAACAACAGAACAGGAACAGTGTTTCTAGAATACAAGAACTGCGCAAAGTGTTCTCCGTGGCTGTGCCCTTTGACTCCCAGGAGATCCCATTTCACAGATGAGATCATCAAGCCCAAGGTACCCAAATGTGATAACCAAGAGTTTCATCATGGTGCACAGCACAGTGAGGGTCTAGCTGCTGACACAGGAGCTGTGACGGAGGGACATCTCCACAGTCACCTTGGTCTGAAATCTTCCTGCCTGAGCCTGCGTTGACCTTCACAAGCTAAGGGATCTTGATAAATGGAGCACGTCCCTTTGCCTAATCTTGCACCTTTGTTCAAAGGGACTCATGCTGGTGTTGCTCAGAGCCTTGGAGGAGAGCGTGCCTACAAAGAGGGCGTCTTGGGGCCACTTATTTCCCAGATGACATTCTTTTCATCTGTCCATGGCAGGCTAGGTCCTGTGACTCCTTCCCAGCAGCGTCCCCTCTCCTAGGACTCCGCGAATCCCTTATTCTCCAAGTTGGTCTGTGGGCCACTTGGGAGCTTGAGAGAAATGCAGTGTCCCCCTTCCCAGCCCCCTGCCAGGCCTGGGAAGTCAGAAGGTGCCTGTTCATGGCAACCCCAGATGGCTCCCGTGCCCACTGGGGTGGAGATGCTCTGCTCTAACGTCCACCCTGATGAAGTCCCGGCCAGGGCAGGGCAATGGCAGCAGTCTCAGTCAGAGGTGATGGAGTGGGAGCGTGACATCAGGCCCTGTGCCCCAGGGCAGCCCAGGGCACCTGGAGCATCTCCATAACCATCTCACTTGGGCCCAATGGGCTTCCGTCCTGGTTTTCTCACCTTAATCCCTTCAACAAAGCCAACTCCCAACTCCGTTTTGTCTCCCAGAGAATTTACCTGGACTCTGATGCCTTCCCTGGATTTTACAGGCCTCTTCTCCTGAGGGTTTTCTCTATATAACTTTACGGCAATGAGGTCTTGATATTGGAGAGCGTACGGCTTCACTTCAGGCAAGATATGGCCCTCTGGACACTCAAGGTGATGCTAGCCTCCTGCACTTGAAGCCTTGTCCTCACCCTGGCTCATTTCAGAGGCCCCAGGGAGCCTCGTGCCTGAGAAGTAATTCCCCTACAGGACCATGGAAAGAACATTCAGCCCTCATCCCATGAAGAGACGCCCAGGCTTTCATCACAGAGCTGGGCATACATACGGCCCTTGCCCAGCCATGATTCCCAAGGCTGATCTATAGAGCTCAGGTCTTCTGCCCACCTTCACCACCACATCTTCTAGAATGTAAAAAAAAATAAGTCAGAGAATGGTCTGAGCAAGTGGGTACCACCATAGACAGATAGTGGGAGAAAAACCTCATTCTCTGCCTTGGCTGCCCATTACTTGGTACCTTGGCTTCCTAGGGACTCAGTTGGGGCAAATGTCATTAGGTCCGAGCAGACTGTGCCAGGCTGAGCTTGCACTGTTTGCCAACCTCTGAAAATCAGATACTGCGCACAGATGCCAGGAGGCTTCTCATCTCGCCCTCCACACCTATGATTCATCCTCCCTCCTCCCCGCCTTTTCTATCACAGACACACATCTGTTCCGACTTAGGATAACTAAAGGAAAATTAAATGAATCTGTTTCGTGCGTCTCTAAGGTTATTTATAGGACTTTAATACCGGCTGATACAAAATAAAGAAAGAGAGAAATAAAAATAAGTTATCTTCCCCGGGAAGCCAAGAAAAGTTCAAGGAAAGAGGGAAAAATAAGTTATGTCCTTCAGGCTGATGAAGCTGTAAGAGTCTTTGGTTTATCACAGTCTTTCTTCCAGGTCCTGTGAAAATCGATGTGGCCCGTTGGATTTTTGAGAGATCAATATTAAAAAGACGCACTTTGCAATGCAGAATGTGTGCGGTGTGTGTTTTGAGGGGCTGGCGTGAGGATGGAGCAGCCTAATCAAGCACTTGGAGGAGAGTAAATATTGACAGGATGAGGGTATCCCCAGGTCCTTCTCGGCTCTGCCCCTTTGACCTCTCTCTCTGTACTGTGGGACCCCCAGCTATCGCGAGTGTAGAAATCTCCAGGTCACTGATGAAACTTCAGCTCTTAGTACCATCTGCAGGTCCTGACCTTTCAAGAAACAGGTCAGGAAGAGAATGACAACTTCCAAAGGAAATGGCCAGAAGGTCAAGGTCACTGTGGCCTCTAATCCAACATCTAAGTATCTTTGACCTTCCTTCCCTTAGCACCATTCACTCACCACACTTCCTTCCTAGAATCAGCCCCAAGTCTCAGTCTCTCCATCCCTCCATTATGGGCTTGGTGATGCAGGTGTCTCCCATCAACCACCATGATCTTTAATTAAGAAAGTCATCTCAGGGCTGGGGATATAGTTCAGTTGGTAGAGTGCATGAGGCTCTGGGTTCTAATCCCCAGCACCAAAAAAAAAAAAAGGTCATCTCATCCTGTCTCTCTGTGGCTTGAAATATAAAATTTCTGGAAGTTCATTTGGAGTCTGCCTAACTTTACCTTTCTCAGAAGCTATCCGATCCAAACATGCTTCCTAGACACTAGTCACATTGATACATAATGGGCCTTGTATTTTTATACCTCCATCTATGTGCTCAGTAACAATCACAATAGTCCTCCTTTATCCACGGGAGATATGTTACAAGACCCCAAAGGGATGCCTGAAACTGTGAATAGTACTGAACCCTGTCTCTATTATGTTTATTTCCTACTAAGTGACTAACAGGTATGTAGCATATACACTACAGACATGCTGGACAAAGGAATGCTTCACATTCATGGAGGATGAGTTGAGATGTCACAAGATTTCATTAAGCGGCTCAAAGCAGCATTCAATTTAAAACTTTGGATGGGTTATTTCTGGAATGTTTTATGTAATATTTCACACTGTGGTTGACAGTGAATGAATGAAACCTCAGAAAGCAAAGACTACTATAATTATCAACATGCAGGTTTACTGTCTTGTCTATAATCTTCATTTCCTGATTTTCTTTTTTTTTATTGGTTGTTCACAACATTACAAAGCTCTTGACATATCATATTTCATACATTAGATTGAAGTGGGTTATGAACCCCCAATTTTA
The DNA here is from genome assembly GCF_964194105.1 of Spermophilus citellus. Lineage (NCBI taxonomy): Eukaryota > Metazoa > Chordata > Mammalia > Rodentia > Sciuridae > Spermophilus > Spermophilus citellus. Next base: position 18,580,384 of record NC_138187.1, on the reverse strand, counting down.
CCCCAAATGCAGATTGCAGAATCACGTCAGTTACACATCCACAATTTTACATAATGCCCTATTAGTAATTGTTGTATTCTGCATTTCTTGATTTTCTTAGGCTGAAACATGATCCTTTCATGTGCTTCCATAGGAAATTCATCTCAGTGTTTATCCCAATGTACTAATATTAGACTTCATATTTATCTATTTACCTGTTCTTATTGCCTGCCTCCCATCAGTGAAATATCAACTCTTTGAGGGCAAGAACTTTCTTGTGTCTACTGCTCTAACCCCAGCACCCTGGCTGGCACATAATAAGCATCAAAAGTATATTTGTTGTTGGGCTGGGGATGTGGCTCAAGCGGTAGCGTGCTCACCTGGCATGCGTGCGGCCCGGGTTCGATCCTCAACACCACATACAAAGAAAGATGTTGTGTCCGCCCATAACTGAAAAATAAATATTAAAAAAATTCTCTCTCTCTCTCTCTCTCTCTCTTTAAAAAAATATATTTGTTCAATCAATGAATAAATGACAAGTCTACCCCCCCCCCAGTGAAATTGTCAGTTCGCTAAAATCAGAATTTCTGATTCATCCCAAGCACACAGCTAAGGGCCTGGCATAGATAGCACAGAAGAAAAAGAAAAAACTTTTGTCAAATTAGTTTGAAAAACACTTCCAAGGGGGTCTTCAGAATGAGACCCCTTCTCTATGCACAAAGCCAGACGGAAGGCTAAAATGTGAGACTGTCTTCCGCAGAAAGAGAGGGGAGTTTTCAGTCAGGATCAAGGACAAAAGATCCCCAAATCTCAACACCCCAAATTGCCAATTATACGTCTCAGGCTTCACAATTCTATTTATGAACATAAATCCTCACCTTATCTCAAGGAAACATGCAGCAATGTCAACTCGATTTTAAAAGACCTTTATGGTCGCCACAACTTTGATATATACATTTTATTGTGGCACCATTTGCACCGCTAAAGTTAAGTTTGAGTCAGCACTTCCAGTAAGAAATCCATGTTGCGGGGATTTATAACTCAGCCATAAACACTTAGCTATGGCTTGGGTGATAAAGAAATGAAACCTGCTCCGATGGGCGAAGATATATATGTGAACCCTCTGGAACTGTCGCCCCAACAGGGCTCAAGGAGAAACCATGAGTCCGTCTTCCTTTTATGATGCTAATTCTAAATTAATATCAAGGAGTAAAAATCATTGTTGAGGAAAACAATTCTCCCCCATCTCCCCAGAAACAAAATCTAGTATGTGTGTTTGACTTTGTTGGACACCCTTATTCCTAATTAGTTATTCCCCCTTTTGCCCCTGCATCAAAATGGTCACCTAATCCTATGTAGTCTACCTGCAGCTCTTATCAAGTCTCAATGCCCCCTACAATCCCGCCGAGAGTCTTGCTCATGTGTGGATCTGCAAAGTCTCAGGTGGAACTCGAGAATCTGTATTTCTAACAAAATTCCAGCTTGCAGCCAAACTGCTCTGCCCAAGGATCACATTTTGAGAAGCAAAATATTAAAAGTCCCCCTGGCCGGGCATGGTGGCCCATAACTATAATGTCAGAGACTCTGGAGGCTGAGGCAGGGGGATTGCAAGTTCAAGGCCAGCCTCAATCACTTAGCAAGGCCCTAAGCAACTTTGTGAAACCCTGCCTCAAAATAAAAAAATAAAAGGGATGGGAATGTTGCTCTGGGTTCAATCCCTAGTACTCCTCAAAAAAAAGTCCCCCCAATACATTCCCTCCCCTGTATCCACCTTCCTCCTTAACACAGGCCTTCCTATTTAATACCTGGACTGTTTAACACCTGCCCCAATTTCGGCCCAATCTACTTTTCTACAATCCCATCTGCCTATCTTCCATCTCCACCCTGCTGCCCAGGAAGCATTAGGGAGAAATCCATCCATCATCCCTTCCTGGCTTAAAACATGTTGATAATCTCACAGGATCTGCCCACCATAAGGACCCTGAATCCTGTATCCATGGCCCCCTAGCCACACCCCCCACAACAGACAGGGTGAGTCCTTCCCTTCCAGGTCTGGACGCTTTCTGTTTTCTACCCTTAAATCTGTCAGAGAGTTTTCTAATTATTGACCCATGTCTCTGTCAGACTCAACTGACTGTGAGGTCTTAAAAGGAAGGAAGCATATTTTACCGAGTTCAGGGTCTGCTGCTGAATAGGAGTTCAATAAATATTTGACGAGAGCAGGGATTGATATATGGGGGAATTTATAATCAGAGCTAACATTTATTGAGCACCGCCTCTGTGTCAGGTGCTAAACAAAAATGCCTTCCATTTATGAACTCATTTTAATGCTCAGGACAGCCCTGAGAGATAAGACAAGGGGCCCCCGCTTTCTACATGAGTGAGATGAGGCCCGAAGACAGGCAAAGCAGTCCCAGAGAAGCTCAGCTCACCACGTGGTGAATCAAATCAGAACTCCACTTCATTAAAATTCCAAAATTCTTTCTCTTAGTTACCAGGATTGACTGAAGAGAAGAATAGAGATGGGAATGAATGAATGAGTGAATGAATGAATGGTGGATGGATGGATGGATGACTTCTGTTGTCCTTGGAGATCTGTGAAGCCAGTCAATCTGTCCCCACAAGTCAATGAAAATACCCTACTCAGATGACCAAGTGCTAATATATAAAAACCAAAGAATGATTTATACTGCTGGTTTGCTGCTCTGACCCCTGGCAGCTCAAAATAAGATTTGATTTTTAAAAGCCACAGCCTCCACCTGTTATTTCAGCTCCTTGACACGGAATAGAAGGGCATGAAGATGCTTCATGGACACGCCGGACTCAAAGAAGTCCAAGAGCAGTGAATATTTTTTATTTATAGACACCACCAAGATGAGAGAGGTCAGAAACACCAGACGTCATTCCCTCATCTAGCCACCCACACACCCTTCTACTTACTTACTTGTTCATTCATTTATTCATTCCAATGTTCTGTCACTCACCAAATATTGATGAAGACTGAAAACATGATAGTGTTTATTTAATTGCTGGAAATAAGGCAAATTGGGAAGAGATGGTCAAAGGAATTCATCACACATAATCAATTACCTTGGCATGGTTATCGGAAGGTTATATAAAAAAACATTCTAGAACAGGAGGCAGGGCACGGAGGGAACTCTAGACACAGGTGTGATGGACAGCCCGCCCTCTTGAGGCACTGAGGGAAGCTCAGGGTGGCTGAGCAGACATCAGAGAACAGAATAGGGGAGAAAGGCAAGAGAAAGATGTGGGCAAGAATGTAGGACCCGCCCTTTTGCTTCTAGTTGGTAGTTAAGGGATGTTAACCATGTGGATCTTCAGGGCATGCTCTGAGGGAAATGTTACACAAGTCGAGTGGACTTAATATAGCCACATTCCTATCTACAGTCATATCCTTGTGGGCAACCATGACATAATAAGTCAGGTGTGAATGACAGCAATCACATGTGTGTGTGTGTGTGTGTGTGTGTGTGCATATAAGTATTTATATATGTGTATGCATGTATGTGCATGTATGTATATGCATGTGTGTATATGTATGTGTACATAGACACACACACAAATATTCTTCATCTACCCATAAAGCAACTCATTTATTACCCTGTCTCTACTATGCAGTGTATAGTCTGGGGGAAGAGTCATATGCTTACCACTTGACAATTTTTTTCAAATGATGCCTGGGACCCCATTTTCCTAGACTCTCCATGTTGACACTTTCTTGTGCTCTTATGGTCTCCCCTACATGTGTCCAGAAGACATACGGGGTTATCTCACTTCTGTACCCAGAGATGTCTCCATCACCCTCTTCACTCATCCACCCATTGCCCAAGAGATGAAAGAAAATGTCTTCCTAGTTTGTAAGGAGAGGTCCCAGTTTCTTCCCACGAAGTTCCTTCATATCCAAAGTCCTTGCCCTTTCTAGGGCTTTAGCTCTTATTAAGCACAAAATCAAAAAGGAAGTGTGGGGAGACAACACTGGCCTGCCTCCTGCAAGATCCCTCCCAGAGGAGAGCTCTTTGGTTGCAGCGGGAGTGGGAGAGAGAAGAAGGAAGAGAGATACACAGGAAACCAAAACACAGATTTAAAAACTAACCACATTATGATAGAGATGAGGTGTGGAGGTGGCTATAGAGACACAGTAGCAGACCTTGTAGATGGTGGACATAAGCATATGACAAGATAAAACAATGTTAGCAGACGTGCTGCCAAACCTCTTCTTTTCCCAACAGGCTAAATTATTTTTTCCCTCACTTTTCAAAACTTTAAGGAGGGCCAAACTCTAGCTTTGGGGGAATTTTGTAATGGAGGGTATAAAAGCCAAGCAAAGACAAAAGAGAAGCAAGAGTTGAAAGGTCTCGGCCTGAAGTTTAAAAAGAGAGCTGCTGTAACGGCTCTTCTATGTGGGAACAGGCAGTGGACACAGAAAGAAAGCAAGGATTTTAGGACTGGATAGTGTGTATTTCCTATTCCTCCCTGGAGCTGGAGGAGGGCCAGTGCATTCACAGCTCCCAAGGGATTGGTTAAGTTTCTGCAGATGCTGAGGTGCCCAGAGCTGCTCTTGCATATTTTTACATGGCCCTGGGAGCCCATAGAGTCACAGCTACTGAGTAAACTTCTTGGGGCAGAAATGAAAAGATATTTAAGCCCAGGGATGAATTTTGCTCCAGGAATCTGCACTGGGGACTTGTAGAGGAGGAGGAAAGGACGAGGTAAGGAGGAACACAGGAACTCAGGAAGCCAGAGTTCCTCCCCAGCACCACGGAAGTCCATTCTCAACCCATTCACTTCAAGGATGCACCCAAGGGGCCCATTGTCCTGACTTCTTCTTCTTTTTTTTTTTTTTTGGTTTTTGTTTTGTTTTTATTTTTATTTTTATTTTCTTTAATTTTTATTATTAGTTGTTCAAAACATGACATAGTTCTTGACATATCATATTTCATACATTTGATTCAAGTGGGTTATGAAATCCCATTTTTACCCTGTATGGCAGTATATAAAAAAGTGGATATGTAACCGATGTGATTCTGCAATCTGTATATGGGGTAAAAATGTCCTGACTTCTCACTCCACGTCTCTAGAAGGTGCTACTCAGGTAATGGAGCAGGAAGAGCATGGGATCCTGCCTCTTGTAGGACTGCAATTTATACAGTGATCCCACAGTATCCCTGGCGATTGGTTCCAGGACCCCCTAAGGATAAGACATCTGCAGATGCTCAATCCCACATATAAAATGGTGCAGCATTTACGTATAATCAATCCACATCATCCCACATACTTTAAATCGTCCCTATCTTACTTATCATTCCTAATACAACAAAAATGGTATGCAAATAGTTGTTCTGCTATATTGTTTGTATATGCCTAGTACAGATGTAGTTTAATTTTTTTCAAAATATTTTAATCTGCGGTTGGCTGAATCTGTGGATGCAGAGTCCGTGGATATAGAGGACCAACTGTGTTCCACCAAAGTCTCTCCTTCCTCTCATAAAAAGGAAACAATAACAGCTCCATACCAGTGTTGGTGCATTACATCAGTCCCCATGCCCAACACACCTGGCACAAAAGATCTGAATACACTCTAATTTTCTCATTTTAATGCCCCCCTGAAAGCTTGAGAATGTCAGTTTTCATGAGTTGGGAGAAAGCAAGCAAAAGGTAAAATAATAATAATAATAATAATAACACAAAAAAAGCAAAAGAAAAGAAAATGCAGAACAAATAACAGAGCTTCATTTATTCCCCTTACCCCAACATAAATCTCATAAAGTTGCTAAATAAAATTGGCATGAAAACCAATTTCTGAAAATCCTCTTGCTGGTCGGCCACTCATTCATTTATTCCCTTTCATCAATGACAAGAATCATACAACAGTGATTAAGGATCCAAGCTCTGGAGCCAGACAGACATGGAGTTTGAATAAATAGAAGCTGTTTTGTTGATATTAAAAAGAATAACAATGATAATAAATATGACACGTTCAAAGCCCTCTGTGAATAAGAGGATTACCAAGAGAAACATTTCTCTCCTACCTCGGAATTACCCAAATTCCAGAAAGGAATGGAGAACACTAAAGTGACTCTGTTAGCAATGTTTGCAACTGAGTATATCAGAACTTCTAGGTAGCAGTGGCGAAAACCATGAGGACATTTGTCATTTATTTAATAAAAAGTTTGGAAGTAGTTTGCCTAGAGTTGGTGTGGCAGCTCCACAATTCTTTTTTTTTGGGGGGGGGGGTGGAGTGGTAGCACTTGACCACCCAGCCACATCCCCATCCCTAATTTTGTACTTTATTTAGAGACAGGGTCGCACTGAGTTGCTTAGGGCCTCGCTTTTGCTGAGGCTGGCTTTGAACTTATGATCCTCCTGCCTAAGCCTCCCCAGCTACTGGGATTGCAGGCATGCTCCCTGATTCTTAAGAAGTGGGGATCTTTCCATTCCTCCATTCTTGTTGGGTAATCGCATCATTTCTGCACTAACTGTTACCATGGTACAGCAAGATTGACCCTGAAGGAGGGATCATGTTTGCCTTTGGGGCAGGAAGACAGAGAAAGAGACCATTCTAGTAGGGCTTTGTGCCAGGCTCCTCCCTACCACCTCAAAGCAAAATGCTCTACAAGTCATTCTGCAGACTTATCCGGACATGGCCTTGAACAAATGGGTCCCCGAGGGTCAGAGAAGGTAGGTGAAGTACATCTTGGGTTTTTCAGCTTTGACAAAGGAAGGTATTTAAGAAAGAAGATGAATGGACATGGTTGTTAGGCGACCAACCAACAGGATGCCCCTCCGAAGTCCCCAGGATATATAGATGACGGAAATGGGGAGGCACAGTCAGCCTGGGAACACAGGAGGAGTGGGGTTTGGAAACGACTTTATGGAGGAGACAATATCGGAGCCACATCTGAAAGAAAGGGATGGGGATGTGCCATCTGGTGTGGGGAGGCCAGAGCCTTCCAGAGAAGAAGTCAAGGAGAGGCAGAGAGAGGGCAAAGAGCCAGGCATCAGTGAAGAAGCCTGAGACTTGGAGCAGAGAGAGGAGCTGAGCTGGGAAGGGGAGAGAGAGCGGGCCAAGCAGGTCAAGGTCCAAACGTACTTCATCTTGTCCAGCAAGAGGGCTTTCATACGCAAACAAGCCAAAAAAATTTAAAAAGGCATTGAATTAAGGGGAAAGATCTTGTTGTAAATTTTCATTTAAGCCTTATTTTTGCATCAAGGAGAAAACCTTGGCTTGGTGTTGCTGCATTTTTAACATGGCTCTGGCTCTTAGTCACATCTGTTTTAAGCACAAAACATGCAGGCCTCCAGCAGAGAGCCTCGTCAATGGTCCCCAGCCAGGATTTAATAACACGGTTTGGGTTTTTTGTTCTCTTTTCATGATATTTATACTCATGGCCACCTTACAGTGATGGCAAATGACACTGTGCACTTGAATGAGAGCTATAATTTATTCTATTTTGATGTATGCAAATGTTTTCAAAACTAATTTTCAGAAAAAGCTTGAGCCCGCACGACCTCGGTGGGAGACACAGGACGGTCTGTGCGGCTCGTCCGTGGGCATCTGGGTGGCAGGGCGACTCTGATGTCTTCTTCCTGGGTTTGGGGAGTCACTCACATTGGGGCAGAAAGGGAAAAACCATCGGTTCTGTTTCTGTGAAGCGTAAATGAGGTCCCATGGACCAAGGGCTTAGAACTGTGTGAAATACATGTGAACGACCCGAGGGCTTTTGTCCCTCTCACGTCATCATCTGTGTGGAGCTGAAGGGACTTTGAGAGCAGGTGGTTGGGATGCAGGAGGCGAGTCGAGAGGCAGGCAGAGCAGCTGGGAGGGTGAGAGAACCCGGGGATGTTTAGGAAGGACCCGCAGATCACAGGTGGCGGAGCCTGGGTGGATGGCTCCTCTCCTGCCCTTGGAGCTTGGAGCTGTCTGAGTCCCTGGTGGCCCTCTGTGACCTACTGCCAGACCTCCACATGCGGACGCACTCCAATGAACACTGTGCACACACAGATAAAAATCCCCAAGCACAGTCTGTCCCGAACGAAGCCTCTCGTCATTTTCAAAACATCAGCTGCCACTACATAGCGAGAGTCCTCATCTGTTCCAATGAGAAAGGAAGAAGGGACCGGAAAAAAAAAAAGAAAAATACTTAAAGATCGGGAAGCTCGGTCTAAAGATTGTCTCTGCAGCAACAGAGTCTTCAAGCAACATGACCTTGCACTTGATCTTGGCAGGAGGGGAAGACAGAGGGAGAGGGAGAGAGACTCCCTCCGGGACGGCTGTGGGACCAGGTGCGCCCCAGCTGCTATTAGAGCCCATCCCCACTGTGGCTCTGGGAAGAGACCAGAGCTCAGAGGAATTAGAGGACATGATAGCACCCAGCTAATAAGGGCCACTAAGATCCGAGCCGCATCCGGCCTGCCCGTGAGCTGTCCCAGATGCTCCTATGGTTAGTATCTACGGGAACCTAAGGGTTGGGGGAAACAAAGGTGTGAAGGCTTCTAGGACCCCATCCTTCCCTCCTTTATGGGACTGTGCTCTACCACCCAGCTCCTGTCACTTCATAGCTGCAGCATAGACACAGCATCCCCGCAGTCCTTCCAGAGCCTCGTGTGGGGTAGGAGAGCCCGAGGCCGATCACACAGGTTCCCACCCCGGAGAATGTCCTGCCCCTCCACCTCCTTGGCCCCTGCTAGGGACTGACATCTGTGCCTTCCTCCCGTTCATATGCTGAAGCCAAATCTCCAAAACAGGGTGGCAACAGGAGTGGGTGTCCCCTTGGGGAGGCGAGGTGATAGGGCAGAGCCTCTTCTTCCTTATACATCAGACACTAGAATGGCAATATGTAAATCAATGGAAGTGTAACTGATGTGATACAGCAGTCTATATACGGGGTAAAAATGGGAGTTCATAACCCACTTGAATCAAACTGTGAAATATGATATATCAAGAACTATGTAATGTTTTGAACGACCAACAATTAAAAAAAAGATACTTAAGAATAAATTTAACAAAATAAGTACAAAATGTATACTCTGAAAATGTCAAATAATTGTTGAAATACATCAAAATCTAAAGAAATGGAAGATTTAACATTATTAAATAGATCTATAAATATAATTTTGCTGGTGCAGTGGCATATGCCTATAATCCCAGTGGCTTGGGAGACTGAGGCAGGGGGATCACAAGTTCAAAGTCAGCCTCAGCAATTTAGTGAGGCCCTAATCAACTTAGTGAAAAACCTGTCTCAAAATGAAAGACACAAAAGGACTGTGGATGTGGTTAACTACTCCTGGGTTCAATCCTTGTTACAAATAAATAAATGAATAAAACACACACACACACACACACACACACACACACACACACAACACAAAGAAGGGACAGGAGAGCTGACCCTCCCCCATCCCCTATGAGGATCCAACAAGAAACAGCTGTCCAGGAACCAGGACCCCCAGCCTGCCAGTGCCTGGACCAGAAGAGCGGGAAGCAAATGCGTGCTGTGTAAGCCACACAGTACTGTGACACAGTACTCCACTGCCTGCTGTTTAAGCCACACAGTACTGCAGCACAGTACTCCACGGCAGCAGTCTAGGAGAGACAGCCCTGTCTCAGCTCCAGGTTTTACTCCTTCCCTGGTCCACAGTGGCCCTCTCAGCTTCTGCCACATGTCCTTTGACCACCCCAGGCGCAGCCCACCCTTTGCAGGTGTATCAGTGTGACTCAGTCATGTCACTGTCCAGGAAGGACCGCCCTCCCCTGACCACCACTGTCTGATCCTTGTCTACTGACCAAGCTTAACATCCGGCCGTGTCCCATTTGTCCTTCCTCCCTGTCAAACAATAACTCACAACACCCAGCTCCCTCTTACCTCAGTGCCTTTGTACACATGGTCCCCGTCATCCGGAACCCAACATGACACGTGCATATGCACAGCCCCTGCCCACTGGCCCACCCTCCCTTTCAGCTCCCACTCAGATTATGACCCCCTCCCACTTCCTTTCCATTGCTGATTTCCTGATGGTCTCCCATCCCAGACTACATCCTCAGTGCTCACTTTCTCATCTCTACATCCCCATTGTCCAATCCCTGCTATGCAGGAGGTGCTCAATAAGAGTTTGTTGAATGAATACATGACTCCTAAACAGGATGGATTCCAAGTGGGGAGGAATATTTTTACCAGTGTCACTCAGATAAATAAAAAGAAGACTGGAAATGATACAATGTCACAATGGTACAGAAGTCCCAGAAGTCCCTGGGACCTTCAAGCAACATCCTCCTCTGCCTCTCCAGCTGCTTTTAGTCTCCTGGTCTCCTCCAACATCCAGGAGTTACTGACCAGTGACTTCTTTGCCTGGATCCAGGAATAATTTCATTTGCTTTCAATATTGTTTTAAACCAAATCAGGTTTACATTAAGAAACTGCCCAGTCAGACAAGGAGTCACCAACTACCTTCACAGAACACAGCATTTGGAAATCTGATGAAGCACAGCACACCCCAAGGAAAGAAACTAGAGTCACAATGGAACTGTCACCTGGGTGGAGAAAGGGGTGAACTGGGTCGTGTACAGAAGGAGAAAAAAAATCTACTTGAAGGAAATGTTCCTCTTCTCCAGAGAGGTGCAGGGATTGTATTTAAGGACCCCCGACAGGTCTTTGGGGGCCAGAACAAGGACCACCTGGGTGGAAATCACCCCAGATTAAAAGCTGAACACTCTGTAACCCGAGTAGCTGTGCTGGGGAGTAGGGGTAGGGGAGGCAGTGTGGAGGAGGAACACTATGAAGTCTCATCCCAAGCAGAGACAGGATGTCCACACTTCAAGGACTTATTGCGGGGCACAGAAGAGTTCTATCACTTCCACCTGAGCAACATCCACTACCTCATTCATCAAATGTACCCACAATTTCCTTTGGAGGAGTTGCCCTATCACATTCAACAGAGCCAGTGGGCTGACTGCCTCTCCAGGCTGCAGAAGTGAGTATGTGACCTCCATTGGACCATTCAAATTAACAAACCATTGAGGCCACGGTGATTGGTCCATGAATCTACATGTGACTCAAGGCTGACCAATGAGATTCTTCCCTGGGACTTTGTCTGGAAGAGCTGCTGCTAGGGAAGAATGCCAACCCTGACCTGTCATGTCCCTCTTTGCCACTACATTCCCCACAAAATTGAGTGCCCTTTTAAATAGGCAAATAAAATCATATTGTCCCCCTGCTTAGGAATCTCTAAGGGTTTCCTTGTTTGCTAACAATAAAGTCAAAACTCTTTATCGTGGTCACATCCCCTAGGACCACACTGCACCCATGCCCTTCTCAGAATCTCACATGACTTTCCTCTTTGGTCACTGAGCCCCAGCCCTACTGGCTTCCTTTTATTTATTCAAACACAGAAAATCCATCCCTGTCTCAAAGTCTTTGCAGGTACTCTTCCCTCTGTTTGGAATACCCATCCCACATCAGCACGCAGAAGCTCCGTCTCAATACTTTCATGTCACCAGCTCAGAGGGACCTTTTTCGATTATTCTCTTCCATTCCATATTCCACTACCTATCTTTATTGCTTCCATTCACTATGAACAGAAATAATACAAATATTTTCATTTTCCTACTTATTGTCTCTATCATCCCCCTCTGAAAAAAAAGTTCCATGAGACGAGATCTGGGACTTTGCCGCCATGTTTGCTGCGGTAACCACAGCGCCTAACCATGCCTAGTGCATGGTAAGCCCCTGATAAACACATGGCAGAGGAATCTATTTATTTGTTTACTTGAGAACAGAGCCAAAGGGAAAGTGGCTCTGAAAGAGAAAAGTAAAATTCCTAAGAGCATCATTTGAACCTGCAGACCCAGCTGGGGCTCTCTGTCCCCCTGGACTTTTAAATTAAGTGAACAAGTAAATAATAAATTCCTTTTCCACCTAAGCTGGTTTGAACTGGTTTTTGGTGACTAACTCTCACTTGTACCAGGCTGGTACATACATGGCGGAGCCCAGACAGGTAGGTGACTGTTCCCCTCCAATCCAAAGTTTCTCTAAAGATATTCAAACAAGGCTTTGTCACAATGGTGTAGGTCTCTCCTCTGTCACTCCTGTGACTTCACATGGCTTGATGCCAGGCCTTTTGCCTGACACGTGAGGAGGCTCAGTGAGACACAGAGGGGCTTACACAGAGAACAGTGAAGGAAGAGTGGCAGGGGTCAGAACGTGCTAGGCAGAACCAGGCCTCCATTCTTCCTGTGCCTGAAGCCCTCCTTCCCATCTTTAGTAGGAACCACATCTCCCTGCTGCCCCTAAAATCGAGGTCCCATCTCTGCAATCAGTTCTGATCTGGAAGAGTACCCATCAAAGGGCTCACCTTCTACCTGTGAGCCTCAGGTCAGGTTGTCTACTAGGTTGGCCTCACCTTTGTTCCCTGGCTTGAGTGTATAGGTCCTTGGCTGGCTTCCTAAGCCTGAGTCTTGAAAGCCCTCTTAGTGATGAGAGTAGGAAACACTTGACTTTAGCTGGTGTTATCACATGCCAGGCTCTGAGTGCTTGTCATGTTATGACTTTGTTTAATCTTCACATGGTCTGACAGTGTGGATACCATAAATCATCTCATTTCATAGACAAGGAGCCTAAGGCACAGAGAGTATAAGTGCCTGGCCCAACATCACACAGCTAATAGGTGGTGGAATCAGGATGAGAAGTCAGGGAAGCAGGCTCCAGAGCTTGTGATGCTAACAATCACCCTCTAATAATTTAATAAGAATGTGAACACCTGAGGCCAAGTGGATTTCCCAAAGATGGCAGTCCCACTGCATAAGCTTTTCTCAAATGTCACTAGGATTTCCCTCTCACTGGGGACGAGGCATATATCCCCTCCTCTTGGAGCTAGAGAATGCAATGCTATGTGAATATGAGGCAGGATAACACCATGGGCATTCATTTCTGTCATGTTCCCGTGGGACATTCAGTCTAGAAAGCGCCATGTTGTGGGGAAGCTCAATGTGCCCACATGAAAGAGCACACAGTGGCATCACAGCTAAGTGTACATCCTGCAATCTCAGCACTGAGGTCAGCGATGGCCACAATGCCACTAGACATGAGGGTGAGATGCCACCAGGTGGTTCCTGCTTCCATTGCTGAGTTACTTTCAATCTTCAGGGAGTAGAAGCAAACACTCTGAAATTCCTGAACCGTATAATGTGTGAGCCTCCTATAGCATCCATTCACAGCCACTAATTTCTGTAGTGGTTTCCCTGTACAACAAGAGTAAGGAGAACCTCACCTCCTGTGCACCACCTTGCACATACCCAGTATGTGCAAGCTCTGTACTGGGTCTGGTTCAGCCCCTAATGTCCAGGGACAGGTTCACCAGAATCTGCTAGGCTGATATGTCACACCATCATTTCTTTCTGGACTTTCTGAGTGCCAACAGCCACCTTTAAAGACCATTTCTTGTCTACAGCCAGGTCCTCAGTCGGATTGAACATGCTTCACTCCCTGGATCTGTTTCTGACCCTTCATGTCCATGGAGCTCAGTTTCTTGAGTCCTTTCTCTCCCAGCCAGCCCTAGCCATTTGATTCATTCATGCTTCAGAAAATGGAGCTGATCCATCTTCTTCATTTGAGAGACACAAAACATGGAGACCCAGTAAATGGGAACAAAACAGTAGCTGCTGGCATCTCTTGAATTCTTCGTGCACATTCTTACATGTAACCCTCACAAGTTATCCTGTGTGTTGAACAGGTGTACCATTCTATTATACAGACGAAGACACTGAGGTTCAGAGAGTACACCATTTCTGGTTGAAAAGTTCTGTTAAGCTGCCTCTGTCTTCCCAGAAAGGTCAGATCTTGAAAGACTGAAGAGAAAACAGATCATAGATTCTAAGATAGGAAAAAAAAATACTGAGTTTTTCTCCAGGAAGAAAATCTACCTGACATCCCCAAAAAACCCAAAATAGCCAAAATAGCACTGGTTCAGACTTCATCCTCCATGAAAACACAACACATGTCATCGAACACATCTAACACATCAAGATGATCCATCCCCATAAGTTGGTATGATACATGGGCTAAGAAGATATGCTTTGGAAAGAACCTTCCCATTTTTATTTCTCTCTGTGTCACACTCCAAAATCTAAAAACTGGGTTCTTCGTGGTGGTAGTACATCCATCTTCAATTGGTTTGTGATATCTTCTCATGGGAAAACATACATAATGGTGGCTAAGGGAACATCCTTTGGAGTTAGGCACAGGTGGGAATACAGACCCTGCTATTCATGTTATTAGTTATGTGACTTGGGCCAAATTGTGGAGCTTCTGTGAACCTCTGTGTCCTTATCTGGGCAGTAAGGGTAACAACAAGTTGCATCTCATGGGACTGATGTGAAGACTAAGTGAGATAATGCATATAATATAGCACATAATAAGGACAATACATATCTCATTGTCATTTTCTTTACCCATGGAAATAGGATCCTTACCAAAAAATCTCCCTAGTTCTAGAAAAATCACCAACGTATCTCAGAATATATCCCACTAAGAGTCTCAAGTGTCCGCCAGTCCTCAGACTCCCAAGCAAGTATCCATTCTCGTGATTCCAGCCACTTACTGCGCCTAAGTTTCTAAGAAGCACCGAGATACTAGTCATTTTCAGGAAGGACGCACTGCAAATGTCCATCTTCTCTGGGGACTCTAGTAGCTGGAAAGACCTTGCTTCTAACCTAGAGGCTGGAGAGGAGAGTCCCAAGGTTTTTTGATCTCGACTCAGAAAAGAAAAAAAAAATAGGGAAATGATAAGATCAGAGTCCCATCCTTCTAACAAAGAAGAGTCCATAAGAGCAAGTGAGAAAAGATTCCATTGTAATCCGACTAATGCATCTCCAGAAGAGCTGCTATCTGCTGCAGAGCATCCCCATTAAAGAAATCAATTTAGCATTCGACTTCTCCTCCCGTGGTGCAGGCTGAAGTGGGATCTGACAAGGTTGGAAAACAGATTTGTGTTAAATACTGCCAATAGAGCCTGTAGCTCAAGGTTACAACAGTCAATGGCAACCCAGTGCCTTGGAAACCCGGAGACCCTCATCCATCACCTGGTGTCGGCAGCTCTGAAAGAAGCCAGTGGATCTGGCTCAGGAAGGAGGATGTTATCAAGATTGGGATTTGGGCCACCGTAGCCTGAGGGGCTGGTTTTATCACAGGTCTTTGAAATAGGACCAAGTTTCCAGGATTATAAGCCTATTGTGTAACTGGTTTGGGTAGCTCCTGTTTGACTCTTTGGATCTTTTTTTTTTTTTTTTTTTTTTATTGGTTGTTTACAACGTTACAAAGCTCTTGACATATCATACTTCATACATTAGACTGAAGTGGGTTATGAACTCCCAATTTTACCCCAAATGCAGATTGCAGAGTCACATCGGTTACACATCCACAATTTTACATAATGCCCTATTGGTAATTGTTGTACTCTGCTCCCTTTCCTATCCCCCACTATTCCCCCTCCCCTCCCCTCCCTTTTACTCTCTCTACCCCATCTCCTGTAATCCATCTCCCTCCTTATTTATTTTCCCATGACTCTTTGGATCTTTAAGGTTAGAGCTTGCTCTCCACTCATTCATTCTTCTTTTTTCTGTCGATAGAACTCTTCTTCCACTTCTCATTCCATGAGGGTTCCTTGGAATTGAGCTCACTGCCAGCTCTAAAGGTAGGTACTTGGGGGTTCAACCTCCCCCATAAAAGCCAATTAGAACTCTGACATCAGTGAGAGTCAGAGACATGTGCATGACTCAAGCAGGGGGAGTCAGAGTCCACATCATTCCAGTCTTTGAATTTCCTGTAATTGTTTTCTTAAAAGAAGTCACCTTTCTACTGGGGTGGCTGGGAAGGCAGGAGCAATGGCAACCATTTTATCACAACAAAGAAAAAATGGAATCTACTTAAAGATAAATGACATAATCCGAAATCTGATTTAGATCATTTCAACTTCTAGATCAAGCTTACCTAAAGAACCTCCCCTGGACTTTTCGCCTCTTAGATCCACTAAGTTTCATTCTTCTGGGTTTTAGGCCAATGCAAATTGAATTTTTGCCAATGGAATTGTTCGGCACTACAGTGTATAACACGTGTCCCAAGTGACACAGATGAAGCAGGCCTCCATGGACAGTGCCAGCTCTTCTCAGAACCTGATGTATGGCCATCAGTCACATCTTACGATCAGATTCAACTTTCTAATCTATGAATGACATAGAGGTCTATCAATGTGGATTTCGAGTGGCTGGTGGGAAAGCGGGTGTGTGACCCACACCAAACACTGGGGTCCACGCAGACCACGAGACCCTCCACCTCCACACTCACCATCCTGGCTCCTGACACTCAGGGCCTTCTGTGTCCACGCAGGCTGCCCTGGGTTGTCGAATCCCACTTTGCCTTGCCATGAACAGGTCAGTTCCCAGTGCCTGGGAATTAAAATGCCCTTGACCACTGGCTAAGAGGAAGGAGCGCACTTGCCAGCCCTGAGAGCCAAGGTGATTTTGAGCCATATTTATAACCACAGGGATGGCTATAGGCATTCCCTGAGACAGCTGGCTTACTACTGCACCCCAAATCCACGGTCCTGCCCGCCCCATGTGGCTTCGACTCACCTCCAGAACAAACCACACAGGCTCAGCTGCTGTCTCCACTCACTTCTGCCATTGTCTAGAGAACAGCGACCTCCCTGGACACATCTGTCACTCCCCTAATGGCAACGTGTCCCCTTAGAGTCCTTAGGAGACCTTCTCCAAATCCATTTTTACCATCCTTAGAAACTCCTCTCTCAGCCTGCGCATCTCATGAGGCAAAACAAAATCCTAGAAGCTCTCACATCCCCTTCCACCCACCCCCAAAACTCATCAATAGAGTCGTGCAGTAAAAATAGACTTCCTCCAGAACGCAATGAGACTGCCACCCAAATAGGATTTACCTATAAATACCAGAGCCAAGGACAGGCAAGCAGGCTCCGTGCCGGCGTGAGAACAGCCGATCAGAGTCGGAAACACAACCTCGCAGGTCCTCCGGGGGTCTGGCTGCCGCCACCCTCATCTCCCACCTCTATTGTCACCCCCCCCTGCTGTCGCTTTGGCATTTTGTACAGATCCAGTCACACCAAATGAACCTTTGCGATTCCCCCAAAATAGGCGCTGCTAACTCTTCTTGTGCCTTTTAAAATGCTGCTCCCCTTCTGCTGAAAGTTCTCGCCTGCTCAGAGGCTCTCCAGGAATTCGCTCCTTCTCGCTCCAGCCAAACTCCTGTTCCAGAACTTTCTCACCCAAAGAGAGAGCGAGAGAGAGCGAGAGAGGACTTGGAGTGGATGGCTTCACAAGACGGAGCTGCGTACCCTCACCACAGATGCTCAGCCAGGCTGGGTGACAACGTGGCCAGATGTGACAGATGGGATCCCAGATTTGGTGAGTGGTGGAGCACCCACGGCTTTGGACAAACAAGACGGTGACTTAAGACGTTTTTCCAGAGGTCTTCAGGGGGTACGAAGATCATTCCCAAATGCATAATTAACAAGGTGCCCCGGGTTCCATTCTTTACCAAAAAGGAAAAGACAAAGCCTAAATCCTATGGCTCTCCCGTCCTCAATGGCTAACAACCTCTGCTAACAACCTCTCATGTTTAACAGGCAGAAACCATAGTGACCGTGACATGGTTCTTCTTCTCCTTGTCCTATAGTTCCCTTCTAGTTATCAAAAGTGAGAGGATTTGGGTTTTATCTTATTTTATTTTATCTTATTTTATTTTATTTTATTGGTACTGGGGATTGAACTCAGGGACACTCAACCACTGAGCCCCATCCCCAGCCCTATTTTGTATTTTATTTAGAGATAGGGTCTCACTGAGTTGCTTAGGGCCTCACCAATGCTGAGGCTGGCTCTGAATTCTCAATCCTCCTGCCTCAGCCTCCCAAGCCACTGGGAAGTCAGGCATGCACCACCACGCCCAGCATTTTTTCATTTCTTTTCCATTCATATTAACAATAGAAAGGGTTTTCTTGTTTTGTTTTTGTTTTTGTTTGGTTTTTTGCTTGTTTGTTTTTTGATTCCAGGGATTGACCCCAAAGGCACTTAACTACTGGACTACATACCCACCCTTTTTTATTTTTATTTTTTGAGACAGGGTCTCACTAGTTTGCTTACAGCCTCACTAAGTTGCTGAGGCTGGTTTTGAATTTCTGATCCTCCTGCCTCAGCCTCCTGAGCTGCTGGGATTCTAGGCATGGGCCACCACACCCTACATAAAGTATTTAAGTGCAAAGAGTCAAAAGATATTAAGTGTTTAGGTGCACATGTACGTATTGTGTGATAACTGTGATATTGTACACACACACACAGACACGGTATATTGCATATAGTAAACACTAGCGGTGCTTAGATATGATAAAACTTTGTGATGGTGATACACAAGCTGAATTTCGGAGGACTGGAACATGGGCTGGGGTTCTCTGCTTTAAGACTCCTTGCTCTCCTGATACCCAGACAGCATGTGAAACTTCTGGGGTGGGGGCGACACCCCTATGAGTTATCCTTCCAAACGCTGGAGACACGGGGTGGGGGGCAGCTTCCTGGCCCCACAGAGGGTTTCAGGTAAAAATGTCAACGCTGCCCTCTGCACCCCTCAGCCTGGGGAATATAAGCTGAATTTTTCACATTTCTGGATGATCTCAGAGTTGAAAAAAACCCCACTGTTTTAGCCACATTTGGTTCCTCTGAAGTTCAAGGAAGTTCCCCTCTTGCTGAATCCCAGCTGTGATGTAGGACAAAGGCTTTTTTAAAAAAAAAAAAAGCTTCGTTTTTTTTGATAAACAAATGAAGCTAAACTTGAAAAGTGCCTTCTGATCCTCATTTAGGGAGGCAGCCCTAAAGCCAACCAGCCAGGCCTTCCTCAGCAGTTTCAGTGGTTGGCATGTCACTTCTATTTTGGAATGTGGCTGAGAGACAGGCCACAGGGTCTTCTCCACACACCCTTCCTGTTGCTCCTTCTCCTGCAACCCAAACCATGTAAACGAATTTAGGGACAACTGATCCATTGTTCCCAACACCAGGGATAAACAAGAGGCCAGAGCCTTCAAAGGACCTGACCTCAAAGAGCCACGTTCTGAAGATTCTAGAAAACAGAAGACAGCAGGTGCAGAAGAACACCAGTCAGTGCAAAGATCACTCCAGAAAAAGTGATGTTATTTGAGAAACGAAACAGGATTTGACAAAATGTATCTGCGGAAAGGGTGATCAGCGATGATCTCTAAGATATTTTGATCTGAGACTTGAAGAATGAAAGGAAAAGCCTTCTAAGGTCTACAGGAACGGCATGTGTAACAGCCGGGAGATTGGACACCTCGATACACCGCCTCTTTCTTTACCCTTCTGAGATGTTGAGCTTTCTTTTAAATGTTTTTCACTTCTTTTGTTGTTATTGGTGTTGTTTTGGTACCAGGGGGGTTGAACTCAGAGGTGCTTAGCCACTAAGCCCCCTTCCAAGGCCTTTTCATGAACTTACTCAGGACCTCGCTAAGTTGCTGAGGCTGGTCTCGAACTTTCAATCCTCCTACATGCAATCCTCCCAAGCCACTGGGATTCCCGCCTGGCTCCTCCACTTCTTTTAACATGGATAATAGATATCGCTCTCAGCTGGGTTTGACTCCTAGTCCCATCCCCAATGAAAACTAACCAAGTGACGAATCTCACTGAGTCTCAGTTTTGCTATCTGAAAAAAAAAAAAAGAATAATAAATAAAAAGAATAATAATGCTTACTTCCTAGGGTTGCTCTGAACCTAAGGTGTGGGATGTAAAAGCACAGCTTATTCCCAGGTAAACAGTCAATAGGAGTCACTCACTTATTCCTGGGTAAACAGTCAATAAGGGTTTGTCGATTTCTTTCGACAAACTCCAGGAGACACGTACGTTCCTGGGCACTGTAGAAACCATCTGATCCCCGATGCAGGGCAACAGATGAGCCGAACCTGCATCCCACGTCCCTTCTCGGGGGGAGGGTGCCATGGGTGACTGTGAAACCACAGCTGATGTCACCTTTCTTTTTTTAAAATTTGTTCTTCTTTCAGATATTTCCTGTTACCCCTTCAACAACTGGAGTATGCCTATCATCCAAGGTCTTCAGTGTAGAACTTTTTTTTTCAGTAGGAATCCAAAGAGAGAAAGAGTCAGAACTTGGCCTTTGAGGTTCAGAACTTCAGGCCTTTGAACCTCAAGGCAGGACTCCAGTCTGGAGCAAAAGGATTTTTTTTTTTTTTTTTTTTAGTTTAAGAGCCTGTATCTTTTGAGTTTCAAAAGCCCAAAATCTGGGGCTAAATAATAGGCCTAGAAGAATATGCTCGTGGATCTGTGAGAATGAGGTTTTCCTCCATTACAAAAAATAAAAAAATAAAAATGTCCCCCAGGCCAGGAGAAGAAGCAGACAGAAGCATGAGGGTTGGAATCTGCCCGGCTCCCTAGTGACACCAAGTCTGGAGGAATAGAAGAGTCCAGAATAATACTAGAAATGAATGCATAGAGAAAAACCCTTCCCACTTCTCAAGCAGGAACACGGGAAAGTGGGCAAAGCCCAGAAGTCGTCCATCCTCCACCCAGGAGGACAGCTTGGCACCACAAGGGGAAGGGGCTGAGGGCACTCTGTGTCCCTGCCTGCTTTCCATGGGTCCCGTGAGCCCCAGGCATCTCCACGTTGATTTCCCTTCTCAAGGAGATCTGGTAGGTACAGCTACCAATGTGTATTTCTCCTGTGCGTGGTTCAAACAAGAGCAGCCTGTTCTGTTAACCAAGATTTGCTTTGCATTATCTGAAAGACCCCAGAGGGACAAGTCCCCACTGCAGTGGCTCAGAGTGGTCATCAGCCCTCAAGGTGGACGGTGGTTCTGCGCCTCCCGGTGAATACATGAGTCTCAGCACTGACATTTCAGTGGGACCCAAAGTGAAGCAGCTTGAGTTCTCCCTGGAGCTGGAAGATGAGTCGCCTTCACTGCACACGTGCAAAGAAATTTCCTAGCGAGGCAAGCCACCATCAGCAAAAGCAGTCAAAAGTACACGACATGAAGTTGGCACCCCCGTCAATTCCCCTAACCCTCCAATTCACCCTCTCTCCTAAATCTGCAATGTAGTTTCAGGAACATCAACTTGTACAAGCTCGTGCTAGACTGGGGGGACTATTGCCCTGCAGATTTCTGAGCTCATCCCTTCCACATTCTGGACCCCGTGCTCCAGGAAGCTTCCACAGGAGGAAGTAAATCCTACCTGGATGAGAAGGGGATGAGAAAGATTCTCAGAGGTGAATGCAGTTCAGTGAGTGCTGGGATGCTGTCAGAGCTGCAGAAGGGGAAAAGAAGCTGCTCTGTTCTTATTTAGATCAAAAGACAGAAAATAGAAAGCAACGGCCTCCTTTACCCCAAGGGGACACTTTGGTATTTGGGGGTCTGAAAGCAAAAGTATCAGAATACACCCAAAGCAAAGCTTTAAAAGAAGGTTGGTTGGCTGCCTCTGCTCAGATAGAAGACCTTTCCATTAGGATTGTTCCTAGAAGCCGGGCACGGTGGTGCATGCCTGTAATTCCAGCGGCTCAGGAGGCTGAGACAGGAGGATCCTGAGTTCAAAGCCAGCCTCAGCAACAACAAGGTGCTAAGCAACTCAGTGAGACTCTGTCTCTAAATAAAATACAAAATAGGGCTGGGGATGTGGCTCAGTGGCCAAGTAGCCTGGAGTTCAATTCCCATACCAAACACACACACACACACACACACACACACACACACACACACAAAATTGCCTCTAGAAAAGAGGCTAGACTGTGAATCTGTAACCTTTCATATTTTTGATAAAATAACGTTCATTCTCAGTGAGACTGGTCCTTACTGATGCTATCCCTGTGGGTCACTGAGTTTGCTGACAGGCCCTCCCCTGAACATCACCAGGCTCTCCATTCTGTCCCCTCCACTCTCACTCCTCTGACTTCCACCAAGGTGGCCACCTGCCCAGAATCTCACAGCAACCTGGGATCTTGGGATCTGGTCCACAATCCAGACATCAATCAGCAGCTGTCCGGCCATTGCCCCTAAATAAACACTTCACTAGGAGCTCATGCCTCAAAACTCAGTTTCCTTCTGAGTGTCTGTCTGGACATCCAGGGGTTCTGTATTGCCACACTGATGTCTAAGGATTCAAGGGGAAAAAAATCAGCTAATATATCTAGGGATAAGTTGATCTTAATTTTACATATCTCATAAACACTAAACAAATATCAAGTACATCTCAGGAATGTTCTATATTTCTTGGGATTTGTTTCTCTATTTGCATATATATAAAATATATTTTTTTAGTTGTCAAATGATCTTTTATTTATTTATTTATTTACATGCGGTGCTGAGGATTGAACCCAGGGCCTCACACATGCCAGGCAAGTGCTCTACCACTGAGCCCCAACTCCAGCCCTCTCTACTGACCTTTTTGATTTTAACTTTATATCTCTATAGACTGGATAAAGTTCCTTTCTTCAGAATTCATTTTCATTTATATTGTCAGATGAAAAAGATATGAAAACACTCAAAAATGGGGTTGAATATTGTTGAATTAAGTTGGGGGTTCATGCTGCCTCCAAACCTAAAAAGTTTGGCCTAAAAGTTTCTCCACACCTCCTAGACTGTAACCTAACTTGATGTGTAAAATGAGAGCAACCTACACTGGTGACAAGGAGTCAAGTCTCAGCCAATCCCAAGCAGCCAAATGGTCAAACCACGGTCAAATGAGATTGACAGGAGCTGTGACCAATCAGGCTTACTTCCATTTTATCTAGTCACTTCCTTTTCTCTGGCCATAAATATAACCCACTCAGGTGGTGAGGTGGAGTATTCTGAACCATTTCTTGGCGTATACTGCCGGCCAATTCTAGAATCACAAGTTAAGCCCATGAAGATCTGCAAAACTAGATTTATTGTAATTTTGTCTTTTAACAAGGTCTTGATCATTAAGTGAATTGATGTTGCCCAATTGGCCTACAAGGGGTCCCCACTTCTGTTCCCACCATTCTTGCTTATTTATCTTTCCCACCAGGTCTGTCCCTCCCGTGAATTCCCCGCCTGTTTCTAAATGGTGGTTGAAAAGGCATTTCCTGCTATTCTGAAAGCCAGCTGGTCCTTCCCACTTACCTCTCTGATGGGTCAGCCATCTGTCCTCAAATCTGTGTCAGAAGACTCATCTTCCCTATGGAAGAGGATTTCAGGCAGAACTAGAGGAGACCACCCATGCAGCTCAGCCACCACCTCCTCCCGCAGAACCACTGGACTGTCCCGAAGTCTATAAAAATCCATTATGGCCATGCGAACTGGAGCTGTGCTCTTTATTTAAAAGACATACAAGCCAGGAAACCTCTGTGTGAGGACATCTCTATTCATCCCACATGCCTGTTTCTATTTTCACTCTATTATTTCATTTCTTAATTTAGCAACCCAAGCACTCTGTGAGTTATTTAGCAATTACCAGGGGGGACGCACAGGTCTAACGCACTGTAGCAAGGGGAGGGGGTGACAAATGCCCATTAGCACCAGGCCCCGTAATGGCTCCATAATGCTGCCTTGCACTTAGCCAGATGAAAGCTGCTATATATTTTAAAGAATTTGAAAGGGTGTCAGAAACCTTAATTAATTCTCCGCACACTGGGAGGAAAGTATTTACTCCCATTTGGGATTCTAAGAACTCCTGCACAGAGACCGTGGCATGTCAAAATTAAAATGCTCTAAATCACGCTCGCCTTTCGCTTGATTGGAGAGGTGGAGGGCGCACTTGCCCCTCGCCCTGCTCCTTCATTCAGCCAGCAGCTACTGAGGGTTAAGACGCAGGCCAGGCTCAGACCTAGGCTCTTGGAGGAGCACAGATGAGGCACAGGATAGCCATGCCCAACCTACAGTTTCTGGGACACAGGGGCCATTAATTGAAGATATTTCATGACCTTGTTAATCCCATAAACAACCTGCTGAGTCATATAAAGAAATCTGCTTAGTACCCAAAGGAGCTTGGTGTCATCCTGAGCCTCAAGATAGAAAGATGAGTCTGTATCACTGCATTCCTATTGTCACTGATTGCCCTTTGACAGCTTTTTGAACCTTTCTTAGCCTCAGATTCCTCTACCCCTCACAATTCTGTGGAAAGGATTAAGTGAGGCAGTGTATTATCTCTGCCCCAAAGCAAAGGCCTAATAAAGGTGAATAATGACAACTATGACAATTATTTTCTAATGACCTCCTAAAGTGTGGGGTTCGCTGCTCACCCAAGGATACATCTGATAAACCTATAGAAAGTTCTGGAATTTTTCAGAATTAAATGGAACTCTTTAAGAATTAAATGGTTCTGCTCAGGGCAGCTGGGCCTAGAATCTGGTTGACATGTTTGAGTTAGGGACACCCTCGTTTCCTCTTGAGGCCTGGGGTTTTTCAAAAAATTCCAGCTAGAAGACAGAGGGTCGGGGACCTCCAGGTGTGTTCCTAAAGCAGGCAGAGGACAAGGCTTCCCACGGTTCTTTCCAGAACCCGCTACTAGAAACTTTAAGATAGGTTCACTACATTAGCCAGGAGGGAAGGGAGTCTCAGCTTTGGCCTGGTATTCAATATTTTCATTGAGGCCTTAAAATAAAGGCTGACACAAAACCGTGTGTGATACCAAGTTGGGACTTTACCTTGCAGGCAGTATGCTACCAAATGCAATCAGGATCCCAGAAGACTTGCACCAGCTGGTGTGGAAGGCAGAATTACACAACATGAAATTGAACAGAGGTAAACACAAGGTCCTGCCCTTGGGGCCCAACAGCCATCTGGACAAACCCTTAATGGGGAAGCAGGTGTGAACGCACCTGGCTGGATCTCACAGCCTGCCGTCCAGTACCGGCCCACGGTGTTATGCGGCTTTCAAAGACGGTCAGATCACTTTTGGGTGGCATTATTTGGGGTAGAGTTCTACAGCAAGGGAGGTGACATTTCTGTTCTTCTGTGCCTTTCCTTATAAGTTTCGGTACAGTTCTGATAGACCGTGAAATAAATGTACCCAGAGAAGTGATGGGTGTTTGGTGGTTGAAGACACTGGTATGAATTAACCTAGGGGAGGATTTGGGAGGTGGGGGACAATTGCTCTTTCCAATTCTTAACAAGCTATGAAGACAGCAGCGTAATGGGGACAGGCCATGAGCTCATTCATCCCTCAACACAACTCCATCATTACGCCCAATTTAAAATGATGGCACTGAAGCTGACAGGGGTTAAAAGACAATATGCCAGAGACCGAGTGACAGGTCTGAGATCAAAGCTTAGATGTACTCGACTCCAGATTCAGCACTTTGACCATGACCTTTGGACGTGCTCTCCAGAGCACAGATTCCTTCCATGGAGACACAAGTTCCAGCAAGACAAGTCTCCTTGGCCTGTCTGCTTTCCTGCTTGACTAGAAGCTGCTGAGAGGCACACTGCTCTCTCGACCATCGCCTCAGAACCTGCACACAGCAAATACCCAGTAAACCTTGGCCGAGTGGATTCATGAGCAAAGACAAGCTGCAAGATTGCGCAGGATGAACGGCCTGCGGTTAAGAATGATCAGGACACCCGTGCCCTGGGGCTGCTGTGAGAAAAAGCCACAAACTGGTGGCTGACGACAACAGACATTTATTTTGTTGTAGATCTGGAGGCTAAGCCTGAAATCAAGGTGTCAGCAGGGCCATGCTTCGTCTGAGGACGCTTCAGGGGTAGTCCTTCCTGCCCCTGGTCTAGCTGTTGGTGGTGGTCAGCATTGCTTGGCTTGTGGCTGCACCATCCAGATCGTCCATCGGCACGTGGCTTTCCTCCCCGGGTGCCTCTCTCTTTGTCACCAAATACCTCCTGTCTCATAAACACACCAGTCAATGGATAGAGGCCACCTGGACTCATCAGAACCTCACGTGAACGCTATTGTAACTACAAAGACCCTATTTCCAAATAGGGTCGCCTTCACAGGTTCTGAGATTTCATGAACTTGAGGGGGATTCTATGTAAGCTGGTACAACTCCTGAATAAGATGAGCCACATTGTAAGGTAGGGCCCGGATCAATAGGCAAGGGGCTCAGAATTTAATAGTGAGGATGTCGAAGATAAAACCCAAGGCTGACCTAGGATAGTATCTTCTCATTCCACAAACATTTACTAATGCCAACTGTATAGGTAGCACAAAGTCATCCAGCTGGGGTTTTCCAATGTGAATAAGGTCCCATGGTTCCCCCTCACGGGGGAGACCAGACAGACCTGCAAAGGAACAACCCAATGTGACACAAGAACGTTCACTCTGAAGAGCTACGGAAGCCCAGAATTGAAATGACCTAACTCCACCTGGAAAAGAGGTAGATTAACTAAAGTGTCAACGATGAGTGAATTCTCCAGGCAGAAAAATTGTGGGAAAGACACACCGTCTCCAGCCCAGGTTCCCTCCTGCCTCCCTCTAATACAAAGAATGTTCTTTGGGAGACCAGCCCCTCACTCTTGGCTCTGTTGGTTGAGTGGGATGGCCTCACCCCACACTCCAGGGGGGCTGGGCCAGTCAGCAGGCTCTATTTCTTTGACTAACTATAGACTGAGGAACAGTTGCTGGGGAGGCAGGAGAGTATGGATTCCCACTGTACCTCGTGCTGTAAGATTGGGGGGTTTGCAGCTGTTGGAACCATCTTGTAACCATAAGGGGGGAACCTTGAAGCTGCCAAGAATGACAGTAGGTCCTGGGAACAGAGCCATTCATAAGAGCTGCACCGAAGGCTGGATCCTGTTAACAGAATATATGTCCTGAACAAACCGTACCTGAAGCCAAACCTTCACGAAGTCCTTCATTAGGTGAGTCAACAATTATATTTTACTTTTCTTAAGCCAGTATAGAACTGGATTTCCTGGAACCACCAACCAAGTGATGCTTGTGTAAGTCCATTTTGCACAAATGACATGTCCAAAGTCATGAAAAAGATCAGGATGTCCTCTTCTAGGAATGATCTAGAAGGTAGTGTGGCTGAGGAATGAAAAGAGACTGGTGCAGGTCTCACTGGAAGGGATTTTAGGTCGCTTTGGGTTTAGGTTTCATTGTGGAGGTTATATACCTTCCAATTCTGAAATTCCTTGATTTTCTGCATTTATGTTGCTGAAATCTCTGCAGGAGGAAAGGAACACTAGCCAGGAGCAGCAGCCCTGCTTGAGTTACAGCCTCGGATCCTAATGTGTCTGCTGTTGGGCGTTTTATCTGTATCCATCAATCTTCTAGGAAGCAGGGGGTCAGAAGTAAAAATTACTGCCCTGAGTTTCAGGCCCATGGTCCTTGGGTGTGCTGATCACACACCTGGCCATAACCTTCACACACCACGTGACCCCGCCAGGTCTCCCCATGGCCAGGTACCTGCCAATCAGTCATACCAAGGGCTGCCTGAGACTGCCACCTCGACTCCAGATCATTTGTAAGCGCAGGATTGAAGCCTGGAGTCACAGCTTGCTGTGCATACAGTCCCCGAGTCCCACACAGGGTTCAGCAGCTGTCCCATAGAGGGGCAAGATTCCCCAGGGACCGCTGAGATCCATTCTTGCCCTGCCACAGAAGGCGTCACGACACACTCTCTGTGCCTGGGAGGAGAAGAGGTCTGGGGAGCCGGCAGACGGGGCTGGGCACGTGGACACAAGCAGATGGCTGAGGGTCTCAGTGGTACCATAAATGACTCGTGCCACACAGGAGGGGAACTGGCCCCTCTGCCTCCCAGTAGGACCACACAGAAGAGCAGGAAGTCTCCTGTGCCTCTGGACTCACACCTGGTGTTCTACCTCCTATCTCCCCCACACCCCAGAGATCACTGTCAGACCCAGCTGAGCTGTGGAAAGCCTGCTGATCCGAGCTGGTCTAGTTATCTGGTTGTTTCCCTGTTAACTGTCTGTCCAATCCTCAAAAATGGAGGTTCTAGGAGAGCAGTGACCTTGTCTTTTTGGATCAGCAGAATTTGTGATGGTAATAAAGCGGGAACATTACAAGGAGATTAAGATGAGCCAGGAACCCTTCTCTTCCTCTCTCTCACTGTGTGTGTGTGTGTGTGTGTGTGTGTGTGTGTGTGTGTGCGTGCTCGTCTGAGCCTTTCAGTGATCCCACGATGTAGGCACCGTCACTAACCCTGCAGGTGGATAAGCTGAGGTTGGAGCTGAACAACTCACACAGGCCACATGGCTGGTATATGGTGGAGATGGGTTTGAACCCAACAATAAGTGGCCCCAGAGTTACGCTCTATGGCTGTGGGTGTGCTACCTTTCAACTGCCTGGGGCGTCACTAAACAAGAATTCATTGACTCTACCAGTCACAGTTGTTGATTGTTGGGGTTTGGCCAGGCATAGCAGGAGTGAAGAGTTCATTCAACATTTCCCACGTAGATGGATGGAATTCAGGATGGGTGGACAGATGCATGGATGGATGCATGGACAAACGGATGGAAGCTGAAGCAATGGTCTCATGGTGGAAAGAGTTAAGACTTTACAAAAGCCATGTCCAGAAGAATCCCCAGTCTGGCCCATTCAGAGTGGATGTCCCCAAATTCAAGAACAGACTAGAATGGAAAAATGAGCGCAAAACTTGTCAGAAACTTCAAATAAAATGACATAAAGAAGAAAGAGTGCCCTCGTGCAGGGGATGTTGCTGATGACTAGATCCAGGGACCCTGTGGTGTAGCCTCAAATGTCTCCCACGCTTAGAGAGCCTTCTCTTTACCGGACGGCTTTGCAGTTCTTCCCATAAGGAGGTAATTTATTCCTCTAATCGTTAAGCCTGGCCTTGCTCATGTGACGTGCGTGGCCCATGGGGCATCAGCCGGTGTACCAGGCCAGCAGAGAGGGCTGACATGTTAGGATCTGCGCGCCTGCTGCTCTGGGGACCCTGTGGCCGTGCTTACATGAACTTCCCGTGGCGCGAAGCCTGTTAGATAAGGAGGGTCACATGGCTGAGTCAAGTCCAGCTGACACTGAGCCAGCTGTCAGACGTGAATGGGACCCTCCTATGCCAGGCAGCCCCTGGCAAGCTGCCAGCTGACCTCAGCCCTTCTGACCAGCCATGGAGACATGTGAGATCATGGGATGGTTACGGTTTTCAGCCACAAATTTTAGGGTGATGTCTTGTGTTCTGAAAGCTCACTGAAAAAAAAAAAAAAAGGAATCCCAAGGCCCGTGAGTTCCACAGACCGGATGGGCATGGGAGAATACGACGTCATCGCTCCAGTTGTCTGTCCTTGAGATGGAGAGAGAGAGAATTTCAGCAAAAACTCTCCTTCTCGGTACAAGCACATGAGCTGATCACTCTCTGAAATGTGAGAGACAGCTCGCATGCATGTATTTGTTAAACCACTTTTTAAAATGATTATTCGGTAAACATTGATTGAACACCAATATGGACGAAGTCCTGCCGATGGAGAGGAAGCTAAGCTAGCTGCAGTCCTTCCCCTTCCTCGTTAAGTGGCCCTATCAGAGTCTGGAGTGGGGCTAGATCACACTGGACCTACAGCCAACCACCACCTTACCCTCCATCACCAATACCCTTTGACCCCCCTCAAAAATAGGAACCCAGATTTATATCCCTACTCCCACAGAGTGGTGAATACAGCCTTCTAACCTCGTTTCCACAAAGTTCAGAGAGTTGTCATGTTGTATCGAAGCCACCAAAGGAAAGTTCTGAGCAGGAAGCAGCATCATGACAATTGTCTGGTCTGAGCCTGGATCTTCCTCCAAAATACCCTCCCACACTCTTTGACAGCACCCAGGGAGGAAGGGACAGCCATCTGAGCTCCCAGCACAAGGAGAGGACAGACCCTGGGATTCCGCTGTCCTAGTCACAGCCAGGACTTACTGCTGGTGCTTATTAATTTCTCTGTACGTCAGTTTTCTTGTTTGAAAAAGTGAGACAGGTAATATGTGCTGTCCATAGGGTTCTTGTAAGTGCTGGATGAGATGCAGCAGGCACACACAGATACCTGGCACACCACAGCTACGGACTCTGTGAGTATATGCCGGTCTTTTTCAGTATCCTCTTTCTAACTTCAATCATCCCCTCCTTCTCCAGGCCCCTCTCCCTCAAGCTCCTGGCATGCTCCTTTGACCTTTAGGCACCAACATGAATTTGGTTTCCCTGATTTACACGCTGGGCATCTTCTTTGTGGCAACCGCAAAAAAAAAAAACAAAAAAAAAAAAAACATGCCTCTCAGCTCTGCTGTTGCTCAGTCGGCAATCCTTGCTCCCGACCCTCCTTCCTCTTGCCCTTTCTATTGCATGATTCAGACCTGCCCTGCCATCTCAAGACTCTCCTTGCCATAGCCACCATCCTCCCACTACTTCCCTTCCCAAAGATTCCTCCCAACTTGCATGTCTAGCCCCCAGGGCATCTGCTTCTCTTTGAAGAACCCAAAAGAACTTCCTCTCAAACCCAGTGGACCCTTGTCCAGTGTTCCTCAATTTTCTCTGGTGATTGCTACCCGGGGCAATATCCTCCCAAACAACTGGAATCCAGGACCTAGAGCGCCTGTCACCCTTCTCCATGCACCAGGAGAGCCTGAATAAGAAGAAGCATGTTCCGTCTCGAGGTTCTAAGTCTTTCTGCCTCTACTATAAAACAGGAGTGAGATCTCATCACCTCTTCCCAGCCCACCCACCAGCTTGGCTCAGCACCCAAGCAGTGGAGCACCACCGTCCCCTGTGGGACCATTACAATATTGTTCCTGGCTGGTCTCCTCGCTCCTGCCCTTAGCCCTGGTTCAAACTGCTCTATTAAAACTAATGATCCTATTAAGACTCAGTATGATTATGAGACGCCTTTGCTTAATGTCTTCACGTAGGTTTCCATCCCACTCAGACTAGACCCACAGTTCTCGCCATCTACATCTAAGACTGGCTTCCCCCCGGCCACTCCATCACTTCAGTACGTCTCCCCCAGTTCATTCCCTTTCCAAAGTTTCCATCTTGGGGACTTCCCACTTGCTGTCCCCTCTGTCTCTTCAGCTCCTCCTGAGGCCATCCACTGGACTCATCCTCTGGCCTTTGAAATCTTTACTTAAATGTCACCTCCTTAGAGAAGCCCTCAATGGCCACTGCACCTGAAATTTCAAGCTTCTCCTTCATTTTATTTTATTTTTTTTCATGACACTCATGACTAAATAACAGCTTTATATTTGACTTATTGTATCTTACGTGTGTTTCCTGATAAATCCTGAAGCTCTAGGCAGCAGGAGATTTTCTCTGTTTGATTCACTGTTGGATCCACGGCACTTATAACGTCATCTGTCCCATAGGGGATGGATGGAAAGGTGGAGAAGGGAGGGAGGGAGACTCGAGAGAGGACTGGGTGGATGGAGGGATGGAGGAAAGAATCATCGAGAATGGTTTGGCAGGTTCTGGAAATTCTATGAAGCTTACCACATGGAGAAGCTCATCGACTCAGCAAGGACCTAAGTGATACTCTTCAGAACAGACCCCTGGATACACCCTGAACGCCTCATGCTTTAATTTAGTTTAGGTCACCCCCAGGTTCTCTGTTGACTGGGAAAATATAAAGTCAAGTCGGGAGCCCTGTGACATTTACTTGTGAAAATCCCAAAGATAGAGATGAGCATTCCAGAAAGTTCTGAATCTTTAAAGGAAGACAGGCAGAGAGCTGGACAGTCTTGGCCGGGTTACTTAACCTCTCTGGGAGTCTTGCTTTCTTTCTCTCTAAAATTAAGAAAGCAACATATTTTATAAGAAGTTGGCATAATTAAAGAACACGTGTAAATGGCAGAAGAGTCTGGAATTTAATAAATGCTAATTATTCCCTGGGATAAATTATTCTGTATCTCGGTTTCCTTTGTCTGGTTAGTAACATGACCTAGTGATAGGGTTTCTGGGAAGATGAGGAGTGGACACTGGGCTTGGAACAGATGATTGGATAAATGTTAGCTGCCTTCCCTACTATTATGGAATGATGGGTTTTGCAGATATTTGATGTGCGGCCAAGACCCCACAGCTCGAGTGGGTTACCAGTCAAACTCCTGAGCCCTTTCTGAAACTACTTATGTGACAAGTAGCTTCACCCACTTTGCATCCAAAAGAAAAAGCCAGAAAGAAGTCATAAAATCTGCCCAAAGCCCCAGAGTTGGCGTGGGGGAAAACTAGGATCTGGACTGAGAGGCATCTGCCTCCAACACCTATGGCTTCCAGACGCCCAGCCCCTGCGTGGGAAAAGCTGCTGCCACCTGCCCCATCTTCACTGGTTCAGGGAGGGATGCGACTTCACAGTCCAGACTTTCTCTTGCTCAAGGGGAGGCTGTGAACCCACACAACCAGGGCTGTTTCTCCACGGAGAGCAAATCACCAGCCTGGTCCTTGGGGCTGATACTCGTCTGCCAGCCCCTCTTGCTCCCCAGGAACAGATGGCTGCTCTGGGGCCATCTTTCATTTAGTTCCTTCCTGATACCCCAGGAACCTTCAGTAATTACTGCTATCATTCTTGCATTAAATAAGAGTGAATAAAACCCAAGATTCTGAAGGTAAGGTAAGTAAACGCACAGAGACGCACAGACCCACAAACACACCGATCCTCACACACAAGCACTTAGAAGCCATGGAGTCTTTTAGACATCGAAGAAGAAACACTGAGAGCACCATCCTACCCATGGACCTGCGGACACAGAAATCTTTTAATCTGGTTTTCTCTTACAGGCAGATGAGGCCTTTTATCCACCACCTCATCCCCTGCTTTCCTGCAAGGGGGGATGGCAGGGGAGGCTGCCATCAACAAGGGCACTCTCTGTTTCTCTAAATGCCTAACCAGTTTTTAAAATTGACAATCTGAATTCTAACATTTTGCTCCTTAAAGAAATGACTCACAAGGAGTCTAGCCTCTGGAGGAAATGCTAGGATTTTTTTTTTTCTGTTTGTTTGAATTATGGACCTTTTTCAGAGTGAGGTCTCACCAAATGGTCTCTGTTTATGTAATATTTTCTTCTCCAACTTCAACAGTGGTTGCATTTCTTTTTCTTCTAAGACGACCTCGAAATCTAGCAGGCTGTTGCTCCATGTCAAGGTGCTCCCGGGCGTCTGCTGCAGGCTGGGAGAAGGGACATCTGTTGTCAGGGCCCTGGGCTCCTACGAAGGGAGGGAGGAAGGAGGAAGAGAGAGAAGCAGGTTGTGGAGCCCTGCTGTTCCTTCCAGATTTAGCATCGTACAATGAATCTTCAATTTCTCCAAAAAAAAAAAAAGAAAAAAATCAGATTTTTGGCATAGAAGCTGGTGCTGTTGCGGAAGTTCTAATTCCCTTTACAGGATTCCAAAGAAAGTGGCTTGCTCCTGGTTTTTCCCATCTTGACAGCTTCCCTCCTCTTTCAGATGGGAGTTGGGCAAAGGCAAAAGAAGAGGAGCTGGTGTGGCCTCTGCACCAGTAGAAACTTGTGCATCTCATGTCTTTACTGACTTATGCTCCCACTATCTCAAAAGAACACTCTGGGGAGACACAGACCTGTCAACCTGCCTACTTTCCTGCCTGTGTGGACCTCTATCTCCCTGTCCACCCACAGACCTCTCTATTATCTCTCTATCTCTCTACCTAACTACGGATTTGTGTCTTTTACCATGGGGAACCGAGATCCCATGAATACCCACTAAACTCCTGCGATGTGTTAGAGGTTGAAGCCAAGAGACATGCTTATGATTAAGTAGGTAGAGATTTACTCACCCCTGACTTCATTCCCAATAATCCCCATTAGGATGCCACAAGTTGAGTAATCCTTCATTGTGATGATAAACAATGTCAATGTGTATTCAACTTACATTTATTAAGCACCTAATATGTGCCAGGTGAGTGGAGGAAGTCATGGCCGAGTCCCAGGGATTAAAATCCCCACAGAAAATATCTTTGTGATTCTGTGTGCATTGAGCTAGTGTGTGTGTGTGTGTGGGGGGGGGGTGTGTGTGTGTTTACTGAAGTTGAAGGCAGAGCATGTGCAAATTTACAGCAGAGAGACTACAGTGCAGTAGGTGTTTGGCTAGACCAGTTGGTCTCACTAGCACAAGATCCTAAAGCCAGGTGTGGGTCACTCTAGGAGCAGCAGATCCTTCCCTTCTAGAGAGTTCTAAGTCTAAGAATTAGCCTTCTTTCTCTCCTCTGGCCCGACAACCTGGAAGAAATGGTTTTGTTTTCCACTCCTCTCGAGGGGCTGCTAACTTCCTCATTAGCTCCCCTCCCAGCCTCTCTCCTGGGACTATCCTCTGAGAATCCTCCCTACAATCTTTGGGGAGTTTCCTAAAGACAAGAACATCACTGTGCAAACCAGGCCCAGGAGCCAGGGTGAATGTGTAAGGTTTAGGGTTTGACAGGTCTTCTGTAGACTCAGTGGATGGTAGGATCTTCAGAATAGATCTTATTTTAAGGTTTGTTTTAATTCCACTGAAGGAAAACCACGGGGTGGGATGTTTTCTTTGGCCTGACAAAATTCAGCCCCACCTCTCCCTCTGTGATGGATGGACAAACCTTCCCAGATTCCCTGACTTCACGTGGAATTATGAAAATGAGACTTGGACCAAGGAGACAGAGATGTAGACATTAAATCTGTTCTGCAGGATTCCAGCATGTAGAAAAATAAACCTTACTGCTTCCTCAGTAACAAATGCTATTTTTTTTTTAATATGGAAGAATAAGCATCTAGCACCAAGTGTGTCTCTAAGACTTCAGTAAGATCCATATATTGCTTAGAAGTGCAGGATTTACATTAAAGGATGAGACACATGAAATATGGATGGGCTGTCACTGTCATGGGCTGTCATGTCACTGTCATGGGCTGAATGGGTCCCCCCAAAGCAGAAGCCCTAATCCCAGTACATCAGAAGGTGACTGTATTTGGAGACAGAGCCTTAAAAGACGTAATTCAGTTGGGTTCCTTAAGTGTGTTGGGAATCAACCCTTCTCAAATGTATGGTCTCTTATCAAATATTTTTTTCCATTTTACAGTAAAATATAGTAAAAATAGTCTTACTGTATGGCCCAGTAGCCACGCTCCTTAGCAAAGAGTTGAAAACTTAAAAACCTATACGTGGCTGTCCATAGCAGCTATATCCATAATGGCCCAAACCTGGAAGCAACCAGGATGTCCGTCAGTGGAAGGATTAACACACTATGGTGCATCCAGACAACAGAATTCAGGTCAGTGCTACCGAGACAAAAGTGGCTGAGACAGGAAAAGAAGAACTTTAAGTGCACGTCGCTAAGTGAGAGAAGCCGATCGAAAAAGACTTCCTACTATGTGATTCCAAGTACATCACATTCTGAAAAGGGCAAGATTAGAAAAGTCAGTCAAAAGATCAGTGGTCAAAATATTTTCTAATGTCATGTATAACAAATTACAAAAAAGAAAAAAAAAAGACCAGTGGTTGCCAAAGCCTAGGGGGCAGGGAGGGATGAAGAGATGGAGGACAGAATACTTTTAGGGCAAAGACATCATTCTGTATGATACTATGAGGATGGTCCATGTCACAATATCCTTGTCCAAGCCCAGAGAATGCATGACACCATGAGACAAACTTTGTGTGAACTTGGACTTTAGGTGATTAAGATTGTCAGTTCAGCCCCGTGCTGTGGCGCACGCCTGCCTGTCATCCCAGCAGCTCTGGAGGCTGAGGCAGGAGGATTGCAAGTTCAAAGCCAGCATCAGCAACCAAGAGGTGCTAAGCAACTCAGACCCTGTCTCTAAATAAAATAGAAAATAGGGCTGGGGGATGTGGCTCAATGGTTGAGTGCCCCTGAGTTCAACACTTGTCTTACTGTCTGTCTTACTGTCTGAGAGTTTGCACCCACTGACCCTGTGTGAGCTGTGGGTTTGGACTGAGTCAGGGGCATCTGTTTGGCTAGTGCAGATCACTTCTTCAGTGTAAGAGCAGTGAGGTCCTGGTGCCCACAGCTACAGTGGTGGCTTGTGACACAGGAGTCCCCTGTGGATGCACTCCCTTGGTGGTCCCCTGCTGTTCTGTGTTTCTGCATGTTCTGGGTCCTCAGCTACTCCAGGGACTCTTATGAGCTCTGCACCATCGTAAATTCCACGGTGCCTACACACACCAGAGCAGATCCTGTGATATGCAAATAAAAACTCAGGCCAATAGAAAAGGCCTAGTTCTATTGTAATGTTTTGAGACTTTTTAAGTTTCTGTTGGCCTATGTGAAAACTTTTTGTTTGCTCTCAATTTTTTTTAAATGACAATTACCATAAAGTTCACAAAAAATTCAGATGCATGTTTATGACACAACAGTCATACACCAGCTACTCGGGTCAGGGAAATAATAAAGACAGTACCTCCAAATCCTGCTACAAATAACTTGATGAAGATCACACCTCCTTTTCTCACACAAACACACACAACTAAAGCTATACTAATTGATTTCTAGTTTTTTGTTCATTTTATCACTTATCCCTTAAAAACACGTTTTGCCAGCATGTCAGAGAAACTGATTTGAAATCTGATTTTTAGATCCTGGTACTACACTTCTTGGGATAATTCTTTACCTCAGTTTTCTTAACTATAAAATGGGCATGACTTTATAGTTCCCTCACAGTACAACTATGAGAATTAAAGGAAATAATGGATGTGAAACAGTCTCATATAACATGTTCCTATTTCATCTTTATTTACCACTATCCTGTTTAGCTATTTCCCCAGAAGTTTATTCTATCAGTGCTTTCTGTCTTGCCAAATATGCATTTCTTAAAACTGCTCGTCTATTAGAAATACACTCAGAGAAGACTAAATTAATACATGATTTTAGAACAAGTGTCTTCTTTCTACTTCCAAAATTCCAATAAATGTATAAAAGCCCAAGGAAATGTGCCTGATCTATTAAGGGGAGCCTGTTGCATAACCCCCACATCACAGGAAATGACGGCTACAGAGGAATAAGCAGATTTAAGTTCCAAACTCCAAATAAGTAAATACAAAAATTTTCAGTTCTCTGGGCTATTTTCAAGTTAAAATATTAATGAGCGACATTCAGAGAAACCAGACACATACACAATGTTCAAAGCTTTATAGATATAAGGAGGAATTTTTAAAATGATAACACTATGTAAAATTTATACCAGCAAGTTTGAAAATCCATGCAAAATGAAGTACTTCTTGAGAAAATATAATTTCCAGAGATTGACTCACGAAGAGGTAGAAAACTTGAGAAGAGCAGGAACTATTGCAGAAACTGGAAATGTTGTCCAAAAACTACTCAGGATGAGGTACTAGTGGGAGAAATTTGAAAATAGCTATCAAAATTAAAAACACACATGCCTTTCAAACTCAGAAACCCCACCACACCTGAGAATTTATCAAAGAGATACAAGCACCAGTCGCACAGGGGAGGAGGTAAGGCTGTCAATGCAGAATCATTTGCAGAAAAAGAAAAAGCAAGAGATAAAGAGAATGTCCTCTTACAGAAAAATATAGCCACACAAAAATGAGCTCGATCTTTATCAGATGATTTGGAGCAATTTCCCGAATGTACTGATAGTAAAGAAAACAAGATGCAGCTAAATAAACGTGTGTGTTGTGATTTCTGCAAACAATAATAAATCCTTTTGTGTGAGTGACTATGCATGTGACTTTGTATAATCTCATGAGAATAGAGAAGGCTGCAGAAAGCTACATACCAAGATGTGAGCATTGGTTTCCAAGTGAAAAAAATGGGGAAGAGTTGGGAAGGAAAATGTAGGGAAAGTGAAGGAAGGATTTTAGTAAAAGAGAAGAAAAAAAATCCATGTAAATTAAGAATTCCATAATAAGATGTTTTCATGCTATGATTCATTCTAGCCTAATTACATGTGTAGGCCTGAGTGTGCATATAGGTATGTGTATTCTTCTTTTTATTTCATGAGTGCAAAAATTAAAAAGGTACACTGGATTTCTTCCAGTGTGGTCTGTGAATCTTAACAGGAAAACTGGACAAACATTACATTATATATATATATATATATATATATATATATATATATATATATATATATATATATATATCCCCCTGGAAAAGGATAACTTAGTCTCACAGACGTGAAGAGAACTATGATCCAATCATATCCAGAAGCATCTAAGAGAATCATGGCCACAGATGGATCATTGTTTAAAGGAATCTTCCAGGTTCAGTTATACCACATAAAGAGTTTGAGAGTCTTCATTCCCATCCTCCCAATAAGAAAAAAAAAATAATTGAACAAACTGAAAATTAGTGATGCTTTTTGGGTCCATCAGAGAACTCAAGTCTCGGTGGTAAACCACGATGTTGTCATCCAGAGAGACAGGTGAACCCAGAGTTCCAATCAAGACCTGCTTACCCCAAAAAGGGAGCCCCTGGGGCTGTACACTGGTAGAAACAACTGAATGCAGACTTGAGACAAATTGCTGAAGGCTGAGTTGGACGAGGGTTAGTCAGAAACTCTTGGAAGGTCTCACTCTCTGGTATCCACTGGGTGTCCAACGATTCAATTCCATGTGACACCAACTAATCCAAGTGAGCACTGACCCCACAGGTATCAGTCCAACAAGATACCAACCATGAATGGGGTACCATCTTGCCTACACTCTGCCCAGATAGCTATAAATTCAGGAGTCCCCACAGCACCCCCCTCAGGTTAGAGAACTCACCAGAAGGACTCACAGTACTCAAGAAAAACTTTACTTGGGTTAAAGTGGCTGATCATACAGGACCCGCATCTCAGGAGCATCCAAGTGGAAGATTTGCCTAGGGGAAGCTTCAGGATTGGGCAGGGGTGCAGGGTTTCTACACCCCCTCTGAATCTAGCACTTTCCTGGCACATTAATGTATTCATCGACCCTGAAGCTCCCCAAACCCCAGGGCCCTTCAGAGGTTCTAATGGAAGTTTCATCCCAGACATAATCAATTAGATTCTGCCAAGGAGAGCTGAGTTCAGTGTCCTCCTCTTCCTGGAGATTGGGCTGAACTTGACAACCTCTAACCCTGGCTGGTCTTTCTGGTGACGGGTCCTCATCCTAAAGCCACCTGGGGTCTCCTGATGGACGTCATCTCATTAGCCTAGAAAAGACACTGACTTCCAAGGGTTTCTTCTTACCCTTCTCCTGTTCCCTTCCCTCTAGGGACCTCTCTCCTATTTATTTACAGTTCTGGTTTTTAATCAGTGCCTTGGGGAGATGCATGCAGACGAGATGTCCTGTGGTGTATTCCTGCATGGGCCCAGGAAAGCGAGGTCAGCTCCATACCATCCTCCCTCCCTCCCTCCCCCTCAGTCTCCTTCCTCGGCTCCACTGCTGTGATTCTATTTTTATGAGTCCCTCCCCCTCTTTTTCTTTCCTCTTTCTTTTCTTTTTTCTTATTTTGTTCTAGCTTCCGTAGATGAGAGAAAATCTGCCATCTTTGACTTTCTAGATCTGGTGTCTTTCTCTAAGCATGATGGTCTCCACTTCCATCCATGGACTGGTAAATGCTATCATTTCATTCTTCTTTAAAAAGCTCCATGCCAGGAACCAGGGGCCAAAAAATAATTTTTTTTTAATTACATTGCACTTTTAATCAGTTTTACCTCCCTGTGAAGAGCAGAGAAAGATCCCTTGGGGCTCAGGCTCCAGATGAGAGGGGGAAGGCCACCCACTGTGGGATATGCCCAAATGTGCCTCCAGCATCCTCCAGAATAAAGGCTCACCTTCCAAGGAATAACACCTTCCTGTGCTAATGCACAGCCCTGGCTCACCTGGGGAGGAGCATTCCCGGTGACCTTCCTGGTGCATCTAGAGGAGGGAGGAGGTTCAGAGGCACTCTGCAGGTCCCAGCCCTTGGAAGCAGGATCACGAAAACACTGAGATTTAACCTTGAGGCGACATCCTGGCACCTCGCTGCCACACCAACGGGGCTTTGGTATAATATCAGTGAATTATAACTGAAAGGGCTACAGATGCAGACTCTCTCTGAGGAGGAGTATTCAGGGAAGTAGTATGAAGCCTCGGGCACCTAAAGCTACAGCAGATCAATCACTACCCAACCCATATAGTAAGGTTCCCATAAAGCTTCACACCCAAGGCCTATTTACCTCAGTTCCTATTGCCTAATACATCATGTCCAATGCACTGCAACGAAAACAAGACCCGTTCAAAGGCAAAATCCGTAAGAACTAACCAACTCCAGGGATCCTATTGATATAATTGACTAAATCACAGACAAAGCCAGAAATTATTTGATTATTCAAATAGACGCAGGAAAAGCACTTCATAAATTTCAGCCCTTACTGGGAAAACCCCCCCTTGGAAAACCAATTTCATCCCCAGAAAGAATATCTACCCAAAGGCTAAAACGAATGTCTGTCAATGTCAAGAAATATTCTACCACGTGATCCAGCAATTCCCTGCATATAAGCCCCAAAGAATTTAAGACAGACACCTATGTTCATAGCATTATTCACCACACCTAAAACACAGAAATAAAACAAGCATCCATCAATAGATGAAGGAAAACATGGTGTACACGTACCATCAACTATTATTCAGCTGTAAAAAAGGGGGAAATTCTGTCATACAACATGGCTTAAGAGGATCCATGAAAAAGACACATCTTTCTCAAATTAGCTGCATGAGGGAAAATTAATTTGTGAAAGTCTCTGGAGGTAATCGAAATAAAGAGTTCCACTATGGTGCTCCTGGGCAGCTCTGTCTGCTACATAAACAGGTTACGAGAACAGAGGGACATCGGCAAGATTGCAGGATAGAAGCTTCCAGCACTCACCTCGTCACGAGAAACTGCACTTTGAAAAATCCACCCGTGGACGAGCACAGCTTCCCAAGGACTAAGTAATTCAGGTGAGAGGAGAGCATTTGGAACCCAGAAAAGATGCACAGACAGACGAGGACAGGAAGGACAGTCTCGCACGACCCCACAACCAAGCAGTGTGGAGAGAGACACCCTTCACGCTGGGAGAGGAGAGTGGAGTAAGCTCACAATGGTGCCCCAGACCCCAGCACCAAGCCCACCTCAGTGAACTCTGGCACCAACCAAGCCCCCCTTGTGAAACCAGGCTCTAAGCTCGTCACAGCACCAGGATAGCCCCTGCTACCCCAGGCCCTCGGCCAGCCCACACACAAGGCTTCAGGCACAAGGCTGATGGGTTCTACACCCCCCCACACACACACACCCCAAGATTCCAGGCCAACCCCTAAGGTCCCAGGACCCAGGCCAAACTCCACAGCTGCTCAAGGACAGCATCAATGAATTCAGGCCCAAAGCCCTAATGGACCCAGGGCTAGCCATGTGGACCCAATCACCAGGTCAGCTGTCATAGACCTAGGACCCAAATTCTCCCATGGATTTATGTCCCAGGTTTGCCCAGCATCAGGCCAGCACCCATACAGCCAGGGGCCAGGCTCTGCTCAGACCCAAGACCCAGGCCTCTCACATTCCCGGCCCTCTCTAACACCAGGCCATCCCAGTACACGCATATTCTAGGCCTCTCCCCGAGACTCAGGCTCCAAGGCCTCTCCCACAGTCCCAGGCACCATGCTGACCACAGACCTATAAAAGACCCTGCAAACAAAGACACTAGGCCTGCTGACCCCAGGACTCCAGCAACAAGCCCACCCACGGATACCACCAACCAATGTTCCCCAAATCTCTACACTGGAATAAGGCTCCCTCTGAAGAAGCCAGTCTATACATACCAGACAAGAGTTAAGAAGGTCCTACAGTACAGATAGGCAAAATCAAAGTGGAAACGACTAAGAAAGATTCAGAAGATGCAGGGAAAGAAAAGGGAGTAGAGAAAAGTAACTTAAAAAAAAATAAGGATAAAGGGTTGGGGACGTGGCTTGTCGAACATGCATGAGGTCCTCCCTCTGCAAAAAATGATGATGATGATGATGATGATTGTTAGAGTCTGTAAACAAGTCAGGATGGTGCCTGGCATTTTGACAGGGGGAGTGGTTTGTGAGGTGGCGCCAGTGAGCCATTAAGTGTGGAGATTCCTGATTGGTTGACTGCTGTATCTAGTTTATGCTAATTGAGATAAGCTGTGTGGGATGTATACATACCCCTCCTGTCCTACAATAAATGGCTCCCACTCCTGCTGCATCAATCTACACAAGTTGCTCATCTTCCCCCGGTTATTTTGCTGCAGCTGGGCTGCAGCAGATGATGACGATGACAACGACGACAACGATGACAATAACAGACAATGATAATGGCAACAGAAAACACACACTCTCCAGACAAAAAAAAATTGATCATTCCAATTCACAAAGCCCAAAGAGCTCCAAACAGATCCAGACAAAGATACCTTCACTGAAACACACTGTAGTTAAATTCCCAGAAGTCAAACACAAAGAGAATTTTGAGAGCAGCAAGAGGAGAAATGACTTGTCTCAGACAAGGGAACATCCATAAGATGACTAGCAGATTTCTCTCTTTTAAAAAATGTTTTTATCTGTTCTTTT
The DNA here is from genome assembly GCF_964194105.1 of Spermophilus citellus. NCBI lineage: Eukaryota > Metazoa > Chordata > Mammalia > Rodentia > Sciuridae > Spermophilus > Spermophilus citellus. Next base: position 18,537,907 of record NC_138187.1, on the reverse strand, counting down.
AAGTGATCCATGACAGTAGAATGTCCTTTTACCTATGAGACATACATGGAGTGTAATTTCTCATTCTTGTGGCTGGATATGATAAGGAGTTACACTGGTGGTGGACTCACATATGAACACAGGAAAGTAATGCCAATTCATTCTGCTGTCTTTCCTACGCCTGTTGCCCCTCCCTTCCCTCCATTCCCCTTTGTCTAATACAGAGTACTTCTATTTCTTCCCTTATTGTGAGTTAGCATTCTTATATCAGAGAGAATATTTAGCCTTTGTTTTTTTTTGGGGGGGGATTGGCTTATTTCATTTAGCATGATAGTCCCAGTTCCATCCATTTGCCAGCAAATGCCATAATTTCATTCTTATTTATGGCTGAGTAATATTCCATGGTGGATATATACCACATTTTCATCATCCATTCATCTGTTGAAGGGCACCTAGCTTGGTTCCATACTTTAGCTATTGTAAATTGAGCTGCTATAAACATTGATGTGGCTGCACCACTGTGGTATACTGATTTAAAATCCTTTGGGAAGAGACTGAGGAGTGGGATAACTGGGTCAAATGGTGGTTCCATTCCAGTTTTTCTAAGGGGAATCTCCATACTGCTTTCCAGAGAGGTTGCACCAATTCACAATCCCACAAGCAATGTATGAGTGTACCCTTTTCCCCACATACTCGCCAACATTTACTGTTACTTGTATTCTTGATAATTGCCATTCTGACTAGAGTGAGATGAAATTTCAGTGTAGTTTTGATTTGCTTTTCTCTAATTGCTAAAGATGCTGAACCTTTTTTTTTCACATATTTGTTGACTGATTGTATATTTGTTGACTGATCATATTTCTTCCTCTGTGAAGTGACCAGCAGATTTCTCAGTATACATCTTGCAGACCAAGAGAGAATAAAATGAATTTTTTAAAAAAGAAACTGCCAGTTAAGAATAGTATACTTAAGACTGGGGCTGTGGCTCAGCCATAGAGCGCTTGCCTAGCACATGTGAGGCCCTGGGTTCAATCCTCTACACCACATAAGATAAACAAATAAATAAAATAAAGGAATTGTGTCCAACTATAACTAAAAAAATAAATATTTAAAAAAGAATAGCATACCTAGAAAAGCTGAAATGCATTCAAAATGCAGGAAAGATAAAGAATTTTCTAACCAAATAGGAACTAAAGGAATTCATCACCATCAGACTTGCCTTACAAGAAATGCTAAAGATAGTTCTTAAAGTTGAAATGAAAACATGCTAACTAACAACATGAAATCATGTGAAAGTATGAAACTCACTGTAAAGTTAAGTATACAGTCAAATTCAGAATATTCTAATACTAGATTAGGTGCAGTAGTGCATGCCTAGCATCTCTGCTACTCCCTGAGGCAAGAAGATTACAATTTCAAAGCCAGCCTTGTTAAGTTCAAGGCCAGCCTCTGCAACTTTAGTAAGATCTGTCTCAAAATTAAAACAATAAAATAAAAAATAAAAAGAAGGTCATGTATGGTGGCCCATACCTGTAATCCCAGCAACTTGAGAGACTGAGATAGGAGGATCACAAGTTCAAGACCAACTTCAGCAACTTATTAAGGCCCTAAATAACTTAGTGAGATTTTGCTTCAAAATAAAAAATTTTCAAAAAAGGTCTGGGGATGTGACTCAGGGGTTAAGCACCCCGGGTTCAATCCTTGGTACCAAGAAAAAAAGATGGGGTCAGGGGATGAAGCTTAGTGGTAAAAGCACCTCTAAGTTCAATCCCTAGTATTGTTAAAATAAAAAACAGAATACTACTATAATAGTAGCATGTAAACAACTTTTGATTCTAGTATCAAAGTTAAAAGACAAAAGTATTTAAAATGACCTTAACAACATAAATCTGTTAAGGGAGGGATGATATAAAAAGATTTAAAGGATATATCAATAACATAAAACGTAGGAAGAGAATTTGGAGGGTAAAGTTTTTGTATGCAATTGAAGTCAAGTTGTTGCCAACTCAAAATAAGACTGTTTTGTATAAGCCTGATGGTAATCAGAAGAAAAATAAAACCTGGAGTATATACACAAACAACAAATGGGAAGAGAAACACAGCATACTAATATAAATAAATCTCAAATCACAAAGAAAGTCAGTAAGAGAGGATCAAGAGAAGAAAGCAACTATAAAACTAAGGGTCAGAAGACAATTAACAAAGCACATTGGCAAGTCTTTACCTATAAGTAATTATTTAAAATATAAATGGATTACATTCTCTTATCCAAAGACGGTGTGGTTGAATGGATTGGGAAAAAAATAAGAATCATACAATTTGCAACCTACCAAGACTTACTCATGAAGAAATAGAGAATCTGAGCACATCAGTAATGAATAAAGAGATTGAATCAGTAATGGATAACTTCTCAACAATGAAAAGCCCAGGACCCGATGGCCACAGTGGTAAATTCTACCAAACATTTCAAGAAAAATGAATACCGATCCTTCCCAAACTCTTCCAAAATCTTGAAGAGAAGGAGGAGGGAACACTTCCAAACTGATTTTACGAGGTGATCTATTACCATGATACCAAAGCTCACCAAAAAAAATTACAGGCCCATATCCCCAAGGAACACAGCTCTAAAATTTCTAAACTGACCTCTAAAGCACATTAAAAGGATCACACATCACCATCAAGTGGGTTTTAACTCTGGGATACCAGGATGGTATGGTTTAGATGTGAGGTGTCACTCACAAGCTCATATGTAAGATAATGCAAGAAGGCTCAGGGGTGAAGTGATTGGGTTAAAAGAGTCTTAACCTATCAGTGCCATTTATCCACTGATAGGGATTAACTGAGAGGTACCTGTAGGCCAGTAGGGTGTGGCTGGAGAAGGCAGGTCACTGGGAATGTGCCTGTGGGTGTATGTTTTGTCTCTGGTGAGCTGAGCACCGTGTCCTGAGCTGCCCTCCTCTGCCACACCCTTCTGCCATGATGCTCGGCCTCACCTTGGGCCCAGTGGTATGAAGCCAGCTGCCTATGGACTGAAGTCTCTGAAACCATGAACACCAAATAAACTTTTCCTCCTCTAGTTGTTCTTGTCGGGTCTTTTGGTCACAGTGATGCAAAAGCTGATACAAACAGATGGCTCAACATATGTAAATCAATAAATATGGCCCATCACATTAACAGAAGGAAGGATAAGGGCCATGGGATCATCTCCATGGATGCAGAAAAAGCATTTGACAAAATTCAACATTCTTTCATGCTAAAAACTCCCACCAGGTTAGCTACAGAAAGAACATACCAACACAATAAAGACCAACACAGCTATCAAACTCAACACTGAAGAGACAAAAGCTTTTCCTCTGAAATTAAGAACAAAACAAAGAAATCTACTTTTTCCTCATCTATTCAATAGAATATTAGAGATCCTAGCCATAGGAACCAGGAAACAAAAGAAAATTAGCAAAAGTCACCCACACTCGGAAATAAGTTACATTGTCTGTGTTTGCATAGGATTCTTTGTTTTTAACATATAGAAAATCCTAAACTCTCTACCAAAATATTTTTAAACCAATAAACAATTTCAGTAAAGTTGCAGGATAGAAAATAAACACAAGAAACTCGGTTTCATTTCTATACACTAGCAACAAATTACTTGAGATAAAATTTTAAAAATAATCTCCTTTTTAAAAGCATTTAAAAATATAAACTACTTAGGGACAATTTTTTCATTTTTTTTTCTTTTTTTTTTTTTTTTTTGGTACTGGGGATTGAACTCAGGGGCACTTAACCACTGAGCCACATCCCAGCCCTATTTTGTATTTTATTTAGAGACACGGTCTCACTGAGTTGCTTAGTGCCTTGCTTTCGATGAGACTGGCTTTGAACTTGCAATCCTCCTGCCTCAGCCTCCCAAGCCACTGAGATTAGAGGTGTGCACCATAATACCCGACTACGAACAAATTTAACCAAGGGTTGAAATATCTGTATATTAATAGTAAAGCTGGAAGAAACAAGCATATTGTAGAGATCAGAGCAAATAGCTTAGCATGTCAAAGCAGAACTGTCTAGAAAAAGAATCAGGACCTTAAAGAACAGTCTGTGCAGCATCAAGGAGCTCTGAGAAGCAGAGAAGGTGGGTGTAATTGACTTTGAAGACTAGAGTTGGCAGAACTGAAAGGTGCATTTGGAAAATTCTAAATAATACAAGATTCATCTTTCACAATGCACACACCAAGTTACACTACAGGGAAAAAAAAATAAAGTCTTGGACATTAAAAACTCAAAGTGATCAGAGAACAATACAGGATAACATTTTTAAAAGATTGGAATGGGGAAATACCACGCCTGAAATAATATGAAGAATTGATCAAGGGAAGTATTGATTGATTTGACATTGCAATTAATTTGAAACATCTATTTGACAAATGATACTTTAAAGAAAGTTGTAAGGTCGGTACAAGACAATAACATTGGAGAAGGAATTGTTTGCATACTACAAGTCAAAATTAGGATTGAAATTCAGAATATTCCAAAGGCTCCCACAACGGTTTTCTGAAAGAGAAAAAGAAAGATTGCTAATTTTTTTCAAAATGGGAAAATATGCACTGAAAATCCTGAAAAAAAAATACATCAATAGCTGGCAAATATTTGAAGAGATGTTCCAGTTTACTAATAATTAGGAAAGTGGAGTCATTTCAACAATATCAAGAAGGGATTGGCCATTCATCCTTTTACCCAATTCCCAGAATTGGCTGAGCTCCCTCCTTTGTGTTATCTTTTGACTTTGCATTATCTTTAATTTCATGAGCTTCCTAGGATCATTTGATGTTCCTACCCTAGCCGATGTGAATTTTTAGGAATTTATTTAACCATCAAAACAACATGCTTCTGTTGGATTTCTAGGACCACTTAAAAGAAATACCCCAAACGGAATGATTTAAAGGGACAGTTTATTATCTCACAGTTCTAGAAGCTATAAGTATAAATCAGGATGTCTCCAGGGCCAGGCTCCCTCTGAACTCCCACGGATTCTTCTTGGCCTAGTCCCAGCTTCTGGTGGCCCCAGGAGTTCTGGGCTTGTGGCAGCAGCAGCATTTCAATCTCTGTCCCCCTCTTCAGATGGACCTCGGTTCTCCTCTCGTGTGCTTCGGAGCCTTCATATGGTAGTCTCTGCTCTGTGTCTCTCTCTGTTCTTAGAAAGACATCAGTCATAAGACCTTAAGGTCATTACAACTAGAAAGTCCCTATTTACAAATAAGAACATATATCCTGGGGCATTGCAGAAAGGATTTCCATAAATACTCGAGAAGGACCAAAGAAGTCAACTCTCAATACATAGAAAGACTTGGCTGAATCTCAGACATTAAGTCAGTCTCAGAAGCTGGTCTCTTAAGGTTCCTATGGTACATGACTCCATTTAGGTGACATTTTCCAAAAAGACTGAATCACAGGGGAAGAGATGGACACTTGCCAAGGGGAAGAAGGAGGGGGATGGTGAGATTCAAAGAGGCCACACAAAGGGGAATCTTGAAGGGGAGGTGACAGAATTGTCCTGTGGCCCCACTGTGGTGGTGGTCACTTAAATCTGAGCACGTGATCAAAGTCTTAGAATTGTACAGAGGTTGAGCATTCTTAATCCAAAAGTTCTGAAGCCCAAAATGTTCCAGAATCCAAAACTCTTTGAATGCCAATATGACACAATTAGAAATTTCCAACTGTCACCATGGGTGGTTGAGAGTGACAGCTTAGTTTTCAGTAAGCTGATTAGTAACTCAATGGACACCAACTTTGTTTCATGTACAAAATTATTAAAACGTTGTATAAAATTATACTCAGGGTATGTGTAGAAGAGATCCATGAAACATAAATAAGTTTCATGTTGACGCATGGCTTGCATTCCCCAGATGCCACATTAGATCCTTGTCGATGTTTCAAAATCTGAAAAATCTCCAAAATCTGAAGCACTTCAAATCCCAAGCATTTCACTTGTACTGAAAAAGTGAATTTCACTGTCTGATCATTCAAGAAACTAAGTTAAAAGATGCCATAAATTCAGAGTGGTTTTTGGACCTTCGGACCTACTCACAGTTTGGCTGTTGTGAGGTCCATCCAAATATTTAGACTAAAATCACATCCTGTATTATTTCTGCCTCATAAAAATCAGCCCCAAGCAGAACTAAATGATTCTGACATATTCCCACTTTACATGTACAGCCCTTGATTTGATAGTTTTTCCCCTACTGAGAACTGCCATATAGTATTGTTTAATCATTAGAAACCTCTCAAATTGATGATTATAGAGTCATTCCTACAAAAACACAGAATTTCTCTTTTAAAAAAAATGAAAGAGGAATGGTGGGATTGAACCATTTTGATATAATTAATACAGCTCGGATGTGATTTCTGCTGTTACTGACAAATCTGTAATGACTTGATCCTTCCCTTCCTGTAAGAATGGGTGTCTCTGGTACTGTTCCATGACCACATTATTGTGGTGCTCACACTGCAAAATACACGTAAGAAGCAATGTGTATTTCTTGTTGATTCAGTCCCTGAAGGTGTGTAGGCAATGCATAATTTTTATGCAGGACTATTGTTGGTTCTAATATGTTAGAATCTAAACAATTTCAGTACTCCATTCACCAAAATACCCTAAGCCTTAAGAATGTGCCAGTATATTAGCATGTACATAAAAATAATAATAAGCAAAACCCGAATACCTGGGGTATAATTTTTGCTCGTAATTTAATTCCTTTATGGGCACCCTAGCTGGCTAGGGCCTCTCTCTGTGTCTCTTCTCTCCATGTCTCCTCTTTCTAGAACCCAATCTGCCAATCACCTTGGCCAAGAAAAATGGCGCAAGTCTAAGCATCTCAAGCAAGGTTACCTGGAATATGTCAGACCAAGGAGAGTGGCTGCGAGGCTAAGAAGGCCTCTGGACTCACACAGCCTGGGTTTGGGTCTCTGCTTTAGCAGTTCCTATCTCCATGAACTTGGAAAAATAATTTAAATTCTTTGTGTCTCTGTCTCCTCATGTGCATGATGGGGACAATAATGATAACTACTTCACAGAAAATTACAACAGCCTAGATAAGTCATTGCCATGATCTTGAAAGTGACTGAGACTATTTAAGAATTCTAAATAAGGAGGGACTTCTTTGTTGTAAGTGAAAGAGAAAATCTATTTCTAGTGGTACTGTGGGATACAGAGACGAGGAGGTTCCATGGATACCTGATAGTGACCAGGTGCGCCATCTTTTGGGAGGTGTCTATATAGGTTGGGGTGGTGAAGGAGGAACATTCGGAGGAACATTTCAGGAGTTCACCACCCAGATCAACCTCATGGTGACTTTTGGAAGGAGCATGGATATAGGATGAATCCGTGGCTGATCCCTAGGTTCAGGAGGAGTCTGTCCAACACACTGGCTACCAACAGGCCTCCTTGGACCCCAAAGCTCTCCTGCCTGACCCCACTGCCCTCTTAGGCAAAGAGATCGTCCACCCTGGCTCTGACAACACTCCCTTCCAGGGGAATGCAGGCTTCAGCCACCTCTGGCTGCCAGAATGTGCAGGGGTGGAGGGTGAAGGACCACAGGAGAGTCTCAAAAGGAACCAGAGAAAGAGAACCGAGATGGCAGCCCTTTAAGAGGAAAGAGTGGGTCACCTGATGGCAGAAGGAGGCAGCGATGGCGACAGGCCGTGCCAGCCCACGCAAATGCTCACAGAGATGGGACAACGGGAACAACAGCGTCGGGCATTGCCACAGGCCCTCCTCCAGGGTGAACGAATAAATAATCAACACAAAATAAAACCACCTGGGCTCGGTGCCCAGGCTACCACTCATCTATCCAGCCAAGCCGGCCCCAGTGTAAACCCCCAATAGAACCCAGTGTCACTGCAGGAGAGAGCAGAAAAGTGAGAACACATTGCACTGTTTATTAGTGCTCCAGTTCTTGGCCGGGTCTCAGTTCCAATGGAATTTTTTTTTCCCTTGAGTGTTTGCTCCAAACTCCACTCTTTAGGAGTCCAACCACCCAGGACTGCCAGGCACTAAGCCCTGCAAGTAAAATGGAAAATTAATCAACCAAAGGTCCAAGGAGAGTCCCCTAATGGTCCCTTAGGCTCACGACCTCCTTTTACATAAAAGAATATTTCTACAGGGAAAAAAACTGTTCCTTTTTTATACTCTGCCAACCACGCCCCTGTTCTCCTTCACACAGAATGGTTCACAGCCAAGATGAGAGGCTGGGGCAGCCCCAAACAGGGGCTGTGCTTTCCTGCAATGTGCTTCTGTGAAACAGTGCTTTCCTTTCTCTCTTTGCCTTTCCTCCAGGTGCAGAAAGAATACACACAGGAAACCCAGATTCTCTGCAGAACTTTGCAAAACCAAGAAAGGGCAGTGGTCCTGATGTGGGTCTGGGGTCAGAGGAAGGACGAATAAGAGACAAGGGAATAGGATTTTGTTTTCTTCCTCATGAATCCAGGAGAAAGTTTGTTGAACAGATACTTATAATCAAATGTACTAAGACTCAGATGTTAGATGTAATGAACTGTCTTAGAAATAGAGGAGGGATCCCCAATTGGGGTGTAGGAATTTCTAGAAAGTCTTCCCACAGGAGGTGATATCTGAACCACATACAGCTGCAAGACAGAGTAGAATTTTTCAAGGCAGTCAAGATGTGGTTTTCTTTTTTTCTTCTTTTTCAACAGAATTTCCAAATTTTTTGAAGCCACAAATGAGTGGGTTTTTTATTTAATGGCTCTAGATGCTCATTATGAGACATAAAATAAAATAAGTGACCCCCCCCACAAGATGAAAAATAAAAATTGCAAAGTAGAAAACCAACGGAAAGAAAATGGAATTAGTAACAAAAATATAAGAAAAAAAATAAAATTAAGGCAAGAGATATCATAAGAGAAAAGGAGGTTTATGTCATTAGCAAAACATGTGTCCTGTGAAGCTCTAAAAGTCTACAAAGTTGTTCACCAAACAACAGAACTTCAACCTATTTATATACAGCAGAAGCATCTGGAAATTTAAGGAGAAAATGACAACTTTCTCATTTAGAAATTCATGGATTAAAAAAATTATAGAAAGTAGGATTTCAATGATGACAATTAAGCATGATCTAACCAGATGTGTTCAGGCATACACGCTGATGTGTGTACTATGCTAGTGTGTGGATTCTGTATGTAGATTGTATTAGCCTGCTTTCTGCAGCCAATAACACAAAACCATAGACTAGATGTGTTATAAGGAAAAGGCAGTTATTTGGGGTCCTGGTTCTGGAGGTGCAAGGTCCAGGGGGTCACATCTGGGCCTGGTCTTCCTGCTGGCAGAGTGCTTAGGTGACATAGGCATCAGGTGGCAATAGGTGTGGGGTGCGGTGAATAGTGGTCTCTCTTCCTGTGCTTACACAGGCACCAGAATTCAATGGCTGGACCACCTGATGGCCTTATCTATACCCGTCAGCTCCAGAGACCCCAGCCTGAACTTCACATCCATTGATCTTCTACCGCCTTACTACCTTACACCATCCATTAAGGAAACCCTAGGGATGCTCAAACCATCTGAAATCACAGCCTATGTGTATGCTTTGTACCCAGAATACAGACAGCCCTCAAAAATAAAGTTATTAAAAATGTTAATATGTTTATGAGGCCATAGGCAAAATCTCAATGAAATCCAAAAAAAAGGTTAAAAAAATTTAAAGGTACAGGAAGGAATTAACATGATACATTCAGAAATTATTCACAAAGAACACTGCAAAACTACCCATTTGAAGATTCAAAACAGCTTGCTAAATAACTCTTGAGTTCAATAAAAATTCAAACCCGAAACGAAGAATGAGAATACTACAGATCTAAATTATGGAATGCGAGCGGTAGGCTCAGGGAAATTTATAACTCGAAGCCCTTGTATTAGAAAGCAAGGAAGACTGAAAATGGACTCGACATCCTACCCAGGAAGCTGGGGAACAACAGAAAGAAAGTAGGAATAAAGATGAAATCAGAAATAAGTGAAATAGAAAACAAAAGAAAAATAGGAGTCTGCCACCATAAAACTAAAAGTTAGCTTTGTAAAAAGAGCAATAAAACACACAAACTTCTGGTAAGAACAATCAAGAAACAAAGGGAACACAAATAATAACATTAAGAATGATAAAAAGGGGGGCTGGGGTTGTGGCTCAGAGGTAGAGTGCTTGCCTAGCATGTGTGAGGCTCTAGGTTTGATCCCTGGCACCACATAAAAAATAAATAAGTAAAATAAAAGGTATTGTATCCATCTACAAATAAAAAATATATTTAAAAAAAAAGAATGATAAAAAGGACGTACCCATAAATGTGGGGGAACTCTGTCCTATATATATATATATGTTCAAATCGATAAATCTGAAAATCTAGATTACATAGATTAGAATTAAGAATTTTTAAATGACCAAAGTAAACACATTGCAGAAACAAAAAGTTGGTAAAATTTCTAGCCCTCCCAAGTCACCAAAATGGTTTTATGGATAAGTTTTTTGTTTGTTTGTTTGTTTTTTGTATAGGGGATTGAATTCAGGGGCACTTGACCATTGAGCCACATACCCAGACCAATTTTGTATTTTATTTAGAGACAGGGTCTCACTGAGTTGCTCGGCGCCTTGCTTTTGCTGGAACTCAAGATCCTCCTGCCTCAGCCTCCAAAGCCCCTGGGATTACAGGCATATGCCACCTCACCCAGTGTATGGATGAGTTTTAACAAAGTTCTTACAACCGATAACCTGCACTTTATTGTGACTATTATAGAATACTAGAAAAGATTAAAAATTCTCCAAATCATGCTGGAAGATAAATATAAAACTGATACAAATTGCCTTTAACCAGAAATAAAGACCCTCTAAAGAACAGATGAATTAAGGCTGGTGGAATGTGATGGACATCATTATCCAAAGAACATGTAGGAAGACACGAATTGGTGTCAACATACTTTATATACAACCAGAGGTAGGAAAAATTGTGCTCTATATGTGTAATAAGAATTGCAATGCATTCCGCTCTCATTTATTTTAAAAAATCAATAAAAAGGAACAGAAAAATTAATACCTACATATAAATGCCAGAAATCGTAAATAATACATGAGTGATTTTATTTTAGCAAAAACTTAATCTGTTAATACAGCAGGACCAAGAGGGAGTGCCCCATGATCCTATGCTGTGTTAAAAGGATTTCTAGAAAGGATCCACTTTCATAAAATAGAAGAGAAACCCTGCATGTGGAGGCTGAAAGTCTTGATAAATATTCACCTAAGTTCCAAAAGAAACCTCAGCAAACTAGAAATAAAAGATTTTATTTCTTCTGATACATAGTATTTCCCACAAATCTACTACAAACATCAGACTTTGTTGCCACCCATGAGAAGCAATTCCCATTAAAACAAAGGAATCAAAAGTTGATTATCACTATTCATGTTCACCTTGTTCTGGATATTCTAGACTCTGCACCACGCTTATAAGAAACCTGAAAGTTATCAAAATGGCAAAGAAGGCCATCCATTGCCATTATTCACATAAACACTGATTTTTTAACCTAAAAAAATGCTAAAATCAATTTAACTTTCCCATTAATAAATAAGTTACCAAGCTGGCTAATTGCAAACAAACAAACAAAAAAAAAAAAACAATGGCTCTCTTAATCACAAAAAAGAATTGACAATGGAAGAAAAATCCAATTGTGGTTCCAGATAATATAAAATACCTGATTAAAAACAAAAAAAAATTGTACCAGATGTAAGTAAAACTCCCCCAGCCTATTGAGGTGAATTAAAAGATGTTTAAATAAGCTAGATGATACACCAGATCCCCTGATCAGAAAATCATGCCTTAGACTACAGTCCCAATACAATCCCACTAAGAATCCAATGTGATGTCTTAAAGAAATTTAATAAACTGCAGGTAAAATTAATCTGGAGGGAAAAAAAGCATATGTCTTCAACCTCTCCAAAGACCTGGGTGTTGCTGGGGGAAGAATGGGCAAGGGTGTTTGCCACCTGGACTCTAGCATTGGAAGACAGAAGAAGCTTAGCGATTAAAGGATGGATGAAGGGAGGAGAACAGACAATACCAAAACAGATCATGAACAAGTGAAAAGCTTGATTATGATACGGAGAAAACTCACTATACACTTGAGGGAGAGAACGGGAAGGTATTTTTCTATAGTAGACTGTTGAATAAAATTAAATTCCAGATTGACTTAGAAAAACAAACAAAAAAAATCCCCCACAAAACTCAAAAATTAGAATATATTTGGAACTTCAAAAAATATTTATAATAGAAAGAATGAACACTAAAATCACCAGCCAATGGAGTGACAGAATTCCCTGCCTTCAAAATGTAAATACCTGGGATCTGAACAATACTATAAACTTAAGATACTGGCAGCGAATGGTTGGCAAATTGGGGAGAAAAATATGATTTTGGTGACAAAGAACACAAAGCGTTAATACCCAAGTGGCAGGGACTGTCAGTTACTTAACTCAAAAATGCTACCTTTCTGGGGCCAGGGCTGTGGCTCAGTGGTAGAGCGCTTGCATTAGGTTCGATCCTCAGCACCACATAAAAATAAACAAATAAAATAAAGGTATTCTGTCTATCTACAACTTCAAAAAAATTTTTTTTAAATGCTACCTTTATATATATTTATAAAGCACAAATATTTTTTTCTTTTTCTTTTTTTCTTTTGGTACTGGGGATGGGTTGAACCCAGGGGCACTTACCACCAAGCTACATCTCCAGCCCTTTTTAAATTCTTTATGTTGAGACAGGGTCTTGCTAAGCAGCTTGGGGTGGGGGTGAGGGAGCTCACTAATCGGAAGAATCCATTTAAAATAAATAAATAGATAGATATATAAATAAATGGCAGGCCAGCAGAATGAAGGCAAAGGGACAGGGTTAGGGACAGAGGAGGGAGACAGGAAGTCGTGGGGCCTGAGAGGAGCACGTTGTTCTATGTTCGTATGAGGATGTGTCCAGATGAACCCCCTCTGGTCCACAGAACTATAATGCATGGATACGAATATTACCTCCATGAGCAGGAAAGCTTCATCTCTCTGCTAAAAAAGACAGATGCCACCAGGTCTGATAGTTTAGGATCAAGAGACTTCGAGACCCCAGTGCTGATGAGACTGAGCCCCAGTATCCAGTGCCAAGTGAAAGAATGAACAAGGCTTGTCCACCGTTTATGGAGGAACAGCTCTGCATATTTATAGAGCTGGGGGTGGTTTGACAGTTATGACAGTTTCATGGTTGAAGGGTTTGACAGTTGACATGGGGTGCTTTCTGATTGGTGGGTAAGGATCATGTGAGCCAGCAGGGCTAGTCTGATTGGTGGGTAAGGATCATGTGAGCCAGCAGGGCTAGTCTGATTGGTGGGTAAGGATCATGTGAGTCAGCAGGGCTAGTCTGATTGGTGGGTAAGGATCATGTGAGCCAGCAGGGCTAGTCTGATTGGTGGGTAAGGATCAGGTGAGCCAGCAGGGCTAGTCTGATTGGTGGGTAAGGATCATGTGAGCTAGCAGGGCTCACCATTGGACAGCTCTTCTTGGGGGATGGGGAAGTTAGTCTTTGGGGGGGGGGACTCCCAACACCAAGGGCTTCCTGTCCCTCAGCTTCTGGTGAATAAAGAGAAACAGACACTTGGTTGATGACCCTGTTATTCAGTTCCTTCTTCCTTTCCACGGACACTTCAGAAAGGACAAATTGTCAGAAAGGACAAATTGAGACAGTAAAATAATTATTTTATAAAAAATTTTTTTAGCCTTCAGATTGGCAAAAAATATAAAGAACAAGAGAAAAACAACTCCTCCTCCTCCTCCTGTCAAAGCGTGGCGAATCATTCTCTTTGTCATACACCATTCCTCGGCACAGTCATGCTCAAAGTCAACTTTTCAGCAAGAGTTAATCAAAAATTTAAATGGGTCTTTCTTTTGACTCAGCATTTCCATTTTATAGACTCTTCCTTACATTTTTAAAAATGTGTGTGTGCCCCCAAATGATACATGTTCAAAGAAGATCACCGTTGGGTCGTCTGCAGTATCAAAACTTCAGAAATGCTTTACGGGAAGTGTCATTAAAAGAACGATTCTGTGAGTAATCACACGCAACAATTAAAAAGCCTGAGTGCCACCGTACGCACTGACTTCAGAAAATGCTCAGTACACTGTTTTGAAATAAAATAAAATTTCAGACCTCCTGATACTCTAAATAATTTTTGAATAAAAATTGAATCCCTGCTGAAATGAATGAATGATCCCAAGTTTGTTTCATAAGCAACAGAACTATAAACATGTTCATCTGAAAGCAGAGACAATGGTCTTGGAGGATGGCTACTCAGGTGTTAAAAATGGATGTATCGGGAGGCTGAGGCAGGAGGATCTCGAGTTCAAAGCCAGCCTCAGCAAAAGCAAGGCACTAAGGAACTCAGTGAGACCCTGTCCCTAAATAAAACACAAAATAGGGATGGGGATGTAGCTCAATGGTTGAGTGCCCCTGAGTTCAATCCCCAGTACACCATCCCTCCGCCAAAAAAAAAAAAAAGATGCGTCTAGGGAGAATGACAGATGGGGCTCTTTGCTTTTACACTTTTCACTTTTTGAAAAAATAAATATACATTTATATGGGAGATTTAAAAAATAAATCTGTTTAAAATATGCCCTGTCTGTTCAGCAGGTGGGAATCACTATTTTAACAGGTGAGCCTAGGGTTACCAGCATAAAACTTACACGGAGCAGAGCACCAACTGCTTTAAGAATCCAAGACACAAACTTCAGGAGACTGAGCCAACTTGAGAGAGGCCATTCAAAACCCATTAAAATTAAGTTCAAGCCGTGTCAGCCCGGATCACCTTGCATCAAGCCGACCCGGTTCTTGGAATGATAATGCAAACCAAGACTTGCATGATAATCACAGAATCCTGCATGCTAAGCCCCAAGCGGCTGCCATGTGTGTGTAACAGGACTCATTAACAGCCATGATGGAAAGACCGAACCTGATTAGAGTTGTTAAATGCAGACGATCATTAGTCAGATCCCCTGCCATGTTTATTTCCAAAGCCTCTTTGCCCAAGGAGCTGAGCTTACTTTGGTAGCTGTTTCTCCAAGGATGGCCTTCTAACCCTTCTTCCCCCAACACACCATGTCTCCCGTGTCCATATCCACTAGTTATAGTAATACCTCCTGATACCTCCTTGCCCTGAAATTGAGACTGGCCTTGGACCTTGGTTTTGACCAATACATGTAACTGATGTTAAGTGTGAGGTTTGGTCCTGAGCCTCGTAGGGTCCACTGGGGCTTTTCAAGTTCTCCTTGGAAATCAGCAGCTCTATGAAAGGGGTACATTCCTGAGACCACCGTGACTTGAAAACCACCAAGTTATACGAGACATCGCGTGGGTGATCTCCAGGGGACAGTGCCACGCAGATAGACAGTATCAACTGCCCAGACAAGTGAGGAGTGAGAAGTGAGCCCAGATGAGTCTTTGAGAGCCATCAGCTTGGTTGGTCCCACTGCTCAGAACGCAACTGAGAACAGGCCAGCGCAGCTCAATTAACCCACACAGCTATGAAAAATAATAATACATTGTCTTTTCAATCCAATACGGTTCATATGTAGCAAGAGATAAGCAGAAAGCTCATTCATTTGCCAAAAAATAAACAGTCCTGGAGAGGAATTAACAGAAAGTTATGCCGGGGAAGGGCGGGGAAGCACCCAGGCTTCCTGTCAAGACCTAGGAATAGCTTATATTTATTGCTTATATGGTTCATCTCTTTCAATGATTTATTTCATGAAATCTGCTATCTCAGAGGCAGGCAGAATTTATTTAGCCCAATTTTATAGGCAAAGAAACTAAGGGTTTTTTTTTTAGAGATATAAAATAATTAGTTCAAGATCACATCGCTAGTTAGGTGGGGTGGCTCAGTGGCGCACGCCAGTAATCCTAGGGGCTGGGGAGGCTGAGGCAGGAGGATCATGAGTTCAAAGCCAGCCTCAGCCAAAGCAAGGTGCTAAGCAACTCAGTGAGACCCTGTCTCTAAATAAAATAGCAAATAGGGCTGGGGATGGGGCTCAGTGGTCGAGTGTCCCTGAATTCAATCCCCGGTACCAACCCATCTCCCCAAAAAAGATCACATCACTAGTAAAACAGTGTAGCTGGCACGTTTGCACATCCTCATTCCCTCGAGAACACTGATAGAGCGCTCATAGGATCAGATACTCATTAACAGGCACCAAGCTCCTAGAGACCCAAAGAACCGCTAGTCCCTAAAGATCCTGATTTCGGGGACTCTGATGATGGAATGATCTTTCAATGACTGCTTCATAATTGGATTTTTTTTAAAAAGCACAAACACAAAGAAAGGTTTCAAGTTTAATTCAACTAATTTACTGAGTATCCAAAACATCTCTGCCCAGGCCCTAGATTCTAGGAAGAAAAAGATTTAAAAAAAAAAATACAGCATTTCTGCCTTCAGGAACAATCCGAGTCCACGGCGGGAGCGAAGCAGGAAAATCACCGCACAGTGTGAAACTTCAAATAATTAAAATCTATACGAAGTGTTTTCGAAAGTCTCCGTTGTTGGACTCTATTGACGCTCTCAATTTATTTTAACACAAACTCACATGAAATTCCGAGATTTCTACATCGGTACTCCAAGTCACTCTCTCTGCCTAAAAGAAGTGCCATGTACGATTCCCAGATTGAAGCCAAAGCTTTCAGCCGCCCCCCGCCTCTTTTCTTCAACAAAAGGCAACCTCATCTGAACCACTTCCCTGCCCGTTGGCCAAGGGCATGCTCTGCAGCTGGACTCACCATCTGACGAAGAGCCCAAAAGGTCAAGGAGCCATTGACTCGTGAGTTTGTGCCAAGGCACTGCAAATATGGTTTCTTATGGTGGCAGAGCTGGGCTCAGCCCCAGAGTGCCAGATGGTACTGAGTACTCAAGAATAAAGCCATCTGCAGAACAACTCCTTCTACGGCTGTTACAATTTGTACTGATTATAAGCCTCTATCAGAATGTCTTTAGGATGCTTACCCATGGATAATTCCCCCCCACAACCTTCATTACAGCTCTGAGTCTAAGCTACACTTTCAGCTATCAGAATGCATGGCTATTCCCCAGGACACCCACCCTGCAGGTCTTCATCTGCATCATGCCACCTTTCATTTGAGACCACTCAAATCCACGTGTGAAGGGCTGGGGATGTGGCTCAGTGGTACCCGGCTTGCCTGGCATGCACGAGAGCCCGGTTCAAATCCCAGCACAGCAAACCAACCAACAAAACTCCACCTACGAAGGCTCATCTAATGACACAAGGAGCTAGGTGAAATGTAACTAGATCTGGAGGAATATTTGAAGGATTACATACAAATTGCATTTGCCCAACTATGAGACTCAACTGTCTCTGACGAAAAGCCTCCTCAACCAGGGATGTTTTCTAGATTGGATTCAGAAGCACAGGTTCACCCATGTGTCATATCTGGGTGTGGCCTGCAGCCACAAAACTCTGGACTGCTTATCTGATCCAAGCTGTAAGAATGTGCAGTGCTTTAAAAGAAGATGGTCACTGGGTGATGATATTCTTTCCTGAATCAATTTTGGTCCCCGTCGGTTGGTACATTATTACCTCACAGTGCGCAAAGCATAGAGGTACTCATAAAATGAGTTAATGGCCCATTTAAAAATGCCCTTTGTAGAAAAAAAATCACTTTTCTATTCCAAGAAACTGACATTACATTATCTTTAGCATTATAACATGGTAGCATCTAAGAACTATTTACACAGAAACACTGACTAGTCCGGGAGATACATGATGGCCAACCATCTATTTGGTATTGGAAATAAAAGAAGGTAGCCAAGTTATTTACTAGAACCCAGGAAAACACTCTGGAATAGTCAAGATTCCCTACCGACTGTGTGGGTCTGCACTAGGTGGTGGAACTTCTGGATTACAGGAGATGGCTTCTCAAAATGGGTCAGAGGAATCCTAGACTGATCTCAAATTTCAACTGCAATAATCAGAGCTCTCCTGACAGCTACTTGCAAAAAAATAATAATAAAAAAATTTCCAAGGGACTTAAGCAACAGTGGACAGGAGGCTTATCTGGACTGTCTCCCTCACACTCTCCCATGCTCCAGTGAATTATCCGGAGGAAAGTGACATGCAGACTATCGAGGGTGCCTCTTGATGTAACAAGAGATGAACCAAAAACGAACACATGGGGTTTCACTGATCAACACCCCGTGGGTGCTCTAACTGGACCACATCACTCTGGACTTAACCGTCGTCAAATAACGCAAATATTACAAGAGGGAAAGATCCACATTTGGTCTCCTTTCCTTGTCAACCACTGACATTGGGCTCTTTCCAATAGAGGGACTGGACCTGCCCCAAAGGGAGCCCCAGGTGCAGTGCCTCGTGAAGTTCAAAGTTCTGATTGGCCTCTGCGGCTACAACTCTTATCAATAAACCTAGATTTTTTTTTTTTTTTTTTTTTTTTTTTTTTTTTTTTTTTTTTTTTTTGCAAGAGGAGCATGTCAAGGGGAGGAAATCCTGTCCCAGCCACTTTGGGTTGACAAGACTCATTCTGACAATCTGTCACAGACCAAATAGACTCCAAAGTGAAGAGCAGTGTTCCCTGATCACTTCAGCGAGGGTCCTGTGTTTTCATAAACCCTCCATATAACATAATACCCCGTGGTGAGAGAAACACACACACACACACACACACACACACACACACACACACACCAGTCCAAAGAGCCATCTCTGGCATATCTGAGATCAGAGGTCACTGATTCAATGACAGATTGGGCAGAGGATGGAGAGGATGTTCTCATGATCTTGATAACCCCCTCGGAACTGCTAAGAGACCATGACTGATCGTCCCAAAGGTAGAAAGTTCTGGAAAAATTCTAAACACACCCACACACACACCCACACACACCCACCCACACCCATATATACTGAGGGAAGAAAGGACCAAGTGATAATTTTATGTCTGCTCGTTGAGTATGAGTTTCCCATTTGTCATTCAAAGAGCAGCAGGTCACTGGTGGAAGGACCAACGGTCCAATTTCATGAGCTCTCCTTTGTTATCTGTATGATGACCTGATAAAACCAGATCTTTCTTCCCCAACTGCTACATAAATAATAAAGTGATACACTCCCTACGTTCCATAAGTACATTAAGTTTGTTCCAAGAGGTTAATCTTTAAAGATCTATTTTAAAGGATCAATACCAAAGAGGAGATACAGATATGCCATACTGGATTTATACGTGCCTGAAGCTTGAATTTCAAAGGCTTTTTGCAAGCTGGTTCCTGTGCTATAGCAGTCTTTAGGTGGCAGCGATGGTGACCTGACAGCTTCAAAATGAGGGGGTGCCTCCACCTGCCAGATCCCCTGAACCAAAGGCCAAATCTCACACCGGCCCAGGCCAATTTGGTTCCATTTTATTTATGTAGAACAGTGACACCTAGTGGCAAGGAAGGCAAATCACAAAAGGGAATTCTCAGGTGGCACCTCCCACCACTCAATTGGGATTAGTAGACACCATGACCCCCAATGGGCTTAGCTCTTCTCTAGGTTGAGCCCTGGGTGTATTTTAAAGGTATCTAGTGCTTCGTGGTTGGCCGACATCTCAGTGGGCTGGACCTTCTCTGGGAAAAATGCAGACTCAGTTGGAATACTCAAGGCTGGAAGAGATCATGGAAAGGCATAGAAGAAGGTGCTGGTGTTCTCAAGATGGAGCATAAGCCAAAGAGGCCACTAGGGTGCTGAACCAGCCAACGGAGGGCACTGGGGGATGATCCAGAGACTGTGGACCCCATGGTGTGCTGAGGAAATCTTGTCAGCCACAGAGACATGGAAGAAGGCACTGCAAATAGAAATCGCAATCACAGACTGCTTGGTGTTCTGCCATCCGATTGCTGAGTTCCTTGAGAGCGGAAACTATTATCTCTCCCTTTTGTTAGAACCAGCTGCATATATGTCTGACAAATGGCAGGTACACAGTAAATGTTGAATGAAAGCAATAAAGAGAATGAGTCAGGTCAGATAAGTACTTCTGGGAACTCGACAGGAGATAAGAAGCCTTCCCCCAGAGCCAAGGCAGCTTCCAGCCAACTTGGTGTAGTTAAATAATAATAGTAATAGTAGCTGATATCCACTGGGTACTTACCATATGCCGTTCAAACGCGTTCCTCTATTAGTATTCTCATCTAGCATCCGGGAAACCAAAGCCCACTGACACACTGGGAGCAGCACAGGGGATTCTAACCCAGGCAACCTGACTCCGGGGGTCCTCCTGCTCCTTATCCGTATGCCCCGCTGCCTCTCCCCCATAAAAGTGGGTGATTTGCAAAAGGAAGTATTAAATTAACAGCAGGACTTGTTTAAACAGGGGGATCCAAGCATTCACTGAAAATATGACCTACACAGACAGATCCGCTCTTAGCTCTTCCCTGCAGCATAGCACAGGCTGTTATATGGAAGTCCAGTACCCTCCAGACAGGGAGGGCCAGGCGCTGGGCCCTGCCCTCCCCGAAAGATTTTGATTTTTATAACTTCAGCATGTTTGACATAAGAAAGCTCTCTCTCATCCACTTCTCTGTTCCAGGGTCTTTTTTTTTTAATCTTGATATAACGATTTTAAAATGTATTAATTATTGTTCTAATCATACATATTTATGGGGTACAGGGTGATAATGTAATACATGCAAGCAGTGTGTAATGATCAAGTCAGGAAGGTGAGTACTTTTTGTAACTGCATTGTAATATCACACCGAACTTCATACATATGCACAGTGATGACATAATAATAAAAATTATCTATTTATAAAAATATATATAACATACAATTCTATATAAAAATATTTCTTATATATTAAAATATATTTCTTACACATACATATTATAAATATATATGTCATATACTTATATACATATTTACATAAATATAGGAGATGGTAATGCTAACTATTCCCAGGTCATTTTAAGAAGAACATTCCATCATTTCTTGAGAACTCCTGGGAAAGGTCAGGAAAGTGCACCTCATAATTCTTTTCCCACATATTCCTTATTCAGCAAAAAAAAAAAAAATCACATTCCCTCCTGAGGCCTCACGTGACCCTGCTTTGCCTACCTAGGACCTTGGTCCTTGGGGATGAGAGTAAAGCAGAACCGAGCATACTTCACGCGGGTCCACATGCATCTCGTCTGAACACAAATGAGCTTGGTGACATCTGAGGCCCTTCTGGACCCAACAACTTTCTGTAGTGGAGATGTCTTTGCTGGCCCTTGTCCCCAGAACAGAGTCCACGATTACCCTGGAGAAGGAATCTCGTGTCACTTCAGCGCCATATGAAACCATCCATGAACAGCAGATTGGAAAACCAGCTGTAACTGACCTGAACCGTGCTCACTGAAGAGGATCCGGAGACCAGAGAGGGCCCCAAGAAAGGAAGTGAGCCCAGGACCACGCATCCGCTCCGTAAATGCCGTCCTCATTATTTCCCTCCGGTGTTAACAGATGAGGAACAGCTGCTGACTGCATCTGGGATGCGCCTGAAGACCCCATCCTCGGTCTCCAAGTCACCTTAACTATAAATTGCACACGCTTCCTTTAATGGGAGTTCTTGCTACCTTGGGTTTTCCATCCCCCGAATCCTTTATTCAAGAATCATGCAAGGTTCTATTCTGGGTCTGTTGTAATTTAGCGTTTATGGTCCACGGCGCCCCTGGGACTCGATCACCTCCTTGCGTGGTATTGTTTTTCATTTCGATGCTGACAAACACACCATTTCAACTGTCACCGAGCAGCCAGTTCAAGCCCTGCTATTATTTTAGCTCCATATTGTCAAACAGGTGGATTTATAAATGTGTTACCTGAAGGAAACGCTCCTCCAAATAGCACAAGTGGAGACTTTATTTATTTATAATTATTTGTTAGATTTGTACAAATGTTCCTGTTGCTAGAAAGCCTCTGGCTAAATACAAATTAAAACACTTTTGAATGTAGTAAAAACAGCAGTGACATTGTCTTAATTACCCATTGGGGGAGCCAGGCAGCGGGGATATATTTATTTCTTTTGTTTTTCCCCGTGTGAAATGGGGCTGCCTGCTTAGGGAAATGAGCTTGCTGTGTGTCTCCCGCCCAGCCTGCCTGGCCACGGGGTCCATTTCCATGGGATTCAGGCATCCCAGGGCCCAGGAAGAAATTCCGGCTGTGACCCATTCACCTCTTCCTGAAAACATCTTGATTGAGGGGACCTTGGGGGAATAAGGGTGGATTATCTTCTACCATTCCATAGGCTCCGTAAGAAAATTGATTCAGAAGGACCCTCTCCCAGCCAGAAAGAGACCAGCTCCTTCCTCTTCTGGTCGGGACATGGCTATGATCCTTGCTGCCTAGTATTCCAGACCCCTTGGTTTCCTGTTTCTTCCCATTTCCACCTGAGATCTTCCAATCTTCCTTTCCATTCTTCCATCCCCTTTCAATTGCTCCACTAAAATCTCTTCCGCTTAAATGATCTAGTATTAATTTGTGTCGCTTGTGATCAAAACATCTGACTTGACAGAGAGAGGGATAAAGGAAAAATAAACAATGCCACCACCCTTTGGTTTAAGGTAGATGTAGAGATGTTTCCGATCTCAAGGGAACTCAGGCAAATGACAGAAGTACAGTTTCTTTAGTAAAAGAGGAGACACAAACAAGCCAATTCAAGGGAGGTGTTCGTCTTCATGCACATCAACTTTTTTTTCTTTTTTTTTTAAAGAGAGAATGAGAGAGGAGAGAGAGAGAGAGAGAGAGAGAGAGAGAGAGAGAATTTTAATATTTATTTTTTAGTTCTCAGCGGACACAACATCTTTGTTTGTGGTGCTGAGGATCGAACCCGGGCCGCACGCATGCCAGGCGCGCGCGCTACCGCTTGAGCCACATCCCCAGCCCTGCACATCAACTTTTGACACCTGCCCCTGCCCCTTTGGGCTTGAGCCAGTCCCTTCGATCTCTCTGCTTCTCAGTTTTCTCATCTGGCAAATGGAATGGCAGTGAAGCGTAGGGTCTCTGTGAAGTGCGTGTGTAACACTCCTGTTGATGGTACCTGATTTCTTTCATCATCTATCAACTCATAATGTAGTGGTATCCACACTCACCCCAAGTGGATCACAGGGTGAAATGTGTCAGACATACTTTGAACAACGTCAAGCACAAATAAATCTGAAACTAGGAAAAAACAGATACACTCCCCGGTGGCTCATGCACAGAACTGAAATGTCTCATAGAGCAAAGCCATGTTTGGGGCCAGGGTTGTGGCTCAGTGGTAGAGCGCTTGCCTAGCATGCATGAGGCACTGGGTTGGATCCCTGGCACCACATAAAAATAAACAAATAAATTAAAGGCACTGTGTCCATCTACAATTAAAAAATAATTTTTAAAAAAGCCATGTTTGCTCAGTGCTTCCTCCAGTAGGGGATGTTGAGCTTGGGGGTGTTGACGCTCAAGATGGGGAAAGAGTCAGAATGGCCATTATGAAGAATACAAGTAACAATAAATGTTGGCAAGGATGTGGGGGAAAGGCACACTCATACATTGCTGGTGGGACTGCAAATTGGTGCAACCAATCTAGAAAGCAGGATGGAGATTCC